>NC_090793.1:16805000-18005000 GCF_040054535.1 Antennarius striatus
ACAGTGTAATGGACCTAAAGTTGATCAGAGAAACTCACATTTGTTACTGTCACAGTGTAATGGACCTCAAGTTGATCACAGAAACTCACACGACACAGAATTGAGAGTTATTAAACACGCTTCACAACTGTTTTCTTGGGGTAAGCTGTCATGGTCACGTTACATACATATCATGCACACGCAAAGCCTCCTTCCCACCTTTCAAACCAGAAGACACCCTGAAAACTCTTCTGGCTGTTTCTCTGATCACATTGGCTTTAATAGTCCTATCTTCTGGGAGCCTATCCTATCCACCAATAGCCTGTGTCACCTATTGTTTAAAAGTCGCATGACACTCTTCCTTTCTCAAATTTACCACATAGTTCTCAGCTTTACCTTTGTGACTTCCTTCAAATGATGTATGCACAAAATGTAATCCTCCTGCGTGCTTCTGTCTCCGCTCTTGTAGGTCATCACATGTTCCTACCCCTTCTGGAAGAAGGTGTTCACCATAGCCATGTCCATACTATTTGCAAAGTATACCAGCATCTGTCCCTCCAAGTTCCTTTCACAGATGCAAAACTTTCCCATACTTACTTCTTCATTACCTCTTTTTCCTTCCCCAACATGTACATTAAAATCTGCACCAATCACAAGTCTCTTTGTCTCCGGTTTGCCCCGACTAACTTCTTCTACCTCCATCCAGAATATATCTGTCTCCTCCGGTTCAGATCCTACCTCTGGGGCATAACAACTAATCACATTATACATAACACCCTCTATTTCAGCTATCATCCTTATCACTCGGTCTGAGACTCTTTTCACCTCTAAGACACTCTTAAGCTTCTCTTCTTTTAAAATGACCCCTACTTCATTTCACTTGCCATCAACACCATTAGAAAAATAAGTTGAATCCTGCTCCTAAGTTTCTAGACCTACTTCTAGCCACAACATGCTCAATGTGGTTGCCTGGAGTAATATCACACAGCTGTCATTTGTGTCACATGTCCTTGTATAACAAATAGAAAATGTGTTTTCAGTAAATGTATATCCTGGGATATTGTGGGTATACTGCAGAGGAAAAACAACACAGATAACACCCAGAGTATAGACAAAGAGGTGGTGGAAAATTACAAATGCCTTGGTGTTCAAATCAAAAATAACCTGGACTGTACTGACAACATAGAAGCCCTGTACAATACAGGTCATGTTTGCCTACATATACTGAGGAGGCTGAGGTCCTGCAGTGTATGCAGGTCTTCAGTCAGGTCTTTCAATCACAGTGTGGTAGCATCAGCTGTCTTCTACTCAGTGGCCTGCTGAGGTGGGGGCACCACAAACAGAGAGAGGAATAGACTCAGCAGGCTCATCATAAGGGCGACCTCTGTCCTGGACTCTCTATATATATATATATATATATATATATTTTTTTTTTTTTATATTTCTTGTGAATACTGATGTTACGGATGCTGAATATTTCCATAAATATTTGCACCCATGTCGGTTTCTGGTGCTCTCAATCAAGTACAATTTGCGCCAGTGTGCCAATAGATCCTTTTAGATTGCCTGTTCAGAGTAGGACTGCTGCATTTCAACAATTTTTGTTTGTTAATAAAAGCAGAATTGTTCCAAGTTTACAGCTTGGAACACTGGTTGGACGTTTTCTTAAAAGGGTCCTATTATGAAAAACATACTGTATATATTCAGGTCTCTGCTGGTATGTAGTGGTCCTCCTTAATCTTACTAACTCCTAGAATCTGGAAAACAAACAGGTCCTGCATTGCCGTTATGGGTGAGTAAAATGTCCAGAGGTCTAAAAATGTCCCGATTAATTTCTTGCCCGTCATGACGTAAACGCGGGATCCAAAGCTTTTTAGATCAATCCTTTGAACTTTAAGAAAGTTTCTTGAAAACTTTTCCGCCTCTCCTCCAAGAGGCTTCGTCAGTTCTGAAGGTGGCTGGTCTTGTCCCAGCTTATTAACCCTGTGGGGTGTGGTCAAGTGCTATTCACATTTCAATGATCGTAGTTGAAAAGAAAAAGAAAAAAGAATTTCTCAGCAGATTAACCTAGGTGAAGTGTCTCATGCTAATGACCCTCATTATTATACAAAATCTCGGTGAAACTCGAATTTCAATAACCCTCCCTTTGACACCCCCTGGCACCCCCATAAACCATCGTTGAGGAGCCAGATGGGTTTCAACTACAGTCATTGAAATGTGAATAGTACTGACTACACATTCACCAGAATGTGTGTAATGGATGGATGGATGGATGGATGGATGGATGGATGGATGGATGGATGGATGGATGGATGATGGATGGATGGATGGATGGATGGATGGATGGATGGATGGATGGATGGATGGATGGATGGATGGATGGATGGATAGATAGATATTCAGCAGAATGGGAAAACATATTCAATCTGTGCTAGTCTAATGCAAAATTGTAAAGGTGCTGCAGTATAACCCTAACCATTCGGGTCCTGGTGGCTGGAGCAGACACAATATATATGTAATGTGTTAGTCTGACTACCAATGCAGTTCAGCTTTGGCCGGGTGCAGTGTCCTGCCACATACTGTAAAATTAATAGCTTATTTTTGTGGGTCATAAAATATTTAGAACATTCAGGATTTATTAAATTCATATTCATTCTTTTTTTTGAGAGAGAGTTTCTCACGCTTTGTCAACTCTAACTCACACATAAACTTTTTAGTCTCTGGTGGTATATTTTCCTGGAGCAACTAAGGATAATATTAAAACAGCAACACCCACATTAACCCACAAACCCAACACAAACCCAAAGCTTTGAGTCTAGTTTTTTTTTTTTTTTTTGTCTGTGGGTCATTTATTATCCCTTTGGTGTCTTTCGCCTGCGTTAAACATTATTGGTTAATTCATGAATACTAATTAATGGTAGTTCTTCTGACCATGGATTTGTGTCTTTTTATCATGATGACCTCTCCCTACACACCAGAGGTGATTTTGATTTGCTGTTTGTTTCTTTGTGTTTTCTCTTCCAGGATTCTTTTGAGGTGGGGTCTTCATAAGTCGATAAGCAGCATCTGGGCTTGGTGGAATGCTTTTGAACCCCCCTCATTATCCATTCCCCTGTCATTTCTTCAACACGCTATCTGTGTGGGTACTGCGGCATGGCTGTACCTTTTTGTTGTGAATTTACACACATGCATACACACACATCTATGCCATTGATCACTGATACTGACTTCTGCAGTTCTTTTTGCTTTGTTAATAAAGATAGGGGCATTTGGCTTTTTTTTTTCCTTGCAGTACATAAGCCAAGCTGTAACAACATTAAACTCCAGCTGTGGAACACATTAAAACAAGTTCCCTTCATAATTCAGCAGTTTACTAATTCAAGGCCACATCTGGCTCACCAGAACCTCCTAGCCTGCAGAATATTAACACATTCAGAAAATGCATACAACTAATATTATGTAGAGGATGAGGCCAGTGTTCCATAATTTAAAGTTCATTAATTCTTCATGATGATTGACGTGATTTCCCCTCTATCCACTGTACACCTTTAACGGTCACAGACATTTAATGTCAACGATTTTCCTGCTGTTGCAAAATACAACAATCAAGATGTTTAAATGAATTTTAAATTTTCCAAATCAGTAAAGATATGAAAATAATTACTTTCACTCCTACAATCTGAAGTATACACTAGTTGTTCACTAAAGGGCTGATGTGACTTGAGGATTAACAAGGTGTGAGTATCCTGTGACTCCCAAGATGCCATGCAGTCATTAGCAGCCCCAAAATAAGCGTGTGTGTGTGTGTGTGTGTGTGTGTGTGTGTGTGCGTGTGTTTTTTTTACACCCTGTAAAGCGGTGATGTATTGTAATTGTAAGTGTTTGTGTGTTCGTCCGTCCGTCCACCCATCCACCAAATATCTTCACAGCCATTACAGATAGAAAATGAAAGAAAAAGCACATTATTCAGGCGACAAATGGGATGAAAATTAGATGACAACATTGACCTTGCAAAACTAGGTCACAATCAATTTTTCACTTTTATACCTTTTTAGGTACACATCCCGGAAACCTGACAATATATAATTACAAAACAAAAAGCAAAATTTTCAGAAAGCCAGAGGCACAAAAATGTGATGTTGCGGGATGTCGCAGTCTCTGACTACCTTGTCCACTATTGGATTTCAATGGCGAGAAATGAAGAAAATCAAAGCAGATACTTCCTGACAATCAGAACATCAGATATTGTATATCATCCGTTTTTAAGCTCATAGACATTTTTTGAGTTTTTCATTGTAAAAAAGACATTTATTATTTCAAACTTTCTATCAGTTTCCAGTAACATTAACTAGGCTAATCTTCGTATTATACAGAAACAGTTTTTTTTGTCAATTTTTCCTTTCGGGATCTATCCTTGGTAAATGTTTTATTGTTCGCTTGGTTACTTGCTTGCTTGATTGGTTGTAACGTCAAGAAATGACAAACATTAAGACATTAAATCAAGATGACATTTTTTTCCCAAGTGCTCAAGCTCAAAATCCAAACTTGAAGGCAACAAAGCAGAATGAAAAAATCCACAGGTGAAGGGAAAAAAGTGCAAGCAGCTGAAAGGTGACCAGGTAAACAAACATGACTGAATTCTCGTGTGGAGAAATGACGAAATGACCGGCTGAAGTAGGAAGGATGATGACAGGTGCGACTCAGGTGTGTCTTATCAGTTGCCTGCCTGAGATGCACCCTGCCTCCCTGTCGACACAAACCCAAAACACCTGCAGGCAGGGAAACAGAAAACAGAGATAAACAGTACATGAACGCAGGATCGTAGCATAACCACTTCCAAATGAGGAGATAATTAAGTCAAATCAATATTTATAAGCATAGTATTCATATCATTATGTTACAAATAATACACTGTCCCAGACGTGTACCCTGCCATCTTAGAATAGTCAGCTGGGAGAGGCTTCAACACCTGTGACCTGCAAGGTAGATAAGCGGGTGTAGATGAGAAAATGACGGTTTAATACATTAAATAGCCACTGGTTATGTATAATCCATGGGTTTATTTGGAATTAATCAGTCCATTTGTGCAGTTGTTGTGTTGCTATGGTGATGTTGGTCCACCAGTATTCTGTGCGCTACTGTAGCATAAAGTGTAAATTAATCCCACAAGTGGATGCTTCATAGAATGCTCATATGTTGGAAAAGAGGTCTGATTCTGGCATATTGTTAGTGTTCACATTGTAGATAACAGTATTTATGGAGTGTTCTGCCTGGTTGTGGTCCTATCATTATTAGTTTTTTTGAAAGCATAAACTATTTAGAACCTGTAATTCTGTACATGCGTATTTACAAAACCTGACCAGAATGCCAGCTTTTGTCAACAGCACTTGTATATTTTGCAGTGATAACACTACTTGTCAAAGTAGTAGGGTGCTCCTGGTGATGCCTTTGGCTAATTCTTAACCATATTCTACTGTCAGACCAGATACTCATTTCATTGTGGCTTTTTTCCACTACAGCAAAAGATGATGTAGAAATAAGACTAGGAATACTAATCAGCCGATGATCAGCCGATATCTATTCACCTGATGTGGACAAACGGCATCGCAAAACATTCTGATCATAGATAAAGATCCTGTTCAATCAGCTCCCGGATGTAAGCAAATCCAATAATTTAAATGTCTTTCAGTCCAATGCCCGATTTTATTTTACCCGATATTTATTTACATAGCTTATTTTGCTTGAAATTCTAGACACGTTGATATGTGGATTAATAAAGCAAAGTCAGCTTCTGTCAGAGTCTCTCACTGAAAGAGGCATCTGAATGATGTATTTGTGTTGTGACTGATGGGTTAAATTTTTGTTATGAATGAAACCATGCACCTGGTCCACTGATGTTTGCACCTGTTGTCATTTGGCTAGTTTGTGTGCAGGTTTATGCAAATGCAGATGTCCGATTTCCAATTCCTTTGGTTAAAGTTGGCCAGAAACTAAACCGTTAAACTTTGGAGAGGATCCAAATGAAAGGAGATTTTTTTGGTAATATACCCTAATCATGTAAAAACTTGTATTGTATTGTATTGTATTGTATTGTATTGTATTGTATTGTATTGTATTGTATTCTATTCTATTCTATTCTATTCTATTCTATTCTAAAGATGTGAGAAGCTGAGAAGCTCCTACATGTCTTGCTACCACCAATTTTTAACAAGTAATACAGGACTTGAAACAACGTGACTGTGATAAGTGTTGTCGATGTCCCCCCTTCATGTGGCGTGAAGGAGGGACGATGGCTGTAGATTCACAGTTTTAGCAGAGCAGAGCAGCATGGTCTGTAGCCCGCCAGTAACGGATGACTTGTGAAAGTAAAGTGACAGCGCTCTTGCTTCTTGAGGTGACCTATAGTCGACAACCACGTGTGTCTGTGTGTGTGTGTGTGTGTGTGTGTGTGGGTGTGTGTGTGTCTGTGTGTGTGTGTGTGTGTGTGTGTGTGTGTGTGTGTGTGTGTGTGTGTGTGTGTGTGTGTGTGTGTGTGTGTGTGTGAATTCTTTTGCTATTTGATTGCAAAGGTGAAAAATGGAGAAAAAAATGGAAGCAGATCATTTTGGAAAATCAAAACATCTAAAGGACAAAAGTTCATACATTCAACATCTCCCTGTTTTTAAGCTCTTAGAAATCTGTTGTTTTTTAATGTTATTTGGATGGAATAATTGATGTTACATATGTTGAGCAGTGAGGAATTGGTTAATTTTAACAATTGGGTTCACCTAAATGGTTGCCTGATTTTATACTGACCCCACTTTAACCCTGTAATTAAAAGTTATTGTCCTTCAGGGCATGTCAAACCGGGAAGAGACCTCGGGGAAGACCCAGGACATGCTGGGAGGACTATGTCTTTCGGTTGGTATGGGAACGCCTCGGAATCCCTCTGGAGGAGCTGGAGGAGGTGTCTGAGGAGAGGGAAGTAAGGGCATCCCTTCTATTTCCCACCATAACCCAGCCTCGGATAAGCGGTTGAAGATGGATAGATGGATGGATGGATGGATGGATGGATGGATGGATGGATGGATGGATGGATGGATGGATGGATGGATGGATGGATGGATGGATGGATGGATGGATGAATGGATGGATGGATGGTTCTACATGCTCATGTAACATTGTGGCTTCTCAAATATTAAGTATAAATCACAAACACACGCCTTCAAGGAGTAAGTTTTGCAACTCATGGAGTATGATACAGTCATTGGCAATGAGCAAAATGTGTGATGCCAATGAAAACAGCAACAACTTGTTCCTCATTACAAATAAAACTATTAAACTAAAACATCCGTGACCACGAGCGCGTACTGGACGCAGTCGCAGCTTCTCCAGAGACCAGGAACTGTGATCCAACAAAACATTGTGCTGTGGCACCAGGACTGTCAGGAGCAAGAGACCAAACCTCATGGACTCTAAAAGAGGTTTTAATGTCCATAGCTAAAATAAGATAAGATAGAGCTTCATTACTACAGAATGCTTACTACAAAAAAAATCTAGGCAAACTAAACTTGCAAAACAGACTTACCCTGAATTGTGTGACTCACTTTATTTAGAACGTCACGTTTGTTAGTCTACACCAATAAGCATTCTGAAATTTCACAATTTGGACAGAGCACAACAAACTGTCATTCTTTTTTCCTATGCTTTTGTATCTCATCACACACCCTTAATGACACTCAGGTGAAAAACAATGTGAAAAAAGGTGTTTGCCGTGTAGCTGTTTGCCCAGTATCACTGTCACAATGTTTTAGGCAATTCTGTCTCTCCTTGGTCTCAACATAAACTCTGCAATTATTTCTTTTTGTATAGATTCTCCTACTGGTGTTCACATATCTGCAGCTGCCTAAAGTGTAAATTATAATTGTCACCTCAGACTCCATAAATACCCTCAGCGACCCAAAGGCAACATCTGGGGCTTCAGTGACTTTTACAAGCAGTCAAGTGTGAACACAGTTCAAAGAACTTGTGAAAAGTACCAAAAATACATTGCATTCCTCTACAAACAACATTATTAAACTCTTTCTGAGCTTGTCTTTGAAGATATATATCATGCATTTTAGGGCAAGGGCAACTTAGAAAAAGTGGATGTCTACCAAGCAATTTGCAATGTTTTATCAAAACCTGATTGCAACATTTGAGACCAAGTTTTACTTAGATTGTTTAACTTCATTCAGCCTTTTATCCAAACATTTTTATCCTAACATTCTCACATTTTAGATCACTTGTGCTAAAATTTTATCTTGTCTTTGTTTTGTGTTTCAATCAAAAAACACAAATCAGCACGGCCTTTCTTTGTGGAGTTTGCAAGTTCTCCCCATTGCTTTGTGGGGGGGTTTTCAACCACTAAAACATGGATCCTAGAATCATAGGCCCTGTGTTGGTGTGCTAAACTAATAGACGCTTGGGACATCTTCAATACCACTCTTTAACTGGAGTATTACCTTCACTTCTAAGAAATACATGATTCCACAGGAGACCAGATAAAAGATGCACTAGTAAATCATGATAATACATCATGTCCGAAGTTAAAGTGGACAGTAAATTCAGATGGAATTATTTACACCAGTGTGCAGCACCAGGTTATTGAGATGCAGGGTCCATGTTGAGGTAGTGAGGGTTCAAGCATATGAGCCCTGGTTGAGTCTTTTCTGCTGCTGATATACCTCTCAAAGTGTGGGTACATGGAGGAAATTACATTAAGCATTCAATATTCATTCTCTCCCAGTTCACCTTCCACCTCCAATCTTTCTCCTGTGTTGTTCATCTTCACAATTCATCTGTGTTTCACCCCTGCCTTCTAACTCCGCAGTGGTAGGATGAGGTGTTGTTCCCCACATGGCATTTTGATGTAGTGTAAAGTAACTGCTGGTTGGGGTTAGGCGCAATTGCAGATGAATACAAATTGAGGGGAAAGGGGTGACAGCTCAAGGTCACCTGGGAAGATCATTTCAGAGTGTGGTTTCATTGTTGATCCAGTAATGAGAGATGGGATAGGGATGACAGAGTTGGATGGATGTTCCTTACTCATCCACCATTCAGAGCTCAATCATAACTCTGACTTCATGTTCTAACTGTTGTGCTTCTGCTGCTTAGGTACTCTAATCACTCATTTTTATGACATGGCATTGGTACACAGCCTTTTTAACAATGTCAGGATAGGGCTTTTGAACTTGAACACTATAATGCCATTATAGTCTTCTACAGTTATCAGATGTATCCATTAAACAGGTGTTATGCAGTTCTGTTGGAAATAATCCCACATTGCTAGAAAGATAAATCACTGTTTTGTCAGAATTTCAACTTCTACACTGTAGATAAGTTTCTACAAGATGTATTAAAGGTATTGAAAACCAACAGACCCAACTAGAATGATGTGCATCCTGCTGATCCTGTGAAACTGAGTGACTAACTGAAAGGAGCAAGTTTAAAATAATAGAAATGCTGAGTTTAATTAGTGAGGTCATTGATTATGTGAAAAATATAGGTGTTAAACAGATGGTATAACTGGTACTGCATATGCTGACTGTGCATTTGTCCTTGAAAAACAGTAAAATGGGTCGTTCAAGGCATTGTTCAGAAGAAGAGTACTCTCTGGGTTCTTCGTCTTCCTCCCACCTCCAAAAGCATGCGCTTCAGGTTGATTGGCAGTTCCAAATTGCCCATAGGAATGAGTGTGTGTGTGTGCATGGTTGTATGTCTTTGAGTGTGGCTCCGAGGTGCACTGGTGTCGTGCCCGGAGTGTCCCCCGCCTCACGCCCTATGCCGCCGAGATAGGCTCCGGCTCCCCTTGACCCGCTGCGGCGGATACAGCGGTGGTAATCTGAAGATGACTGACTTTAAAATGTCAGCCAAAAGCAGAAAGGTGAGGGGAAAAAATATATATATATATATTCGAATGGATTACGTGAGTAATGGAGTAGCCAGCACAATCCTCGGACCTTAATCCCACAGAAAACTTATGGACTGACATAAAAAAAATTCTGTTTTTTAAGACAGAGGAGACTCCTCATATCATATTGATCAGAGTACTACTATTTCTGCTTAATTTAACATTTAATCACAAAACAAAAAGCAACATTATTAGGAAGCCAGAGGCGCAAAAATGTGTGGTTGAACTTCACCTTTGGAAAACTAGGTTAATGTCATACTCGATGGTATAATATAAAGTTCATTGCTGCAACCATTATGAAAATAGATTAGGGTAAAATTTTGAAATCAGGGGTGTCGCGGGATGTTGCAGTCCCTGACTGCCTTGTTTATTTGTTACATTAAGTTCATGGCAAAAATGTGGGTTTGTAAAAGTAACAGATAGCCTTGTCTGTGAACTAGACATTTATACAATTTAGTGAGTGTTTGAAGGGTTTAAGTGCTGTAATTTGTCTGGTAATGATTTATCGTCATGCATGTCTTTACTGACTTGACTACCATCTTAGAGAAAAAACAGATTTGAATTTCAAAGAAACTCCTAACCAGAATGAATTGACTTGGTTGTTCCTTATCATGTCTCCTTAATTTCCTGCAGGCTTTTGGAATTAAGGGATGTGGCGGGTACGCAACAGTGAACCAGCTATCCCTTAAAGTTTCCTAAAAGACACTTATTAGCTGGCTCGTCAATTTGTGTGTGCTTGCTTATTGATCCTTCCCAGGCTTCAAGGAAGAAACAGAGAAGGAGACTACTTAATGGGAAATTCAAGCTGTGTAACCACAATGGCAGGAGCAGCCATGAAAAAGGAGAGGAGACCAAACATGAAGAAAAAACAACTCTGAAGTGAACACCAACTATACACTACCTTTAACGCACATGCTTTTCTTGTCATTGTTGTTTCATTTCGTGCCATTTGGCACATGAAGAGTTCACAAAGGCACATTCTATACTTTGTGAAAGTCTTCTTACATTTTTGAATTTCGAGTTCCCCTTGATGAAAAAAATACCCTGAAGCATTCAGAGTGTTACAATGTTCAAAGAGTGTATCCCTGATAGTTTACTCTTTATTGTCATTTTAAAAAGTGCAATGGTTTTATCGGTGAATGGCAAAGCAGTGTTAATCCAGTAGTTTGAGATTGATCAAAGTACGTATGCATACTGTCCCCGCAGGATAATATTCTTATATGACCTCACTAGTGGGGAAACATTTTGAAAATACCGCTGGGCATGCTGATCAGATGTGCCGTGTCCACAGCCCAAATTCTAAACCCTCCCACCGCAATTCAGCAGAAAGGAAGTCTGGTCTTCTTCTTCTTCTCCTTTCGGCTTTCCCCTTCAGGGGTCACCACAGCGAATCAATTGCCTCCATCTAACACTGTCTTCTGCATCCTCTTCTCTCACACCAAGTACCTTCATGTCTTCCCTCATTACATCCATAAACCTCCTCTTTGGTCTTCCTCTAGGCCTCCTGCCTGGCAGTTCAAAACTCAGCATCCTTCTACCAATATATTCACTACCTCTCCTCTGGACATGTCCAAACCATCTCAGTCTGGCCTCTCTGACTTTATCTCCAAAACCTCTAACATGTGCTGTCCCTCTGATGTACTCATTCCTGATCCTATCCTTCCTGGTCATTCCCAGAGAGAACCTCAGCATCTTCATCTCTGCTACCTCCAGCTCTGTCTCCTATCTTTTCCTCAGTGACACTGTCTCTAGACCGAACAACATCATTGGTTTCACCACAGTTTTGTACACCTTTCCTTTCATTTTAGCTGAACTCTTCTATCACACATCACACCTGACACTTTCCTCCACCTGTTCGATCCTGCCTGCACACGCTTCTTCACCTCTTTTCCCTAACCTTCATTCCTTTCTGTTCCAGGAAAAAAACATCCACTTGTCCATCTTCTCTTCCACCTGTTCCCTGTTCTCACTTGTGCCGGTCCCAAGCCCAGATAAATACAGAGGGTTGTGTCAGGAAGGGCATCCGACATAAAACTTTTCCCTAATCAAACATGCAAAGCAGAAAGGAAGTCATTGCTGTCAAAAATAGATGAAAGTTGATGTAGAGTGTGTGTTACCTGAAGATGGAGATTATTGGGGACAGTTAAAAGCTCACAGGTAAAGCACCCACTGTACGATCATGATGATAAAACTGTAAGCCAAGAGGAAGTGGTTAGACATTGTGACCCCAATATACTGGAGATTTACTGGAATTTTCTCAATATGTCAGGTGAACAGATGTAATTGAAATTTTTGCTCATTATTAACGAGTCCCATTACAAGTACAGGGACAGAGAAAAATGGAAGAACCAGAAGAATAGAAAACGTCATCATTATTATGGCTAATAAAGTGTCCTTGACTGTGATGAGTTGGCACCGTATCCGGAGTGACTCCCTGCTCATGTCAGTAAATACAACTCAATAGGCTCCAACAAACCCCATGACCTGTCAAAGCGGGGAAGTGGTTCAGAAAATGAATAAATATATGGATGAAGTGTCCTTGATAATGAAAGGTCACAAACTGAACATGACAGACATACAAAGAGAAACAGGAGTTAAGAAATAGAAACCAGTATGGGCTAGTAGTGGCGCAGACTGCAACAGCTGACACCATTGTTAATGTTTCTCTACTAGTTCCAAATGAATCTCGAGTGAATTTAAGGTCCTCATCCTCTCCTCAGTTTTCAAGATTTAAACATTTCAACTTTAATGGCTTCTGTCTCTGTCCGCATACCTAGGGGAAATCCTGGTGATTTCCTCATTAGACTTAAGTTTTCCCTTAGGAACCACCATCTGGTCCTTCTCATGATTATTTCTCCCCACTTTTCAGAAACATAACTCTTTCACATCGAAGCACAGAGACAACATAATAAAGGACCATACCATAGGACATTTTAGGCTGCTTATTAACATTATGTTTTCCTGAATCTTTACGATATGAAATCAGAGCTTTTCATTTCATGTAAGGATACTGAGGTAACTCATTTTAAGGTGTAGTTTTATTTGACGTGGCCATATTGGCCATGATGGAGTGGACCTCCGGAGCCTTAAAGATGCAACTCTCTTTTCTTTTATTTGTCCATGCCATAGTAGCTTTTGTCTTCTCTGCTTAAAGCTAAAAACAGCTCACTAAAGCACCAGCTATTGCTCATTGCTTAAATGTCTGATTGAGATGTTGAGACTGAGGGTCGACAAGGGGGGGGGGGGGGACAAATCAACAAAAATGGAACAAATAAGTGGGAGGAACATTTGCCTTTAGAGGTTTCCTCCTTTAACTGGTGAGCAGGAAGATAATGGATGGAAAAGTTGCCTGCTGAAAGATGATAGAAGCTTAAAGCTGGTTTGCACTATATCTGGTCTGTACTGACAGTACTGTCTTGGCTTGGATTGTGAAATTAAGGTGGAGTTCTTATAATCTGACTATTCAACACCTTCTTCTCTTAATAAGCTTAGATTGGGCTTCATCCTCTTCCTTCCTAAACCCTCTTACTGACAGCTCAATGCAACCATCATACACAAGAAGATGAGAGCTAATAAATTTTTTACGTTGTTGCTTTTTATTTACTGTTGCATTTCTCCTTCACTCAGTCAAAGCACCCATTTTACTTGATTTGTTCAAATTTCATTTTACTGAAAAATCTGCCTTGATAGGTACTAAGAAGAGAGAATGGAATTGTATTTGGGGTGAATCATATAGCATATTTGTATAACATAAAAAAAGCTTTATCAAAATCAAGAACTAATGCAGTCAGACTGCAACATTCTGCAACACCTCTGAATTGAAAATTTTACCCTGACCTACTTGCACTGATCAAAGCTAGTGCTTTGATTTTACCCTGACCTATTTGCATAGGTCAAAGCTAGTGCATAGATAGATCAAAGCAATAACTTTAGTCTAGTCACTCACGCTGGCCTTCCTTTTATCTTATTCGGTTCCTGAGTGTACAAAAGTTGAAATTTGACCTTGACCTAATTTTCTCAAGGTCAAGGTCATCATCTCTTTTTCATCCCCTTCGCCGCCCACGTAATCTGCTTTTTGTTTCATCTTTCTATCTGCAACGGTTGCGCAGATATTTGGTGGATTAACGAACAGGACATGAGTTCTCTGGCACCAAAACTATAAACTGTAGTGTCGCCTGGTAGTCTGACCACAAGGACTGTTATCATGACAATTATCTTTATAAAAGAGGTGGTTTACGATCAACCACACTGACAAGTCATTGAGATTGGCACGTTTTACAAACAAAGAATAATTCATCATATTACACAGTTATGAAGAAGTTAAACACATAATTTAGGTTAAAAGCAACACAATCGCAACTGCCAAATGCAGGAAGGACAGCTGGAGCAAAACTTTGTGCCTGCATAAATTATGAAGCATTTTATTTCACTGCCCCATCATTATGTCTTGAGTAAAGTAATGTGTTTCTAAATGTTTTTTTATGGTGAGTGTTTGACAGTTTAGCCTTAGTCTTGCAGCTGCATTTCCTTCTATGTCAAACAGACTTTACAACATTGCATTTTGTCTTCCTACTCTGCTCTTTTTAAATCAAGCACTTTGTGCATCAATTGCCACCACTTTTATCCTCATGACTTACATTAGGACAAAGATGTTCTGTAGTTGGCAGGGATTCCCAATGGCTGTAGTGTGAGATCATTTTTGGTCCATTAACTTACTATGACAGCAAATGACCTTAGTGATAGAATGCTTTTGGCACTTGTAAAGACAGAAAGACTGCAAAAATGACTTATATACATAATACTAATTAGTAAAATCAACTTGTGGCTGAGGTGCACACAGTTGAAATTATGATAGGAAAGCGAACCAAGCAGTTAATGTTTTGAGCATTAATGAAGAACATGAATCGAACGTGCCAAATTATTTTGTCTGTCATCAGCAATCAGTCATAGAGCAACATACTTTATAAAAACGACAAATATGTCATGCATGAAAAACCTGCAGTCTCACTAGTATTTTATGTAGCTTTCACCAACATCTCATGTACTGTAAACCCCTTGGAAGTATCAATTTTAATCTGGGCTTGGTGAGGGCTTCTCCTGCTCCACAACCGACTGGATGGATGGCACTTGTGTCCTAAATACTTTGCACTTACTCCTTTCCCGGTCCAAGATGTTTGCCACATCAACAATAGTGTCATAGGAAGGTCAGTACCCCCCCCACACACACACACACACACTATATATATATATATATATATATATATATATATATATATAGAGAGAGAGAGAGAGAGAGAGAGAGAGAGAGAGAGAGAGAGAGAGAGAGAGAGAGAGAGAGAGAGAGAGAGAGAGAGAGAGAGACACTTATTTTATTGTTTGAATCAAAAAGCAGCACACAGATGGTAGGTGAGGGGGAGTTATTGATAACAGGCAAAACGTGAGGCTGAAAGTGGCTGGGCAAAGGGAAGCAGCAGGGTGAGGATAGTCCAATGGCTGGAGAACTGAAGTGAAGCTGGACGTAGCTGGGCAGGCAGGTAATGAACACATTCCGCACAGGAAATACTGAGGCACAAAGGAAGAAACTTTAAGTAAATAGGATCTGAAATAACACATTGAAAAAACTCACAGGAAAAAAAAGTTGACTGAGCGGGACGATACCCCTGTGGGTGACAGAACAATTTTGCAAGGACTGGAAGGAGAGCCGAACTCAATATGGTGAAGAGTTAACAAGATAATGTGTCAGAAGCAGAGGATAAGAATGTGTGCAGGTGGCAGGTAGAGCAGGAGGAAAGGGGGGGTAGCCACGCCTAGACACACAGAGAACAAAGACAGAAAGGGAACAAAACCAAATAGGTGAAGACAAAAAAAAGTCATGGTACTACCAGCCCTACTACCAGTCTCCTCATGATATGTGTTTATCAGTGTACTATGTTACTACTGGTTCTGGTTCTGTAATATTAATATTAAATTGCAGGTCTTTATTTTCAACACAATTGATGATAAACATACTCCAAAATACAAACCTTTACAGCCACTGCAGGTCTGAAACATAGATGCTATCCAGCACTGGCTTGGACCTTCTAATTACCACTCTGAATTGAATTGCTTCTGCTGTCGCATTCTTGACTTGCAAGATGAGAGAAATGATTCCAGATTCTTCTTCATCTGAGGCCAACTTTCCTTGTGTGGGAGGAGGATTTGAATCACAGCAGAGCTCAGGTATGTAGACAAATACACAAGGAGTATTATTATAATCTATAAAATCCCTTCTTTGTGAAATTTAATTTAGTAAAATTTGAATTAAATTGTTTTCACGAGGGGTGCAGAAAAACACAAAGAGTCCCTGCAACCCGGTAATTGAATTTATACTTTAAAATATTCAACACAATCAATACACAGTTCAGTAAAATTTCAATACATTCATGGTCACTACCTGTCTCTAATGTCGTGCACTGAATGGAATCAGTCAGGATTGCACAGTCACAGTAGCTGCTGGTAGCTGGGCTTAAACAGATTACCAAATGATCATCAGTATTGGGTAAATGGTAATTGGATTTAATAATCTTCATATGGGTAAAAGCTGGCTCATATAAATAGGTAGAGCTGAATAAAGTAGTCTAAGTGGTAACACATTATGTCATGTGTAAGTACTGTACCTCTGCAAGAGCCAAAACTGTCCATGAGAGCACATATCAGCTGATCATCATCATGAAGAGTCAAAACATCATCTTCCACCAGTTTAAAGCGCAGTGTCAAGTTACGCATATGCCTTCCAGTATGTCTCTAAGCTCTGATGCAAGGTTATGGAAGTCATGGCAGTTCAACTTTGACTATCTATGTAGTTTTCATTTTGGCAGTATTAACTAATCTGATCATGTTGAACAAGGTTTTGTCTTACAGAGGGTTGTGTCAGGAAGGGCATATGATGTAAAACTTTTGCCAAATCAAACATCCGAATCGAATCTATAACTTCAATACCAGATTGGTCGAGGCCCGGGTTAACAACAACCGTCATCGGTGCTGTTCACCTACAGGATGCCGGCGGAAATTGGATTACTGTTGGTCAAAGGAGAAGAGAAAAATGTGTTTGTATGAAGAGAGAGAAGTGGAAGGCCAAGAGTATAGGACTGAGAGTAGGGACAATGAATGTTGGAACTATGACAGGAAAAGGTAGAGTTGGTTGAGGAGGAGGAAGGTAGACATACTGTGTGTCCAGGAGACCAATTGGAAAGGTAGCAAGGTTAGAAGTTTAGGAGCAGGGTTCAAGTTGTTCTATCATGGTGTAGATAGGAAGAGAAATGGAGTAGGAGTTATCTTAAAGAAAGAGTTTGTTAAGAATGTCCTGGAGGTAGAAAGAGTGTCAGATAGAGTGATGAGTCTGAAGCTAGAAATATAAGGTGTGGTGTTCAGTGTTGTTAGTCGGTAAAAGCTTTTTGTTTCAAAAAGCGGGATGTAACAAAAAAAACACCTCACTTGTCAAGTTAAGAAAGATCTCAGATCTACGGTAATTATGGTATCATAGATGAATCATCAGACTTCTTGATAACGACTACTGATGCTTTAACCTCAGTAAACATTTTAAGAATTGCTGTTCTCCTCTTGCTCCCTCAGTACATGTTTACTGTGACAAAAATCCCATCACAACACTTTACTTGCTGTAATTGGTTCTTAATGATCTCCTTCCTCTGCTCAAAGAGACAGAATAGCCTAATGAAGTGTACTAAGTATCATCTCTGTAACTGTTGACATCAGTCAAGAGGAAGCTGTTGCATTTGGTAGCCCTTTTTCATCAGCTGGGATGCATTCAGTGCACCCGACCTTTGTCATAAGTACACACTGTATCATTCTGCAGGGTAAATGAAGGCAAAGAGTGGCTGACAGTTGTGTTGCATATTACAATAAAGACAAACTGCGACAGAGGGAAGTACTTTTCCAACCTTGCAGTGATGAGACACAACAGAAGGTGAAGAAACAAGTGGGATGTTGTCTTCATAGTTTCAGGCAAAGAAATCATTTTCACCTTTGTGTAAGTGCAACCACAATATGTCTGCTAACATGTGCAAATGTATAAAAAAAATTCACAATACAATTATAAGTGACTGATCTATCAGCATCACCTCTATGTCTACCTCTAAGCATCTGCAATTTCAGAATCACATAATTCCATCCATTCATTTTCTAGTAGACAAGATGATTACAAGTATGTGATGATGAGGTGAGACGGGAAGAACCCGGATAATCCATGCAAAGATGGGGAGAACGTACAAACTCAGTGCAGAAAGAAATCAATCCTGGACCCTTCTTCCTGTGAGGCAACGGCGCGACACATTATGCCACAGTGCATCATGATTACATTTAGGCAACACAAACCAACAGCGAAAAAGCCAACTGAAACATCTTACTGTCAGAAGTGGACACTGTCCAGTGGACTGTCTTCACCCAATGAACAATGCAAAGGGAAATTCTCTTTTTGCCAATGGATTACTTCAATCTCTTTTTTAAGAAACACCAAACTTCAGACATGGTAGCCAAGTCTTTTTTAGTGATCTCCATCTGTCCATATTTGCTTAGTGGTGGAACAACATACACAAGCTGCAGGCACAAAACTCAACAATAAAAGAAATATAGAAAATGTACCAAAAAAATGCATGAATAGAACACCCATACGGGAAGTTGTACAGCCACCAGGAATAATAATTTATTCAAAGTAATTTAATTTTAGAGAATGGTGGTCACCAGTCGGAATAATTGTGATATACACAGCTGTCAGTAAATGCTTACAAATCATACAAGCCAAGTCCAGCAGATGTACATGCAGCACTGCAGGACTGCTGCCACTTAATTTATGCCTCGAAAGCACTCATTTATATTTTAATCACTCAACTATTTGAAATGGTACGACAGCAGCAGTCTGTTTTTATTAAGAAAGTAATGGTAAGAGGTTCTCGCTAACATGCTTTATAACGTGTTAGATAAGAAGCTACTTGTGTGTTATTTTTACTTTTTTTCCTAAGAAATTGCTATACTATCTGGATACAGTGAGTCCATTTAAAGAGAAAAGAGTATTACTCAGGAAACCAATGCTTTTATATTTTAAGGCAGGGATGTGATGGATATCTCTACTCATAAAAGCTGAGATTAAAAATTTAAAAAGGTCTGTGGAGGAAATGGAGTTCAGTGTTGACAGGGCTGGGAGCAAAGTCACAGTGTTTGTCACGTGTTTTTTTATCAGAGAGAGAGAGAGAGAGAGAGAGAGAGAGAGAGAGAGAGAGAGAGAGAGAGAGAGAGAGAGAGAGAGAGAGAGAGCAATACACATGTAATAGCCATATAATTAGAAATACATAGCAAGGTAAGAATTTAAAGAACAACAGTGGAAATTGTCTATAAAGGATACGAATTCAAAGTAATTCATTGCAAGGAAAAATAACTGTATATGAAAACCTTATCAACATCATACATTTTTGAAAATATATGCTTATTCTGAATTTTAACCCAGCAGCATGTCTCAAAGAAATTGGGTCCTGCAAAAAAATTTTGGGAGGCTGTAGAGTACTCATAAACACCTGAATGAAAACATTCTGAGTTAGAAACATTTAGTCCAACATTTAAAGTACATAATTTCTAATTAATTAATTTGAATAAATTTGATGATTTCACTGTCTTCAATTGTTGCAGAGTTTCCAAAGACTTTAAAAGTTACACACACAAAAAACATTGAATACCCCTGAAAAACAGGGGTAGGTTTAGGCAGCTTTGTTCTCACACCCACTTATTTTATGCATGTTTGCACTTAATTTTAAAATGATTGTCATAGTTTTCTGTTTTTTTTGTTTTGTTTTTGGATGGATGGGTGGTTGTCTATGTGTGACCGTACAATGCAATGGCAATGAGTCTGGGGTGTACCCTACCTCTCAACCGTAGCCAGCTGGGATAGGCTCCAGTGACCCCAGTGACCTGCAAGGTGGATACACAGCTGTAGACAAGATGATTATGGTTGTCGTATCTACGAGAAAATGGATGGATGGATGGATTTGTTTTTAATGAGTGGTTACTTATTTGTGATTGCTCCTTACCTCCTATCAACTCCAGGTACATTATATCACCGTATATGCCTGCCTTTCTTCCTCATAATGCCCTGAAATAAACCATTTCTCATGAGGTAAGCTGATGAATGCAGACTCTCCCTCTTAGTTAAAATTGATGTAGCTCACAAAGCAGTTGATCTCTCTCCCTGGAAGCACTTTGAAGACCATATTGCAAGAATATCATCCAAACAACAACATTCCTTAAAGTGAATTATAATGATGTTGTTCCAAAATGGACGGATGGGTTGATCTACACTAACATAATAGCTAACACCTTTCACCTCTAGTTTTCACTGTCACATGATGTGTGCCAAATATACACTGTTTCCAGAAATCAGTAGAATATCTTCATCAATAGATGTGAAGGATTAAGAAACCAATTGTGAGATGAGCCAGATACATCTCTCACCCTCCAGAAAAATTCTATGAAACATAAATTACAAGATACAATGTATTAGTTGCTTCTGAAATGTTAAATAAACTGTGAAGCAGAGATTGGTAAAGTGGGCCTCTAGCACACTCAGGACTTGATTCAACTGGCCATTTTGCAAATTGGACTCCAATCAGATTCCCTCTCATATTTTTAAGACTGACTCTCCTCACTGTTTTTAGCACGTGTCCAAATGGGATCTTGCTCTGTTCAGACTGGGCCACATCATTGGCCAATATGACAGGTTGAGATAACAAAGATATCGAAACGGAGGCGTCCTCTGTGGTCCATAACACACCATTGGTTCGTGTGGCGCGCAGAGTGACATCACAGACAGTCAGAGCCGATCTGTGTGTTTGGAGCTGCTCAGACTGATTTGAAACTACCTTACGGATGTGGTTTCAATCCGTCTTGGAAAAATCGGATTTTATGTTATATGTGACTGTACAGACTCAAAAAGAGCCATCCGCTTCCAATCTGGATGAGCTAAAAATCAGATTTTGGCTGCCACTCTGAATGCAGCCCTTAATGTCTGTACTAACCTCTGTAACCTCTTGCCCGTTCGATGTGCCAATCACTGCCTCCTGTCATACCTACTATGGCAATTGCTGCTATTGGGTTCCTGCCTGTTATCTCATTCACACACCTGCTCCTTATGAACAACTCTCATAGTGTCCACTGTTCAGCTTCTGCAGATTTGTTAGGTTAGTCCATGGAAATTGGTTCATTTTTTATTATATAAAAAGGATAAAATGGTGAAAAAGAAATTATTTTGCAATGTTAAGGGCTTTTCTAAAATAAAGATGTGTCCCTTTATCCTGATCAGCATAAATGGGCTTTTATTTTAATAAATTACAGTAGGATAAACCTGCTGACTTTCCCAACATAGGGCAGCTATGACACAGTGACAAATGTAAATGCCTCATATGTCATTATTGGTTCAATATCCAAAATGCTGTCATTGCACCCTTGGTATTGCAGTCAGTAGAGGATAACTACATGGCCTGACCTAAAAATGGGAGCTACTTTAATACCATGACATGGATACCCAGTTGTGCAAAAGAAAAAGAAATATGAAATTTTGACTCCAACCGTCACACATTGTACCATGATCTCTGGCAATTGTTCTATGAAAGCCTGACTCATCTTAAACAAACCTATTCGTTATCTTGTTCAAAATTCCATAGGTTATATCTACTCCACAGGAAGTTCCAGTTTTCTCTCCTGTCCTCTGTATCCTGAATTCACTCCCACTCCATCCACTCATTCCTGTCACCTGTGTTGCTGCAGCCACCTGCTTCCCATGTCCAATCAGGCTCCATCCTACTTAAGCAGTTCCCAGACTGCAGATTGCTGTCAGATGCCATCGACTCATCCTAGGCTTCAGCTTTCTTTGGCTTTCCTGTGATTTTGCTTGTTTCATGAATTTTGCCTGTTTGCTTGTTCCTTGTCTGGTCTTCCGCCAACCTGTTATAGGATTTTGATTATCAAAACCAATGAAAACTACATGGACCCTTAAAAAAAAAAGTCCTGAAAGGCTCTTAAAGTCAATGCCTACTTTGGAGGCCAAGTTCAAATCTAAGGTTTAGCCATTGAAATAAAAAAAAAGACACTGCTGTGTTTATAAGACTTAATGAAGGGGGAAAAAAGACATTTACATAAACCTCAGGCAAAAAAAAAAGAATCTTGTTTCACAAGCTTCACAGTAAAATGTCTTCTGACATGTTTAGTTTTAATGGACATATGTGTTCAGAAAAGATATTCACACTGGGACAGAAAAAAAGGATGGCAGACAGGCAGAGACACAGCAGCCACACATAATGAGCTACTGATTGACTGAGAGACAGCAAGTCAGTAAAAATGGAGGGTGAGCTTTCAACACAAAGCCTCCACAAAACCTAGGCTTATCATTTTTGCTCAAAAGTGTTAGTGTGAACAGAGAGACCGAACGAGACGGGAAGGTGTGCTTCTTATCTTTGACGGAGGTCAACTCTCACAAGAAAAAAACTGGAGCAGTGTCGAGACGGAGAGGGATTAACTCCAATCCTAATTACAGTATGCATGGAAATAATGTTCTAGTCAATCAGTGTGGGAGGTCACAGTAATTCCCATTCACGTCACAGCAAGACGGAGTGGAAAGTGGTCACACAGATACTTGGGAGGCGACCTCCCGAGTACAGCAGTAATCTGCAGATCAGAGGAGCATCTTTAATCATCTGCTTTGGAGTGGCTGTAATGTCGTTCAGAGGACTGCTATGCTCGCAGAATTTATATTCCTACAGGGTACCTATGAGGTTGAAATGTATTTCAAGGAACTACCAGGAGAGATGCAGTGATAAATGTCAGCTTTATTTGCTGCAATTACAGAATTGAAACAGGGCAGTTGTCCTTCACTCTGTTTTTTAAATAACATTTTCATCTTTTTAAGGAACTACAGATATCTTCTAAAGCTATTCATGTTGACTGAATTGCCATTCAAATTTTACTGACTGGTTGAAAGTAAACACCAGCAATTGCCTTCTCCTTTTTGTCTGTCCTGCATTTGTTTGCTGATAAAAGGTGACCTGAAGAACACGGAGTACAGCTGTATCAACTGCATGAGCAATGAAATACTGGTTCAAAGACTTCCATCCACAATGTATTATTTAGTTCATATGCGTGCACATTTTCTGAAAATGTATCAATATGGGTGTAAAAATATAAAGTTTTTGCAGCAGGACACGCCAAAATGCAAAACACACTAGGAGGAAGAAATGTCGTCTGGTTGATGGTACCACAAAACAAGTTATAATTAAGATAACTTTGGCACTTCACTGTAACCCTTTTGTGGAATGGTGATGAAAATAGGACAGTGAGCACATGTTCACCCAGGTCCCCATCTATTATGTTTCCAAAAATATGTTTTTTTAAAGAGCCCCTAGTGGAACTTGTCATCGTGTGAAAATGAGACCCTACTGCTGCCTGCAAAAGTTTCCTTACGTTGCGCTTTCCACAAATATTTTAGAAAAGAATGTTTCCCAAAAAGTTGAACCCATTCTGTTACAATTTTCCTAAAGGACTCCTTTATTTAATGAGATTCAGCTACAGCTTTGCCGAGGACCAGTCAGATGCATCACTTCGATTCCTCCTTGATTACTGAGAGAACATATATTATTAATCACAAAGGAGCAGAGGATGTTTAGCATACTGTATGTTGTACAATAGGTGGGTCATACGCTGATTAGAATATACGTACATGCTGTATGTGTTAATCAGCTGTCACAGTGCAGATTTGACATCGAATGCTGACAATGCATTTCCTATTGATGAAAAAACGGAGACTTTGCACTGAAAATGCTGCCTCATACAGACAATGTAGTGGCAGTGAGACTGCCCAATGACTAAAGCCCCTCGTGACACTTATCTCTTGTTCAAAGTCAACCTAACTCATCAAGTAATTGGTCTCATTTTCAGTGATCATCAACATCCTTGGAAAGAATTAGAAGGTCATTGTTCCAAATGAAGGGATTTATTGGTCAACACAATCCACAGCACAAAATAAAAACTCATTACAGATTAATGTGACAATTTCACAATGATCAAAAGGATAATTAAAAGCACCGGTCAAAACTGCTTCCCTGCATCTGGCATTAGCTGTCATCTATATTTTCTATAGGGTTAACGGTCCATTTATGATTTCATTTCACTGATTTCATTTCTGATCAGTGGTAAGGTAAGAAAATCACATTCAAACTACATGCTAAGTGGTAGCTGACATTTATTATAAGTAGGTTCAGCAGGCTGAGGAGACACACACCGTTCCCTAGTGTTTTATAATAATTGATTAATGGTGTTGATACCGCTCTTCAAAATGAGTTTAATCAAAAATGTGATTGAAATTCAAGTAATTAATGCAAGTAATTTGAGGAAGCAATTGAACTTTATATTGGAGCCAATTATTAGCGGTGTGCAGGATCTTGTTAATTGAGATGCTAGAAAGGCAAGATCCATTATCACAGTTGTCAAGTGAGTTTAAACTCTCAGCCTGAAAATACCCAGCCATGAGTCCTGATCTGTAGGGGTTTATGAATATGCATGAGAAAAGTGCTTTAAACTTTGAATAAAAGAAGTATATTAACCAACACATATATAACCTTTGAAGAATAAACAGTAAATCACAAATCATTACACGTTCAATATGTTGAGCAAAAGATGTTTTATTGTGTAAACAGGATGCAAGTGCGATGTGCTGTTCTCAGGGCGTTTACGCAGAAGAATTTAAATAAATTTAAATAAAGACTGTGTAGCCGGGTTACCTGAGGCAACGGTCAGTATGACCTAGGAATGACCTTGCACTTCCATTCCCACATTAGAATGGAATTGGAATGGATGGGAATTTGATGGGGATGGAAATGGAAGTGAATCACCCAAAATAAGTTTATTATAGGACTACACATAATTAGTGGTCTAATCAACCAACTAAGATTAAATGTATAAAAAGGCTCCAAAATAAATGGAGAACAGGACTTTTTGGGGCTTCAAGACTGCTACGTTGGACATTGTAACTGAATGGACTTGTCACTATAACTTGAATTAGTCTTCCAAACCCAAGAAGGATTCATTTTATCAGAAAAACTACTCTTTTTTTTATTATTTTTTCTTCCCCCAGCTCACATGCAACGACTAAAAAAATACTTTGGTCCTCCACACGACCCAGCTGGGTATGTGGGCTCTGCCACACCATCGGATAAGGATTCATCAGAGGGACTTGAGGAATTACTGAAGAATTTTATGCCTGTTTTTTTTTTTTCTTTTTTGACTTAGTCTCTGCTGAAGTAAACAGGGATTGTAATTGCCCTGAGCAGCCAGAGCCAGAAACGGGTCACAAATTATTAGAATTAGTTTAATTTGATTATGTTGATTGATTCTTTTTGATAATTGATGTGGATGATTTATAACACTATGCTGAGAAAATTTACCTGAAGTAAAATCATAGAATTCTATAAATATTTCAGGCAGATATCCGTGACATAATAGTTAGGATTTTTCTGTGTTCATCAGTGAACTTCTAAAATCTTATATTTAGTCTTTTCTACTTAAAAACATGGCCAGAAGGGCTCCATCCCAGCCCTCAAAATGTATTTAGTCAGTAACAAGAGCCAGGAATCATTAGAGGCAAGCTGACTATGCCACTGTGATAAAAATGGCATTTCCAATCAACACTGTGAGAAGCCTAAATGCTCCATCCCTGACTCAACATGTAATGAGAGGCTTTGGGGAAAGGCTCCCCTAAAGAATTATCAAAGCCTCCCCAGAGGGAAGCGGAGAGAAGCTGCTCACGGGAAAACACCAGGATGAAGAGGTAGAGATCGATGGAGATAGTGTAGCAGAGACTCACAGTATTAGGGGATTGTCATCTGAGGAAGGCAGTCAATCAGATGCATCAGAGCAAACCCAGAACCGTCTTGCTGTGAGGGGACAGCCCTACCCACTGCGCCACCATGCCTCTCCATTCTTTTTAATCACTTAGAGATTAATTTGGAATGCTTTGGGCACATACTCTCCAAAGGCTTCCCTCTGCAAGCTCAAGATATTGTAACACTGGTCAATCATTGAATAGATAAATAAAAACTCTTGATCATAGCAATTCTCTGGATGACAAAAGCTTGTTTTCAGTGCTAATATGATTTTTTCTAATTGATTTCTCCAGTAATAATGTCTCTTCATGGTTTACCTGAAGACTGATAGCAGTTAGAATACATGAAAATGTCATTCAAAACCCTTATTTTGTACAAGAGAGTCTAATGCCAAAAACCAGCATGATGCAAAGTGGTAATTTGATATGTTCCATGTGTGACCATTCGTAGGAATGGAACAGACCTCTTTGTAGTACCTTTACTCATAAGAACTAGTCATCCTCCCGTGTTTCAACTGTGTAACTGCGGATCCTAGAAATAATTGAAAACTTTTTTTTTAATAAAATCGGGCCAAACTTCGATCGGAGTATTGAACTATTTGCCATAACTCTACTGGCAGTGCTGAATAATTCTTGTGATAAGAGTGTTGATTTCCATCTTTGCCAGATTAATCAGTGCTGTGGTCCACTGCCAGGACTAATGTTTTCCAGTATGCACTGGATGAGGCAACTCATGGAGAAAATTACAAAGTCAGCTGAGCCAACCTTTTTCCTCCAGAGTAAAGTGCAGGAGCTGTGTGTATGTTTCCCTGCCAGCCCTTCAACCAACAGCCTTACTTCAAGCCAACATGGAAATAATATCCAGAGTCTGATTGCATCCAATGAAAAAGAAAAAAAAAAAACTAGGAGAAAAGTACATTTGTATAAAAACCTGCACGTGTCATTTGTGGAGATGACAGGAACACAGGTGATCATGCAGATTTATTTTTACAAACATGTTTTTTTCTTAAAACTGATTAAAGAATCTCCTGCTTCAAACATCCTTGCCTGCGTTGAAGGCTGCGCTGACGAACAGTCTACTGATACTTTCTAAGAGTCCTGTGCCAACCTTTGTTCGTCAGTGCTACACAAAGCTCACTTTATTGGTTCTGCTCACTCAGCATACAGCATTTAATTTTACAAGGTAGTTTTGATTTTACCAACAGAAGACACCAATAAGATGCACCAATATGAATGAGAAGAATGAAATCACATCAAATTTATGGAGAAGGGAGGAAAGTCTCCGTCAATGAATTGATCAGGTGCTTGCTTTGGAGCCCTGACAGTGGTGGTAGTGATGAAGAATGGATCTCCATGTTGGTTCAACTTCATGTAAAGAAAAACTGGTGGAGGTGCAGGACATGAAATTATTCAGTCACAAAAGGGTAACTTCTGGATCGGCATGGGCCAGTATGCGATGAGCTGGGAAAGAGACCAGAATTGTTAAGAAAAAAAAAGAAAGAGCAGTTTCTATTGAATGAATAATCATTACTAATTGAGGTATGTATTGTAATCCTTCCTTGAAGCTGATCACAACACCCACAACAGACACATCCCCACAGGAACACCGATGAATATTTGTCTATTATCCTATGATTAAGGCCATTTATGGATCAGAATTAGCCTGTGGTTAATTACCGGTTTTGACAGTCAGTACAAAAAGGCTAACAGCTTCCAACCTGCATTCTCGGTGCATCCCCATGCCCCCCTCCCCACCACCACCACCACCACCACCACAGGTGCTCATGCATTATTCTCCTCTTTCCTTCATGTCGTGTCAATGCCTAGATATATTTCGGTGGGCAGCAGAGCATAGCATCACAGCAAGAAAGACTCAATCAAGTCAAGAAAAGGTGTGAAAGGTAAAGGTAAAAAGATGAGGTTAATTATAGCAGATGAGCAGACAGAATTGTGAAATTGGATCTCATTTTTTGTTTAGCTCATGCGTTCAATACAGCTGGGTCATCCATCATGAAGAAACAGGGAAGGGGGACTGAATGAATACATCAGGAATCAGTAATTATAATTCTTTTTTCTTTTTTTTCTTGTTTCAGTTTAATTTTTTTTTTTAATGAAAGTATAGCGATATCAGCTATTTTATTACTGTTTTATTACTATTTCCTGGAATAAATTGCTAAAAATAAAAAAGGAAAGCATAGATTTATTACTTTCTTAATGACACTCACGTCAAAAATTATAACGTATTCGTCAACCATTCTGTTTCGTTATTGTTTCTGTTCTATGTTCTTCTATGTTCCATGTTTTCTCTGCCCAGTGTTCATTGTCAAACTTGACATGAGAATGGTTTCAGGTAACGTTTGACAACTTCATTGAACGCTTCCAATTAAATATTTCCAATTACATTCTATTGCTGTAATAAAAAACAATTCAAAATCATGAGTTGTTTGACTGACTTCATTATTTTTACGGCAGACCTGAAGTGTGCACTTGAATTGTAATTGCAGTATGATAGGGAAGTAAAGTAAAAGTTTTAATTAGTTTTAATTTATGTTCAGGAAGCCATGTAAGAAAGTCTTGTAAAGAGAACAAACAGTTTGATACTTAAGTGTCAAAAATTATCAGTCCATATCAAGAACATTTTCATACTGGTATTACATGATGACCAGACACCACCAACATGTCAAACAAAGTTGGAAAATAACATTTTAACGATCCATGCCTTCAGGGCACCTTGTGGCATGAAGGTCTTCCTGCGTTCACCCAGATGGGCATTAGTGAGAGCTATTGGTAGCATTTGAGAATGTTCATCTTGTTGACGTCAACATCTCTCAGCAGAAAGTAAATCACTAATGGGGGCAAGGACACCTTAGAAATGATGAACTTTTGCAGCACAATACGGCAGATAAACAAGATTAGGAAATACACCACCCTCAGACCCTTCTCACCAATTTAATTGTGAGATCATTAGTTTGTCCAGTCAGAGCCAGGAAATCACAGACACTGTTAAATAAGCCCTAAAGGATGGTGTGATATTTTATTGAACAACAAAGATCGAACACTGCCAGGTTTTCTAAGACTTTCTTGTGTAATATGTATCTGTCAATCACTGTCCATCCTTGCCTGCAAGGTGACTTCAAATATGTCATTTAAGATAGGGAATGTCTCAGCAGGGTGCAGAACACAGTGATAACAGAGACCTTTAGTTGACATTCACAGCTGAAGTATGCTCGGATTTCAAAATGTGCCTCTTCTGTATTTTGTCCCAAGAACGGAATCAATGATGGTTCTATCAGTGTGTGCTTTACTTACCTGCTAACAGCTATCATTGAGTAATCTTGTTTCTAAGAGATTTTGAGAATTAAGTAATCCGCAGGTCAGGATCTGGAACCAAAGAGATCTCTGGCTGGGCATTGATTCAAAAACATTGTTTACAAAAAAGTGTTGTATGAGAAGTCATTGATGAAATGTCAACATTTGACTCTGTGAAAGCTATGTTGGCAGTATTTAACTCCCCGGCATTAATATATGAATCGAAGTTCTGCCTGCTTGACAATGTCATCCAAATTTCATCTGAATTAAGTATGTATCCTGCCGACGTGTCCTTGAGCAACACTGGATCCTAACCAACCAAGATTAATGATCGCAGAAAATTACTACTATCATCCCCGAATGACAAAACATAATGGAACAACTACATGCAGGCAATACAAATTCATTTTCTGCTACAAAAAAAGAGCAAGCAGTTAATTAACACTATTTAACCCAATGAGCAAAAAATAATAATTGGGCATTCCAAAGCTTTCTCAGCCTTGTGGTGCCCTTTTGCATGGTTATTAGTGAACTTGAATATCTGCCACAAAACACAATCCAGAAATGTGTAGAAGTATTTTAATTCCATTGAAATATTTTTTTTTGTTAGTTTGTGTTGTGTAATGACAGATGGAAACAGTCCTCAGAGATTTTGGTCCGTATTGACATGATGGCATCACGCAGTGCTGCACATCTCCCGTTCCACCACGTCCCAAAGGTGCTCTATTGGATTGAGATCTGGTGACTGTGGAGACCATTTGCATACACTGTACTCATTGTTGTGTTCACAAAAGTATTCTGAGATGATTCTAGCTTTATGATGTGGCCATTATCCTGGAAGTAGCCATCAGAAGATGGGTCCATCCCTTTATTTACACTCATAAAAGGATGGACATGGTTAGCAACAATACTTAGGTAGGCTTTGGCATTGCAACGATACTCATTTGGTACTGAAAGACCCAAAGTTTGCCAAGAAAATATTCCCCTCACCATTACACTTTTCACCAACAGCTTGCACCATTGATACAAGGCAAGGTGGATCCATGCTTTCATGTTATTGATGCCAAATTCTGGCCCTACAATTTGAATGCCGTGTCAAGAATAGAGACTCATCAGACAAAACAACATTTTTCCAATCTTCTACTGTCTACTTTCGGGGAGCCAGTGCGAATTGTAGCCTCGGTTTCTTGTTCTTAGCTGACAGGACTGTCACCCGGTGTGGTCTTCTGCTGCTGTAGCCCATTTGCCTCAAGGTTTGACATGTTATGTGTTCAGAGATGCTTTTCTGCATACCTCAGTTGTAACGACTGGTTGCTTGACTTACTGTTGCCTTTCTATCAACTCGAACCAGTCTGGTCATTTTCCTCTAACTTCTGGCATCAACAAGGCATTTTCGCTCACAGAACTGCCACTCACTGAATATTTTCTCTTTTTCAGACCATTCTCTGTAAACCCTAGACATGGTTGTCTGTGAAAATCTCCAGTAGATCAGCAGTGCCCCAGTCTGATGCTCGGTTTGAACCGCAGCAGATCTTCCTGACCATGTCTACATGATTAATTGCATTGAGTTGATGCGATGTGATTGGCTGATTAGAAATTTTGCATTCACGAGCAGTTGGACAGGTGTGCATAATAAATTGGCCAGTGAGTGTACACTTGTGGCTCTACAGAAGGTTTTAGGGTTGCCGCATAATTGAGTTTCAGATCAACCCTAAAAGCTCAGGTTACATTTTTCTTGAAAATAACATGCCTCCCTCTGTGAATTTCATCAAAGACCAGAAGACACAGCTGATGTTGGTTTGCCTACGTAGAAATATGATTTCATTCTAAGAACTGTATTCCTGTCAATAGCACTCAGCTGAGCAAAAAGAGCCAATCCAGTGAAAGAAAAACCAGCTGACAGAAGCAGGTAGAGTTCAAGGTTTATTGTGGAAGCATGGGCAATGTTCTCTAAATATTTTTTTTCTTTAGACTGCCTGCATGTTGACATCTGCATTATATGGATACAGCTGAGGATATTCATCGCACGTACAGATTTTGACATTTTTCACAGGAGCTCATTTAAAGAACATTATCCACACCACTCTTCCTCTCATCCACCTCACTCACCCCTGCTGAGCAGAACAGACGTTTAAAAATTGGCTGAAGGTGGATGAAGAGAAAAAACAATATCCAAATTCCGAAAAAGGAAAAAGATATGCAGAGATCACAAATGAACACTTTTATAATTCAACCTTTGTTACATACTACGTGAAACAAACAACATAGCACAGCTACAACTCCTATTTAAAAGACAAACAGAAGAAAAATGGAGACAACCTGGTCCACATGTTGTCAGCCTTCACTTTGACCTCACAGCTTGCATATCGGATAGGGGCTACGAGTGCAACCCAAAGGCTCAAGGAAATTAAATGAAAATGCAGGTTCTCTGCAGATGTCATCGTATTATGTAAATCATAATAACACTTCAGGTAAACATAAGCATGTTTTGATTTAATCCTAAACATCTAGAAATATCTCCACACATGGTTGAGCTTACAATTTTACATATCTTAGCATGGAAGATATTTTAAAATGGGTTGAACGTATATGTGCTCTTGTCAGTCTTCTGCAATCTAGTAAAATGTTCATAGTTTGGCCATCAAATAATGTGCAACAGAATTTAATTCTACAATATTAGCGTTAATGTAGTATCAGCTTTGATGTCTGTCATCACAAAACCATATCTTACATCATGATGTACTAAAAACCATAGTATATTATATATATATATTTTCTCATAACATGCTGTGAAATGCATGATCTTATGTTATCAACTGTTTGAAATAAAGCATTTAAAATGATTCAATTGTAGTTAGGAGCAGCGTCTTGGTTTAGTTTTAGTGTACAATATTGTGTACTAGTGCACTTATGCTGTTTATATACAAGGAGGGGTTATTTCTGTACTTGTGTTTTGAATAAAAATAGTGCTAAAGATGATTACATGAAAATGCCGAATTAAACTTTTTTTCCCCTCGTCAAATATTTAAAAACAAACCCCAATTTCTTTGCAAATTTGGTTCGCTGTTTAATCTTTAATAATAATCTTGATTTTATCCCTAACAAAAATTATATTTCAAAAACGAACAATTAATGACACATAAAACATATGTTTTAAAAAACAAGCTCCATGTATTTCTCATCTGAAACATTGTTTGAAATTATTAGTCAGTCCCCAGTCACCTTTTGGACTGTAACAACATCCAGGTCTGTTGAGATGGAAACCTGCTCCTCTATTGAGTAATGCCTGGACTTGTGGGGGATGCATTTGCTCCCTCACTCCCTCCATCAACCCCCCACAAGGTTTCAGTATGGTTTCGATCAGGGCTCATCAGTAGCCATTCCACAACTCCAGAACTGCCTCCAGCATGCCAGTGGCACCAACCAGGCCATGTTGCCTCATTCCTGTACAGGTAGATGCCATTTTCTCCCAAATTACTGTAGATTTCATCAGAGGTGGGTTACTTCAACAAGGGAGGTCATGTGGGATTTACTGGATAAAGAAACATTGCTGCTACTTCTTGTTTATTTCAGAGTATTGACTACACAAAGATCAGTCAAGTGTGACCACAGCTCATGTGTTGAGAATCAAACACCCCTCCCTAGATACAGATGTACACTGAATAATACAGTGAGTAAAACTCTATTGGTTCTTTTTTGGCTCAGTCCACTAAGTCTTTGACTGTCGACGGGAAGGTGGCAGGCTCAAGACCCACATGGACCAAAAAGTTTGGAGTGCAATCTGGCGGTGGGAGACGCCAGTTCACCTCCTGAGCACTGCCGAGGTGCCCTTGAGCAAGGCACCGTCCCCTTTTAAGTTGCTCATTGGGGCGTCCCACAAGGGAGCTGACTGCCACTCTACCTCTCTGCATCCCTACAGGCCCCTTGGGTGTGTGTGTGTGTGTGTGTGTGTGTGTGTCTGTGTGTGTGTTTTGGGCCTCTAACCATATTTACGCGTGTGATGTACTAACTAGAGTGGAAAAATAATTTCCCCAATGGGAGACGAATAAAGGATTTGATTATTTATTTATTTATTTATAACAACGAAAAAATTGCATACAGTAGGCAGAGCACTTATTGCTTCCCTCACTCCAATTCAGTAATGACGCTGACTCTTCAGAAACTGTTACAGATCGTGTGAAGCATTTCTGGGATGTGATATCATTCCAGCAGCTCTACAACATCTAGTGGGAAACTCATAATGAGGAGAGTTGTTAATTGAGCACAGTTGTACTTCCGTGTTGCTTTCCCCACAGTTCCCCCATCTGTTTAACTACAATCAAACCAACAATGCTTGCGATAAATAACACAAAATAGTGCCCGTGGCTAATCTTTTGGAGACGGCTCCTAAGCTACCAATAAAAATTTGGTCCTCTCAATGAGCAATGAGTACTGCAGGAGGATTTGATCAGTCGGTCCATTCTGGTTTGTCCCCATCTTCTTCTTGTTGTTTGAAGGAAGCTAAACATTTCTGGCATGAAGTGGACAATGACTGTATTTCCACGTGTGTGTGAATTGTTGGGGTGTAATTTCACTTCAGGTACTTTTAATGGCAGCAAAATTATGTCTCATATTTGGCTCTATATGATTTTCTCAGTGTTTGTTTTATTTTGCATAAAAGTACATTAAATGTCACTGGTCAGATGTTCCAGAGGAACAACCGGTTGAGACATTGGAGAAAAAATTTTCCATGTTTATGGCCCATTGCATTAGTCCAGTTAACACTGGGAATAGGTGGTTTGGTAGTATTTATTTCCTAATCAATCATCCCAAATGGCAGGCTTGAATGTAAAAGAGCCATAACCCTGGAATACGTACCACTGTTGGAGAACAGATATGAGATAACTGATACAAAGAAGAGTATCCCATTATTGATTACATATCAGTCATATCAGTTAACGTACCAGAGCAGTATTGATTGGTTTCCACAGTGTAGCACCTATTTAGCAAATGCAGATTCAGCTGGGCTTCAAGCATTGGTCCCACATTATAAAATGAAAACACCACTGTACTAAATGTTTTTAAAAAATCACTGACATTTATAGTAAACAGCTGGAGTACATGGGAGCGTTTGGCTATAAATGACTCATATTTTGCAGATAAAATCTGAGGTTTCAAGGACAAATATTCCTAAAGCTGACAGTAATACTTGCTAATATGTTAGACACAGAAAATATAATAATTAAGTCATGTATTAAGTCTATGTGGTGTTCAATACATTTGTATTTTACTGTCAAGTACCTAACATTACCATATTAGCTTTCAAGAGATGAACGTGACATATTTATAGAGCAATACTAGTGTTCTGTTGAAGTCATATTTATTTCCGCTTAAATATTATAATAATTTTATATTACCTTATAAATTCTTCACATTTCCTATAAATAAGTAAAATGCTTTTCTGCAGCAAAATGTTCAGCAGCTTGTTGCCAAGTGTCTATAAAATACTTCTACTGTAGGGCTGTATTGAAGGTAGGCTGATTTCCAGGACTTTAACACTATGGCTGTGCAGTCAAGCACAATGAAACAGAGAATCCATTCTAACTGTGATTTATTACTTCTTTTCTTTAGTTTGGCAGATGCATCAAAGGAATGGAGGCTGACAACAATCAGTGCTGGTTTATCAAAACAGAGCAGAAACTGTGTATAAGCATACATGTAATGATATGCAACACAAATATCAATAGCCATTATCTGAACAAAAAAAATACAAGGCATACATCTATCATTACAATGCAACATAAACATACTAGCTATTTAACTCACTTAAGCATGGATTTATTAACTCACACTGGGTGTGCAGACATAGCAGGAATATGTTCAACAATTTCTTCATCTGTTCAGGAGAGTACTGCAATGCAGTTTTGCTGGTAAACTGCATAAATGTTTGCAGAACAATAAACTCTGCAATACTCCATTACGATACAGTTATGCACCACAATTAAGCTGTGGTGCATAACGTAGTGGTGGAGTACTGAGATACTTGTGAAGTAAACACAAGGATCATAGTTTGTTTTACGATTCAACTGTTACCCCATGTCACGGTGGTTCAGGGTTTATCAACACATACTGTACAACATAAACCTAGGAATGGCCCCAGGGTGAGAGATTTCCACTGAGCTCTTGTTAATCCAAAATGAATTGCCCTCTGAAAGATTTAACCAAAGTTGGAGTGAAGCAGAGTGTGTGCACAGCAGAACGCAGCCAATGCATCATGTCACGTAGAACTGTGCTTTACTTTATGGGGAAACAAAAGAAAGCAAAGTGAAGCACACAGAAAAATAGACAAGGGAGAATTCTCCAAAAATATCAGAATTTTCTCTCAGAGCTTTCAGATGGGCAGATTTCCCAGTGCAAATATTAATTTCAGCTGACATTTTCCAAACCTATTGATCCACTTTCAACGTGGGTACTCAGACAGGGGATTTTACGGCATCGTTTTTATTTTATGATTTTCAGTTTCATTAAAACTTCTTGACCATAACCACAGTGTAGCTGCAAGATATACACCTTAAACATTGGCTCTGTCAGACTCTGGGTTCTAACTTTAATAAGAAAAAAGGCAAAATAAGTACCATGACAACCATTACAGAGATTTTTTCAATATGACGTTTATAGCAGACATGACATTGGGATGATGTATGTGGGGTTCTTAAATAATATAATGCTAGTGAAATGCCTACTTTTCTACCACAGCCCATAGTGTCACAACCTGTCAATTATTTCATACTTTTTTAAATTATTAATGCTTTGTACCCCAGTAGGAACCAAATGCTGTATTGGGGAGCAACCATTGTTGACCAGGTTATGTTTCTGCTCGGAAACAAGAATACTTTTTAGACCGCTGAACTCTAAATGTTTTGCTATTTGATGTTAATTTTTGGTCATGTTAACTGAGAAGCTTAATGGGGAAAAAAACACAGTAATCAAACATAAAGGGGCGTGTCAGACTTTTGATCACCAGGGAGTACATTGGCGCGTCAACCACAAAAGTGTGGTGGAATACCTCAGTTGCTCAAAGCTTGGCTTAGCCTCTACACCCCCCGAGGATAAAATTCATACAGCAGAGATAGAGATGAGAAAGAAACATTATGGTACTACAGTATTTTAATTTTTTCATGTGTTTTTTTCATATCCTGCAGTTGTTTCTGGTAAGTCTTAGGGAAGAGTACTTTTGTAATTAAAGTAGCAATGACATTTAAATGACTTCTATTGGCTTAGATCGAAATTTAATAAATAACAATTTACAAACACTTCAGCTAAGAGCAACCTCTCAGAACCAATTGTGTTTGTTGGTTGAGGACTGCCTGGACAGTGCCACACAAGTTTAGTAAGACGTTTCATCATGTTTTTGGAGGCAACATATGAAAACACACCATCTTTTCATGGGTTCCAACTGTCATCAATACTTCCAGGGAAAAAACAATTCAGACCCCCATTGCAATCTTTTTTTTTTTATTAGTTTGAGGTTCCATTTTTTCTATTTAGTCACAGATTGTCAGTGTTGGCATCAATCAGCTCTTGGAATATTTCTAAACTAACAAACCATATGACATAATATTCTGTGCCTATTCTATAATCAAAATGGAGTCACATTTCTTAAATTAAACTAACACTAATTATTGCAAGAATAGCTTCGGTATGTTAAATATGTTAAAAGAAATATATAAGTGTTCTTTATGTTAATCTATCTTTTGAATTCATATTACCTGAAACATCAGTAATAGCGTTACACATCAAAGATCAAGCTACATAATAAATGAAAACAGAAGGACATACCATATCGTATGTAATAGACTGAAAACAAATTTATTTATTGGTGTACTCAATGTACTGACAGAAATAATGGAATGAACATTTGACAGCAATGAAAGAATGTGTTGCTGTGGTTAATTTAGTTTCCGTGTGCAAATGTGCACACACCCCGTCTAACACCAAGTATGTTTGACGGGTGTCTAACATATTTGGTGTCGAATGAGCTGGAAATACTGAGGTGCCATCACGTCATCTGAGAAATTCAATGACAGACACAAAGCTGTCACACTAATGATTTTTATAAATGGAGGCAGAACTTTGTCGTGACATTGCTATACTTTGTTTTTCTAAAACCAAATGAGTTCATAGTTGTGTTTCTTTTACACTTAGTTTTTATTCAACAATTGAACCAAAAACAGGGAGATGTACATACAAATGATAATATAAATGAACATAACAGTTAACATAATGTTATTCAATAAACTGCATTAAAATAAACATTCAGAAAAAGAAAAGAAAAAGAAAATGTATTTTTACATATATATATATACTCATACCTTCACACACATCTTATGTAGGTATATATATTCACGTACATTCATACATACATATATTAGAGTTGTATAGCCTTCATCACTGGTGCCAATCTTGACAGAAATGTCTGCTTTCAGTGGCAGTTTTGCAGTAATTTTTTCCATAGTGTACACATTTTTGAGTCTCTGTCTCTTTTGTGTTACTCTGGGGGGATGTTGATCCAGCCAAGCTGCCGTCATACATTTCTTTGCTAACAGGAATAGTATTAAATCAGATCTTTATGTGTCATATTAGTTGAGGGTATCCCCGGAATGACCAGTGCTGGATTTAAAATAATGTAAATGCCCAAAACATGGTTTAATTTCCACCTGAATATCAGTCCAAAATGTTGAAAGTTTTGGACAATCCCAAAATATATGTGTGAAGTCTCCCACCTTGAAATCCATATACCTTGAAATCACAGCTGGAGTATTGAAACATCTCATTTTAACCTTCCAATCAAATTCCCTGAGTGCTGGAGAAGTAGTTATTTTGTGGCCCGCTTATTTGTGCTTTTAATTACACTCTGCTGAAAAAGTCTGATTGTATAATGTGCATTGTTTCACTGGTACACAAAAATGTTGACTTAAACTATAATTGCATTTAAAATGTCAATAAAATTTAATGTTAATTCAGAAGAATGTATTTGTTTGTCATGTTAACATAAATAGTAATAACCTTCTCCAGTAATAAGTCTCAATCATAAGTAATTCAACCTGACTTAAGATAAAAACAGAAAATCTTTTGTTTGATGTTTTCCCTGCCTGTCAATGTATAAAAAGAATACAGTGACCGATTAGTGCTGGAAGAATTATTCATGTACACTGATGTGTTTCCTTGTAGAGCATAAATGTCATCTTGGAGATAAGAAACAGAAATAATATTCTCATACATACAGTATAACCTTCTTGCAAGATGATCCAAATTAAAACAACATACGCTCTACATATTGTATACTATACACTATAGTATAGTGTATGTTGTTTTTGTACAGTGACTATACATACACACTACAAGCAGTGAGGCGAATGAATAACAGCAGCATTCACAGCTTAGATATGGCTTACATTGAGTCCTTTTGATATTGTTCCCACTCTTGTTATTGTCCCACTCTTGCTTGCCATTTCAGAGTCATTTGAACACCGTCTGTCTCGGCCCCTGTTCAACAATCCTCATTTTCTCTTTCACCTTTTCATGTTTGCACTGCAGACAAATTCCTCCCCTACTGATACCTGTAAGGGACTTCAATTTATATAATAACCACTGACCTTGAGACACACGAGCGAGGAGGGGCTGGCTCTTGAAATGTGCAAATGAAGAAAATTGTGCCTGCAGTCAGCAGCAGGAGACAAAATTTTCTATTGCAGTCAGACACACATATGCACCATATATATACACACAAAAGAAAATGAGCACAACGCACACACTGCCTCCCCCTCAGAGCAGGAATAGAAAGGCTGAGTACGGCCTTATTCTCCATCACGATTCACCGCCTGCATGTGTGGGTTGTCTTCTCGTCTTCTTTCATTTCAATCTGCCACCTGTCTCTAGTTATCATTTGTCTTCCTCTAATTTTTCTCCCTTCCTTTCACAAGGCAACTCTTTTCATCTGTTACAAAATTGTTTTTCTCTGCATTACTGTGATCTATGCTCACCCTTCCGTCTTGCTCTTCTTTTTCAATTTCCATCAATTAATTTTGCATATCTGTCCTCCCATGAACCCTTTCATTTAACTGTGTAATCAATTTGTTGTTTTTTTCTCTTCAACAGAGCTGAACTTTTCCTGAAAGTAAATGGACTGACAAAAAAGATTTGCATTTGTGAGATGTATGTGTGTCTTTATCATCCAAGTTCACTCAGTTTGAGACAAAGCATTAACTCAATAGGCCACACATAGAGATAAAAAAAGCAATCTGGAGCTGAAACTGAGTAACACACTTAAATAATATATTGTGGACCCACTTAATGAAAAATAAAATTAAGACACCGTTGTTTTGAAAAAATTCTCACAAAATAATTATAGTCAGGCTGAAGGTAGTGTGCTTTTATGAGACGTATAAGAGTCAAAAACACAAACTGACAAAAATGAAGAATCAAACAGAATTGCAAATCTGAGGCAAACAATGTTTGAAGTTGTATTTTAAACAAATGCAAGCCCTTACATAATGATGATCAGACTGAATGTCTTTTCACTCTTTCTTGTTGTGCCTGACATTGTGTGAGCTGCATTGTAAGCGAATATCTGTTTGGTGGTTGTTTTTGTTTTTCCGTTTTTCCATAGCAATCAGGAGCCAGTGACATCGATAATACCCTAATCACACATGAAGCATCACAGTTAAAGAGCAGAACAGTTAAATGTTCTTGTTTTGTTGTTTTTTGTTTTTTAACTGGGAAAGATATCCGTCAGGTATCTGAACAGTTTTGTTTTGTCACATTAAACGTATAAAAATGTTTAACTGGAAAAACATATCCATCCATAGCCAGAGTTCCCAGTCCAGTCTCACTCCCAGGACAAATATATCGTCCTTTAATTCAGGAACCGTGTCAAATGAGTTACTATGGAGAAAAAAAATTCAACAGATTCACTCTGCAAGAAACCAGCATTTCTTGTAGGTGAGTACTATAACCATCGAATACTCTTGAACCATTTTTGTTGGAAGACTCTTCTTTGTGAACCGAACCACTCTTGTGAATGCTGAGAAGCTTTAAGTAGTTATAACCTTGGTCTTTCTTCCCTTTGTCAGAATAAGCATCTACAGATCCTGCTGTTCTCTCTTCCTCTCCATCTGTTTCTCCCTCTCATTTCCCAGAGATACTTATCTCTCTCCTTATAATGTAGAAATTAAAAAAAATAGTGTGTAGTATTTTAATGATACCCTATTATAAACACATTTCATATTATTTTTTAATTACTGAAGGTGATGCTAACATTAATCCACAAAAGCCTAGTTCTATAGTGACTAGAAACATGCTTTGGTGGCCTGAATGCTGCTCTTATTATTATTATTATTATTATTATTATTATTATTAACATCTCTTTTTCTCCTTTTACCTGAACATTAACACTCCAGTGCGGTGAGTGGCGTTACCGCCTCACAGCAAGAAGGTTTGAGTCCTTTCTGTCTGGAGTTTGTATGTTCTCTCCATGTCTGTGTGGGTTCTCTCCAGGTTCTCTGCTTTCCTCCCACCTCCAAAAACATGCAGCTGAGGTGAATTACATGATCTAAATTGTCCGCAGATGTGAGTGTGTGCGTGAGTGGATGTCTTTTGAGTGGCTCAGCGGTGAACTGGCATTGTGCCCGCGGTGTCTGCTCGACTTACGGGTGAGATACAGACTAATAGGATCCCATGACTTTCACCTGAGAGTGACCGCTCCCTTACTAGCTGAGGTACTGTATCTAACACACACAGGGTTATAAGCCAAGCACCAGTTTGTGTTTTGTGTTTCCACTGGCTGGTGTGTGGGTGAGATTGTTGTGTCTGCCAGGGTGGCACTGCATACATGAACATGAACATGAACAGACTGTAAGGAAAACAAAGCTGTTGATAACTTTCCATGGAACAAATTGGGGATGGGGACTGTAAAAGGAAACGGCCCCAGTAATGTTTTCTGGTAGGTCCTTCTCTGGCCTTGCAAAATATTTACCAACATTAGCTGAAGCTTTAAAATGTAAAACTTCTAATTAGTTAATTTAGCATATGTTCTTCTTATCTGATAATTATAACTGTGAAACTTTTAAATATAATTTAACAAAGATGTTGTGATTTTATTCATTACATTTAATTTTTGTATTCTGGCAAAACTTTTGTCTAAATCACATAATATTACTTTTTTTGATAAACTAGTTTTGCGTGCATACATCTAAGGAATAGCTAGAACTGCACTAGTAAGCTTTGAGGCTCAATATTGATCATACAATCTGATCAGTCCTGGTTGATGTTGCTCTTTGGAGTTGTGGATTCTTCTCCAAATTCAGCACCACAGTAAATTTACAAAAATAATGTGGCTTGCCACGAACATGGCTTATTTGGATACATTTGTCCAGACTGGTGTACAAAAAATATGAACTTGTACATTTAACAATCACTAAAATACTTGTATTGTCTAAAATGCCAATCCCTCATAAACTCTCACTGTATAACCTTTAATTTCTTATCGGAGTTGTTGAATATTTACTTGACATTTTACTTGTGTTCACTTGTAAGCGAACAACATCAGAACATAAAATCTGAGATCCGTGTTATCATCAAACCAGCAGTTTGTGTATAATTCAGTTCTTACACATTAGTCTTGATGAAGTACTTCTTTTTGATGTGTAAACGAACCATACTAGAACTATTATATGTAAGTAGTATATGTGTACTTGCTATGGTGATGCTTAAAAATGTACATATACATAATGAATAGCGGTACTGTACATAGCAATGAGCCTGCATGTCAGGGATTCTTGAAGGTGAATCATAATTAAGGAAATTAAAATCTCCATTTTATGCTCAGAGTTAAAGTTAAATGTATTGACTTAAATTAAAAACTGTGACACGCCGGAGAGAATGGTGAGTTCACAGTGTAAAGTGAATTGTGTTTCTGTGTAATTGTTCCCCAAAATGAGTGAATTAAGCCCAAATCTGCAAAAAAATATTTGTTTGCTTTGAAGACAAGCCATTATGAAAAGTTTATTTAAACGATCCCTGCTGATTGCATTCCTAACAAACTGCACATTTGAGGGAAATTGCAGATTAAAAATAATTAAAATAAAATATCAATAGATGTGGTAGTGGTTCAGGGTTTGACTGCTTTCAAAATTTCCATTTGTGAGCCACTATATAGTATTTATTACCATAACTGTGTTTCTCTCAGAATTCATGCTCAAGTTGCCATGAAAGTCCACTTCCATACTTGCATCTGCACACCCCTCATTTGAGAAGACAGGTGAGACACGATTCATTAGCATTTAAAGCAACAGCCACTCAGTCTGCCACTCTGAACGACGCTGTTAAAGCAGGGTGAGAAAGGTGCTTAATCCTTATGATATTTCAATGAAGGCATGTCAGAGACATTCCATTAAGACCTTGGGGAATTGTGTTAACTTGTGATGAAAGCATGTAATATATCACCTCAAAAACTTAGTAAAAGTTTAGTGCTTTTAAAATGTATTGCGCGCCTTGTATTGCAGCTAAATTGCTCCAAGCCTCTTGCTGCAATTTGTCTGCCGTATTATTTTAAGTCTGTAGATTGACAGTCCCGGCACCCTGGATCATTTTTTTTCTTTCAAATTTCCTAGAAGCTTACAAATCTGAATTTAAGTGGAGTGACAACTGACAGAATGTAAGACTGTCAACTTAATGTGTTGTTAGATCTGGATACTTTTAATTATACACTACATGTTCTTGTAAAACAAGATTAACTTCTCTTCTGCTTGGTCTTTCCTATCATCATGCCAACAATTAAAAAGGCAGGTTCAAATGTAAACGTGCTCAGAGCAAGGTAATGCGAGCACTTTCTCCCATTGACACCCATGGTTGAAAGCAAAAGAAGGGTTTAGCTGCTCATACTGTCAAGAAGTTTTGTTCCTTAATGAGAATAAAGAAGAAGCAGACAGAGAAGGAGAGGGAGAGAGAGAGAGAGAGAGAGAGAGAGAGAGAGAGAGAGAGAGAGAGAGAGAGAGAGAGAGAGAGAGAGAGAGAAAATTGGTGTATGCTTGCAGACCCAACAGCTGGCATCACTAAGTATGGCAGCAGTAAGCCTGGCAGCCTTCATAGTTCCTCAGTAACAAGACTAAAATAACAAGCAAACTCCACCTCCAACACCTAATTCTCACAAAGTGTGAAACTTAGCACTCTTGTCGAAGGGAAATAGTTTTGAAGCCACACTAGTTGGCTCACACCCTTCTTCTCCCCAAAATGTAAGTTGCTGCATCTACCAGCATGCATGCTGGTTACTGGTTATATAGTTATTTTATAAAAATAAAAGTAAGTTGGTACAAATCAGTATAACATACCAGAGATAAGTTCTCTGTTAAAATCTCTGAAAACGAATTCATTCTGCAAACGTTTCAGCTTCCGTCTTTGCCCCAGGAGTCATGCGTTCATGATGCTGATTTGCATTTGTCGATTTTGTAAATGACTAAATAATTTCCATATTTGATCAATGCTTCAGTCACTTCATTTCAAGCAGCTCAGTCTTCATAAAGTAAAGATATCTCAAGGGACATTTTACCATAAAATTAATTATATCAATCAATCAATAATTAGCTTCTCAAGTCAATGCCAATTTAAAGCTGGGTGAAATATTCATGCGTAAGACATTTCTATGTCCTCACAAGACAGTGATTCAGTACTGACACAAACGGTTGTAGAATGTCAATTTACACAAATCTTATCATACGCCTAAAATGAGTGATAGATAGATACTTTAATAATTCCAAAGGAAATTCAGGGTGACATCTGCTCACAAAAAGATACAAACAAATACACATAACAGTGACTGACACCAACAAAAAGACATAAATTACATAACTAACATAATGAAATAATTGCACACAACAGAAAAACCTAACATACAAAAGGAAGCATTGGAATATGAAAAGAAGCATTAGATGCAGAAGATGCATAAGAAGATGTAAGATCAGAACACGTGGATGAACCGAATTGTAGACTGACAATAAGGACATCCACAAAATATCCCCAGTGCATCCCAAGGAGAAGTTGTTATCTCAGTTTAACTAAATTATGTTCTTTTAAGCACCAACTACTATACATATAAACTAGTCCCTGAGGCTCTGCTAAAAACATGTTCCTGAGTTCCAAAGCTGGTTCGTGTGACTTGGGAAAGCTGTTGCGTGTGTGTGTGTGTGTGTGTGTGTGTGTGTGTGTGTGTGTGTGTGTGTGTGTGTGTGTGTGTGTGTGTGTGTGTGTGTGTGTGTGTGTGTGCGTGTGTGTTGATTCTTAACTGTGTGTTGATTCTTAACTGAAGAAAAATGAAGAAAAAAATAATATTGCGGTATTTCCTCAGGAGGGTCCTCCACATTGGAGAACCCCCGTGTAATTGTTTTTCTTTTTTAATTGTGTTTATTTTTAATTCTGTGAAGCACTTTGAGTTGCATGTTATTTTATTTTAAAAAAGTGCTTCATAATAAAAGTTGAATTGATTTGATTTAGAGTCACTTGTAACATAAGATTTTAGACTGTCCAAAAGATTGTATCTTAAAAAATGGTGCTGGAGTTTCTACCTGACATGACACGTGACACACATGCATGCCTTGATGAAAAACAAATGACTCCAGCCTGGTTTGAAATTACAACACCATCCTAACCATAGATCTCCAGATGGCAATCCTGTACATTTGTTTTTTAATGAGCAGTTGTAATAACCCAGGGTTTTGTTACACTGCAGTGAACACAGCAGATTGTTGAGATGAAGGTGCACCTGAGAAATGAACAGTCCTGCTGATCCTTATAAGCCTTCAAATTTGTTAATCCTTCCACCTAAAAAATATTACATCTTCCAACAACATCACCGGCAAAATAATGAGGGATGAGTGTGAGCCAGGTGATTAGCATAAAGCCTGAAGCTGAAATGCAGCAATCTGGCCATTATAGGGCTGTGAAACAGCCGTCAGACAGCTGCATTTTTGTGAGGATTTTACTGTATGGTGAGGGACTCTACGCAGCACCCTTGAGAAAAGTATTTAACCTTTAACTGTTCCCCTTAATGTCACCATGTCACTGCAAAAGGCCAGTACACAGAAAAAGTAAAATCCTGTAGAGCTATGCTGCCTCCAACTGATGCTACTGAGAACAGCCGTGTCAAACCCCTGATCCGTCTGCAACGGGGATTAATGCAAACTATTGACAAAATGAGCTCTACGTTATATTTAAATCGAGACTAAATTTTGGAAACAAAGCCACAGATAGTAAGGTGGCTTTGAGAGTTCTGTTCAGGTTTCATTATTGTTGTTACCCAAGTCTTCAGTGTTCCTTAACATTTAAATCAAACTCTAGATCGATGTTTTTCATCTTCTGGATCACCCGTTCTTTACTTATCGCTTTGTGGTTTTAATCATCCGTTGCATTGTGAACAGATTACTAATTTATTCTTTAATACATTAACATTTATGTCTAAAATAAAATCTTAACTGACCAATGCAATGGCGTCAAAACATGATTTTTGAGCTAAATCCTGAAGTTCTTGTGAAGGATCCTCACCTTTACTGCCTATGTTTATTTTTTTATTGTTTGTTTATTACGGTTGAGGTTGAGGTTATCTTTACTTTTAAATATAGTTTGAAAGCATGCACTAATCTGGTGAGACATGTCATTTCCTCCAGAATATTTCACACCAAGGGTAACAGTCCCTACAAAGAAACATTCAGGGAGCAGATTTACTGAGACGGGCAGCAGCAGCGTCCACACGTCAACGCAACGGCTACAACAAAAACTGTTCAGACTTGTGTTATCAGTAGCCCTGGGAGTTAAATTGGATGTTTTCTTAGAAGTTTGCTTCAGTTAAGTCATTACACTAAAAGTACCTGAGATTCAATGAATGCTCCTGAATTTAGAAAACCTTTCCTAATAAAGACACAGGGTAGTTCCTGCTCCTCAGGGTAACAAGCTGCATCGTCTTGGTTTTATTTAGCAGATGCTGGTTATTATCCAGCTTTATCCTGAAACCCCCCCCCCCACACACACACACACACACACACACACACACACATACTCACACACAACAACAACAAACATAAAGAGCGAATGGTGAGGATGGGAAGCGCCCAAATTCATGTTGCTTTATTAAAAGGCTATTGAATAAGAGCATAATGTGCATTACATGTCAGAAAGCATAAGGAAATCTGATGACTTTTTAAATTCAGTTAAATTTAATATATTTGACATTACTGCAACATATAGAAAACAGACAGAAAACTAAGCTGAATTAAACCAACAAGAGATTGGTGAAGTCAGCAAGTGAAACTAACTGGGATGGAACAGGAGGAGTGACAAGGGCACAACACAGAATGCAGGAACAAAATACGGGAGATAACTCGACTTAAACATGACAGAGGACCAAAATGAAGAATAAACAACCAAACAAATCCATATTTAATAAAGAGAAAGTTTACAAAGGGATTTGCTCTGCAAGGTTCTGCCAAACATCCCTCCTCAGCACTGTTACAAAGATCTCTTGTGGCAGGATGAAAGTCTGCAGTGGCATCACAGAGTGAAGACTCAGTAAATGGTATTAAAACATTTACAAAGTGTCTCCTGATTTTCTATTGGATCTGACACATGCTACAAAGGAAATGAAAATGTGATGCAGCTACCTTTGCTTCTCAGGCGTGTTCCACGTTCATGATGATGACAAGTAGACAAGTGAGGCCACACACATCAGTAGAATTTTCAAGGACAAAAATGCTAAAATAGATGATGTTTCTGCTCCTTTTGGCTGACAATGTGTCTGTCGTCTTTTGGTAAACATAAGGAAAGCTGATCCAGCGTAGCTGTAAATGTCATGTAACCCCTAAATGCCTTCAAAACAGCACAAAGGCTTTAGGTTACCATGGGAAAATAGGCTCTGCAAATAAGCAAGTGCAATCCATTATGAATGAGATATGGAGTTAGAAATGGTGGACTTTCTCACTAATAATAGATAAAATATAATAGATCATATTTTTGCAGCTTAACCAGAAACTGAAGAACCTGCTTACACTGTGCTGAACAAGTTCCTCCATATTTTAAAATACTGCAATCCAAGATCAGATGAATATTAAATGATAAGTGATGTCTGGTCACATAAGCTGCACTCCTTTTTTGGTGATGGTTTTGAGCAAAGTAGTGTGTGCTGTCCAAGAATATGAGGAGGCTGAGCGATATAACGGATTTTTGCAGACAGGCTGCGTTCAACACCAACAGTTTTACAGATTGTTCTCAGCCCATGTAATAATATCATTTATTTGAACGTGTGTCATAAACACTGTGAACCTCATTGCCCCCAGCTTGAACATAATTTAGAATTTAGTGGACGCCTCTTTCATAGCCAATCATGACGCTATCACCTGTTTCCAATGAGCCTGTTTAACCCACTGAATGATCATCTTTTCCGTCACAGTCTATTAAGATGTAGAAATATTTTGCACGTCATATTTTTCTCCCATCATCAAGTCAGAAGTATTAAAAGTAATGGGTGACAATGCGCAAGCTTTCTGAAACTATATCTCATCACAGTGCTGTGTGATCTGTGGTTGTTTGAAACAACATGAATGAATCATGAAATTAGAGTCCTTGTCTCTGCCAGAAAACACACAGATGATTTTTTTTTCCTATTTAGATCTGAGGCAGTGACAGGATAAGTGTAACTATGGAAACTGGTAATACGAACGCATCTAAACGTGGGATATTAAAGCTGAATGTATGATATGAGAAGTCCTGCCGGTGGAGGACAAAGCTTTCACACTCTTTACATCTTTTGACGTACATCAGCAGGTACACGACTATAAATTGCACGGATTCCCACTGAGCGGTAATGAGTTGACAGCAATGCTTTAAATTCCCGCAGCAAGACAATTTCTGGAAAAAAAATGTCGGTACACTTTGTATGACTGCTTCTGATATCGTGGGGGGGGGAGTTTGAGTCACATCTCATGAGCAAAAAGAGTACCCATTTCACCTCTGCTGCGTGTTTTCAGACTGTGGGAGGAAGTTGAAGACCCGTACGGGAACCGGAAGTTATGGGAAGAAGACGTAAACTACATACAGAACTTCCCACTTTTGGAACACAACGCATTAAAAAGACGTGAAATTGTCTTTATTCAGATCTGCAGTGAGCTAACAGCGACGCTTTTAATGAATAATGTCTGGCTCTTTGAGTTCATACAGATAGTTGTAATTTAAATGTGTTTGACTCCATTGCTCAGTTTTAATTGCTGGTGTTGAAAGATTCATTTTGTGTAATTGATTGTGTAATTTAACCAGATACAAATCTCAATGGCTTTACTAATCATGAAGCAGGAACCCTACTGAGAGACGGTATTAACTTCAAATTTGTCTGTGTGTGTGTGTGTGTGTGTGTGTGTGTGTGTGTGTGTGTGTGTGTGTGTGTGTGTGTGTGTGTGTGTGTGTGTGTGTGTGTGTTTGTATCACAGCATTGATAGTCAATAGGTTCCCACATTCTCAACAAAATAGAAAATGAGTGGTAGAGAATAGGGTATGAAGTCTTTTTGAAAAACTCGTGATTAAACTCTGTTCTGGTAATCAGACCATATTGAGAAGCTTCTATTTGCACAGTGGAGGCAAAATATTTTTTCTGAAGGCTGAAAATTAAATTGGAGCCAAAACAAAGAGGTATTTTGTTTGCTTTCTTCGAGTGCTTGAAAAACACAGCTCTAAAGTAAGAAATCACATTCACAAACTTTATTCCCACAGAGCCATGTCAGAAATGTCATCTGCTATTCAAGAGGGCTCTCTTCAAGTATTTTTATTTATACAGCGCCAAAACATATAAGTTGTTTATTGACACCGGACCGCTACTCTTTCATTTACAGAATCCTACCATTTCTTCATAAACCAACATTCAGCAGCAATGAGGAAAACTTCCTGGACATAAACCTTGAAGCAGGAGGAGACTTGTAGGACACCTCCATCTGCTTTGATGGTTGAGTTGGGAGAAACAAGGTGAAGGAGGACAGAGGAGAGAGATATATCCAGTCGTAGCCAGCGCAACCATAATCATTTCCTTTGTTTAAACAGGAATCTTCATTATGACAAGATATGACAAGAAATGTTGTGTTGTTGTTGTTGTGATGAAGAGTCACAACATATAAAGCACAACATCAGAAAAGAGGAAAATCTTCATCAAAGTACACTTTAAAATAATAAATATGAGCACATCTTTTTGAAGTTTTTCCCAGACTAAGATGTGTTGCATTTAAAATGCGGAATGCCCCAAATCTGTCAAAACCCTGTGTGATTTTGAAGTCAACTACTGTACTGTAAGTGTCTTAAATTGGAGAACATTACAATGACAAAGGAAGATGCGACTGTGTTTGCTGATTCCACATATTCCTGACTGTGTTGTCCTTTTTCCTTTTTAACCACAAAGATCCTGCTGGCTCTTTTTTGACACACAGATTTTCTCATGCTTTCTTGAAGGCTGAGACCAATGGAGGTAACTCATGTCGACCACTTTTTTTTGTCCACAGGCTCCATCTTTCACTCAGCATCCAAAGTCCTTGTAAAGAAGAGTGAATCAAGATTTTGCCTTCCAGGCAGCTCTTCCTTCACAACTGCAGACGCTGCACCAATGCCCCTCTCCTTCTGATTCTGGTCTGATTTGAAATTGCTGTACGCCTCCTTTGGTTATTTGATTCAACTAATAACAAATATCGGGTTTTTTCCTTTACTGCCAAAACTGCATTATTCTCTGCTTGCCAACAATAAACATTTTTCTCTGACAGCAGAGAACAATGTCTGTCTAAGTTTCTGCTTTCATCCTTCACATCAGTGCTGGATTTTCTCTTTGCCACTTACTTCAGACTAGACCTTTTTCAGATAGACAGTTCATCAAGATGACACTTGTTGGCTGAGCGCCTCAAGGTGAAGTATTGTAGATGGCAGGTTTTTTTTTTTTTAATAATGAGTCTCTGAATGTAGCGTCTGAAGAAATGAGCCCCAAAGTTATATTGGTGTGTTCATGTCTTCAGAACGTTATTTTTAAGATTGTTTGTTGGCTTTATTGGAATAGAAATAATAGACTTGAATGCCAAAGTAGGGATTGCAATGAGCTGGCAACTCATTTGGGGTGTACCCTGCCTTTAACCCATAGCCAGCTGGGATACCAAAAGTAAAATAAAACATATAATTCTGGGCTCAAATGAATTTATATTTATGTGCATTTGTATCATTTAGGTGGGAGTGATCATTTAACATAGAACAGTATAATTTATTAATGTAATACAGGGCTTTATAGGGCCTTGTTTTTCATGCTCAGTGATTTTCAGCAGTTGAATATAAAATTTATACAATTGGACACTGCATAGAGAATTCCTCTCAACTCCTCAATATCGATCCAGATCAATCGCCAAGCGTCAAAGCTGACCCAGCGCACAACAAAATATGCTCAGTTTTGTATCACAGTGAGCAGATGAGTTGTATCACAGGAACCTTTTATGCACTTTCATGCAACATTCTCAGTCATACATAACTATTGACATCAACAGAAAACAGAAAAATGAAAAGCCAAATCTGAGATCATGCTTGGAGAAATTATATTACCATGAAAACTGGTGTATAAGTTTCTTTCAACATAAAGGTGATGGAGAGACAGAAACTTTGGCATTTGTGATGCACTATTTTGGTGATGGGTCTTCTACTAGAGGCATAAAATGAATGCTGTAGACACACAGTATCTTTGTAGGGCTTGCCGTAGGAAATGACTTTTCTCTTGTTATATCTTTGACAGCTTGTTATTAATCATCTTTGTGTGTGGATCTCACTGTGTAACCCAGGTCTGTGTCTTGCTCTTGCTGCTGTGCATCATGCTATGTTTGGGTATTTCGTATTAATTATTGGATATGTCACATGTCCAAATTTGAGGCTGCTCTCCTATAGCTGGTTTCTCTTCTGTTTTATCACTAACACTTGTAGCTCATCATCCATCCCTTGACTGACAATGATCTGACCTCCATCCAGTGGATAGTGAACCTCCTTGATGTATTTGCCTCACAGATAACACAGGATATGACATAGAATTCTCTTCAATTACCATTCTGGCTTGTTGTGTTGCAGAATCAACAAGCTTTCACAACATTTATACAGTCATAGTAAAATAACCATTTACCTTGGAACTAAATTCAGTAAATTCAAACGTTTATTGAACGCAGGTTGCTTAGCAACAGGAAATAGGTGAAGTCTGTCACAAATGATCATGATGGGTGCATCAACTGTTATCTGTCTTGTTTCTGCTCAACAGACGTTTGTTGGGTTGCTTGGGAACTTTTGTAGATCAGATGTTCTTTTGTGCAGTTTGTGTATAGACCTATATTTAAACACAGTATATATCATTTTAATTGGTTTGAAGTTATGTACTATAGCTTCCAGAAAGCAGTAGAAATTCACTAACTTTACTTTCCCTGCATCTCTTCCTGCTGTGTAGCTTGTTTAGTGAGCATTTCATTCATTTCATTATCTTGTCATGGGTGGTAAAATAAGAGTGTGCAGTTTCAAACACTGGTCTGTCAGGGTTAGGTCTGCTCATGCTCCGTTGCCGGGGGCTCACAGCTCTGTCAATCAAAGTGACACAACCTTTCATTTTCTAAAAGGAAAAAGCAACATTTTGACTCCTTTTACTTCTTTTAATAATAGATACGATATTTTATAAGTCAAATTTGCATTAATTTTGATTGTAAGACAGTTTCTTGTTGGGATTACTCTGTCACGGAATTACAGCAGATATTGCATTTAAATTCCAGCTGTTTTGCTACTATATAAAGTACATATTGTCTATGTTTTTCTCATACCCTGCACAAGATGTGAATTTACCTCACCATAAAAAAACAAAATGAAGTTTAATTGTTTGGAGTCTGCATCAGAAATTCCTGTGGTTGCAAAGATCCACCAAAACCAGGAGAGACCTTTTGTAGCCAATAACGCTGCATTTTCCACTTAAATCCAATTTATGTTATGTAGGGATACCATGTAACTAGGCAGATGAATAAACACAACCTTCACCCTGTTCACAGCGCAGCTGTTTTGTAATATATTCTCTGTGGAGGAGCTATTCGGTAAGAGGACAGAGTGGGCAGTATTTCTGGCTCAGTGTTTAGGTTAGAACTGCCAAAGAGAAGCCATAGAAGCCCAAGGGACACACACACACACACACACACACACACACACACATAAATGCGCTCATATGTAATATACGTATTGGAGCAAAGGCCAACTCCAGCTGAGCCACAATCAGGGCGGTTCAGACTGTTTGGACTCAGAGTAGAGTCTTGACAGTTTAGTAGATATTTTTGAGTGGTTTTGAGGGTGTGTCTCCTGGCAGGCATTCAGTATTGAGTTTGATATTATTCATTAAGGAAGAGCCTGCAGCCATTGACTCAGTGTACATTTATGAGACACTAAAAGAAAGGAAGCATGGTACAGCATGGCTGTGCTTAGAACAAGTTCATCTCTCTCCTCATAAGTTTGTATTTCTTGGTGTGTCTGAAGGTAACAGCCGGGTAGAGCATATAAGCCTACGGGCATTTCACACCTCGCTGCTTTCACTCCTACCGAGCAATGCCTCCACCGCGCAATAAATAAGACTGTTTAAAATAAAACAGTTCAAGCCTCCCCATGAAGTGTTTCTTGGCTTTTGTGTTGGTTGATGAAGACTTAGTGTTGATGGTGATGATGATGATGATGATGGTGATGATGATGATGACGGTAAATCCAAGCTAAACAAGCAGGTGCTCATGCTTTTCTTATAAATCATGATAGCCTCTTGCAAGTGTGCTATGCTTTTGGATATTGCAAACATGTAGTTTTTAATTAATATGTATATACTGAAATGTGCAGAGAACTTTATTTTCTTATGTTTTTTATGTTTTCTTCTACAACAGAGTTGAAACTATTAACTTCATCCATTTTACATCACTTATCAATGCAGAAGGCCAGGAAAGATAGACCCAACATCTTCTATCTACATAGCAACCTGTTCAACTCTTCCTTTTGAATTAAAAAAAGAACCACTGAATAATCATTGCGCCCGGTTCTGGGTCTGTAATGTGTTGCACCAGTCTGTAAAAGAAGACCCCTGGGTGGTGCTCTGATTTGCATTCCAGAGCACTTTAGTGAGTTCCTCTGTAAAGGAGCAGCCACTCTGTTCAGAGCTCCATCCACGAGCCCAGAGACCAAGGCTGAGCTCACACTGCAGGAGAATTAGTGCTATTTCACTCTAATTCAACCATTACAGATCCATCCATTTGCAGCAGCCCTGTTGGAAACACCTCTGACTGCAGTTATCCAAGGACTCCCTGCCTTGGAGCAATCAGCCCCAGTGTTCATGCTCCCACTACAGCCCGTATAATTACAGATAATACATACCTAGAATGGGAATGTCCATCTTGTCAAATGAAAACCTGGGTAAAACTCCCATGAACCCTCCAATAACCTTGAAACAATGAATGTTGAATACAAGGGCACCAATCCACCGGCTCTCCTGCAGGGAGGCTCAGTGTGATACCCTTGAAACTGCACATGATTAAAACCTACACCAAGCTGTGTCTACGTTAATTACGCGAAAATGGAGCAAAAAATGGCTGAAGGGCTTCTGTATTATAATTATTAACCATGTAGTTTGCAGGACTTTATAAAAGGAAACACTTTGACAAGTAATAGTAGGAACAGTGGAGGAGTAGGAACAAAAAACATCACTGTATTGCTTCTCATTTAATTTACATTACTTCCAATTAGTATATTATTATAGTTCCATATGTAACTACTGTATATATATTTACGTGTGTGTGTGTGTGTGTGTGTGTGTGTGTGTGTGTGTGTGTGTGTGTGTGTGTGTGTGTGTGTGTGTGTGTGTGTGTGTGTGTGTGTGTGTGTGTGTGTGTGTGTGTGTGTGTGTGTGGAGAGAGAGACAGAGACAGAGAAAGAAAGAAAGAAAGAAATGTAATAGTTGTATACTGTGTCAGAGATACAGAAACATTAACATGCTAAAAGCACTCATGTATTCATGTTAATGGAGAAGTGAAGAAGGGGTAGGATTAAATAAGCTTATGATTCATCTTACTACTTTTCAGACATGTTTTGTGTATTATTTTTATTATTATTACTGTTGTCTCGATTATTGTTGTTATTCTGCACGTTTGAAATAAAGTATTCATTCATACAAAATTTTAAAACTGAATTTGCTGTGAATTCAATAACATGAATGCATAACTTTAGGTCTCCTCCTACAACAGAATAGTGGTCACTCCTATATTGTTAAGAAGCATATTTTGCATATTTTTACCATATATTCCATCCATTTTGCTTCACCGATCTATCCACCGTCGCGGGTCACAGGGAGCTGGAGCCTATCCCAGTTGGCTTAGGGCGTGAGGTCGGGGAAACTCATACCTACGGTCAATTTGGAACTGGTCAATTAACCTGAAGCACATGTTTTTGGAGGTAGGAACCCAGAGAGAACCACGCAGACATGGAGAGAAAATGCAAACTCCACACAGAGCGGGACTCGAATCCGGAACCACCTTGCTGAGCGGCAACAGCGCTACCCATTGTGAAACCGTGCCGCTCTAGCATATATTAAACCCGGTAAAATGTTACACCTACACTAGCTTTAAGGATCCAGATCCCTGGAAGGAATAAAACAGAGAAAGCAGTTCTAGTTTTTTGATTACATTTGATTTTGAAATTTGCCAATCTAGATCAAGCTTTTTTTACGTCACAGGTCTGCTGGAGCATATCCCAGCTGACTTCAGGTCAGAACCTTGCTTTGAGTCAACAGTGTTACCCGCTGCGCCATCGTCTGCCTTTCATGAAATACAAAAAAAATAATACTTCACATGTTCTTTGAGGCCTGTAATAAAATAGACATGTAGTAATCGGGCATAAAACTGTTGTTCAGAACTATAATTATGTGATCTCTGCCCATTCTTCTTATCCTGATAAGGAAACACTTAAAGCAAGGTGTAAACAGGTCATTACTGGAATGTGATCTAATCTGCCTGAACAAATCTGGAGCTGTTGTATTCAGATCACTGGTAGATGTTGTGATTTTACAGCCGTAATGTTCAGATTTCTCCTCAGTGGGCGACTAGGAAATGTTCTCTGGTTCATCCACATCTTCAGCATTAGACAGGTGCACCACAGCCTCCTGTGGTACTATAAATCATAGATAAATCTTTCATTTCATTAGAATGCATCAGGGTGGATTTCTGTTGGGAGATGTTTTTCTGCTCTTAGCGATTTTCGATTTAAAAGGTTTCATTAAATTCCATTCATTTTATTCGGAGGCCAGCGGCACAAAAATAGCCCTTGACGGTATTTTGTCACAGGGGAAATTCATTTTTAGTGAGAATGTTTGGTACAATTTGAGATTTGTGTCAGTATTTCAGTCTACCTTCCTGTCAGCCCTTAAACACCAGAACACATCTCCCAGTTAATAATAAAATAATCTTCAGCATTAAGAATGTGTCATGCTCCTGGGGTGGATAGTGATAATGTACTGTCAATAAACAGCATCATGCATCCTCTAGCCTCTTTTTTTTAAACTCACTAGTGCAATAGAGAATGATAATAATATATGACTTTAAAAAAGTTTTTTGCAACAGTTTCATGAAGAAGGAAATTCTTCTAAGCATGCACACAATGTATTTTAGTGAGAAACACTGAGCATAAACACCTTGTTCTAAAAGAAACCTGCAGTTAAAAGCTGAATAGTTTTAATGTTCTTAACTATGAAGACTTGTGTTATTGTAATTTCTATTAATATGAATGTTATTAAAGGTGCAATGTAGTATTACCAGTTGGTACAACCTGCTGACTTCTTACCCTTATGAGATCAAACCCTAACATGCTTATGATGGGTTTACTTGTGCATGGGATTAGTGAATAGATGGGTGTTTTGTTTTTTTTTAATGCAAATGTTGGTATTAACAATTATAATAGTCCCATCTTTTTGGAAGCTGAGGTTTCCATTTGTCCTGGAACAACTTGTAAATGAGTAATTTAACAGGAAACCTGAAAATGTGACTTGAGATTATTTGACATTCTATAAAAAGTCATTTGCTCACAAAGTTGTTTCATTTCATGAAATCAGTCGACTACAAATGTCTCTAATGCGGTTTTGTAAAATTAGATTTTGAGTGAAAGTGCTCTGTGTCACACTGATTTCACCAAATTATAGCAATGATTTTAGACTGACTAATGATACGCTGTTAAGCATAACAGAAAAGAATTAAACTATGAAACACAAACCCAGCAATTACGGTCACACTGTCTTCTTGACAGTTTGCAGGCCTTTGTAACAGTAAGGATAAGAAATAAGTTCACAGATTCCAGTGGCTATTAAATATTTTTGCATAGTTCTACATAAATAGAATCATGGGTAATACTAACAGGTTTGTCCAATTGTGAAAAACTGCATTCCACTGTAAGAAATAAGTTGTTTATTTATGCGTAGCATTAAAGTGCTTCAAGTTGTCCTCCTATGTTTGCAAAATGACAACCATGAACCTATGGCTCCTGTTTGCTTGAACAACTCTGGCATCAGGTGCAGAAAAGGATTCAGAGTCAATAGTTTTCTTCTTCCAACCTGAAGGGTTTGTAATAGAAGTAATAGATTGTGGCAGGGAGAAAAAAAAGCAAACTGAAAAACTTAAAATTGGTTTCTTTCATCTCAAAACTTTGGAATTTAGAATATTGAATGCGGCTGCATGGTGAATACAGAGATACATTTAAATGTAGACTTGGTTGAGTAGCTTCCATGATGGACACACTTGACTCCTTGTCCTCCCAGGAGTTTCACTTTTACCAGTTGTGGCTCCAATTGTGGTGAGAAGAACCTTTAGTGTTTGTCAGCTGACTGAACATCCATCTCTTTCAGGTCTGACCTTTCAGAAGCTCGGAGACAAGAAGCTACTGATCTGCAGCTGAAGCCCTGTGATATTGGACTATTCCGCTCAACAGAACAGAGAATCAGCTTTGTCTTATCCAAACTATTCACTACTTTTAAAATGCTGCGTTTCATTTGACTGCACGGTCAGTCACGGATGGCTAAGAGTCTTTTCATCTGCAATGTAATGTTTATTAGGATTCTGATTTCCACTGTTATTACCTGGTTGAAATTTCTGTCATTCATGCTCAATCACTGTCTTGATGCATGTATGCATTATTTTTTTTATTTTTTTGTAAAACACTTTGCATATCTTGTATAAAGTTAAACCTCATGCAAAACAGATGCTGAGCATTTTGTAAAACCATTTTTGAGACAGGCAGAAATGAAAGAATGATTCACACGTCTGATTCATGGATAAAAGCCAAGCAGTAGATCCTGAAGACACACACATATCTGCTTGGTTTGTCCAGGGCAAAACTTTAATCCGTGTTATAGTGAACATGGTGAGTCCAGAGCTGCTGACGGAAGGCTGTTTCAAAATTAACCAGAAATAACGCCCATAGGCACAGACGCTAGTCAAAAAAAAACATTTGTGTAGAGGTTACTAACTGACCTTCTGTTCACCACCAACACAATGCATCATCAGTAAAACATGACTAAAAAATAAGCACCACTCAGTTTTGTGAAACAAAATCTGCAGGTCATAAAGTAGGCAAAGATAAGTGAGTATTAAACCCAAACCATTCATCATCTGTGACTTTCTGCATTTAAAAAAAAAACTGCTCTCATCATGTATACAAACATTTTATGATGGTGAAATATGTTATTAAGGTTTAAGCCATTTAGAGGACAGTCATTATCTCCTCCACATCCCCGTGTCGACTCAAGGTCAAAGGAAATTTCCATGTTCAAAGGACACTTCTGGAGCTTCACAGTAAAAGTGTTGTGGCGCTCTCCTATAAAACTAAAGACGACGTGGTGAGGAAGAGATGTTATGAAATAAACATGATTTCATACAGCTCTGGTAAATGAACACATGTTCAAACTCTGCTAATGTTTCAAGTGTTGAGGCTATAATGATGGTTTCATCTCAAGACGGTAATAAACATTTATTTCAAATCAGTGACACCGCGTGGTGATTGGCCATGAGTTGTTGGGGTTTTTTTTGCCATTTTACTGTTCAGCTCCAAATGTCTTGTAGATAAAGAATCTTGATTTTCTACAGCCAAGGGGTGAGCAGACTGAGGCTGTTTTAATTTTTGGTGAACTTTTCCTTCAGCATTGACACAACATATCTGGAAACAGATGTGGACTCCTAAACTGAGCGTGGTTTCCTTATAATTCTGCAACAGTGAAAAATTCTTACGTTGTTAGGGACTTTTAAAGAAGCAGGGATGCATTGTTGAACAAAAAAAACACTTTCAGCAGCACTGAATGTGGCATTTACTACTATTAATGTGGCAGATGTGGTCTGAAAACTGAATGAAATTGTCCCAGTTCAATATTTCAAGTGAAAATCATTTCTGTCTTCAGAACATCCCCTCAATACAACTTTTGATCTTCAGTCAGTGGACCTGCTGCTTGAAATCTCCCAATAATATTTTTTTTAAAAATCCTAAACGAAAATCCAGGATGAATTTACTATCAAACATCAGCAACACATTTCTGGTGAGGATCTGCTTCATCTTGTAATGCATAAAAATATCTGTGTTGGAGCTGTTACTACAACACACACAATTTAAACTGCACAACTGTGATGAGCTATCTCTATTTCAGAGATCCGGATGTTTGTTCAAGTTACCGCATAATTATAATTGTTCTCCAGCAGGTGGCGCCATTACATTGCAGTTTATGAGGGCAGTGTCTCAAAACCCTAAAACTGTATAAACAAACTAACATCACTGACAACAATTGGAGCTGTTACTGTATGACTGCATACCTGAAGAATGAATGAAATGTTCAACATCTGTTGCCGGGCAGAGATATTTGAAACTGTCAGGATGTAACATGAAACCACTTGCAGAAATCAATTCTCCTCCATTCATCCGGAGGTGATCAACATCTTAGATCTCTTTAAGAAATTTCTTCTGACGATTAAATATCAAATTTGACACAAAAGGTAATTCTTGCATCATGGCATGAAAGTCAAACTTCTCAAAAGTTGCTATAGGATTTAAAATCTTTTACCTTTGGAGCGTAACTTTAGTCAATGAAGAAACTTCGCTTGGGTTTTGTTTTGAGACACACCAAAATCACTCACAGTGGATCACTGGGTTTCACTACTGTGAGAGAAATTCAAACCTTAAACCAAGTTTGAAGCAACATCTTTGTTATTCTTTAACAACAAATCACCACAGAAAGGGTTACTTATAGGCATCCCAGAATTAGCTTTGATGGGAAGGATGATACTCCATCATGTTATATCAGTACAAGGCCCACAGATCTGTCAAACTTCCAACGAAGACACCGTAGTTTAACTCCGGCTTCCACAAAACAATCTAACCAAAAAGTCTGTCAGACTACAGGGACCAACTTCTTAAGAAATGAGGATTTTTTAAAAAAAAATATATATATATAGTATTTGGGACGTATTTGTGTTATGAAAACTCCACCATTGAAGGAATTGATGAGTCCACAGATGAAACCTAAAATACTGACAAAACCATGTATTGTTGCATTGAACATTCACACCGCTGAAGAATCAGTATTGTTGTTGACTCATCTTACACAGTATACAATGTAGACGTGATTAGCCAATAAGCAAAAAAAACAAACTCATTATTATTGTAACACAGGTGATGAATGTAATATATAGGTATGATAAAATCTAAATATTGTTATTTGTTTCTTTTTTAACATTGTCAATTTGCAGAAACATTATATTGATTTTATTGATAGATGACTGTGGTTCACTTTGTGTTGTATTTAAAACCCTGAACGCTAGATGGCAGTGTTTTAATCTTTCTCCACAACAAATGACTTTCGCAATGCAAGCACAAAAATCAGTCTTGGGAAATAAAATATCACTTTGCATACATAGAGATGTATTGACTCATAACCGCTGTATTGTGATGTTTATTGCACCACCAGGCTGTTGCCAATGCATAGCCCTAAATCAAAGGAGTGTGGCGCTGAAGAGTGCTGAAGCCTTTGGGATTCAGCACTGGAGACAACAAGAAAACAACAACATAAATGGATAAATTTGATGTCAAAGTTCTTTCCGCTGGGAGGAAAAGCTGACAAGATCTGCAGTCATTCCTTTAACCGCCCCATCTTCATCTGAGCTGAAATCAAAGTAACAGACAGCTTCTAGGAAGAGCTCACATTCAACAATGGTGACACTGGGAGAAAGTGTTGATTCCCAGCTGAATAAATAGCTTCTTTTTTTTTTCTCGAGTGTATATCCTATGTGTACTGGATTTCAGAAGATTAACTGCCTGCCATCCTACTACTGTTTGATGCTACACATGAGACCGCAGACATCACATACAGCTGAGATGTATGTTTTCGAGGCCTGCAGCAAAGTAGAAAAAGACGAGAGATTTGCCTTCATCAGTTAATATGCAATGCTTCTTCTCCTGTGTTCAGTATCAAGGGGCTTTCTCCAGTAACTGGATGGTTTTGAACTTCTTAAACGTCACTGTTCATCTTCCCTAATGGAGTTTCTAGCCGTCATCACACATACCAAACCAAATGTCTCCAAGTGAGAGTCTTGGAAGATGAAAACTGGAAGCTTAATGGTTCTTGGTAGAGTTCAGCTCAGGACGTTATGATGACTGTGTTCAATCGATGACGGGTAATCCATATTAATGAGCTCGGTGTGCTTCGGGATGAACTGGAGTTCAGAGTCAGTTCTCTTTCCATCCTCTCCCCCTGCCAAACATTTCTTTCACCCCAACATGAATTTCAGAGTCTCTTTTGGAGGCACAAGAGTTGGTGATAAGAGGCATCCACTTGCAACGTGATGAGACGTGTGTGAGGGGATGTGTATGTGCATGGAGGGTGGGCAGGGGTGGGGCGTGTTACCATATATGGGATTCACAGTGAGTCATTTTAATAACGCCCACCCCTCCACCGAGACGACGATAGTTCATTCCTCCGTACAACCTGAAAAGAGCAAGTGAGATGAAAATGAATGAAAAGAGGAATGTTCAAACATTCTTCAACATAAAAGATAAATTATTTTTCTAAATATTTTGCTGAATACTTTACTTTGCTAAATAATATATTTAATGTTCAGTGATGCTGGAGTGCTAAAATGCAGTGACTCAAAAATTTCTTTGAAGGAATCTACAGACTAGAAAGCAATTATTTTTCCACTCCGGGACAAATTGGATTTCACTTCAATACCAGTATCACCTGATAAAACGACTTATTATATTACACAATCACCTTTTAGCGTGTGAATGACTGACCACTACTACCACTGCCATGTTGAGTGACTCTTACCTCCATGTATTGGCATCAGGGTCGTAAACCTCGATAGTTTTGAGATAAGTTGTCCCATCAAAGCCTCCCACTGCCATCAGCTGACCGTTTACAACAGCCAAGCCGACCTGTAGAAACACACACAAGAAAATATCATTGCCTGTCTGAAAAAACATTTGAGAATATGGCACAACTGACACACACAAATCAAACACAAACACACACACACACACATACCCCACTCCGTCTGGACGTCATGGCCACGACAGGAGACCACTGGTTGGTTCTTGGGTTGTATCGCTCTGCACTGCTCAGCTCCGTGGTGTCGTCTCTCCCTCCGACAGAATAAATCATGTCCTGGTAAACGGCACAGCCAAGGTGCTTTCGTCTGGTTCCCATGGGAGACACTGTGTGCCAGCGGTTCTCTTGAGGATTGTAGCGTTCCACTACAAAATAATGAGTTTTTTTAAGAATGAAAATGACTACAAATCAGAAAATGAAGCAAATTATTCATTTTTACTCTCCCATGAAAAAGACCTGAAAAGAGGGATCAATATCAAAAGAAGACTGATCCATGTGTTCTTTTTGATTGAGGCTTCGTGCACAAAAGTTGTATCATTTCTGAGTCTCATTTGCAAGTGATACCATGAAATAACCCAGGTTGATGGCCAAAAAAAATTTCTTGAAAGACAGGTTGAAAAAGAATCTGCCACAGTGTACCTGTATTTAAGGGCGACGTCCCATCAGAGCCTCCTACAGCGTACAGGAACCCGCCCAGCACTGCAACAGCTACACCCAACCGCCTGGTGCTCATGGAGGCCACACGAGTCCACTTGTTCTCTTTGGGGTCATACCTGAAAAATATTACATTAAGATATAATTATCAACAAAAAACCCTGAAAACAATTTTATTTCTCATCATAAATAAATAACTGCTTCTAGAAGTCAGAATGATCATAGAAAACTACAAATGTTTGGGTACGAACTTGAACTGACGTACTAATCCTTTAGGCAGCAGGTTTTTACTTCAATGTCTGATTTAGATATAACCCTGATATAAGATGGTGAAAGTGTTGCGTTCTCACAGATACCTTTCTACAATGTTGAGACAGGAAACGCCATCCTGTCCTCCTACGGCATATAAATAGCCCCCCAGGACTGCCACTCCCACACTGGTACGGCAGGTGCTAGTAGGAGCCACGTCGCTGCTCCATTGATTGGTCTTGGGATCATATCTGCACACAAGACGTGGAATGAGTCGGTTATCCTTTTAATTGTCTCTTTGAGTACACAAAAACGACCATGAAATATTCATGAAAGGTAAAAGGCCTGAATGATTACCTTTCCACCGAGTTAAGGTACGATGACCCGTCGTGGCCTCCAACCGCATACAGCAAATCATCCAAAACACTAACCCCAACTCCACATCGCCGCTTGCTCATCGATGCCACCATGCGCCACTCATTGGTCTGGGGGTCATAACGCTCCACACTGGAAATGGCATCACCACTGCACCATCCACCAACTGTGAGACATGGGGACAACGGAAAATGTTAATGTAGTGATCTGTTATTAATATTAAATGGGATGCACCAACGTCATCTGACTAGATGTGTGTATACACTAACCTACACAAAATAACTATTTTATCAGACTTAATAGATGTTTTACGACAAATGTATCACTTCAGGATTTATTAGAAGGGTGGCTGCTTTATCAAGAGCTATTTCACAAAAGCTGTTTTCCACTTTTGGACGTAGATAAGAACTCCGATGTGCATTAATAGCACAGACAGCAGAGGTGAACTGATACTTTCTGTGATTAGTTTTTATTGTTTCATCCACTATTCACATTAAAAAAAAAAAAAACCTGGCCCTCAAGACACACAAGCTGCATAAATCCTGTCTCCCTTTCTCCAAGTTAAATATTTTTACATTTGCTCAACTACAGTCAAACAGTTGTTGCTGATGAGACAGACATAGCCGGGAGATCCACCACCCATAGACCAGTTTAAATAGAAATACTCTAAAGGGTTTTTCTTGTGTATGTTTTTCAAAGGGAAAAGGAGATAACATTCAAAACACACGAAGATCTGATGAACTAGATAAATCACCATTTCAGTTTATTTTAGGACTTCAGACCATGTGCTTTAGGTTATTTTCTATTGAATAAAGGTGTTGATCGACCTGCAAAAAGTACTTCTCCACAGCGGATAGGTTTCCTCGGCCGGGTTCTTGGGCCCTGCATCAAGGGCCTCTCCTGTGGCAGCAGCAAGTAGTTCTTAGCTTCATCAACCAGGTCTCTGAAATAGCAGAAAAGCAAGTACAGTACATGATATACAGGACATAATGTTGAAGGTCCCCCCTTCAGTATCTGTAGTACAAAAGATTTAAGAAACCAGAAGAAGGACCCACCTGCACTCTTCATCACTCTTAATGAGGGGGTCTGAACCAACAGTACCCACCAGGAACTTGGGGCTGAGTAACGGCAGTCGGACATGCTGCAGTACCTACACAACATACGGAACCAACATCAGTAACGGAGCCAGCAATAAAGACATTCAAGGTCATAACATGTGTCTTCGGCCACCCACCTGCGGTAGCTGTGGTCTGCGTTCCTGGATGCTGTATTTCACCCAGGCCATCACAGCATTGAAAACCTGCTCCTCACTCCGAACGTTCAGCTCATCGCTGGAAATGATGTCAATCAGCTGGTTGGCAGGAAGCAGCATGAACTCTTCGCTTTCCATAACCTGAGAGGGAAGAGCAGAACAGTCAGTCAGCAAATCTGCCAAAAAAAAAAAAAAAGACAACAGGAAATTGTGACTCTCCTTTATCAACAAATACAAATATTTCCAAAACCACAAAATTAGAGCGTTGTCAGGGTTAGATTTAAATATTAGTTACTGAACCAACCAGAATAACTAAGATTGGAACAAATGCCTGCCACCATATTTGATTGTCCCGCAGTTCCCCTTTCTGACAAAACCCCCACAGCCCCAACACTCATCTCTTCCTCAACAGGCTACAGTAGCGCGCAGTGACTCGTCAACACACACAAACACACACAGGGGGCCTACAGGCATGCGGATGATGGGAGGTAGAGCAGTGGACAGCTCTCACATGGGTTGCACCAAATGAGAAACTCGTAAGGGGACGGTGCCTAGCTCAAGAGCACCTCAGCACAACTGGTACCTCTCACTATCAGTTCACACTCCAAACTTTTAGGCCCACATGGGTCATGAACCAGCCACCCATCGACCCCCAGCCCAGACCTATTAGACTGAGCTATTGCCGCCCCAAAATGTATTTGCTTCATAAGATTTGAAATGTCTGTAATTATGTCAAATGTAAAGAACTATTTTGTATATTCAAAATGCTTTATGAATATCCTGAGATTATTCTTGTGTTTAATATGAAGTGTCTGAACATGTAAAAGATTACTATTTCACTTGTCATTAGTGTTTCTGCTTCCCAGAAATGACATAATTCTCTAAAATTATCACCTCTAGCCAGAAAGAGCACAATCTGTGAGTCAGTCGCCATGCAGCACGCATCAATTTATTTTTTTTGTGATGGTTTTTATTTCAGAGCATCATACACAAACAACAGGGGTACAGTGAAGAAATCTGGGTACCATCCAGTTGAGCCATCAATGTCTTTTGAATCCGCTGATGTTGGCGTCAGCATATGGAAGGCATACCTGGCACCTGCTCAGTAAATGAACTGACCCGAAACGTCACGGTCATGTTTCAAAACAGCCACCATCATACCAGTCCACACGTCCACAATAACGTGCCCAAATGACTACCTTACTGATGCATTTACTCTCATATGGATTAAGTGCTTTGAGAAGAGCATAAAGCAACAAATGGTCTCAAAAAACCCCTCTGGTGTCTGTTTCCTTATTCCCAGAAGCAGGTCCACCTCCAGCCACATCATCAGATAGGATGATAATACACTAGTAGTAGATCATCCTCCACTTCCACCTCCAATTACACTCCCATACAAATGAATGACTCAGCTCTGGAGGCGGAGGAGAGCACAATGTTCTCGTGATGAACATTAACCGTAACCTGAACAGAAAACACAGGACTGCTGTTGGAGAAAGCTCATCAGCATTTGCAACTCTGGCAGGAGGTTTCTCCAGTGTGAGGAACTGTTTTGTGTTGCAGGCCACAAGACACCCACAAAAACAATGAAAATACGAAAAAGCAGCTCCCGGAACTACAAGGAACGTTAAAATTTTACATACTTTATTGGAGATTTGTTAACTGTAGATACATAAAACACTTATGTTTGACAAAGAGTCTTTCTGAACTAATATTTCAGTAGTCAAAGCAACAAATATCCACAGGTAAAATGTTCATCTTAAGTATTAACATGTATCTAGCTGGACAAGGAAATATCTTATAAAAGTAGAGTGGAGCTAAAGCAGAGAAGAGGATCCTCTCTTTTTATTTTGAATGAAATCTGCCTCATATTTTGACCGATTTCAGTTAACCTGCAGCGAGAGGTGCAGCTACAAAGCTGTGGGACATCTGACAGCCTTTCTCCTCTTCTGAGCTGTTAGCGTGTCATGTAGTGTGAGTCAACACTCTGGGCTTCTCACACATCTGTTACTCTACTGTCGGACAGATAATCAACTGAATCAGATACTGTGTGCACAGATCCTGAGGCTTGGAAAAAGTGAGAGCAGTGATTAAGAGCAGCAGACATCTAAACAACTGAACGTGAGCGTCTGTCACATGATTTCCTGTCGATCACAGTTTGAAGCATGTAAAGAAACTTGATCCATGATGCTTCGTTTATGAGTTCCAGTTCGTTCTGATTGAAAGGATCCATATCTTTGCTAATCTTCCTGCGGTAACCAGATTCCAGAGTTTTAAATTGTACTTTTACATATACATACAAACATATCTGTATGCTATGACGTAGTACGACAAATCACTTACCTCTTGAAAATTGTGCTGCGTGAACTTGTCTGCGATGCGTAGCAGTTCACGACAGGAGTGTGTGTCTGCAAAGGCCCTGATACCCAGACAGTTGGAGGGGTCTAGCTGTCTCTTCAGGAACTCGCAGCAAGCCTCCTGAATCTCAGCCAGCTGAAGGAGGCAGGCAGCAGGGAGCAACGTCTGGACGTTTCCTTCTTCTACAGTCACCTGGAGGCAGGAAAGTCAGCACATCACAGACTCTAATGTTCGTCACGCTGACTGAAACCTCTTTAGTGCAGGAGCTGAAGTTACTATAAATGTCTACATATTGTTTTGAGGTCCTGTTAATGAGCCATACAGCAGTCGCTTCCTTCAGATACACTCGACGTGTCGGTTCACAGGCTTTGTCCATTTGCATGAAATTAACTTGACTGCTCTTATACTAATGTTACCTGTGAAGTGTAGGCAAAGTCAATGAGCAATTCCATGGCTCGCTCATCGATGTCACGGATCACCACTTCAGTCTGCCTGCTCTCTGCCAGCTCCCCAGTGAACATCGCCCTTAAGGGTGAGGAAATGAAAATATATTACTCATTTATGCCACAGTATTTGGATCTTCATTTGTTTGGCAGTGGATTTATTTCAAGACAATATAAAATATAGATTGTCTCTTGCCTAAAGTAGGGGCTGCAGGCGGACAGGATCACACGGTGAGCATAAATCTTCTTGGCTCCCACCACCAGCACCACGTCGCAGAGCTCACGGTGTTTCCTCAGCAAGTTGATTACCTCCAGGGTCTGTCGTGGGTGTTTGTCTGAGACATAGGGCATTCGTGCAGGCTGGGGGACCCCTTCAGGGAGCTTGTTGGGGTCCCCCAAAGTACAGCGGCTGGTGATGTCCATTCCAGTGGCGTCTTGGCGTGCACTGGCGGCCCTAAACATCAATCAAATGTCCAATGATTGAGTAATAATAACCAAAAAAACTAGAACAAATTCTGCTCATCAACATTTTAAAAATAAAATCCAACAAATTGACAAAGTTTTGATGGTCTTTATGGAGGACTGTCTACGTGATCCCTAATCAGGACTACATCAACACCACACAAACCCCCATCCCCCCATTCTATCGCTCCATTTTACACGCTTCTGTGTACAGAACACTTTGCAAATAGTATATAGTCTTTTCTTCATAACTTGTATTGACTTACATTGCATTAAATTACTGAGCAATCTGGAAAATATGATTAATTAATTATTGGCCAAATGCAAACATCTAATTTAGACGTGTACTGGTTATTTTAAATGCATTTTCTATCCTGATAAATGCAATTTGATTGCAGATTCACAGCCCCCTCAAACCTGATTTACTGTGCATATGAGATAAATATAGTCAGGCCGTTAGCCACTCGATAGCCAGTGTAAGCTTATCTAGTGCAGAACATTTACTCAATGTAACCAAACATCTGTTCAGAGCTGTGGGATCAATTTGGTTCTGGGACATGGGCCCTTCAGTACCAGCCAAGCATCCCTGTCATCTGGATGCACTGAGTACTGCATGTGGTCTAATCATTACCTGTGACACAGACGATATGTTTTCATAGTAACTGAGCATCAAATTAAGGCCACCTATTCAAAATTCAGCCAACCCGTTCATTTGTAGCATAACCCTTGCTTTCTGCTAAAGTAAAAGACCAAACAAAATCTCACTGAGATGGAGGCAGAGAAGGATAGACGTGAATTTAGTTAAAGAAAAAAAATTAAGATCTAATTTTAATTATATGAAAATCACACACAGTGCCAAATGTCATTGAGGAATAAAACACGTTTTACACCTAAACAACACACCTACCTACGCATTGGTTTTGTGTCCATGCACTGTAGAGTAATGGTTTGTGCCACAGCTTGAGGTTAACCTGCAAAGGAAACAAATCCTTAAAGCAAACTAAACAGAGAGGTTAGAAAACTGCATGTAACTGTAGCAATGTTTACGACAGAGAAGTTAAGTGAGATCCCTGTTACAGATTCAGTTTCATTTTTCCTTTTTGGGAATGTACTTGTTTTGAACATTAAAAGGTAAAAACATCCTCTTTGTTAGGGCAAATACCTTTTTTTCATTGCAGTCTGGGGCATATCCCTTACAAGGATCATCCCATGATATTCTCAGATGTAACATAAACGATCATTGTGACATTTGGATGTAGAGAAAATGGAAAATGATGTGTTTGTAGTTTCAACTAAAATCTAACTTATACCAAACTGTCGATTTCGTGCACTAGTGTACAAGTACTTTATTGACCCCAATTTATTTGAAAGATGGGGTTACTGCAACACACTGCCTTTGTGTGCTTGATAAACACTTCAGTGCAGTGATTCCTCTGAATGCACAAGACTTGCAACATCATCATATGACCAGCGTTCGGATTTGTATTCAAGTGACAAACGAGGTAATGCGAATAAATGCAAGATATAATTTAGCATTAATAAGCAACAATACAACATTTATGGAATGATTACATATAATCTTCATTTCCAGTTTTGACAACCTTTGGAATCTTCATCTATTGTTCAATAAATACACACTTGACACTCAAAACTGCTGTGTTTTGAGCAGCTGTCAAAAGTATAGTGTAGCAGAGTCCTTTAAGATATAATGAAACACAATGAAACCATTGTTAACCTTATCAGAAAACCAAAATAAACTAATTATATACTTGATTGTTGCAGATGAAGGTAACAGCAAAACAGCAGTGAAGACTTACATCAGAAATGAGTCGAAAACTACAACTGAAAAACAGAAAGTACTGAAATGTGTGTTTAATAAATTGTTTCCTTGTTTCTTCTTGGCAAAACAAACACACACAAAAATCTACTAACAGTAAAAATCCGGTTTAAGTTCCCTTTTTCATAAGAAACATGCATTTATGGGATGAGCTGCAGAGCTGAGTATGTAGCATCACTGTCAAACAATGTTTCATTGCATTGTAACAACAAAGACATAACCTTACACACATTTCCCCTTACTTTTATCTTTGTAAACTCAGCTAACCTAGTTTATAACCCGATCACTAATTCCAATTGTACGAGAAAACTTAAAATCCATTTGTGATGGGATTAATCGATGGTTGTGTCAGAGATTAATTCGCTAAATATGGAAAACACGTGCTTCAAGAGCAGTTCATCATATAATTCACTGAGCTAACTATTAATCTTACAACTTTAATTTCCCACGAATATCTGAGAAAAACTACACACGCTATGCTATCGCTAGCTCTGCGGATGGGAATCCACAGGCGATTCTTCCAAAACCCAAGCGTTTATCGGTTACACAAATTGAGAGAACCAAAGAAGAGTAATACTAAGTGACAAACAATAAAAGCAAATATTAGTTAACAGAGATATTGGGTGTAGGATACTGCTTGACTGTCAGTCACCGCATTAAATCTGACACTACGAACGCTATAAACTGTGACTGCTAATGCTAACTAACTTATGTTCAGGTCACAGCTATAACCTAAATTTAAATTATAGCTTATGGCAAAAAATATGAGAAAAGCAGACACTTTAGAAAGATTTTACCTTATATTTCCATCCTCGCGATGCTGAGAAGTCACCTGGTTTTGTTAATATTTACAATTTAACGCCCTCTGTTAAACACGGGAGGTTTCCTTCCGAGGTATCATGCGCATGGCAAATGCTAAGCGCTTCCGGGCAGGATACTTTCAAAATAAAACAGAAGTGTGTCATTACTGATAACATAAGGGAGGAACCTGTTCCAAAATGAGCTACATGTTCATGTTCCTGATGTGCTGCTTGACAATGTTATCTGACTGGGGTCAAGAAGAGAACAAGTTCTCCATTAATACTGTGCCTGCTTGATGTCCCTGACAAGAGGAAGATAATGTCATCCTTACTCGGGGTGCGATTCGTAAAAAAATAAAAATAAAAAAAGAGGGAGAAGTGTTTTTTTAATCATGGAAAATAAGGAATCAACAGGCCTAATTCTTGTTTAGGCTAATGGCACACCAAATGAAACTAAATGTTGAAGAGTTGAACATTTATATTTAATACAAACTTAAAAAGATGTCAAACGCGATGTGGAAGACGTACTTATTAGTCTTCAGGACCATGAAGACTTATGCTTTGTTTGCCTGGACTATATCTATGGCTCTGATACCCCTGTTTCCATTTCCTCTGGGAATGCATATTCTTCAGTGTTTATGTTATGTTCTTTAATTTCACATAGTCCCACTACATCACTTGAAGGACAAACTGCAGTGAAATGCTCCTTTTTGTGACACTGTAAGCACTCCACTTCTCCAGCTGGGCAGTCTTTCCATCATTGTTTGCACTTTCCACCACACCGGCCACACCTGAGAGAGCAGCACACCAAACTACTGCTACTCTTATCTTATAATTACAGAAAAAAGGGAATCTTCTGTTTATATAAATTTATGAAGTTTGGTACCTTGTCTTAACATTTGATTAGTAACTCTATCCTCTTTATCTCAACCACATTAAGCAGAACCAGTGGTTGACAATGAATGAAAGACTACAGTTGTCAGCAAAATTGGTGTTTTGTCCTGAATGACATAAAACAAAAATTTATATCTGAACTGAACTATCAAAACAATTCTTGTGTGGTTATGTTAAAGCAACCACACCCTAAATAGGTATGTTATTTATCCAAACTGAATGTAAAGTTGAGATTGAATCTTTTTCACCTGTAATAATCTACACAGCCCCTATAAGGTGAAATGTTTTATCACACACACACACATCACATGTGACAGCCATGTTCTGTAGTGGGATCTGAGGTTTAACACCAGTGGATCAATTCACCCTCACACAAACACATGCCGTATTAGATGTCACACTCTAGTTTATCATGGTGGGAAAAGTATGAATCATAAATAGATCAGTTTTGTAACTTGATACACACTTGTTTTGAGAAACATTGAAAGAACCACCAGTCTGCTACATTCTGAAGTGAAATTAAGAAAAAGTAGTCAGCTCATTCTTAAATTTCCGCATCTACAGTCACTCAGTTTAAAGAACAAAGTTAATTCAATGCAAGCTTTCGGACATGACCATGAAATTTTATTACCTATATGTCAAACATGTGAAAATCCAACGCTTCCCAGTGTGTAGTTCATACATGGCTTCTGCCGTCATCCAACAGTCACAGCATAAGAAAGCTGTTACTCATTACAATGTTATTTGTCTAACCCAAGCTCCGCTGAAAAACAGTGAGAAATGTTCATCCAAAACTCCACATGTTAATAGTTCCACAGTGGAAGTGCAGATCAGTCTAAATTAGGTCTTTATACACAACTTGTCAAAAACACAGAAGCGAACAAAATAAACTCTTGGTCTGATCTCCAGTGCTTTACTATATGAATCAATCCTGAGATTTTTGAAGATTATTTTTTGTAAATTTACAAACCAACATTTCTCTTCTCTTCAAAAACATCCTCAAACTAAAGTCTAACTGAAAACCACATGAAGTCTCCGTTTGACTCTTTACAAGAAAGTGCTTTATCTCAGTCTTCAAATAAATTAAAGAAATTCATGACATACATATTAACAAAAGTTTTTACATATATCCATATTTTACTTATTCTCACCTGTGAGTCTGTCTGTGATTTAATGAAAATTAATTCAGTGGCCCAACAAATAGATTTTTAAACATCTAGTCACAAAATAGGCAGTAAAATAAACTATTACACTTAATTGATGCTACTTTGCTGAACATTTTACATTTTAAATTTATCTAATTCTCTCAAACATTTATTTAAATGAAAGATACACTTTATATTCCAAACGTCCAGACATTCTCTTCAATTTCCAGGCTGTGGATCAGGAATGGCTGACTGGCAGCTGTGTCAAAGAATGGGAGATGAGTGGCTGCAGCAAAAGTGGGTCAGGAGTTTGAACTGGGGGATGAAAATAAAATTAACCACAAAGGGTTTTTTGTTAAAATCCATCATTTACATAAGAATTACAGAAGAAACTGTTGCTACATATTTAATGATATTAGGAGAAGCATTACAATGCATGTTCATGTTTCTTACCATCCATGTAAGTCAGTGTAGTGAGGAAGGGTGCATCCGGGGAAATATAGGCTGTGTATTGCAAATCTTCCATCAAGGGTGGTGTCAGCGGACCAGGAGTAAGTGATGTCATCATAGTGGAAGAAGCAGTATTTGGGCTTATGTATTTCTTTTGACGAGCTCGACAGTTCTGAAACCAAACCTGGATGGAGGGGACAATGGATTTATAAGTGGTCTGATCTGATTCCTCACATTTGATGTTGCTTTCACAACACTTTCCACCTACACTTTACAAACACGACACTGAGCATTATGTGCCTGTGCCATCACATCATATAACAGCACAATGGACAGATGGAGGGGATAAGGTGGGATGTTGAATAGTAAAAGAGACAGTGCATATAGTTTACTCTACTGCTCTACGCACAAAAATGCTCTGTAATAACAGCTGATCACTCTGTGACCCAACAGCTGAAGTCAAAACATCAATTTGGAAAAAACAAAAACAAAACTCAGTCGAACAACTCCTCCAGAGGCATCAGCAGTTGCTTTACCTGAATAACCCTACGGCTGAGACCAGTCCTTTCTGCTAGCTTCTGGAGAGTCTGAGCATCTGGGTTGTTATCTTTTGCAAACTGAGTTTGCATCACCTGCACATGTAGAGGTAACAGAGGGGACATATTCACATGGTGGACAGGTTAGTGAGTTTGATTACAGGATTTAGCAGGAGATGAGCTCAGAGTTAGAGTGCTGGCCTTCTGATCAAAAGCAATGTTACAAACCACTGCCACTAGAGGGCAGAAAGACATCAACGCTCAGTCGACACAGAGCAGCGTTAACCTTCAGGAGTTATTTGTCACTACCTGATCAATCTAAGCCAGATTCTGTCTCCATTGAACACATGACAATGTAAAGACAAGAGTAAATAGAACCCAACAAGTCTAGTGATGATTTGAGATGAACAAATATATGCAACACTGAGTAAAATAAATATTCTGCATTACCAGTTTTAAAGCTGTTCAGAATGTGACTTTAATAAGAAACCGTGCAGCATTGCTAGATATTTTCCATGGGTGTATTGCTGACTCCTTGCTAATGAATGGCAAACCAGACAACTTATCCAGGAGGTGATAGCCTCAATCTTCTGAGAAGGCGTGTGAAATTAACATTAAAAAGGTAAGGCTCAATCACAGCAGAGTCAGCACACACTAATTTAGTGTGGCAGTACCTGTAACTGGTCAACAGTGAAACTGGTTCTGGCTCTCTTTGCAGGTTTGGCCACAGTACTGGAGTCATCTTTATCCGTGACCTCTGCCACCTCTTTTGGATCATCTTTACAGGCACAGGACACATGATGTAGAAAGAAAACATATAAAATAAATTAATGTTTTCAGTTTGATCAATCACCAGGGATATCTAGGGGATATATCAGTTAAATGGAAAATGCTGCAATAACACTGAAAATGAGATTCTCTTAGTTTAATGAGTAAATTAAGATTTGGGTGATTCATTTTACATATTACACAAAATTTTATTTTTCACTTCATCAGATTATATCTTTTTAAAATCAGTGTATTCACTTTTGTTGTTCCATGATTCAAATGGACCATTTTAGTCATTATTTCATCCTTACACTCACCATTTTCCTTAGTGCGTTTGATGTTCTCCATCATGATGTCATAGTGTGGACGGCAGAAGACTCTGTTCTCCAGGAGTCCACATTCCTCACCAGTGGACAGCTGGCGCTTACAAGATGTGCAAGAAAAACAGGCCAGATGGAAAGTGCTGCCTCGCGCCCGACGGACCCAGTCATTGGAATGGATGTTACGTCCACAGCGAGCACAGCGGGTCCCATACCTCCTGAAGAAAGGTGACAGACAAAAAGAGAGGTCATATAAGGACAGTCAGGTTTAACTGAGGTAAGATTAGAATTGATTATGTGATTGATCAGTGAAGCTTAATATTTAGTAAACTAGAAATTTTATACAGAATTTGAATATTTATTCAGAATGAGGAACAACTCCTCACTTGTAGCGAAATCATTGAAACGAGTGTCAAAAAAAGAATTAAAAATTCCATAAAAATATTTTACCATGAGTATAATGGTGCAAATGAGACCTTCATATACTCTCATAGGTGTGTGTGTGTGTGTGTGTGTGTGTGTGTGTGTGTGTGTGTATGTTATATCATTTGTTCGAATAAATAAGTGTTATTTAAACAGCAGAGAAGCTTTTGCTCAAATCCATTTGGACTTTCCTATTAGTTGATAATTTTTGAATAGCTTCTGAGACTCAAATAAATCACAGATCAAAATCAAAAACACAACACTGGAGTACATTAATAAAATAAAAAATTCCAAAGTGAAAGAGGAAGTATTATCTAACTTGTGATAGTCTCTCATTTTCAACAAAACGTGCAGAAGTACACTTAATCCAGATCCACTGCTTGATGAAAAAAAAAAAAAAGATTACTTTATTTTTGTTTTACAAAATCACATAGGTCTCTGTGTTGAATAAAGTTAAATGGATTTGTTGGAAAAACCTGAAACATCCCATTAAGAAGTTTTTTTTAGAACTGCCGATGGGGAGTTTAACCTAAGGGGAGAGGTGAAGGCTGTTAATCGCCTCGACCACCCACACTAGGTTAAATATCTACAATAGATCATGACCTGGATAACCGAGAATTTTCACAAACACCCAAAACTACATTTCAGATCATTGATGTGGAACCATTGTGTCTTTATGATATGACGTAATGTTCAGTCATGACAACTGCACAAATAAAATAAGACATATCTCATGATATGAAATTTCAAACTTTTGACTTATTTAGTTTCTGATTTTTTATTGGTAAAATGAAGCATGGAAAATAAATTGTCTGAGGTATGACTTACCTGAAGTAGTCAAGTTTGCAGAAAACTTGTTTATCCTTGATATAGCAGCTCACGTGTCGCCCCAGTGATGTCTTACATACACTGCATGAGAGGCAGCGCACATGCCAGCACAGGTTGTTCACCTAAGATTGTTAAAACAAATGGTTAACAAGGATCATTACCTCTGCCAATAATCATCAGCGGTTATGTGATAATTCGTGTTTATGTGTCTTTTTGTTTACTTACACAAAATAATCTATTGCCTATTGCAAAAAAAATAAACAGTTGTTAAAAACTCATGATTTGGATCATAATCTAGATCTGAGAGATGAAACGATCGTTTCTGACAATGAGTTTTATCCATTAGATGTTTCTTGCTTTTATTTTCCTTAGATTGTTTTGAGTTTTGATAAGAGTGACTTTGGCAAAATGTGCCCAAGTGTCATCCGTATTTACGACATAACAATTCAAAGTATAAAATAGGTTAAAAATGTAAAAGTACTGTATATAACCAACATTAACAAGTAGTTAACTGCAGCTTATATTCACAATTAAAAGGTTCTAAAATATAAAAGAATTGTAATTTGATTAAAAGAAATAACAAACTAACAAAGCCACATTCAGCCACAGGTGACACACAGGCCTACACTTTGAACCGCCTCTGACTGTGGAAAATGTGAATAATGGTGCTTTGTGAGCTTATTTTCTTCCTTTAGATAAAATATAGACTACGGATTTTTTTTTTTCTTTCTTCAGTTTAAACCCTATGTGTGATATCTTGTCTTGATCCAATACAGTAAATCTGACCTTGAGCAGGTATCTGTCCACGATTTCCTGGCCGCAGGAGGTACACAGGGATTTCCCCTGCAGAGATGCCGCAGTGGACGAGGACGAGGATAAGGAGGACGGAGAGTAGCAGTCCTCCTCGAAGATATCCTCAGGTCCGGAGGAACCCTGTGTGGAACAACAGCTTATGAAATGCCCAATACTTAGGAAATAAGATGTGATAAAAATGAATGTCATAGGCAAGACTATTAAAGCGAAGCTGTTTGGCTATTTTTTTTTTTTTCTTCGTCTTGTTTGGCTTATGGGGCATCACTTTTTCTGGGGAGCGCACTGTCACACGGACTTGACTTCAGCCGAAGTTTTTTTACGCGTCACTTGTCGTCTTGGAGCGGAGGGGAAACAGCGTTCATTCGGTATTCAACCACCTACTGTGTCGGCAAAAATGTCCCCCCGTATGAAATCAGGCTCCGTTCCTCCAGGGTCCGACATAGTGTCAGCTGCAAATCCCGAGTGACGAACTAACCGGGAGTGACGTCGACCCCGTTCAAATTTCCATGACAACCTCAGCCTTTAGGTCGCGCGCTACTCAGGTGACACCCCCATAAACGGAACTACACCCAGACTTCTAATAAGAATCCCTGCCTCAGAATAATTCATGTGTCTGCGTTATGGAGCTGTGTGAGCAATTTTCTTTGTGTATATTGTATTTTTCTTATTATTCTAATTATTAAATCCCCCCCCCCCCCATTGAGACACACCCGGTCTTGATCACACCTGAATCAGATTCTGATTGATCACGTATCAGCCGCGCACGTGAGCTTAATCACAAGTCATCGATCGGTGCAGGTGAGTTTCCAGCGGTGTCCTCCTCACCTCACCCACATGTAGAGTTCACTCTGCTCTCTTTAAACAATACTTGGGTGGTGTAGCTCTATTATTATTATTTTTTTCTGTGAAACTTAATTTGGCAGCGTAAATTAAAAAAATAAAGAGATGAGCGCATATTTGCATTCAATAGTGTCAAGTTATTTAGTAAGACTCAACTGTTGGAATAGTTAGAGCATTGTTAATATTCTTATATGCATATACTTATTCAATTATAAGACATAAACGGTTGCCCACATGCAAAAAGTGGAATATTATTCCAATCCTGTTGTTTTTAACAAAAAAGTCCTCTTTTCACTGGCTACAGAAAATATCGGCTTTTTAAAAAAAAAAAAAAAAAAAGACTAAAACATAAAAGTTGCATTTTGACTTATTTGTCTTGTTCCAGCCTGTGATTTAAATTCATTATTTTTGTATTAATAATTAACAAGGGGGAAGCGCAACTTTCGCATTGGATTGAGATGTCTCTATCTTTACAACTAAATAAAAGACGTAGACGTCATTTGCACCATTCTCTCCTCAAAAAAGACAACCTGCAGGTTATTTTAAATGTAACCTCAAAATAAAATAAATAATATAAATTAATTCCTAAATTTGCTTAACAGTGTTTCACGCAGCATAATCCATTTAGCAGCGATTATAACGTGGAATTAATAAATTGTATAATATAACAGCATTGGCACAAGGATGTAATATTAGGTCTTTCTAAATTGTAATTTTATTTTATAGAGAAAATAAATTAATATTTGTTTTATTTAGCAACTGATGTGTTAACAAAAGCTATAATCATTTTTGATTTGTTATTTTGAATTAATATTTAATATTAAACACTTGGAAGGACAGAATGAGCTGAAAACCATCTCTAATTATAGTTCAGACTATCCGCAGCATACTCACCACGCTGTTAGAGACGGAGTTAAACATTTTCAAATAAACATCTGCTGGTTTCTCCACTGCATCCCCGTTCAGCCAGATGTTTTTATCTACAGCAGCAGATTGGGAGCCTGGGAGAAATCCACCGCGCTCCAGTTTGGCGACCCGCTTCCCCACTGAGTTTCTGCTCCTTGCAAGTCTCCTTTACGACTTTTTTTTTTCTTTTTTTTTCCCATTTTAAGCCACCCTGTGCACCTCCCACCGTCGGCCTGATCTGCCTGCTGCAGCTTCATAAAAGTACGGATGATCATGGCGCTTTATTTCTCTCTCTCTCTTCCTCTCTCTCTCTCTTTCTAGATCTCTAGAGTATTTAACTTGAAAGTAAAAGCTGCCTCATTCAAAGCAACTTCATTCAATCCAGGCACATAGAGAAGAAAAGTTACACGATGACAAACAACCAGTTTTGCACCCACCAACAGACAGTTTAGAATCACCAGTTTACTTTAACAGTATGTTTATAGACTGGAGCAATCAGAGGAACCTGTGGAGTTACAATAAAAAGAAAAGAAAAAAGCAAACCCCAAAGCCCCAGGTATGGATTTGAAACCAGAACCTTCTTTCAATAAATGAATAAATGAATGAATGAATGAATGAATGAATGAGAATAAAAATGATGTAAACCTCCAAGAAGTGTCCACTAAAAGTGTAAATATTTAAGAAAACTTAATCTTCTTAAAAAGTCAACTTTTAAAGTGATTTGTTGCCATGAACAGTATTCCTTTTTTTCCCCCTTCATGCCACTGGGGACATTATGAACACAGCTCACAGGTCGAGCTTATATTTATTTAGACATCCACACCGTCTGACCAGCACTTTCAGGGCAGCTCACAGACATGGCAAATGATGTAAACCTGCTCAGTGTGTTAACCTTACAACTTGGTTTCAGGGATTAAGTTACCTGAAGGGGAGATTCTGTTTTGTTTTTTTATGGTAATTCGAAGTTGAGTATTTTTACTTCCATGATTTAGTATTTTTAAAAATGAGAATCCATAGCTGTTATATCGTTACCTGCTTTACGGGACCATTCGATAATCCAAGAACATCAGTCAGAGGGGACCTTGTGGTGTCAAGAGGCCTGCCCTTATATAGAAAACACTCATCTACAAATACTTTGACTTTAAGTGAACATGATATAACCAAAGACCCGATCAAACATCATGGAAGAAACATTCTTGGGCTACACTTTGCCAGTGGCAATGTAGGAATCCTTTTGGGTCTTATCTATGCATTTGTCTAGAATCTGATACGTCAGTCTCCATGTCTTCCAAACAGGCTCTTTTGGACAAAATTTAATAGTCTAGAAATTGACTAATATCTAAAACAAAATTGTAAAGCATGTGAATTTAAACAAATCCCAAGTATTCATTTCATTAGTAAGGTTTAACTGATCATTTATGTTGTTATTTTTAAATAATATGTACAACACTTTGTTGAATGTAAACAACAGGATGGATTTTGTTTTAAGACTAGAAATAATACCATTACATTAAAACCTGATATTCTGGTGTCAATTCCATCTTGCCTTGATTTTCAAATATGAATTTTGGACAATAGTAATTTGCACTTTTTAATAGCATGCAATGAAATAGTCGAAGCCCAACAGACATTCATAATAAGATCTGTTTACCTACTAGCTTTACACACTGACTTATATTTTTCATGAAATTGTTGTTTTGGCATCTAAATGATTAATGACAGTTGTTCTACTTATTCTGAGACATCTATAGATTTTGATGCTACAGCCACCTGAATTATACATTTTCCAATGTTGAATTACTTTTCTGCAAATACTGTGTGGGTAGCTGCCATTGCTGAGTTTGCATTTTACATATAGATTTCTAAATTAAATAATTCTATATTTTGGAGTAAAAATACATCTTATGGATGTAATAATTTCCTCAAATATTGATTTCCTTATCCCCACTAGGAAATTCTCTAAATTTAGATTGAGAAATAAAACTATGGCATCCATTTTCACAGGGTTGAAGTATTTTGGAAAGTCCTGCTGAGAGTTTGTTTGGTTGTCTAGGTGATCATCATCATGTCATTAAGACGTCATGTTTAAGGGCCTCTGGCCTTTTGTTTAATCCACTTGGTTTTCATTCACATAACTGCCCAACAAGAATGACTTTCCTCCGACAGCCAATCAACCTGACTGAATTGTCATTTATAAATCGGTTAAATTTATCAGTCTGCTCGCCATTGTCTCCAGTTAATTTAACCCTTTACACAGCAGAATTATAATGGATTAACCACAGTGCATGGCTGCTTTGTTGACCAAATGTTCAGAGACAAGTGGGATAAGGAGTTTCGAGCGCTCAGGACAACATGAATCCTAAAGACACCTGCACCTCAATGACAGAGAGGTTCTTTACTTGTCAGACATGTTATTGAAAGCATTGTTGAAATGGCCAGTCAGAAGGGAATTCATGAAAATGCCAGATGGATATCTGGAAATAAACAAAACTAACAAGAAATTACATGATTTCTAGGTCTGATGAAACCATCTGTAAGTGTATGATGCTTGATTTAACATTACGTTATTTATTTTGACCACACAGTACAAAACTGACTAGTTACACAACACAGTGACACCCCTCCATGTCCTGTATATATATATATGGGTGTAAGTCTGCGTAGCAGGAATTAATACTAAGCCTGGACCACAAAAAAAGCAATTTTGTATTCCTGGCTTCAATAAATTCAACAGCCAAACTGTCTTGAATGAAGCGAGTATAGAAAATGAATGAATGAATCCATCCACATGCTTTTCAGTGGCTGGCATTTAGTTTTATTTTCTCTCACCTGTTTGTGTAAGACCTGATTGATGGAAATGACCAAGAAAATGTCACTACTAAAAAAAGGGTTCTTCATTGTAACAATCTGCAGTGAAACAGAAAGTTGTCGTACCCAATAGATAGAAAAAAATCAGACTGAAATTAACCCTCATGGTCATTGTTTTATTTTTAGTTTTTTAAATTAAAAAATAAATAAAATGAAAGCATTGCCTACTGATCAATGTGTTATTGAGAGCAGTCACCAGTAGTCATGATAGTGATAAGAAATGCACTTTTAAAAATATGTCAAAGTAAACAAAGCTCTTCTTCTTTTCTGTTGAAAAAACCTGGGCTGATATATAGTGACAACTTGTTAAGACAGTCTGCAGTTGATCAGTTTAGTGAGGGCATATAATGATAATACTGTATATCCCAGGCATGTTGAACTTGGTTTGTAGTGCAGACCTCCACACAGATCAGGACATTTTATTATGTTGGTATCTATTATTTATCTCTACAGAGTAAAGCCACTGTGAAGAATAGATCAAATGATATCCAATAATTAAAGGCCATTGCCCATTTCTACCTCCTGAACTGCTCAGTAGTTCTTTATCATCATGACGTCAGTGTTCGTGAGCAGTGCCAGTGTTTGTTACTGGGCTTGGTTTCCCTCCACGGCCAAAAACATCCCAGCATCCGACAAACACACAGTTGTTTTTGGTTTAAAGCAGCAGTTGCTTTTGGTTTGGCCATGACATGTCGTGCTTATCTCTGTGCTTGAAGTGTCACGATACGGGTGTGTCACCATAAATGAATCTTGTGTGTGTGTGTGTGTGTGTGTGTGTGTGTGTGTGTGTGTGTGTGTGTGTGTGTGTGTGTGTGTGTGTGTGTGTGTGTGTGTGCATGTGTGTGTTTTCATTTACATACAAGTGCATCTGAGATTACTTAGCTTGATTTCAGGGAGAGTCACTGAGGAATGATTGAATATGACGGCACGTGCAGTGTGTGTGTGTGTGTGTGTGTGTGTGTGCGTGTGTGTAAATGAAAGAGAGAGAACTTTCCTCACCGACTGCCATGTTTCCATTGGTTATCTGACCCTGACAGGAAGTGTTAAGTCGTGACAGGTATGGATGGAAGTGACATCACATGACTGGAAGATGGTGGTCCTTTCATTCTGCACACTGGAAGCAATACAGATGGTTGCAATTAGGGAGACCAGTGTGTGTGTGTTTGTATGCGTGTGTGTGTGTGTGTGTGTGTGTGTGTGTGTGTGTGTGTGTGTGTGTGTATGAGAGAGAGAGAGAGAGAGATTTTTATATATATATATATATATATATATCATTCACAGTAGATATTTTATTTTAAAACAAATAACTAAATACATTTTCAGCACTGAATTAAATCACATGACTCATGACACATGACATTCAGAACAAGATTATTAGATTACTATTTCTCCATAATCAACATAAATCTCAAATCTGAAGTGCAGCAACTGAGAAGTTGGCATTTAGATTTAAATTACTGTTTATGACTCTGACATCTCTGACATCAGTTTTACATGAGAAGCTCTACATATCAATCATCCAGACTCCACTTATAAAGCTATAAAACAATCAAAGGTTTGGTTTTCACACCAAAACTACTTGGTAAGCTTCAGAAAAAAGGTGCTTTTTCTGAAAATAGTGACATTCAATAACTTATCTTACAGGGGTGGCTGTGGGTGGCTTGGCTGCTAAAGGCAGTCCTCCATATATCAGAAGTTGCTAGTTGGATCCCAGTTCCCTTCTCAAATATTTCAAAGTATCCATGAGTGAGATGCTGGACCACATCTCATTCTTCTGCGTAAAATAGTGACAGACTTCAGTCTCAGGAATGGGTCAAATACAGAGAAGAGTTCCTCCTTCTGGGATTAAAAAAGTAGACGTGTCTATTCATTCCATTGGGTGAAGTGAATATGAACGAGGATTGATTTGATTCTTTCCTTTCCAATCAGTTTTGATCCCCTTTTCAACAAGCTATATATTTTTCTAACATTCAGATGATAAAAACATTTTTATATGATGAGCAAACCAGGAGAAATTGAACCTAGTTTGAGACCTTTGTCTTTCTGAGAAACGGATGCAACTGCCCACATTGTAAAAAAAAAACCCAAAACGTTCTTTACATCACATTCATAGTCATTACATGTAATGACTTCAAACTGACAAAAATCACAAGATTTATTCACAAAATTAATGAAAATGATAACTGAATTAACACAACAGATAAAATCAATTCCAAAATTGAGAGGCAAAACAGCATAACAGTCTAAAAAAAAAAAAATCTAGAAGAGTCTCACTCCTGATGCTGAACTGGAACGTTTAAACCCTCATCTCAGAAAGGGGCTCCTAATGATCACTCTTAAAGCAACACCTGAGCAGACATAAAGAGGAGGGAGGGGAGAAGAGAACCAGCACACAACGTAAATTCATTAAAGCTCATTTATCTCTAGTACCTATTTCATCTCAACAGTCTCCATGACAAGGAAACGTTGTGGGATTCTGGGTTCTGTACTGATGGGACAGCAAAGGATAAGGGAGTGTAGAATGGTGGAACCAGAGGAGCGCCACATCTGGCCTTCATTAGCTTCACAGGCCAATGACAGATGACATCTATTCTTTGTGGTGACACAACACTAAGCGGGATGGTGGTCTACATTAACAGAAAGGGAAATGACATCATAAATGTAAGGGAAGTGCTCTCCAGGGAGTCTTTTATTGACCTGGAGGGATTTCATGTAGTTCAGTATTAAGATCTCCTTTAAATGACAGTAGTAATTGTTTTGTGGTGGTCCAAAAGATCTTGGTGGGGTCATCCAGATTTAAGTTTACGATTGTGTGTGTCCTCCTGTTGGTTAGGGCTTGAAGTGGCCCAGTGATAATGGGTAACTCATCAGTGACTATTACAAAGACAACCATCTCATGATGCCTGTAAATACATTGCTTCACAAAACAGAATTAAAAATACCTTAAATAAAATAAACGTTAAAAAAATTAGTTGAAGAAAAGTCTTCAGCACCAGATTGTTATTATTAATATTGATCATGACAAGGATCATCATCTTGTGCTGTTAGCACGTAGCTGTAAAGGACTCAGACGCACAAATAAGATATTACGGCGCTGTATTGTCTCCTTTCATTGTCATCTGTAGTGAAAATATGCGGTGCCTTAATTTCAACATTTTTTTTCAAAGCTCCCTTGCTGCTAAAAAGGAAATCATACTTTCTCTTCTGAGCTAGTCTGCTTTGACCTCTGCTAGGATTGGTGTGGTCAGTTGAAGCCTCTGGATTTCATTGGTTTTGTTGCAACGCAAATTTGAGAGGTCATGGAAGCACTCAAATACTCAAATCATGAATAATGGATAGAGCTATCGCTTGTCTGGTGAGATTTCATTGTTTTTATAACATCCTCATAGGTTATTAGACCTGTTGGTTAGAAGTCAAGATGTCCAAAGGCTGATTTACATTTAACAATGAAAGAACACAGACTGTAGTACAGCATGAGGTCATCAGCTAACTATTGATTGAATTATTCAGATATTCCATTACAGTAGTGCCTTCAGAAATGAGTTGAATTTGTTCCGTGACTGAGCTTGTAAGTTAAACTATTTGCAACTCAAACAAATTTTTCGCATTTAAAATAACTAAAAGAATTTCAATCTGTTCCAGCCAAGTAAAAAAGCCCCAAACCCCTTTAAATTATGGAGAAAAAAACCCCACGAAAGTCAGGCGCAGACATGAGCTACGTCTGTATCCGCTGACACCACATGGGAAAGAACAAGTTGGTCCTCAGGTCAATAAAGTTGTTATTACGGTAGTCTTGGGTCCAGATATTATGTATGTGCTAGTCAAAGTATAGCATAAAATGATCAAGTAAAGAACCTTAAGGTTCTCTCTAATATTTTAATTTAATTTGATTCTTTAAGATCTTGAAAACCATTACCTGAATTGTGTTTATTCATTCACAATATATTGTAAAACAATAAGATGGACGTAATATTGTCTGGCTTGTCTTGGTACTGAAAATCAAAGCCGTCTGTTGGTTTCATCAAAAGTTTGAGTCACGTCTGCTTTTAGAAAACTTTCATCGCTTCATCTTTTAGGGCACTGGCAGTAACTCACCACCATTTATCAAATCGTATCAGTCAAACCACTTTTCACTTAGAAGTGCACTTCAAAGCCAAATGAGGATATTTTTGGTAATTCTTTTCATGCTTCTTTATTTCTTGCTTCATTACGCCAAATGTTTTTTCTTCCTTTGTTTTCCTTCTCCTAGTTTTCCTCTCTTATATTCTCCCCTCTTTGTGCAATTTACCTCTCACTTTAAACCCCCTTTCCCCTGCCTCTCTTCCTCCTATCGCTCCCTCCATCTCTTCTCGTTGACATGTCTCCATGTTTCCTGTCCTTTGTGAAACCCACCTCTCTGTCACATCTTGTTTTCCTCATTCTATCCTGTTTAAATCCAGTTCCCGCCCCCTCGAACAGCAGAGTCACGCCATTGGAGGAAATGAGCGAATAGTGGCTGCTGAGTGACAGGTTATTCTGGGCTCGCTGTAGAGGTAAACACAGAGAGGTAATGGAGGTAAACGTCTAGTCAGTTGGCTGTCTGGTCCACAAACAATAGGCCAGTAGGTACTGACTGGGCAGCACCAGCCAGGACTCCTGCTTCTTCAGACAATCCACCCAAAGTAGTACATTGTGACGACCCCAGCTGGTGGTCGTGTGGCGCTGTTCAGGGCAGCATATATTGTTTGAGTGAATTTATGTGAAATAAATATTTTGTTCTTCCTTTAAAACACGGTGTGTCTCCATATTTGGCTTTGAGAGCCAGGCTGTGACAATATGCATAGATATTTGTCTTAATACTATTGATAAGCAGCACCGTGTATTAGTGGTCTGCCTGCCTGTGACAAATCATAGATAGGCCCAAAGTTGGTGTCTTCTTTGGTTTCACAAAGACCTCACAAGAAGATTTATTACAGGCTTTATCTGTGCTCTGACATTACAAATATGTTATCTGTATGGGGACAAAATAGAGCAGACATGTATAGTAATATTTCAGGGCTTAATTATTATTGGTATACTGTATTACCGACCCCAGACTACTTTATGTTGAAAAGAAAATGAATGAAAGTTTAATTCATGACATAGTTCGAATCTTTACATTAGAATAAAGAAACAAAATAGTAAAGACCAGTCTTCAATTACCCACAATGCAACAGATTCAGTACAGCTGAAGGTGTCGGTGATGAGAGATTAGACATTTTGTATCAGAAGTAAAGGCTGTGCAAAGCCATTCCTTCAATCCAAGCAGGCGGACTGCTACGGTCAATTCAAATGCTTCTGTTTTGGTCTGACCTGCACAGCTCTGTGCAGCTGCAGATGTAAGGTGCAGAAGCATTATAGTACTGTATACACATCCAGGCAACAACACAATACATGACAAACAAGTACAGGCCTACTGCCTGCATTACATCCAACAACATATGGAACTGCTGGTTCCTGTGATATGGACACATTTTAATTTAATTATGATTATTATGATAATGATATAATTGCGATTATTCCAGGATTGATATTATGTACAAGAAGGCTAATGAATAGATACATATTCCCGAACATACATTCAACATAGCCAAAAATGTATGATTCGACAACAAGATCTTTCAAATAGGACAATTTTATTGCAAAATGAAATAACTCTGTATATTTATCTTGGAAAACGCCACCATCTTAAATTTTAGTTGGCTGTAATGGGTTTTATCAAAAGAGCACAGCAAGTAAGTGTGACAATTTTGGTGTTTGTTTCCAGAAATGACTGATTGTTACAGCTATCTGCTCCACCACAGTGGAAAATGTCTATGCATGTTCACATATTGCTTTTTTCCCTCAGGTCTGTCAGGTCAGGTCTGGCCTGCCTGTCATCCCAGTATCTGAAGATAATGTCTCTGCATGCTCAGACAGAGGACATGCTGCTACTTTTGAATAGCAAATAAGGGTTGCGTTTGTGTGTGACTACCGTGCATCCCTCTTGCTCTGTGTGTGTGTGCATGTGTGCGTGTGTGTGTGTGTGTGTGTGCGCGCGCGTGCGTGCATGCATGCGTGTGTGTGTGTGTGTGTGTGTGAGAGAGAGAGATGGCACAAGCACTGGTATGGACCACACTTTGCCACATTTGTGCTCTTGGGCTGTGTCTGTCTATGTCTTGTGTTACTGTATCTTCTTATGTGGGCTGTCTCAGTGTTATGGCTGGATGCTCTCAAAGACATCCCTGGAGATGCTAGAGATAAATGTTAAGAGAAAAAAAATGAAAAAAATGTAAAAGACTTCATGATACTCTCACAGCATGCAGGGCGGCATCAAAGAAATTAGAAAACTACTTTCATTTTAATTCAACATATTTTCTTCCTCGTCATTTCATGCCCCACAATGTGTCATGACCTTCAAAATTTCTATCAGTAATTCAGAGAGAGACAGAAATTTGGACAAATTTAAGGTCTATCCTGGATGGTACAAAGTAATGTGTGAATGTGCTTGTCATTGTCTGTCCAACAATTACATGTTACCACTGGATTCAATGTGTCTTACTGACTGAATGTCAAAAAAAAAAGAGAAAAAGGACAGGAAGTGTCTGTCTGGCATTTTGGAAGACGGTTCTCTGGCAGTGGGACCTCTCAGTTACAGTAATTTATTCACAATGTTGGCCAACACAAACCAACTCCTAGGATTACAGTCTGATTGACACTCAACAGTTTGTGTGATCCTACACACAAATATGTGCTGCCACACTCATACATTTGTTAATAATGAATATCTGTGCAAATCATGTACTGGAATAATGTCATTAAGGTATTTCAAGCAAGTCTGTTGTGGACAGAATTATTTTCTGCCTCCATTCATAGTTCAGACAGTTGTGTTAACAGTGGAACAGATGCACAGAGGCAGCATTTTCTCTTGGTTTTTGGTTTCCAGAGCAAATGATTCCTCTAAATCCTAACAGGAAGAACCATTCTTATATATTCTTAAATTTGAACTTATACAAAGTCAGTTTTAATCTGTACAGCTCCACAATAATATGATTACTTTTTGAGTACCATGTCATGCAAAGGAATAGAATTTGTAATTCATCAGACTACATTACATAAATAAATAAATAAATAGATTGCATTAGGGACAGCTTTTTTGCTATGTGACTGAAAGATAAATGTAGAAATAAAATTGTCTCATTTCTCTACAGGAATATTATAAAAAAATATTATATTATAATGGTTGTGTGTTTTTAGTGTCTGAGAAGATGACAGTCTTGTCATTCTTGGAGTGATTTAAATAAAGAAAAGTTTGAAGCAGAGTTTTGCTGCCCTCTCTAGCTGAAAGTTTCCTGCCTGTTTCACTTTTGACTGCAGCCAGATTTAAAAATGTGAGTGACTGAGTGTGATCAGAGTGTGCTCTATGTAACATGTTATATGTTTATGGACATAAAAACAGGTATCATTAATGTCATTGTTCCTATCCGTGTCTTGTCATATATTCCCATATATATTCCCATACCATCTTTTTTCACACTGTATGAATTGGTGAATAAGTCCAACTGAAACCATATGAACTGTTAAATAATGTTACTTCATTACTTAAAATAATTTAAACATTTCAAAATGACTTCATCAAATTAAATTAATTATCCAACTTGGAACTTTGTCACCAAGTGTCATTCACCCTAATACCTCCTCACTTCTCAAACCAAATACTGCTGCTGAAGGAGATACCAGGGTCTGATCACCTGCTGAAGGGCTGTGGCACATTTCCTTGTTTGGTCTGGACATCACCATCTGCAGAATTGAATCCTATTAAACAAATGTCCTTTCAAATGTTAAAATTATTTGAGCTATCACAAATTATATCTTTTAACAGAGCGAGTTGCCTGATGTAAAAGGACATAAGAATCAATTACTGACTACTACTGTTGAGACAGTGGTTTCTCTGTCTGCTGTCTTACATCTTAAATGTATATTGTAAATGTTGATGGTATGCTGTTGAACAAAAGTGGAGCTCAGTGAGATTAAGAATCATGTTTTGGTCCATGAACAAAATTTTAAGGTGAAATAGCCTGTCTGTGGAGATTCTCCGTCATCCAGGTGGTTTTGTTTTTCCAAGAAGCCTCTTGGATGAGAGGTGAAACATCTCAAAGTCCTATTGACTTTATTTGACATATACAGTAGATCTTACATGTATGTAATGACATGTAACATTGCTTGGAGGACAGAACTGATGGTGTCATGTTGCAGTATTTTTCAATGATACCAAATCAAAAGGAATGAAAGAAAACCAAAAGATGATTTTATTTTATGTTAATCGTTTATTTTACTGCTTTTTTTGCAGACTGAAAGTTTTGCCAACAAACTATGAATCAACATAATAAATGTGTGCTGCAGAAAGCTAGCAGTATGCTCACCATTTAAAGTCCAATCCTAAATCTTTACACTATATATATTACTCTTCATTAGCTTGTGAAATGAAGACATTTCATCTGTCGAAGAGAAAGAGGGAAAGAAGATTTTCTTTTCCTTGCTTTAGATCAGGAACAGAACATAATTAGCTCTTTTATTTTCTATAACTGTGGGTCTCATTCTATTTAGTGTCCATCATCCACTGCAGAGACATGGAGGATGTTTGTGTGTGAGCGGCAGAAAAATGTCCAACTCCTTAATGCATTCTTTTCATCTTCACTGCTATACATCCGTTCTAGTAAATAAATACACTCACGTAAAACACAGGAAACTACAATTATTCCAGCAACTGCACCATACTAATAGATTTTGCACACGGACAGATGTGATCTTGTCTTTAGGAAATGAATGAATGAATGAATGAATGAATGAATGAATGAATGAATGAATGAATGAATGAATGAATGAATGAATGAAATGAACCTTGTAAAAACTCACCAGTAAAGTGGAAACCATTCCAGGTGATTTCATCATGAAGCTCTTTGAGAAGGTTTGCGAAGCTGTTATCAAAGTTAAGTTTGGCTGCTTTTAAGAGTATAAAACGTAAAACATACTTCGATCTTTCACAATTTTTTATTTGATACATAATACCATACATCTTGCTTCATAGTTTTGATGTCTTTAGTATGTTTCCACAATGTAGAAATGAGTAAATATAATGAAAAATCATTGAATGAAATGGTTTATCCAAACTTTTAAATCATGATAGTGTACATAAAACAAACTATGTGTACTTTTGAACCTGTAATCTCCAGTGCAGACAAAACTTTGATGTGTTTGGCTGTGTAAATGCTCCAACAATGTTTTTAAAATGTCAAATGATTCATGCCTTTTAAAAATGAGGTACAATGATTCTCACATGCATTTTCAAACCGTTGCAATTTCTGTGGCAGACTGGAAGTGTCCTTAATCAACCGTCACATGCAGGAAAACAAAAGCATTATTTCCTGTGTCTGTGTTTTTCTTACATTCAGTCAATTAGACACATTGAAGCCACTGGTAACATGTAATTGTTGGTCAGACAATGACAGGCACATTCACACATTTCCTTGTACCATCTAGGAGGAAGCTTTACATTTGTCACTCTTAAGTCTCTCTCTCTCTCTCTCTCTGTATGTTTGTCCTACCGCCAGACTCGGAGTGTAGTAACGTGGCCGTGCAAAGGTGCTGACAAGCAGCACCGACTTATCCAACAATGGAAAATGCCTCGCTGCGAGGCTTATTCATACAAACATGGAAGCGAAGGAGGAAACCAGTTTGAATGGAATGATGAAAGAATGAGAAAGGGTAAGTGGCTCTGAGGTCTGAGTCCTGATGTCTGTGTGTTGTCTTAGAGAAAGGACCGGTTTTCATTTCAACCCATTATGATGTTTCTATCTATTCATGAATGCTCTGGTAGAACAATTTACCCAACAAACACATCCCAAGCAGGCGTGAGAAAAGTCATGTTAACTCTACTGAGATTAAAAATGAAAAATCCTATCATCTGCTGAAGTGGATTTGTAGCTGGAGTAAGCTCCTGTAGGTACACAAGAGTAAGTCAAAGTCAAGACAAAATGCACTCAAAAATAACTGCAGCAAGAAACTCCTGCACTATGGGTTCTGTCAGTGATGGCACTCTAATGACGATGTTTGGAAAAGACTTTGTAAAGATTTCATCTATTTTTTATTATTTGAGAGCAACAGTTCAATCAACTCATCATAAAGCCCCTCTCTTTCTCTGCCACCATTTTCTTGAAATTCACTGACTGGTTAACTAGTCTTTCCACAATCCAAAGACATGCAACCCTATGATGAACCTCTCACAGATATATCACCATGGAATGATTGATGGAAATTCCAATTATTTACATGTACATTGAAAAACGTCTTTTGTCCACTAGGTGGAGCTCTATAATCATGTTAGTTCTGCCCTCTGAACCTCCTTGACACTGTAATGAACAATTTTTGTTTTACTGTATTACAAAGAACCCCTCAACTGGAGATTCACTGCTGCACATCTATGTAATAATCACACCAGTAATAAAATAAACCATTTTGGAGATGACAAAGCAGGAGGATTTTGGAAAAGGATAGATGCACTGACCTGCGCTGCATAGGGCCTTGAAGGCGTTTACAGGTGCCAAGTTTGAATGTAATCTCAGGGATGCAGAGAGTGGAAGCAGATTTTCTGTGCCACAATACCACTGAAAGTCATTTACACATTTTCAAGACTGTTATAATTACAATCCTGCAAGATGTGTGACAGAAAAATGTTTGTGATGTTTGACAAGATGTTTATTCATGCTGAAGACATCTGGGATTTAAGATTGTATTAAGCTGCTTTATTATAGGGGTTAAATGAAGATAATGTCTTTTTTTTAACCCTTGTATAAGTATGAAGAAAGAACATAATTTTCATTCATTAAATTCTTGATTTATAAGGATATTTTGATTTTGTAATTGTAATGTATGTAGTCATTTGGAAGCCAGCTAGATTAGAATGTCTCTGCGGGGTTCCTGTATCTCAGACCTTCCAAAACTTGACAGTCAAGCCATACATTCCTATTTGTGAACCCAAAGCTTCCTCACCCATGTCATCATTTCCCTTCTCCCCAACTTCACACCCTTCTAACCCAGACACCCCCTGTGCAGTCTTTCCCAAATCCCCCTCCAACCTCAAAAAAAACTCTCTCTTCCAAATCTTCTTTCTCCCAGTCCTTTTTATTTCCAGATCCAAACTGCCCACATGCTGCGTATCATTAAATAAAATTATATCAATGGACCTGAAGCGTAATTAGGACATCTTCCATATCGTGGCTGGCACAAAAAATTAATCATTTCATGTCTTTTTAAGTATGCATTACATTTGAATGTTCAGCTGTTTCAGAATTTTGTTGCCTAAAATTAACCTAACAAAGAATTAGGCCTGTTGATTTCTTATTTTTTCATTCACTCCTGTCTTTTTTTTTTATTGGACCAATCTCACCCCTAGTGTATCAGCTCTTTAATCCCTCAGCCAAGCATTGACTCCACAGGGGGTTCACTCCTTAAGTAGGCCATCAGTTGGTTATTAAAGGGTTAAACTCCTTCTGATTGGTGCAGACTAAAAAGGGTGGTGTCACCTCCACCAACTGGTTGGTGTGGCCTAAATTCTGCACAACTCTCACATGCTAATGTGGCGGCCATTATCATAGTCACACTATTTTATGTGAGGTGGTGTAAAAAAATGCCCGTTATTACATAGTTTTGAAATTAGTATATTGATGTGGTTTTCCCCCTGTTGGAGCCAAATGATGTGTTGGGTCTCCTGGGGATAATAGGAGATCAGTTATAAGTAGGAACCAATGTTGGCCAGGTGTCTGCCCAGAAACATAAACTGTCTTTCAACCACTGGACTCTGAATGTTTTGCTATTTGATGTCAACTATTGGTTGAGTTAAGTGAGAAATTTAAAGGAAATAGAGTAATCAAGGATTTAGTTGAGTGATTTAAATGCTAAACATTTGTCATATCTATCATTGTGGTTTCTGTGCTACTAGTTCGATGTTTATATACAGTAATTACATTCTTTTACGAACTTGAATGGATTTATATGAAATTTGGTCGGAGCAGCGGACGTCTGACAGAGACAACTACATTATATTCTAACTTTCTTTGATATTATGGATTTTTTAATGAACTATGCACAATATACTTGAAAGATTTTCATAAAGTCTTTGAGATTGACCAGTGACCTGAATTTTGGATTAAGGTGTGATTCAGTTAAACGAGAATGTTCGGTCATCTTGCTGTATTGTGGCCTTCTTCATGTGATCATTAGGCCTTTACAGTTGCATTGCTTGACTGTTTGGGCCTCTTATCATGTCCAACTGTAGTTAGTTCTTTGGACATTGTTGACGTGTCTTATCAGAGCCTGAAGTTGCACTCTTGTCTGCATGTCATTTCATTTTAGATAGTAAGAACTATATTCAGAGAAGAACGCAATGATGAGTAAAAAAAAATGTAAGAGATGAGATATCAGATCAAAGGTATCACACCATGATGGGTTGATTCATAAAGATCAAATCCTGACCGAGAAGATCAGAGGACGTGTTTGAGAAAGCATTAAAATCAGCATTGATCAAATAAGATTAGAATTGGTAATTACATTAAGGACTGGTATTTGTGAATATTTTGCATAAAATAAAGGGTATGATAGGAATGAAAAGATATGTTCTGTACATATTAATGTATGTTATTTGATGTACAGTATGTTTGCAATGTGTTTGTGTTTGTGTACCGTACACAGTATGGCACATTTGAGACATTACAAACAAAATCATCGAATCAAATGGGAGCCATAATCCTAGATAATCCTATAGAAACCTCTGCCTCTCCAACCGACAACAAGTCATCTGGCTAGCTAGCTTCATCAGCCTGCAGCTCAGTCAGTCAGTCAGTCATTCAGTCAGTCAGTCAGTCAGTCAAGCCAACCTTCATTTTGTTCCCAATAACACTATTAAACAACACAATGACTACTGGAAGTGGAAGAACTGACAATGAAATCAGACTGTTTGGGCATTAGACAGGCACCGGATTAATTTTAATATATTTAAAATTGTAATATATAAATAAGTAATCAGAACAAATTCTCTATAATATCATGGCTGATTTATGTTTTTATGAGGTGATCTGTTTTGTTTTGGGGTTTGTTTGTTTTTTAAATTGGATGATTTAGTGGTGTGCATGAACGGACGGATGGATGATGGGTCCTTGGATGTTCCCTTTATTTTTTTCTTCCAACATGCTTTGATTTTCACATTTACGGCAGTCCCTGAAGGCACCAGCCGCCTTGCTGCCTGCAGATTCAGGGATTCAGGGCTCTTTTGGTTCGCGCACGCTGATTGGCTGAGGCGGCTGAGAAAGGATGTGCTTTGCGCCTGAGTCCTGGCACCAGTCTCCTCATCCATCAGCGAAAGGTGGAGAGATATTCACATCACACACTGATCGTTACACATACACACACACATACACACACACACACACAAGCACGTACACACTCAGCAAGGGGAACGGGATTGAATCGGTGAGTTTCGAACACATTTTGGCATTGACGTCTTTAAATATGATGTGTCGGGATTGTGGCTGGCTGCTGTATTCTCTGGCGTGTGCCCACAATGAATGATGGAATTCACGTCATATTTATGGCGTTATCGAGGTCTCTCGTTGCAGCGGCGTGGATGGATGTGTGGCGTGGATGTGGGTCATTCTTTAGATTTCTACATGGAGGACATGACATTTTATCACGCTGTCTCATCGCCGCTGGGGGGGGGGTAGGTGGGCGTGTGAGGGGGGGGGAGAGCTGGCTCCCATACGCACGTCCGTGGGTTCGCGTCCCTTTGTTATGGTGGTGCCGCAGTCGGGATGGTGCATCCCTCTTGCTGAAGAAACACCACTTAAATCCGGGAAAAAAATAAAATATTCCCGTTTTTTTCCCCCCAGTCTTGAGCTCAAGATGCATCATCTATTATTGATGCGTGTACACAAGAGTCCTTGCATCCCATAGTGTTCCAGACTTCATCCGTGTACCCATGATGTTCCCATCAGTACCAAACAGACAACAGGAGTGGATTTATCTCCATTGTATTAATGGACAACTCCAGAGAAGACTTGTTATATAAAGTTGTTGTTGTTTTTAAACCTTGTTAAGCTTACAGTTTCAGTCTGTGACGTTCTATACGGACTCATCCCGTCGTTATACAATAGAACCCCCCCCCCCCCCCATCCTCCATATACAGTACAAACTGTCCACACACACACATACAGCTCAACTACACACTCCTGTCGCTGTGTGGATTAGTACACATTATTCCATCTACTGTGTCATCCTCTGTCTGTCTAGTTGTTTCTTTTTTTTTAGTCTCTTTCACAATAGAGTTGAAAAAGAAAAGTGAGGTTTTATAATAATAAATTCCTTTTTAATTTCGTCTGTAAGTAGGCCACCACTATATATATATACAGTACACGCTGTAGGGCTAGTCTGGAACATCCTTGCTCTCCTATATATTCCTCTTAGAGTACAAGGAGATATAAAGTTTAAAGGTCATAGTGTCTTTAGAAGGTTTGTGGTCAAGATGACAACTTGAAATTATTTTCTGTGGGTTAGGGGACTTGGTGTGTGGTTAATTGATCGGCCAATGTCTCCTGCAGTATTGATTAGGCCATTTTTCTCTCACTATAGGCTGTCCACTCTCCTAGTTCAGGTTTGTCTAAGTCTGTCAGTGATCTGTTACTGGTACTGAAATTTGGAAATATCCAACAAAAATGTGCCTGACCAGCTAACTGATGATATGATGACGATGTAAAAGTAATTGTTGACACTGTCTCACACTCTCAGTTTTTTGTTCATATGTGGTTCAACTCTTGGTGAACGAGCCAGGCGGTAGCTACAAATGTGCATGTTACCTGAGGCTGCTGCAGGGACTTTGACCCATTCAACACAGTATTCTTTAGCTTTTAGATACATTTCGAGTTGCTAAGGTAGTTATATTATTTTTATATTATTATTTCTCTCATTGATATAAAGAATTTCCTTATAAGTTCCTTATATCAATGTTTGCATCTCATAATTGGTTTCTTTACTTGCTTATTGTTATATTTGAAGTACTGTTGAAAGTCATTTTTTACTTCTTTATTGTTGATATTCACAGAGTACAGGTGGTCTTCACTATAGGAACATTCAGAGTTCCCCTTTCTGCCACAACCTCGCTGAGCACCACCGCTGAGTTCGCATATCCACCGCCGAGTTGGATACGCTTAAAAAACTGGTCGAGAGTTTCTTGAAATGCTTACTTCTTCTCTCCCTCAAGGATTAAATTGTAAGGAGCTAAAGTTTACCGTAAGCTTATCTGAAATCAAAAGCAATTGCCTTAATCACCAGTGATGCTTAACTGTAAATATTGGGACAATATATTTTCACATGATTATATGTTTTTATTTGTATTTATGGTACAGTAACATCATATCATATGGTTTTGGCGGTTTCTAGTGATTTTAAGAGTCCAATATTTGCCACAGACGGACAAAGTCAAAGAAATGATGTAAAGTTGGTTTAATTTTTAATTTTTTCTGTGTATTTTTTGCAAAACCAACGTATAATCGAGAGTGACTTAACTCGACATGACCTGTACCAGTATTTTATTTTATTATGTGATGTTTTTATGTCCTCTTGTTTCTGGTAAGTCTTAGGGAATAGTACGTTTGTGTTTAGAGTACTAATGGCATTTAAATGACCTCAAATGGTGATTATAGACTGATACTTTATTTAATAAATAAAGACTTATGAACTGTTTAACTTACGAACAACCTCACAGAACCAATTGTGTTTGCATACTGAGGACTACCTGTATATACATGATAAACCCTATAATCCATTCTTATCAGCACAGATTGAGTTTTTCCAGTAAAAGCAGTAAACTGTTGGTTTGTATGTAAAACAAACAGACCTTGGAGAGATAAAAATCAAGAGATGGACAATGATATGAAAAAATGTGTCATACTATTCATGAAAAAACAAATCCTTGCACATGTGGAAGAATCTTCTAGCAGTACAGGTTAGCAGTACATCAGACAATCATCTGTTGAGTGTGAGGAGACACAAACACACGCATACAAATATTATACTTTTTTTTATAACTTTCATACATACTGTTGAAGTATCTGATGAAGTAGCACTGAGTACAAATCAATCCCTGTGGTAAAATAGCTGCAAATATCACGCAGGGAAAGTCACCTCATCCTAAAAACAATTTGTAACTACCAGTACTCTGTCAGATCTACTTTTGTTTTTCCTGCTGGGACAGTCAAAATATCTGCTGTTGAACGGTTCATTACATCTTATGAGAGCCTGTTTTCACCAAGCACAATAATCACAGGTGATGCGACTTCACGTGAAGAGGCACAACAACCAGTTGACCATGCTCCTCAGACTTTGTAAATGTTGCTAAAAGGTATCCATGGGTGTTTCTAACATTAATCACTCATGGAATACAGTCTCACAATTTGACACAATATTTACTAAAGAACAGAGTCTTCTAGCTATTGAGGATGGCAGAACAGAATCACTTGAACTGAAGACTATGCCCAAATTGATACCAAGCATAGTGTTACATTTGTACTCTATCTTTGTACTTCCGAGCTTTATGGACCATGACTTTTCAGTTATTGGTGTCAAAAGCATCTGCACCACCATGAGTGGGTTGATTGATCGAATCATAATTCATCTTGGTGGTGATGTACACTTTTATTGCCAGGGAGAAATAGACTGTAGTTAAATAGCACCTTCCAAGTTTGACAGACCATTCAAAGCCTGACTATCACATTGAAAATCTAATTTCAAATGCAATAGCTGAAATGAAATGCCTGTAAGTGAGCAAAATTGAAGATACAACATTCCAAAAAAAACAAACATTAAATATTATTTTTAAATATTTAGCTTCTCTCAGTAAGGTGGAGGTGAAATGATGATCTAAACACTGATGAGCTTCTGACTGGACTATCAGCAAAGTTCTAATGCCTACCTGGTGTGATGATGATGATGATGATGATGATGATGATGATGATGATGATGATGATACTAGTCATCTAACCATGAGTACCATGGGTACAGTCAAGTGTACAGACATGCAGGAATTCAGAGTTACTGTTAGTTGTGACTGTGAGGCAGTCAACCAATCACAGCTTCCGTCATGACAGCGTCATCATGAACAGCCCCTGGTGCCCCTGGAATTTGTCCGTTGTCCAGTCGTTTGTGTTTTCCCTAGAAGTTCATAAAAGTACACATGAACATTCAATTTTCTTCATGCCATCTGGTCTGCTACAACAGTGCAAGCAATTCAAAGTATGTGGTTTATTACGTCACCTGAGTTATAATAGAGAATTAGTACTGTTTAGTTACCTACATTAATATTCAGGAGGTTCGAGAGACAATGACATGGATGTCAGAAATTTTCAAAAACATTAACCCTGTGAAATTGACCCTCCCCCCCCAAACATTTCTGTCTATTATAAATAAACTACCTGATGGAATTTTATAAGATTTGGTAGAAAAGTTTGACATGTAGCAAGGATTAACCAGTTAAATTTAGAATTTGTATAAAGGATTGATTCAAGTTTTATTGCACACGTTTGAGTATTGAAGAGTAAGGAGTTTTTGAATGTTTTTGTCAAATATACTCGAACATATACTCGGCGTGGGTCCTGGCAGAAAGGGGAACTAATTGGAAGTGGTGCATGTTTCAAAATACAAACTTGTTTGAATCTCGAACATTTGGAGATATTTACATCCACTGTAAATATTAGCTCATGCTATCATTAGCCACATCCTCTCCATGAGAGGGGTGTGTAACAGCCAACACAGGCCTTGACAGACGGAGTTCATTAGTATTTAATGGCTAGCCCAGAAAAACAGCCTGTTCTCAATGAAACTCATATGAGCAACTTTTAGACAGCTGAAATCTGGGACCATGAGTCAGTTTGGGGCAATATATTTTAAACACAGTGTAGTTGGCCACCTGACAACTGTGTGACATTAATTTAAAGAGTATAATATGGGACCTTTAACATTTTGTAAAAGCAAGGTAGATAAGTGTTTCTGGAAATAGATTCTTTATCAATGGTGAAGTGAGATTCAGATAACTAAGTGTATTTTTAAACTCCTGTGGTGACCAATATGTTTTTGTTACAGGAAAAACGAACATGTTTATTCCGAGGACGAGTACATGAGATTTTTCGGTGACATAACATTAACTTTACCAATGGATACTGTAAACTCTTGCCCTTATATTGTGTTCAGCTAAGTACAGACGCAGCCTGTTCCATCAATTAGTCTTAATAATCTGTTGAAGGTATGTCAATGTTCTTAATGTGCTGTGTGAACTTTTATCCATTATAGATGACAACAGATAATTATGTCACCTTTGAGATATCTATTGGAAATACTTTTTTATTTCCATAACCAGATCCATGGTTCCACATTTATTATCTATTATTATTTGATAGAATAAACAGGAGTACTGTGTAGGGGTGTCATCCTGTAAACGCCAATCAACTAGATTACCACTATTGCTAGTTCTAAAATCTATATGTAGATGAGTTGGGAATATATTATTTATTTATATAAAATGAATCGTATTTTTCTTCAGCTGAAGCTCCTGTGGCGATAAGGCTGAATGTGAAATAATATAATTGAGAGGTTATGCTTGCTTCATCTTTCTATATTTGTTGTATAATTTGACGGACAAACATTTAGCTAAAAGTCAAATACCTAAATCAATGCTTATACTCAACCTTTTTAAAGAGACACAATCAATATATACCAAAATTGAGCCAATGAAGCGAAGTTCAAACTAAAAAACAGAAAAAAGGTCATTCTCTCCTGCTGAGGAAAGAGGCAGAGATTCAGACCTGACCTGACATCATACGGTACAATAGATCCAGGCTGGGATGAGACTGTTGTTTTTCCATTTTCATCATACTCTTCCTCTGCCACCGTCAGATGCGAAACAAGCAAACATCTCTTCTGTCCTGATGATCTCAGGAGCTGACATTCAGATCTGACCTGACGCAAACTATTAAGTAGAGTGAGAGAAAAAAATTCATGAAATGTCTCCTTGTATTTGGTCTCTGATGCATTAAGGGATATACCCTGTGCAGGTTGACAGTAAAAGTTCATCATTTCAGCTCAGAGTTAGTTTCTTTAGACGTTAGTGAATAAGAGAGTTGAAAATGATAATAGTTACATGCATCATGTTATTAGCTTAATTTCAGTACACATATCAAGCACAGCCAAGTGGGAATTCACCAACCGTGTGACAAATTTAACACAACAGTAACCATGAACATGGAACATCTGTAAATAATGAACCACTGCACAACAGGCAACACTACAAAATGGGAGAAACAACCAGTTATTCGGTTATCTATGCGGGAATGTGGAACTCAACCTAGCAATGGGAATATCTTAGAATAGGCAAAACAGTTTATTTTTGTATCGGAGCCCTTATGTTAGCAATTTTTATGTTTAAATAGATGCCTCATTATCATTCTACTCTTCTGTGCTCTTGACTTTTCCATTGTTTGCCCTCCTTTGGTTATTTTAATATTTCTTTTCTCTTGTGGGATTTTGATCTTTTGATCCTTTCTCATTCTTAAAACACACAAAAACATCATAGAGCCACATTTGACTGATTCGCTAATCATCGTCTGATTGAATATGCATCTTTCTCCTATATACTAATGCTTTGTGGAAGTCTGTGTGTACATGTATGTTTTGGTGTGTGTGTGGCTGGGTTGGTACAGTGTGTTGTCAGCAGTAATCTAAATTCCTGCTCATCAGAGACGCAGTGTGTGTATCAGTGCGTGTGTGTCGTGGCTTGTTCCTGTCAAGAAGGAGACAGCGAGGAGCTGCTGAGTCACCATGACGACTGGCTGGGCCATGATGGCAGGATTATATCAACTGTTTGTACTGTATATCAGGATGAAAAGGGAAACATGTGAGGAGTTACAGCCTTAGTGATGTATTTCTTTATAATTTCTATTCACCATTGATGTCCGGTTGATTTTCTTGAATCCCTGTCTGGTGGTTGTTGTAGGTTTTGTTACCAACAGAATGCCAGAATGAAGTCGTCCGGATGTCGGTAGTCTTGACCATAAGTTTCGAAGCCAGTAGCTGTGACGTTTTTAATCAGCTTTTAGACACGTTTCAGCTGTCTAGACTGATCATATCTTTGCGTGTACTGGTCCTTGTTGATGAGCACAATGGAACAGTCAGTCATTTTAGGAAATACTTTTATTTCCAAACAAGTGGATGATGTGATATTGATCTTCTGTTTAAGCCTCATTAGACCACATTATTTTAAAATGATTGATGAGGAGATTACGCTACATCTAATGCAGAAGATCATTATTAACATACAAGCAGTTGTTTCTTTACACAGCAGATCCAGATCTACACATACGTGAATATGTGTTCCCGGCCTCTTGATTAGTTAAAGGGTTAACTGTGCTTAAACAATGCTGGTTTGCTAGATTTGATGTCCAACCAAAGAAAGTTGTTCAACTACTATTTTTGATCTCCACTAGTTATTTGAAAAATAACTTTGTGAGAATAATACATAGTTCTTTAGCAGCAGCAAAAATCCCTCACTGTGTTCCCAGCGACTGTTAAACTCCTTTGTTCTGGGGTACAGATTCTTTCTAATTCAACATAGAAATGAAAATGCATTGTTAAGAAATTCTGTTCAGGTCTGTGTGACATATTTTCATTGTACAATAAAGGAATAATTATGTCATGAATGATTAAGTAGCTGTGTATATCTCTTCCAATGTAAAAAGAGAGAGAACTAACGTCACGCAGCTAGTTAACTGGTTAGTTAACGACAGTTCAGGTATAGCCAGTTAACTCTCAGTATGTTGAGTTATACAATAACTCATTTATGCTTTTTTAACTGATTGTGCTACTTTATTATTTCGATGTTAACTTGTAGACAAAGAGAACTTGAGTTGTGATGAACAAAAACACATTATGCTGCAGTAGTCCAGAAGGATTTTTTGACACTATACTCCCATTTATGGGCTTAATGGAAGCAGCTATCAAATTAAGTGCAACACCTGGTGTCTGTGGCGTTTTCATTTGAATGTTCCACTAGTCCATCTCTACTGAAAACTACTTCAGTACAGTACTGCAGTACCTCGACATAAGAGCGACTCGAAATACAAGCATGAACTGGTGGCATGTTTTTTGAATCAAACAGAGTTATGGTTGTGAATGAATGAATATTTTCTATTTTATGTTACAACAATCTCATGAATGCAGAGGGAAGCAGCACCTCAGGGCCACTACTCTCTCCATTCACTGCTGTTACATCATTAGCAGATATTATACTGTGACTCATCATTTAGCCGGACTGAGCTGCAGCTCGCCTTTACAGGCAACCTGTATCACACTGTGGAACAAAAACTGTTCGCTGTTGTGGCTTTGTTGTGATGTCTTTTGTATTTTGAGTCTTCACAGGTGTCTGTTTGCTTGTCAGCAGGATTACGTAAAATATCACGTGGATCTTCCTGAAACTTGGTAGGATGGTGTGTGACCGAGGAACTGGGTTAAGAGCTCAAAATTATGGCATTTTCAATATTGTTGCCTCATAACATGACATAAGAAAAAAGATTTCCTCTTAAGGCTGTAGATGGGTTTGGTGTGGGTTAGGCAAGCTAACCAAAAATGGATGATTGTCAGTCTAAGTATGTGCTCTACTGACTATGTGCTCTACTGACTATGTGCTCTACTGACTATGTGCTCTACTGCATAGTTGTGTTACTATCTTTGTACTTTCTTCTGACCTGTCCTCCACCTCGACACAGTGTATTGTGCAGTTCAGTCAACAACAGTGAAAATAGTAAAAGTTGAAAATCTAGTATAGATAGATAGATGTCTTTCTATTATTTTATTTAATGGTCTTATATCCCCTATAATAGTGATAGTATTATTTGACTGACAATTAGCTGAGGTTGTGCTGAAACTGAATATGTGCAAAACTTGACAATACCACAGAAAAAAATGAAATTAACGATGATAATACAGATAAAATTTTCCTTTAATCTGAGTCCTTATCCAAGAAAAAGGTTAATACTCCTCAGTAGTTTTTGGGGTTTAACCCAAGTCAATGACTTGACCTATTTGATTATAAAATAATACGATTTCATTGGACTGAGATTATGAAAATTTGATGTAAAATTTTGGAATTAGAAGTATATTTATTTAAGAATATTAAATATGTTTGATCCACGTTTACTTAGTCACAATGTTTATTTGGAGGTTTACTCAGCCCATAATCATTGAGAGAAGTACTATACAGTATTATGTCTTGTTTTTCTTTCCAGTAACAGCAGACTATGGACCTGAGCCTGCGAGATGCTCTGGGTGGAGGCGCAGGTGGGGTCCCTGCTGGGGCCCCTGCTGAGGCCCTGCTGAAGAGAGACTTTGTCGCCAAATTGGAGAAAGAGAGCTATGATGACAAGGTGGGAGAGACAGTCTCTAAGAGCGACTACCGACCCTTACTGGATGGAAAGGACATCAAGAGTGGTAAGTTGCTGTGAGCGCTACTGCAAAGACAGGAGGCAGGAGCGATCCTAATGTGATGCTCCTGCAGGGAGGTTCTGTTTTCTGGAGGAGGTTAGAGTTGAGGTGGCTGGCAGGCTTTCAGGGAAATCAGCCCCTGGATAATTTGGATAATCACTGGCATTGAAGCGAAGTTGTTTCTGTGAAATTGGCCTCAAGTTTCAAGCTTGGTAACTGATGGAAGCTGACAGTGTCACTATAATATGTGTGTTCACGGCGCCTGGAACGGACCACTCCAGTAGTTTTGTATATTTAAGCCACACGAGTACTTCTTGCCTCCCATTACCACCAATAATAATGTTATCACACTGTTGTACCTTGTGACAGCTGAAACTTTGGAAGTCATTTTGTCACATTTTCGCTTCAGCAAGTGAATACATCAGCAGCAATGATTCAGCCATTGCTTCGCTTTTAGTGACCAAACTCTATAAAGAGCAGCTTCACAAGAAAGTCAGTGTGGACACGTCTTTCTTCTTTAAGAGTTAGGATATGATGAGCAACTTTCAAGGCTTGGTAAGTTCGTGTACAACATGAACTGGAACACAAATTTCTTTTTTAACCTGGGGTTATCATGTGTAATTATTAACTAACATTCTAGATTCAAAAACTAATTTTAAATTCTTAGTTGAGTACTTACAATAGAATCTGTTAGTGTTTGTAAAGAATAATGTCCATTTTTAGGAATAAATTGACATGTCCGAACTGTGTATGCGTAAATATAAAAAAATAATTTGACTACATTCTCTCTGTCTGGTGAAATGGAGCTGTGGTGGAGGACCCTGAGTACTTCATGTTTGTTTAGCCTTGTTTAGGCTTGATCCAAACACATTTTACATGTGCCTGTACTCTCATGTTTGACTTATAAACCTATTTCTGTGTAGAAAATTAATTCATTTAAACAAGGCAGATCATTAGTTAGCATAGGAATTGCTCTAACATGGGATCACTTTAAAGTATTTCAAAGTGATTTTCCATTTTGAAAACACAGATTCTTCATCCTCAATATTGCAGGGAGGGATTATATGCCCAGCGTAAACACGTTTATCTTACATGAATGCAGTGAGCAATGGATAGATGAGAGGCCAAAGGAAATGGTAGAGCTGTGAGAGAGAGGTACTATGGATAAGAACAAACAGGATAGTTTTTGGGAAAGTACGGTGAAAGATAGAGAATAAAAGAGTAATAAGGGCTGGAGAGTTAAATAGAGCAGACACAAAAGCCCTTTTGACACAATGAGATGCGGATTATTATATTGGAAAGGGTTGTTCTATTTTAAAGTGGAGGGGGTGTCTGTTTTTGCAACAAGGGACTGCAGTAGTTTCCTCTCTCATGAGGGAACATCCGTGTGTAGCTGCAGTATTTCTCTGTGGTCCTGTACTATTGTGTAATGATGCCATGTTGGAAATATGTTGTATTTTTATTTAGAGCATCTTTTTTGTGGAATGTTAGTATGATAAACAATGTACCATTTAAATTAATCTGTCCCTGTATTGGTGCATGATGTACACAGAATTCAATAAGATAAAAATGTGACAACAAAAACACTGATGGCTGCTTTTTTTCTACAAGGAAAAAGGATCACAAATCTAGGTCAAGATTATCTAAAGAAATGTGTTTTTGTACGCTGACAGTTTAATGTGGTTTAATTTTCCTTTTATTTAAATTATGACTTCTTTAAAGTTGTGATATTTGACAACCCCAGTAGCTTCTTTAGCTAATGATCGTCTGAATCCACATCCCGATTGATGATAAAAATCGGCTTCAAATTTGAAGGCGATGTTCCTCAAAACTTTCTGGAATCTTTGGGAATCATCCCTCCGCAAGATTGAAATCCACCCAAAATATTTTGAGATATCTTGTAACAAATCCGACAAGTGAAAGTGAGTGATCACATGACCATCGACAAATAACTAAGGCAAGTAAATGTTTACAATGTATGGTTTAGCACACTAAAGCATGTTACAGATTGATTTAGACTATGTGTTCTCAATTATGTTTTTAGCAAATTTAATTGAGAACACAAAACAAAAAGTAACTGATCCTCAGATTCTGCTCTGTATTTCAGAGAAATGTGTGTGTGTGTGTGTGTGTGTGTGTGCGTGTGTGTGTGTGTGTGTGTGTGTGTGTGTGTGTGTGTGTGTGTGTGTGTGTGTGTGTGTGTGTGTGTGAATATTATGTCTTCAACACATCACCCTACCCTGTCTAGACTTAAATTAGCTGTAGGACTGTCTTTTATCTTTGTCCTCTTTATTTTTTTCCCGTCCTCATTCCATCCATATTTTTTTTAAATTCCTTTTTAAATTTCTCTTTTTTTCAGTCTATTGTTCCGCCTGTCCTCTCACTCTTTCTCTGTTCCTGTCATTGTTGCGCTGTGTCAGCCTGGAGACAGCGCTGTATTAACATCATCACCATCACTCACGCACATGAGCACCCAGCCATTGGCAGTCTGGTCAGAAGAGCTCAGTGTTAACCTGCTTTGCTGTCTGTGTTTGACATGCAACAGTCCCCAGCTGTGGGGACCAGGAGTTTGGAAGCATCTCTAATATTTCACACTTGCAGAGAGATATGTTGGCCTGATCTAGTCTGGTGATGTTTACATTCATGTTGTTGGATGACTCAAATAAGGCAACTTAAAATAAAGAAGTACAAACAGTAAGGGATGAAATACCCCGAAAGTTCCAACCAACTGTACAAAAATGAAGTTTTCTAATGAAAACTGGAAAAAAAAAACTGTTCAATATCGTTCCTCAATGAATGCATCAGGGTTGATTATTTGTCCTCCTCACTTCGCAGTTGTTCTGTGGCTGCATATTTATTAAATACACTTCTTAACTAATCTTTTATTTTGTGTACTTGTCATCCTAATGTGTAATCTTGAGTCCTTCTGAATATAACTAAGTACAAAATGTACCCAGAATTTGTTCCAGACATATGACAGTCACCAAAATGAATGTCACCAAAATGTGACCAGGCCTTTTTTCCCCCATTCTGCTTAAAGAAAATATCATATAACCACATAACAGTGATTGACGTCACCCCGGAATAGTGAGTAATGCAATCAGTAATCGCCACTGAAATCTATCACTTCATTACCTTGATACTTGCAAAGGCCTCACAGGATGGTTAATTCTAATTTAAGATTAGATGCAGTTCTCAAAGAAAGTTTTTTTGTTTGTTTATTTTTTTTGTAGAAATCTACTGATCAACGTTGGAACCCAACAAATACCAGTAATGTGTTGTTCAGTAGAACTTTGACTTGAGATATAAGGTTGCAACAATCTTAAGGTATTTCAAAAATTATTTTTACAGTAATTAAACCAAAATAAGTTTTTCTTGCTTGATGTTTTCGGAACAGCTTCACATGCATCACTACCTCCTTCTGGAGACGGACATACTGTCATTCAACAACTTAAAATTTTATTAAAAATGTAAACTGGTCCTAGGTTACAGAATGATGAACATGATTCCATGGTCAAGTGTATTAAAGTTACTCTTAGGTAATTAATAATATTTGATTCATGATGTTAAATCTGTGAAATCTACATTTATAACATATGTAGTTAGTTAGATATGAATTCACCTTCAAATGTTCTTCATGGTTGGATTGCTGGTGTCGGACTTAAGATCATCAGGGAGGAAATTTCCTTTTACTGAGGGCTCATGTTGCAGCACAACTGGGAAAGAGCTTTGTTTGCTGAGGCATGATAACTCATCCCTGCTGTGTGTGTGCTTTCTCCTCACGTATGTGCAAGGACGGTATGAGGAGGGAGGAAGAGAAAGAGCCAGACGGAGAGAGCTCTACATTAGCAAATATTGTGCGTGTGTGTGTGTGTGTGTGTGTGATACAGTACAAGACTCTGCAGTCACAAATGACTGCAGTACAGCTGAACATCACATGCAGGTACTTCTGATGAGGTCATCACTTGCACATCTTAGCTGTCAATGTCAATAATAATAAAAGAAATGTGTGTGAGAGTGCTGAGTTTGGTGAAGTATGACAAAGTTTTAAAGCACTTCTGAAGCACAACTGACTGAATGGAGGTAGGACAGACACACAGATGAAGAGTTTAAGCTAAATTTTCATTTTAATTTATTACTTTAATCAGTAATCAGCAATTACACAGCTTTTAATTAACAAACTAATTCTAAATATACTCCAGTGTGACTGCTATATTGATGATGCACATGCAGCAACACTTTTAAGACAGGATCGCCAGCAGCGAACTTTACTGAAGGAACCGCTGATGCTTTCATCCTCTCTTCGTGTATCCACGATGATGATTCCTCCAGTGATGTGTTGTGTCTGCGTGCCTCACTGTCAAAAACTGTATGAGATACACACTTTCAGGCTGGGCAGGCTGGTGTCAGGCCTGTTTGATGGTTGAACAGCTGACAGGGCAGACAAATGGGTTCAGGTGCAGTTTTCAGTCTCTCCCTATGTGGTGAGATTTAGGATGAGGCCTCCAGGCTGCATGGAAGAAATGTACTGTATATCAATCAAACTGAGTTTGTGTTTTTGTCTTTCGTAATATAAAGTAATAATAGGCATAAAATACTTTAAGCATAATATAGAAAATTCAAGTGAATGTTTACTCTGGGCAACGCTGTATAAAAGAAACTTGATCTAAGCTTCCCAAGCAGTAATCAGTTAAAAGGAAAGTACTGCAACGTCTTATTGTCATGAAGCACTGGTCACGTTTTTGGAAATCATGAATCTTCATCTGACAGATTTCAGATGAAGCACAGATTTTATATTTGGATGAACTATTTCTTTTTTATGCAGGATTAATAATTGTTTTTGGTGCTGGAATTATGAAAGAATAATTTATGTTTTGGAATTGTATGATGATTTATTTGACTAAGCTATTTTTTTCCTTTAGGTCCTGGCATGGTGTCATCGATGATGTCATTGGGGGGATGCCAAAACCCACCAGGACAGACTGCATTCAGCTCTGACTACCTGTCTGGTGAGGGCAGGATGAGTGCTGCTTATTAACCCTACTTTAATTTGCAATTTGATCAATCTCAAAATAACATCTTGAGGAGTTTGGGCCCAGTATTTAATGTATATAATTTCTCGTGAGACTAGTTCAGTGACAGCACTCAACCTACCTTAAGCAAGCTTACAAAATACGTGCAGCGATCTGTCTTAATTTCCCTCCAAGAAGGAATTAAGAAGAGGGATGAAGGAAGCACAGATACTTATTGTTTTTCCACAATTCTTTTCCCCACACAACAGCTATTTTCTCCACTCAAGTAAAACTTTATTTATAAAACACATTCAACCAACCAAAGGTTTACCACAGTGCTGTAAAAGTTGAAATAAATATAAAAGGGAAGAGCAGACTTAAAAATACAATGCTAAAACCAAATAAGTGAATGCAAGAGTATACACAAAATATTTGGCTAACATCGATGAAACAAAAAGTGTCCTTAAGTGGTTTCTTTTTTCTGTGTAGGAATATCATTTCATCACTAGTAGTTCTACATTTCTACAGTTAAAAGGTGATGTTCTGAGAGTCAGATTTGTCATAGATGAAGGTGTCTGGGATACAGCTCAAATCCATATCTAATTTTTTTTTCCACAAAACTTGATGTATACATTTACTGCTTTAATTTTCAAAATGTATTTATTTATTTATTCTTCTCTTTAAAAATGTGACATTGTCATATACAGTATATAGATCACAAGAACTGCAATAAAAAGGGACAACTCAAATCACTTCCTCCTTCATAAAATGAGCACATGGTGGGATCCTGAGTATTTTGTACTTTTTAGGGTTGTACTTCTTCATGCTGTATTCCACTGAGCCACTCCATTCTTTTCCTCATTACTCCTCATCATTCACCTCTCTCTGTCTGTTCTGCCACTCATTTTGAATTTCTCACTGGCTCTCTGCTCCACTGTCCCTCTAATGCTGTTACCTCCCATGCTTCTTCATCTGTCTGTGTGTCTCTCTCTGTCAGGTCCTAGGATGGGTGGGATGACTGATCAGTGGAGCCCGAACAAGTCAAAGGACAGCAACATGCCTGCTTCATTTCTAGGTCCACTCCACTTTCTCACCTTTATCTCTCACTCTCTCTCTCTCTCTCTCTCTCTCTCTCTCTCTCTCTCTCTCTCTCTCTCTCTCTCTCTCTCTGTCTGTCTCTCTCTCTCTCTCTGTCTGTCTCTCTGTCTCTCTCTCTCTCTCTCTCTCTCTCTCTCTCTCTCTGTTTCTCTGTCTGTTTATCTCTCAAAAACAAACAAAGCAAACAAAAACAAATCAAAAATTGAACAGAATTCAGAAGGTTAAACATATGTATGTAAGAGCTTTTTTTTTTAAAATTTCAAATCATTCAAAAATTATTCTGACATGCTAAGCTAAACTTTAAAGCAGCTGAAAGTGGCCACAGCACTTGTATAGTTGGTTCCTAGTGAAATGCAGCGTTGTGAGACCAACGTCACTTCCAGTCTGTGATAGAATATTTATTGTTCACTGTAAATTTTATTATTACATGTAATAATTTAAAGCCACTGTCCATAAATCATCATGAAACCAAAATATTCACACAGCAGTCACAAGACTATTTGTGTTCATCGGTCCAATGGCACCTGACTAATGAGCCATGGCTCTACCTTTAAGTGACCAAGTGTCCAAAGCTGACACCTACTGGACCAGTTTGGTGTCCAGCATCATGTCAATCGAGAGAGAGAGAGAGAGAGAGAACGAGAGAGAGAGAGAGAGAGAGAGAGAGAGAGAGAGAACGAGAGAGAGAGAGAGAGAGAGAGAGAGAGAGAGAGAGACAGAACACAAACATAAATGTTAGTGATATATCTCTGTCTTCCATGTCTTCCATGTCTCCATCAGGTTTCTCACAGCCAGGAATGGGAGGGACCATCGGGTCCAGCCTGCCACCAGTCCAGATCGGTACTCTTGGCCAGACTGGAATGGATACCCAGAAAAGTTCAGGCGTGCTTGGAGTGGAAAACAAAATTCCCAGTAGTACCAGTGGAGGCAGCCCTTTTAAAAGCAATGATCTGATTTCTTCGGATGGCCCAGGAATCCACTCTATGGATCATTCTACAGGTATTAGACAGAGGGCTGGTTGTATTTGTTAAAATACACCGTGGTCAGCAGGGGGCTCAGGAGAGGGAAAATCAGGAAACAGTGAATAAAGTACAGATAATTGTTTATTGTCACTTGGACCATTAGAGAGATAGTGATTGAAAGGCATCTGCCCTGAGTAATAGCGAGATAAATTCACCATCAGTGTCCAGACACTGTTAGTGGTGGTGGCGGCTGTTGACTCTGATGGGACAGATGAAATAATGAGGTGTTGAATCTACGACACCTGGGTGGTGAAGGTGAAGGATTATGCATACAGCAGCATACATACTTTAGCCATTGAGAAAACTACAATGCTATCCATTAGGGGTGGGTGATATAGCCCTAAAGTAATATTGCAATATTTCAGAGAATATTGGTGATAAAAATATGATACAATATTTTGGATAATTTGACAAAAATTTCAAAGTACAGTTGTACACAATAACTTTTTTATCAGAATAAAATGCACATATTGCTCTTTACAATGTTGCATGTCAAGTGCTGCTCACTACAAAAAAACAAAAACAAACAAACATGTCTTGTCAACAAACATAACTTTTTCTTCAAATGTTCACTGTCTAGCTTTTTATCAAGCTGTTTGAAGCCGTCCTACTCCATTCTTTGGATTGGCACCATACCTTTTGCCAAACAGATGGTGACTGCTTCGGTGATGTCTCTGCAGCATTTGCTTTTGCTATCATACAGAGTACATGTAGTCAAAGAGGAGTCAATGTCGTTTTGAACTAGCTTTTGTTTTGTGGCTAGCATTATCCATTGAGCACTCCTCTTAAGCTTTTACACACGCCTCTATCGATCAGATGCTTCTTTCTGAGATGGTAAAACAAATCTGACGCATTTCATCATTTTTTTAATAGTCTTCTTGAACTGTTTGCATTTTACCGTATCTCTGCCTTTTCACTTTTTTCAGCCATGTTTGCTTCATAATGCTAGTGTTTTTAATTCCTGCAGCTAAATAATTGTACTGGGATTGTCCTGAATGATACAATATTGCCCATCCCTATTACCCATAAAGCTGTATCACTTTTTTGTTGTATCGATTTGACCAGCATATGCATCAGAGGTAGGAATGACAGGATGTTATGTGGAATTGAAAAGGAAAGGAAATAAGAATGGGACTAATTTCACTCACAGTCAATTGTCTAAATATTTATGGGTAATGCATGTTTCTTTCTATATCTTTGTGGAGAAAATCTTTGATAAGAAAGTTTACCTGGCAATCAGAAAACCAAAATACTGAGCAGGTGTTTGTTGAACATGACACACATTTATGGAGACAGTTTACTTATCCACTAGAAAGTGAATGTGGATGTCCTGCAGCAGAGCAGCAGCTGTTGGGTTCAGAGGAACAGTCATGCTTTGAGCAGCAGAGGGCAGTCTTTTCTTGTTGTTTCCACTGTGGGTGGGACAGCTGCTCGTAGCACATGGCATCTGCTCTGTGATATTCTCTTTATCTCTTGACTCTTAGCTAAATGGGATTTATGCATGGATGTTTTAAGATAACAAAGGGGAGCAATAGCTTTTTATTCAGTAGTCAATGCAGTCCAATGGGGAAAAAAAACCCCCAGATTATTAACAATGTACTACTTTCCTATAGTATCTAGCTGTCTTTCATTATATATTATTTATGTCTAAATGATAAATAGCTTAAGTGAGTGTCAGCAAACGTTAAGTTGAATTAGTGGCTGCTGGGCAGGAAAAAACACAACTACTGTTCACTTTTTTGTGATTGGCATGCAAAGAGTTTTAAATCATATTCTACTGTAACTATTTAAATTACTCAGCATCTCACATTTAATAGCACAGGACTTACAAAACATTTACCAGCTCTTATTTGTGGGTTTTAGTTTAATTTCTTTTCTTTTTTGTTGCTGTACCAATAATAGCCCTGTCAGATTAAACCCAGCTATGGGTACAGGCTGGCTGTTATGCAACGCTTACTATGCTAGTTCATTTGTTATTGAAGCAGATATAATGCACTGCTCACACCCATTCTTCTGCACTTGTTCAAGGCTCCAGGTTAACACTCGCAAGTTGCACTTTAGCAAAGACAATATTTAAAATACAGTCAAGTTCTTAGCAGTTTTCCAGATTCCATACTAAAATGTACTCCCAATAATTACCTCATCACTTTAAATAGAAATACCAAATCCCAGACCTAGTCCATTAATGCTTATAACTGTAAGCATCATAATCCAAAGGAAGTAAATATCAACTTCAATAACTTTAAAAATACAGTAAAAGCTTCCAGATTTTAAGGAAATAGATCCTTTTCCAGATCTGAAAATAGACAATGATGAGGTGGGAGGGTGAAAACTGAGTTAGAGAAATAATGATTAAGCCAGGGATACATTGAGATGACCGAGAGAAGGTCAGCTTTATTGTTACATCCTGTCCATCTCTTTTTCTGGTTCTCCCTGCCTGTCTTTGTGTCCACTCTTCTCTGATGAAGTGCATGTCATAAGTAATTGAGAAATATGGCTTCAGAGGAAAAACGAATATCCAACTGTGATTACATCACCACAAAACAAGAGAAGATAGTGGAAGCAGACAAATAAAGGGGTCATTTAAGGGCAAACTGAATTTGCATGTACACAGTTTGGCATCATTTTGTGATTGAGAAACACTTTCTTCTTCATATCATTTAATGTGTCATTTTGGATGGATTAAGTTTTCTGCAGCTTTGACAACGTTTTTATTTTTAAACATGCATGTTCTATGTGAAATCTGCTGGATTCGTTTATTTTTCTTTTCTACCTCAATTACCTTATAGATTAGTTGTTCTCAATGTTTTGTGCATGTGACCAGCTCTGCCCGATGATGATGATGATGATGATGATGATGATGATGATGATGATGATGATACAGACTAATTTAATTCATAGTTATACATAAGACTACCACGTTTCTTATTAAGAACAAATTATAAAATATGGCCAGAATTTCAAGTCTCCTCCAAAAACATATAATCAGAGTTACTAATATTCACAGGTGGCCATGGCTGGACAGTAAAACTTGATTAAGGTACGACCATTGCAGTTGTGACTTGAAATATATGAATATGTCTTGATAATTTAAAAAGGTAAATATGTTGATCTTCAGCGAAAGGGATAAACCTAGGTTTTGAAGGAGAATAAATGTATGAATATTTGCTTTTATTTTTTAGTTGCTTTTTAATTAGACTGATGCAAAGAGAGCTTGATAAACACTACAGCAGAAACCTTGCAGCTCAATGCAAGGCTTTTAAACTACTATTATACCAGCAGAAATGTAAACTCACATCACAAGATGGCACAGGCACTGCGAACTGGTTAATGTGCTAACTTCAGTATATCTATTGAACACAATACAAAGATGTCTATGACAAAACTACAATAGTATTGCTTATTCACATTCAGTTGAATGTACTGCTTTTTGAGCAATGTAAAAAGAAATTCTAGCCATGTGAAACAATTACTTCTATTAAACAGCAGCTGTAAAGATTTGTTCATTGAACATAAATGATATATTCAGTTTGCTTTTGTAGCAAATCTGTAACAAAAAAGGTGAGCAGAAGTTGAATGTACTTATAAAAGTGGACACCATCACCGTATTTAATTATTACAAGTTTAAAATGGTCCCACATCAAAGAGATTTCAATAAATTATATTCTCCATCCTTTATAGAAACAACATCATTCGATAGGACAGAAAAAGTTGTGACACATAATAAGAGGGAGAGTGGAAAACAAAAGCCCACAAGCCAGAATTTGACCCATGAACATCTTTCAGAGACTAAATTGTCTGCACATGGGGCACACTTAAACTCTTGTCCCTGATTTTTTTATATCTAGATATCGAGCAGTATTTCCAGATACTGGATATATGTATTTACCATGGAGAATGTCTATGTGTTATTTGTTGATTTAAGACATTGTCAGATTTAAAAGCCCATTCATTCCTGTTGGCAAAACAGTGGAACTTTTAGTGGGAGCTTAGCCGTTGTTAAAGTAATGCTAAGTTAAAAGACTATTGTAACTCCCCTCAAATGAGTACACTTGTAATATATAATATACATAGGTATATAACATGGTCTCAGTGACTGTCTACATGAAAGAGGAAGAGTAATTTATATTGGTCTGGCCTAAAAACACAAGTTATTGATCCATTTACAGTTGGGATAATTGTACAAGCCCCCTCTCTGTCAAACTATCATTTAAACTGTCATGGACCTCATACTTGTGTGATCAAACATGACACTTATTTATTGCTATTAGTAGAGTGAACAGTTCAACTATGAACCAATGAATGCCATCTGTGGTAACCACAGTTTAATGGCTTTTTGGCAGGTGATTTTCTAAAACAGTATGTGATTGGTTCCTCCTCTTATAAAACCTTCCCCCCCTTGGCAGCTCCCATCCTCTCTCACAGTGGCTCAATGGATGACAGCAGTCCCACTTCCTCCAACTCTGAACCCTTCAGCCCGGAGAAAGTAGGGTTGGGGTATGATGCTGGAATGCAACAGCAGAGACAAGACAAGAAGAAGAAGAGCCACGACGAGGTTGACTTCCTGGGCAGCCACGACAATAACATCGGCCAGACTAACAAGCATAGGATGCTTGATCAGGGCAGATGGAAGTCGGAGGAGGATGAAGATGAGGAAAACTGGGAGTGGGAGATCAGAGAAAGTGGAGGAGGGGGCAGAGTTAAAGGCAAGAAGACAAAGAGTCGTGCAAGACTTCCACAGGAATGGGGAGCCCCCCAACAGCCCAGCTCCCCTAGGCTGACTCCTACCGGGGCTACAATTGCAGATTCTGGTCCTCTGTCTAGCCCTGGCCTTGTTTTGCCCTCTTACCCTGTACAAATACCAACAAGTTTCACCAATCATTCCCATGCTAGCCTTGTAACAGACTCATCTCCACGTTCTTATGAACCAATGTGTGTAAATGATTTGCCAGTGTCTCCTAAAGTTGGTTTAAAAGCAGATGAAGAGAAAGTTTCAACAGGCAAACCAGATTCTAGCAGTAGCTCTGCTGCCTTTGCTGCCACCAAGGGTTGTGTAGCTGGGGATGCTAATGGTAGTCTTGCATTGATGACAGGAGACAATCTGAGCCCAGTTTCCCAGACATTCTCTTTCCTTGATTCAGTCCTCCAGACCCCTCCAGGCTCTACTCCTGACTCACAGACCACCACCCCAATCACCAACACTCCCCCTCTTGCTACTGGTCACCTGATAAAATCCAGTCCAACAGAAGTATTCAACCCAGATTCACAAGCCAATTCTTTCTTAATCTCCCCCAAAAGTACTCAAGATCTTCTGGCTACTTCTACTTTGCACATCAGTCCCTCACCCGTATCTGTCACGTCGACTCACCTACCATCACTTGCAGCTGGATCAATCCTTAATGTTGATGCCAAACCTTTCGTCCCATCAGTTTCACTGATATCTGCTGTAACTACACCTGGTATGGCTACAGCCACTCTTGTTAGTACAGCAGAAACAGCAGGAGCCGCATCAACCACTGTCCCTGCATTCTCTACCACCCCAACCACAGCTCACAGTCCCTCCACCCCCAAAATTCCATCCACTCCCATTAGTACAGTAGGAGCCACTCCCTTTGCCCCCATCACTCCTGCAGCCCCACCCTCTCACCCTGCACACTCAGAGCACCAGGAGTCCTCATCGTCACAGCTCTCCCCATTGGAAGGTTGGTGTACTACAGAGAAGATTATGACTAACATGGGGCTAATTTTATTCAAGGTTAAGATAGCAGGAAGTAGTTACTTTTGTCTTCCTGTTTGCATGTCTCGGTTCATTGAGCACCAGATGTGTCTGGTGCTTGATTCTTTCTTTTATTTATCTATAAGAACAGGAAAGGACACGGGCAGGACAAAAAAATATAGCATTTTATTTTTGTAAGAGATTTCAAGATATTTATTTTTATTTAACCTGTGCCTTGATCTACATAAATTACAGTTTTTTACTACATTCAGATCAGTAGGAAATATGGTATAATTTCTCCTGGAACTATTGTGCCCAGATATGTAACCCATGTCTGTTGGCATCAGTGTAAGATACAAATGTACTGTTCTTGTCGGGCCGTATATACACAAATCTGCTGATGAAGTGACAAGTTGCCCATGTTAATTTTCCTCTGCCTGCCTCTGTGCATCTGTTACCATGATCATGACAACTTCCTTATTTGACCTGTTTTTGATTTATCCGATATCTATGCTTGCTCAACTGTCCACTGTTTCATTTGATTGTCAGTCACCTGTCTAATCTCCCACTATCTCCTCTTTGTCTATAGAAACACAAACATATTATGGGTCCCCTCATTGTAAAGCTAGTTTGCTAACGATGCTTTGCTTTGTAAAGCCAATATTATTGTTGATATAGTTAATCAGCTGCATAGGGCTAAAATTATGTAGTAGTGGAGAAGCTAACAGTAGATATACTGTAGGTGTGCAGTAGCATATAACATAGTTCAGATCAATAAAATGTCAATCTAAATGTCTTAAAGACTGTTTTACATATACAGTATGCTTAAATTATGAATATCAATGCTGTCTTATACTGTAAATTTCAATCTGAAGAGGTCAAAACATTGCATAACAAAACATTATGAGAGACTCACGCAACATTCCACAAGCCTTGACTAAACTCATACTGTTTAAGGGGTGCATGCATTCATTTTTCTGATAAGAGGCTAGCGGAGTAAGCTAGATACTTAAATTTTTTATCATGTCTTTTGGCATAAGCATTATCCCATCCATGAGTAGATCTCTATTACCTTCTCTGTTTTGATACAGTGCAGTAGTTAAGAAAAAATTTATTTCTAGATGTAACTGCTCGCAAAAAAGTTTATGGGTTATCTTACATAATTTCACTACAGGTGTCTTCTGTTGATACAGGATTTTACTATACCTTGAAATATATCCTCATTTAATCTGTTAAACAATAATCAGAATTTGACAAAAACAATTATGATATAAGACCATACTGTATGTCAGTGACCAAACATGTCTTCATTGAAAATCGATTTGTCTCCATCAGCAGCTTTCTTTACTCTGACATACACCAGAAATGGCCTCTAGACAAAGATGCTGAATATTGTTAAAGATCCCATATTATGCAAAATTTGCTTTATGGTTTCCCAATAAAAATTTCCTGTTTGTCTAAAGACCACCCAGATATGAGTAAAAAAACTCATCATCTTTCTCTTTTGCTTACTAAACTAGGAAATATGTCCCGGGAGGCACCACTCAAATGACACCATGGTTGAATTCATTCAGTGGACGCGAGGTTTTTTTCAAACCAGTTCTGTGTCATGTGCAACAATTTCAATGACCTCTACGATCTAGTGTACCTAATAATTTGACACTGAGTTTTCAAGGTCAATTCTTACAGTGTCTAAAATACCAATAATTGATTATTAACTATGTGGAATCTAGTGGAGTAGCCTTTCAATAAATAACTCTTTTTTTGTCCAGTTCAAATTCTATGCCACTGTAGAAACGGAAGTCTGGTAAGCTAACATAAATGATAATGCTGATCACATCAGATACCACTTCAAGTAGTTTCCCCCAGTGATTTCAGTACATTGTGGGCTTTGGGATTGTGCCAATCGTAAGATATTGTTTGGGTTAATACTTGCCATTTATATGATTCTGGCATGACTAAAAATGTATATTTCTCCCCTTTTCTTTTTTCTCTGTTTCATAACAAAATGTCACTGGACCTTGATCAACAGGTAAGATGTTCCTTTTTCTTGTATGCATATTCCATTCTCATAAAAGATGGTGTTTTACACTATAGAGACGTTACTGTGACTCCATGGTACATAGTTATTTCCAAGCGGTTTTTGGGAAATTAGGCATAATTTGTATAAAAAAGTGATAAAGTCACCAAAGATTTAGTTTTGTCGGAGCAAATTCAGAAAATGATTTACTGTTAAATGCATGCTTATTAGCATAACTTATCAGAACTGTAATACATTTATATTATTATGAATAAAGGTGGGCTGAGGAATTATTATTAAGTGATTTACCTGTCAACCCTTATAACCCTCTAACCCTGTGAAAGTGACAGTGAAGTGTTTAAATTGTCAACAAATCAGCACCAACCACAGTAAACTAACAATGACCTGGTTCTATCAATGCCATTGAGTCTGGGAGACTACTAAAGTAAGACTTTGAGTAGAGATTACCTCTGGAGACCGTTGATTGCTGTTGCGATCAGATAGTGGTCCATGCTGCTGAGGGTTATTTCAATAGCAGAGTTCTGTTGAGGCTCAGCCCTGGTTTTTGGCTCCATCAGGTGTCTGTTGGGACAACTGCAGCAGAAGCTTGGGAAAGACAAGAATGGGCAGACAGGAAAAACACATCTTGTATTCAGAAGTTCACTTTTGAAAAACTTTTACCAGACATAGCCTCAAGCATTTACAAAGAAGCGCAGCTCACTCGGCCGTCACATTCTGTTTATTTCACAAAGCCAAGATGGAGACAATTATTGTTCTTGTCTTGAGCCAGCCTATGCTGTATCATGTTGGCAGATGTTGATTTCTGTTACAGCTGACATTAAAAAACAGAGATAAGGTGCATGACATTTAGTTTTATTTTGCTTTTTTTTTTAAATTTAAACATGCATTTATGCTAATATCTTTGATACATTTGCTCATCAGTGCAAACCCTACTGACAACAACTTTGATAATTAGTTAAGTTAGTTAAGTCATTAATCAAACCATTTTCTATTGTTTATAAATCCTAGAAATGGCTATGCTCTACAGGGGTGTCAAATTAATTTTAATCAAGGGCCACATCAGCATAATGCCTGTTGCCAAAGGGCAGTTGTACCTAATAAATGTAACTAAATGTAACGTAATGTAATGTAAGATAAATGTAACTACTCCTTAATGTTAAATCATTCTGAATTTATTATTTTTTCAAGTTACAACATTGCAGTTGCACAGAAAAAATGTTTGCCTACTGCTCTGTTTAAACATGAATTCTTTTAGTCAGGTTATGAAACAGACTTAACTCCATCAGTGAAGTACTAAACTATCCAAGTGAATGAAGAAAAATAACATCAAACACAATTTAAGACATTAACTTAAAAATGTTTGTGTCAGAGTTCAAATGAGTTTAATTACTAAATTGTGGGAAATGTAGTTTCTGGTCAAAGCACTCTACCTATTTATCTTTACACACTCTGACCTATGCTCTCGGCCACAAAAAATGATGTGGCGGGCCACATTTGGCCCTGGGCCTTGAGTTTTACACATGTGCGCTACATCAATCAGCCACAACGATCGATCACAACAATACATTGTTGCTGTAGCTGTTGGTGCTTTTACTTTATGACTGAGTTATTTAATTTTAGTCGAGATCATGAGGAATGTCTTTATACTGTGGAGTGGGTGCGTACATGTGTGTGTGTGTGGTGTCATTTACGATATGACAATAGCAGCGTCACAGCTTGAAATCTATTTATTTTCTCAATGTTATCATTTGCTTTCTTCATCCCATTATTTTCCACTGACTTCATCTTCTGCATACAGTATGTGCAAAGAATTCCCGCTTTTCATTCCTTATCTTCTGCGCTTGTCAAAATGCCTAAAAAAGTATTCATCCTGCCTCCTGCTTTCCTGCCAAATCTGATACACTGAAATTTAAACTGCGATGTTAAAGCTCAAAGCTGCCGCTCTTTTCTTTTGAAGTACTGATGGAAGTATTAATTGGTGTTTTTCATCATGTTAAAGGTATCAAGTCAACATACCGTCTGATCATATCAACTCTAATTTCCCTTCATAAATAGTGTTCAAAACAAGTTACTCTAATGGAATCGACAGACTAGATTAAAGAAATGTTAGTAAGTTTATAGTTTTTGGAAATAGTTTATCATCTTGTCCTGTTTTCTTGCTCCTGTAACCCCAAATCTCTCCTTTATTATTTCTCCTCTTCTGTCTATTTGACTCTTTTGTCTCAAAGTATTTGGTTCTTTTAATCTCTCCTAACACTCCCCATACTTCCCCCTTTCTTCCTTTCCCCCATTATTGTTTATATGTTGCCCTTCATGGCATCTCATCTTTAGCTATTCCCCCATCCCCCCTCAGTCTCTGTGTACCCCCCTCTGTCCCCCAGCTTCCACCACTCTCTTCTGGTGCCCTTTCCTTTTTTGCCCTTCATCTGCATCACATCTTCCTCTCTCCTGCTCAGACTCCCTGTGTCGCTGTGGCACCATAGTAATCACCACACTGGTGATTCGGAGGAGGGGTGTTGTCAGGGAGACATGAGAGGCGGTTGTCATAGAAACAAAAAGAGTCAGGGAGAAAGAGAGAGAGAGATGGAGGGATAGCGTAGGGGTGGACTGGGTGTGACAGTCAGTGAGGTTGAAGAGTAAAAATAGAAGCTCTCTGACAAGATTCTCCTCCCTCCTTCTCTTCCTTCCCATCTCCACACCTCCATCCCTCTTATCCCCCATTGTTCTTTTGCTGTCTGCCCAGCACCATGGGCAGCCAGCTGTAGCATCTTGTCTTCAACTGATGTTCAACAGTCTGTGACCTTCAAGGATGGCTCCGAGTGACCTCTGTGATTTTTGTCTGAACTGAACACTGGCTATCAGATTTAATTTGATCTCTCTGGTGATATTCTAAATATACAACTGAGGAACATGTATTTGTCTTCCTTGTATCTCACATAGCGTCTCTCTGTTCTGAGATTTTGAGATATTTTTTCCAGGAAAACTATGTTTAACAACATTATTTTTATAATCATTAAGCAGAATTTTAACTCCACTTATTAAAGTTTTAGTTGTGTGTATCACCAGTATACAAATGAAAGTAATTAATGAATGCTATCTTAAGTCAGTTTTCTAATGTGACTTTATTTCAGCCAGTAATCTAAAAGCTATAATGATGACAAAACAGTGGTATCAAATCGGAGAACCACTATGCATTAATGTAAAGCCTACTCAAAGCTGCAGACATAAAATGGAATAGAGGAGGGAAAGGAATATGTAAATGTTTAAAAAGTGGTGTTCATCTATTTGTGAATGTAATGAGAAGGGCCATTCATGCGCTGTGTGACTGGACGGGAAGACATATAAAACTGAAAAAGTAAGGCGGGTAAAGTAAATGTCAACAGGTCCATTAGTTCATACTGAAGATTTGAACGTTTAACAGTTATAAATGTCCACAAATTTCCCCAAAGTGTCTGCAGCTGTAGTCAGGAGGAACGAGTCATTCCGCGAGGACTATTTTCAGCAGTGGATTAATCCACTCCTGCTGCTCCAGTGACTGACAGCAAGGCGGTATATGTGGCACTAAGTCAAAATAAACTTCAATGTGTGTTTTATTGGTAATGCAGGAGCACCAGGGAGGCAAAACTACATTTACTAAGATTATAACCTGTCAGTTACAGTTAGAGATGTCACTTCGTTTTTGTAATACAGTCTTTGGACAACAAATGTTTATAAATTACTGACCAGCTGAGAAATAGATTTTACCAGACGAGTGGTTTAAGGCAAAGAATTAAAAAAACAGCTATTAATGCTAATGTTTAATATTGAAAAGAAAGCATTTTAGCTTGTAATAATGAAGAAATAATATTTATTGATGCTTTCATTCGTCCAGTCTCTCTGCTGAAAAACATATTCACATAGTTTGTGGATATGGCTGTTTCTTCTCCGAAATACAATTTGGGTTTGAAATTTGAGTAAAATAATTGAATTTAGACATTGAATGTTTTAACTTCTCCACTATGAATAAAATCAATGACAGGAAATAGTCACGAGCATTAGTAAGATTGACATAACTATACAAGGTGTTGTGTGTATGGGGGTTTCAAACTGTGAGGCGTGCCTCGAAGAGGGGCTCCGACTGTGTGGGGCCACATGGAGTGACAATAGACAGATACTGAGAGGTACTGTATGTCAGTCTTCTGAGGGAAGGTGTTGTGGCAGAAACGCACAGCACATGGTTTTATATTTACAATATGGACTCTATTCTTGCATCTACATAGTGGTGTGTTGGGTCTTCTTCAGTCCTGTGCCAGAAACCTTGATTTTTGGAAATTCTGTATTATTTCTGAGTTGTTCTTACGTCTGCATTCCTCTGGACAAACGCTTCAGCTGTCAGCTCTATCATTGCTGCCACGATATGGTTCAAAGCAGTTTTAGATGGACAGAGGCACGATTATCTTTTGATAGAATCCAGTGAAATATCAGCTAAAGGTCACTAGCACGCTTTCAGATGTGACAGTTTGATAAGACTTAAGACTTGCTTTATTATTGTCGCTAAGAAGCCAGAACCTCAGTTGCCAATAATACAAATTGCTGTGCTCAAACTAGAGAATTCATTTGAATTTTGTCATATCATTGCTTAGACTGACCAAAAGTTTAAGAATATGAAAGGTGCATTTCTTGCATAACACCCACTCTCTCAAAGTCTGTGGAAACTGAACAACCCTGTCTTTCTCTCTCTGGCTGTCTCTTTCTCTGTGGTTACAGTAGACAATTTGTTTATGGAGGATTATGCAATAATTCTCATTCACAATCAGTCATGCTTGACAAATTGCTCATGCTATTTTTTTGTGCCGGCCTTGTGTCTGCTGGGGTGATGTCAAAATAGCATGAGTTGCTATTTTCATCCGTTTCTGAACATGGAAAATTAATCAGGCATTTGTTTAAGTTTTAGAATAGAGACCATAAGCTAGCTAGTGATTTTTAACATTATCAAAAGTCCCTGTCACCTCACAAAATACATATTATACTGCAATTATTACCTGGTTTTAACTCAACATCTAATAGAATAAAATAGAAAAAAATGGCAAAAAATTTTGCATTGAAAATGGTTTATTTATAAAGGTCATCTTCGCTGTGATATAATATTCTATAAAAGACATTTTTCTTGACATTATTGGATGCCACTTCTCAGGAACAGAAGGGGAGATTGTGAGCATATTTCACATTTTGTCAGGTACTGAACTGGTGACACAAAATTGAAACTCTGCTAATGCAGTGAAAGCCTCCATTTTCTCAGGAGGTAAACAAATTTCTTCGAAGTCTGTGCTGAATTTATGAGACAGGGATTTTGCAAAATGTTTTCTCACTGCGAACTCTGCATCTTTTTAGACAGGGGTGAACAAACCCTTAGCCCCAACATTAGCCTTAACCCAACCCTGAGTTTTGCACCAAAACATGAACAAAAAGGCAGGATTCTAACCTATGTTAGCACTCAACAGTTACTATTTATAGTTATATTCTATACTTTGACTCACACCTTACCTCCTTCTTCCATGAGGATTGTACTAATATCTTCTGACATACAGGAAATCAAATCCAGAGCAAGAAGGAGATTGGCAAAGATCAAACTCAGGCTAAAAACACCCAGAATACCTGTATTTGCACCTTTTCTTCCTGTGTTTGTTTGTTATCACATATAAGTTACATTACTTATGCTCAACATTATCTCACAACGTCAGTGTTGTAAATCACAGTCTTTATTAGATAGAGAGGGAGTCCACTAGTTTATCCAGGATAATTGTAGTCTTCAGTGATGTCTCAGTAATCTCTCCAAATGTCTTTCACTCTGTATCAGCATGTGAACACTTGCTCTCATATGGCAACTGAGTAACTGTGACAGACATTGAGCAGTCTGTGCGGATCCAGGTTTGCCACGGTATATGTGTGTGCAATCATATGTTTTCTTGAGTGCATGCTTGTGCACGCTTGTCACTAGGGGCTTGATGCTGAAATGATGTTCCAGCGAATGAGGAAACATTTGGGGCTGTCATGTGACTTTGTGATGTCAGAGAGAGAGAGAGGGGGAACAGAGATAAAGAGAGAGAGAACAGAGATAGAGAGAGAAAGAGAGAGAGAGCAAGGTGCAATTTAGCCCCACAGCTGATCCGTGCAGCGCTCAGAGAGAAACCGAGACGACCAGACATACAGTCACTCTCACGCCTCTGCTTTATCTTTTTCACACACACACACACACACGCACACACACACACACACACACACACACACACACACACACACATGCGTGTCATGCACATCAGCTCATTTATACATGTACACAACCGCAAGGCATTTCTTTAAAAAAGAAAGGATGTACTTCTTCTTCGACTTTCCCAGCTCAGAACACTTTGGATATTGAGGACATTTCTGCCTCCTGGACAAGTGTAAAACTGCACTTACTGGTGATAGAAAATAGCAGGAGACAGGAGGAAGAAGCAAAGACAGGTAAAGAAAAACATAAAGACTGAAAAGGCAAAGGAGAAAATAAGAGAGAAAATAAGAGAAGAGAAGAGACCAAGCCAGCAAAGAGTGAGCCAAGGGGATCTGACAACAGACCAGGAGAATGTCCTTCCTTTCTGGTTCGTCCTGGCAGCAGCCTGGCCTCACACATGGCAGCAGTGCATTTGGACAACCTTCTGCTGGGCATCAGAAACAGCAGCAGCATCAATTGCAACAAAACAATCTCTCTGGTGCCAGCATTCCTGCAGTCCTGGCCTCTTCTGCACTATCACCCTGCAGCCCAGGCTCTGACCTACAGAGTGGCTGGAACTGCCAGACCCAAATGGGAACCGGGGAGAAGGCTGCTTCTGCTGCACAGGGTGGGTCCAGAACAACACTGATGGAAGGTGAGATTAAATTAAGCCAAGGTAGGTCTGAGGGGATGTTTTCTGGGAATGTGGCGGAGGCCCCAGGAAGTCCAAGCTTCAAGATGCCAGTGTTAAAGATAGAGTATGAGGGATCCAGAGGGGCGAGGCCAAGGGAGGATGCACATATGAGAGAAGCAGGAGGGTCATTAGGGAGTTCAGGACAAAGCCCATGCAGCCCCCTTTCTCCCCACTCATCCCCTTCTTCTTCGGTACCTTCCCCCCCTGTCTCACCTGGAAGAACCTTTCCAAGTCCTGCCTTTGACCATACACTCACATCAAACTCAAAATTTGGTCAAAGTAATCAACATCAAAACTGCACTGGCAGCAAAGATGGATACATCCAGGGATCACAAGTGTCTACTCAAGCTGAACAGCTTTGGGAGAGAAATACATTAAACCCTTGCTTCAGCGGAAATGCCAGATCAAGTCCAGGAAATAAAGAGGATGAGATTAAATCTGTTACATCCTCTACATCTGCTGGCCTGCTCGGATGTGCGACAGAAGAATCTGTCCCAGTTGGAAATCAAACTATCAAGCCATATTTTGAAAAGCAATGTGTAACTGGTACAGTCCCTCCTGTTGCTGACCTAATCACTGGAAAACCTGAAACAGGCCTGCCCCCTGAGCTTCAGGTGAGGGCTGGAGGAGGTAGTGTGGAGGAAACAGAAAGCTTAGGTCACACTGAAAAGGGGAATATGGGACCAACACCAAGCAGAGGTGTTGCAGGTAATGTTGCAGTTCATTGCCTCTCTCAGGATATAAATCATGCTGATGATGGGAAAATGGAATCACGTGTTAATTTAAACAGAGAGACAAAAACTAGGCAAAGCAATGAACTACCACAGCGGACTGCAGTGAGACGTGCAATGTCTGACTGTTCACATCTGGCTGTTCCCATGGTAATGGCTGGAACATACCCTACTGGTATTGGAGGCTCACCAGTGATGGCACCCAACATGCCGAATTTTTCTCAGATGGGAACAGTGGGTCCTCCAAGAGCGCCCTACCCACATATAGCTGTTCGACGCTCACTCACAGTCACAGACGGCAGAGAACCTGCAGCTGCAATGGCAACAATGATGTCATCCACACCCATGACATCACCATTAATGCCCTCATCCCCACCTCCTAAAAGGCATCATGGGAGTTGCGAGACAAATTTTTTAATTGCTGTTCCAACCCCTGTGGGAACGTCCATTAACAGCACTCAAGATAATAAACTAAACATAACGGGTAAGAGTTTCTTCTTGTGTGCCTGTGTTGAGATGGATGTGAGAAAAGGTGTAAATAATAGTGTTTATATTTAATTACCTTAGTTTTGTTCAATATTCCTGAATCAGTGCCTGGATGTTTCATTTAAGTTATTCTGATTGGACTGATGTTATGCCTACGGATGGCTGTTTCCACCAACTGAAGAAACAATTGCCTGTTGGCTAAGGCTGCCATAATAACAGTCACTACCATAACTACATTTCTCGCTACCTAGCTACATTCACCAACAACTATGAGAAGCATGCATAACATTGACAATCGAGTAGTTTGTACATAAAGGACAAAATTAAAAATGGTCCAACAGCATCAGAATCTTGTAGGAGCAGCAGGGTTAACCAATGACCCTTATACTCTATGCACAATCCACATGACATAGAATTTCTAAGACCTGAACCACTAATGCCACTTAGCTGTACACACTTTGCTGATGTGCCTTGAATTGAGGCTGTAAATTAAACTTGCATCTTGTTTACAGCCTGATAATTACCTGAATAATTAGATTATCTGTCTCTGCAGTTACTTGTATTTTTATGTCACACAGATCTTACATACTTTTACATAGAATCCTGAAAACATGTTTCGTGTTTTCTTTCTTCATAGGAGTTTGTGTAGCCTTTCATTTTACCATCAGTTTACAGTGAGATCATAGAGTGCAATTCCATCAGGTGTCTTTACATGCGTTACATTTATTGTCACTGCTCTTTTCTGTACTAAGTTGAAATCGCATTTCATGCACAACACAACCATTGGCATCCCTTTAACATGAAATGATTTCTTGTATTCTAATAATGTTTTTAGACACAAAATGTGTAAGCTGAATACATTTTATATTCTGGAACTGGAGTCTAAACAGGAGTCTAAAGAAGCCAATGACGTAGTAACAGCCTCTAAGGTATACATTTCCCCATTTTTTAAATGCAGTAGGTCAAAAATGAAATAACTGAGCAGTAATAAAAGTCCTCAACCCATAAGATAATGAATTTTGGCTACTAACCTTATAATTAAAGGGTAAGGGCTAGGGTTAGTAATAGTAATAAATTATTACATTATTGGCCAAAAGTTATAACGTTATCGGATCAGAACTTTTTTTTTACGTTATTGGCCCATTACATTTCAAAAACGGGCAAATTAACACATTATCGACTGTTATTACTTTATCGAGTAATAAAATGTTGCTGGATTTAACAGGATCCAAAATGTATTTAATAACTATTATATTTTTATACCTAAAAGCAACAGTGCCATAATTTTCATTCATAATTTGAATGTATTAATTGCACTGTTAGCATTACCATTTGATGAACAATTTTAGAGCACTTTCAAGTAGAGGTTACTATTTATGTAATATAATGGCAATTAACTGACAATTTATTTTGCAGAATTTTCCTCTTGTTGGAAAATATTTATTTAGATTCAGTATTTAGTGTATGTTTCTCTGTCTCTGTCGTCTTTCTGTTCAGCCATGTTTTGTTTTTCTGAGTGCAGTCGGCATAGAAAAGCTGGGACATTGATTAGACATTGACTGTGACTGTGCTCTTTCAAATATAGAACAGCTATTTCCAGCATATTGTGTGTGTTTGTGTGTGTGTGTGTGTGTGTGTGTGTGTGCGTGCGTGCGTGCGTGCGTGTGTGCCTGTGTGCGTGTGCCTCTGTGTGAGATGAGCTGTGAATCTTACAGAATTTAAAGGCACACACCCCCAAAGGCATGCTGACGTAAATGGCAAAGGTGCAACTTAAGGTGTGTTTTATTTGTTTGGCACAGAAAAGCATCACCGCTGCAAAAAAATGCACAAACACTTATGCAGAAAAACACTTATGCAGAAAAATACCACAGCTGTAAGAGGAGGAGGATACAAGTGTGAGTCTTGAAGCCAGAGCTGAAATGACGCTGTGATAATACGCAACCAGTTTCATCGGGCAGATGGGCTCAGCTACCTGCAGTCTTGATTAAAAACACTTCTTAATGTTGGAACCAGTATTACTGAAACTCTTCTGCTTCCTGAAATGCTGCCTCTATGGATTTGTTTTATAACTGTTTGAGGACAGAAGAAAAAACAAACAGGACTGGACTCTTTGCTCAAAGCTTGTAGGCAACTGTTAAATGTGTGATTACTGGAAAGGAAATGAAGGAATCATGTGAATGTGAGCAGGAAAATCCATATGTAGAGACATGTCAAACATAAGTCGAGGAAAAAGGTAATAAACGGTGAATGGATGAGTAAAAATGTGGTATAGGTAGTGATGGAGATGTTATTACAGCATGAGAATTTTACAAAATGAAAGTTTGCCAGACACACTGCAACACCTCACTGAGGGTAAAGCCAGTGTTCTGTGTAATGTATATGAAATAATCATGTCAATAATTAGTCTATCACTGTCTATTGATTGTCCTGTCTATCATTTATCATGCTAGTATGACCTTCGTGTGTGTGTGTGTGTCTGTGTGTGTGTGTGTGTGTGTGTGTGTGTGTGTGTGTGTGTGTGTGTGTGTGTGTGTGTGTGTGTGTGTGTGTGTGTATAACAGAGAGAGAGAGAGAGAGAGAGAGAGAGAGAGAGAGAGAGAGAGAGAGAGGCTGCAGTTAAATATCCCTACACAGCTCCGTATCTATTAATGTCACTAATACTCTAATTACATGATGGTCAACTTGATCTCTGTCACAAACAAGCACAGACTGTTATATATGCACAGTTGCATACAAACATAGTCACACACACATACATGTAAACACACACACACACTACACACACACACACACACACACACACACACACACACACACACACACACACACACACACACACACAGATTGCCAGCAACAGCTGTGTATGGTAGCATGGTATTGGTAAGAAAGACATTAGTTTGTATTGAAGCTAAATAATGAAGTCATTGCATATTAAGTTTTTGCCCTACTGTGTGTGATATGTGTATATTTTGTGAGTTATGAACTTATTTTTGGAATTTAGCTGTTTTTTATTTAACCTATAAGAGGATGGCTTTGACCTGGATGAAACACAAGTTTTGTTTCTTTTGAGTTAGTTTTCAACTCTGGTGGGCTCACACCTGCAAAGGGAACCAAACAGGATGGGTGTAATGTGGATTGGGAGGCAGTGACAGTGGGACTCATGCTTTGTCATATGATTGTGTGATAGGAGAAATTTATGAAGATTAGTAACTTTATACGGTTTAAACTAACTTCAGAGTGAACACTGATTGATTTAAACCAAGTATCATTTAATGTCACATTTAAATTATTGCATAAAGTAGTATGACTATGCAGGTGTGCCAGTGGCTCAGGGCTGTTGGATTAGAACAGTATATCTACATCATGGAAGCAAAGAACAACACAAACTAATGCAAAGCCTGAAGAAAAAAATGAAGCCTCTTATTGACTTAAGTTATATATTATACATACATACATAGATAAAATCACATATACAACATGCACAAAGAAAGGCAAATGTAATTCTACAGTACCTTTCCACAATGAGGTAATAAAAAGACATGAGCAGTTACAATATTATTACAGTTACATCAATAAATCTACAATACATCTATAATATTCACCTGTTTTGGATTATGCATTTTCTGCTCCTGTATAATAAATATTCTACTCCTCTATATTAAGTATACTCTCCTTTATATTATAAATATTCTCCTCTATATTACAAATATTACACTATTCTATATTATGTGTAGAGTAATATAGTAATAATAAATATAATAATAAAGATAATATAGATTGGTGTAATATAAATATTGTAAATACATGTAATATACTGTAAAATATAATATTATAAATATTACACCACTCTGTATTATGTAAACTGTCCTTTATATGTACCTCGATAATATAAATATTCTCCTAATCTATATTATAATAAGGGTGTGATTTGTTGGGGAAGTGGGGGCAGATTATTTCCCCTCTGGTTGCATATCTAACAACAATAGCCAGGGTCAACTGTTGATGTTGAAGATTGATGGTAGTCTGATGCACACCATCACACCATCATCACTGTAAACATTTGACGTAGTGGAATCATTGGTCTCAACCAGTTTACCACCCAGACCTAGAATCATCTGCTGGTGTGACCTACAAACAACAACCCACAAAGACATTCCTGTCTATAAATAACTGAAATATATTTGGAAGAAGCAAATTATCTTATGTTAGATTTTGTTGTTGAAACCATTCTTACATAGTGAGCTCTAGGTGTGTCCACCACAGAGGTGGTCGACAGTGTTTCTTGAGTCAGGTACCAGATTGTGTTTTTTTGACCATTAATAACTTCATAGCAAAGTTTTTAATATTTAACCACATCTACAAAAATTCAGGAGTTCAATGACTGATTTGTTTAAATGTCTGGAATATTTTAGTATGCTCTTTAGTCTGAACCTTTCTGAAATTCTCAAACATTTACAACTACTGGGAAAAAAATCTTGTATTTAAACCACAAAGCATTGTTTAAACCAAAAGTTTAAAGTTTAAAGTTTTTTTGATAAATAAATACAATAATAATAGCAAGAAAAGGCTGTAACTGATTAATCATTCCCAATTCAATAAAAAAAAATTCTATTGCTATTGCTTCTATTACTCACTACCTAAGCAAACTTTAATAGTTTTCAAATAAATAAATTAATAAATATGTGTCTTGCAGAACAGCAAACTCTTGTATGATAAGTAGAAGGACATTCAGTCAGCTGCATACTAAAAAAATTTCAAAAAATTATTTGAATAACATGAAATTTAATCCAAATATCCAATTATTAACCAAATAAAGTGATCTGTATCAGAATAACTGGACCAAAGCCAGAATTCTAACAATATGAAATGAATCCCTTGAGAAATATGAATCCAACCCTTTATCTGGATCTATTCCCCAAATCAGTAGATCTATTCTTCTTGACCAATATGTTAACAATGATATCCCCTTTCTCATAGTGAAATCTGACAATAAAGAAAAACAGGAGAAGATAAACAAGATTAATCCCTTTGACAAAAAAGAGAAAGAAGAGCTGCAGAAGCAGAACAATGGACCAGACAAGGACCAGAAGTCTGATAAAATCATCAAAGATGAGGACAAGTTGGAAAAGATGGATGCAGAAAAAATCAAGACCAACGAGAAGGTAGAGAAGGTGGACAAACCGGAGAAGACCAACAAAGATGACAAGAAGGAAGACGAGAAAAAGCCAGCAGAGAAGAAGGAAGAGAAGGGAGGAAAAGGAACGACCAAGACTCCCCCAAGCAATGGAAAGAGTTTGCGTAGTCCTGACAGCAAGAGCAAGGTGGGTCTCACACACACACACACACACACACACACACACACACACACACACACACACACACACACACACACACACACACACACACACACACACACACACACACACCAGCAGTGCAATGCAGTTTCTGTTAAACCTTACATTTTTGTGGAAGTTTTTCGTTTTGGTATGTTGTGCCTTTGTCATATCAACTTCAGTTGAAAAGCAGTTGATCTAGCTAGCTGATTTTATTATATTCTATGGACAAATAAAACTTAAATGAGGTGTAAGTCTACAATCCATCCTAAGAAAAGGTTCCTCTGCAGCACCTAGTGAACTGCTGACACAGTAGTGAAAGAATAAGTGAGAAAAACAATGAAAGAAATGAAAGGAAATGAGATGAAATGTGAGATGAAGTGTGGGTGAAGGAGCAGAGGAGAGAACATGAAAATGTGATAGGAAAATACTGAAAAACAGGTGGGAAGACATGGTGGTTGCAGTTATTTTAGATGTGAGTTAGATGTGAATTTAATGTTTTTGCAACTACACACATTTTTAAAGAAAAAATTCATCTAAGATTCAAAAGTATTTTTCCCTATACCTGCAGTGCTATTTTCTTTTCTAGATTGTTTTGGTGTGAGGAGATATGTGCATCTTTCTGTGCAAAAAGCTCACTCTTTGTTCACATTTAACGTTGTAATTTTCCCTCATGAAGAGCAATAAAAGGTGAAAAAGTTGTCATCATTAAAGATGTTCAATCTCAGGCTCCTTCTAGCGATTTGGATAATTAGAATCTACATCACTACATTTCCAACACCACCTGCTGAATGAAGGTGCTTCTTTATTATGTTCAATGTTGGGTCTGATGTGCGCTATGTGTTTAGTGACTTCACCAAGGAGTTTATGTATTAATGTGTTCAATATCTGAGTCCTGATTTCTGTATCATGAGCTGATTGCTGCTATTGGAATGCTTCTCCTTTCATTCTATTTCAACTTACTTTTTGTTTTACTGATCATGAGCTAACATGGCTATAAATTGCTAACTTATTCTTCATTTTAATTTAAAAATGCCACATGGTTCCATGGCTGTGCCATATCATGCTGTCATTGCAATCAGTGATTGCTTTTTCTTTCTTTCTTTTTTGGTCTTTTTTCAAATTTATTTCCCTTCATTTTTGTTATTGTGGCTTCTCTTAATTCCATTATTGTCAGCCTGACCTGGGTTCCTCTAAACCAAGCTCTGCCAAATCCCGACCATCCACGCTCTCCACCAATGGAGAAGCTATCTCAGCTAAACGCCCCTCCCCTACTGCAGCCTCAACCAATAAAAAAAGTCCTGTGCCCAAGGCAACCACACCGACTGCTGCCAAGAGGCCACCAATGGCATCTGGTTCCATCAAAGCTGCAAAGGTGAGTTTAATGTCTCTGCTGGTGTTCTCAGGAATTTGGTGCATCTCATGTGGTATTCCCAGTGAAAGTAAGTACTGGATAAACTCAAATTGCCGTGGCATAGCTGACTAGATGGAATCTCAGTATCAGGTTTAAGTCCAGTATACACCTACACAGATATTTTACATTTATGCTGTGCAGGCTTTATTCATCTCGAACAAGCCTTTTATTCACAGTGGCAATGTGCAATCACCAGACTTTGGCTGAGATTCTCATGTCCGTTCCTCCTTGAACTTGTCAAGAACTAAAGGTTAACACCTGATGAATGAAAGGTCTTTTTTTATCGCAGATTTCAGCTTCTGAATCATAACATGTCAAAAAAATTTACATAAATCTTTCCTGAATGGTAGTGTTTTACAATTTTTCAATCCAGTGTCTTTAGTGCAAAGTATATCTTATTGTGTTTTTTAATGTGACTGAAAGACTGCTGTCTTTTCCCCCCTCCAGTCCAGATGAGTTTGCCATCACCTTTATTTCTTCTCTTTGCTTTCCTTCTCTGCTTCTGTCATACTTGCATGATTCACATCTCATGATGCCGGAAAATAGGACAACATATGTTTTATGCGCACAGTGGCAGCAGTACATGAAATATTTGTGTACATAAACTCTCACACCCTGCCAAACAACACACACACACACACACACAGTTAATTGCTCCTTTGGTATGATTTCCAGACTCCAGATAATGCTACAACTGAGAAACGCCCCCCTGTGCAAAAGGCTCCACCAACATCTCGTGCAACGGCCAATAAGAATGGTTTCTCTGGCACTTCTGCAACCAAAACTGCAGGTACGTACATGCACCAAAAATAATTTGTTGTATTCTATACTATCTGTTTGTCCTTTGTGCCTGACTATGTGATATGTTCTGAGAGACAGTAACTCCTCTCTGCTTTAGCAATATTTAGTGCAATATGACCTCTACAGGGACCTCAGCTCACTACATTGGCTCATAAATGACTCACTGGCACCACTCCAGGCAACAGGATAACTGAATTTCTACCATATGTTGCATTTAATTGGATTCGAGAGCCGATTTTTGAAGACACAAGACTGATATTTTTATCCGCACACCACAAATAGTATTGCACCTCTTTAAGCAGGGCAGCTATGACTCAGTCTGAGCTATGTTATTCAAACAGGTCTTTTCCTTTTGTGCACTTCAGCTCAGTACCCTCAGAGAATATGATTCATTCACACAAATCTCAATAGCGTGTTTTGGTTGCACAATTCAGCATTACTTTTGTGGAGCATTGCGTCAGACCCCATAATCCTTCAGCGTCACGATGGCAGAATACGTACAAGAGCAGTTACCCTCACATCACTAGTAGAGTTAATCGATCAAGAAAACTTGGAGAAAACTGCTGGATTTTGTTGGACAGGAAATTCATAGGTAGCCACTGTGCAATCATCAGCCATTAACATCAGCCCAAGCACATTCTTCTCCTTTTGGTGAAAAAAAAATATCTGACCACCTCTTACCACGGTTTTAGCTCAATCAGCTGTTCCTGGGTGTCAACAATGTGGCTGCAGAGTTGTAATGAAAGAACATCTAGTCATCAAACAAAACGACTAAAAAACTTAAAACCTGTATGATTATTCTAATGAAAATAAGTTAAAAAAATAAGTGGGAAACAAGTAGTGATAAAGTAATAAAGTTGCAAAAAATATAAAATGGAGCCGAGCAACTTTAACAGCCTGCAGACACGTTGGCTCATGTGCACTGAAAAATGATGCCAGATAAGTACCAAATAAAAATTTCCCCACTACAGTATATGATAAACCCTGGTACACTGATAAATACTGCCAGAATTATTTGTCTGTCTGGTGTTTTAAAGGCTGTATGCTATGATTGCTGTATGAATACACTTTTCCCCAGGGTACTGAGCATAAGTAATTTTTTTATGAATACAAGGTCTAAAATGCTGCTAATCTGAAAGCACAGCAGTGTCTTCTACATCCCTGATCAATGAACTGCTTAAACAGTTTAATAGGGCATTATGAACACATTCAGCCTGCATGATTGCTTTATGACAGGTAAAATGATGGGGTTACATATAAATCAAAAATCATCACTATTTCTGTCACCATATTTTCCACCCCTTTGCAGCCCGTCGCCCACCTTCTTCCAGTGCTCCTACTAATCAAGCCCTCTCCACTAATGGTGAGGCAAACTCCACTCATCGCCGCCGGGTTATCACCAAACCCCCTGTGCCCAAGCAGACCCCAATGGAGAAGAAACCCCCAGTGCCCCGTGCTCCTCGAACCCCCAGGCCTATCCATGCTCCTACACCTGACCTTAAGAATGTTCGCTCCAAGATCGGATCCATTGACAACATCAAGTACCAGCCTGGTGGAGGAAAGGTAGGCCAAAAGAGTATGAGACACGTCTATGAGAATTTTCCCACAGTGATAAATATGTTGAGATTCCAGGAATGATGCATGTGTTGGCAGTGGTTGCTTCGTAATTCATGTAGCTGTTTTATGATGTACATCAGAAAAAGGTTTTTAATTCAGAGAGGTTTCTCCAGACTGCTGGTATAAATGCTGATCAGTCTGCGTAAACCTGTTTTAAATGTCATGTTGCTGCATTGCAAAGTTAATCTTTTTTTTTTTTTTAATTTATTTTACATTATTTTTCCACTCTTTATAAATACACACACACGCACGCACAGACACAGACACACGCACATGAGACTTATAAGTAGTCGAGTAGATTGGGAGAGGATGATGGTAGAGCAGTTTGCTGACACATGGCGCCCGACTTGCGGGGGTTGGTGTCACTCAGCTACCACTGAGTTACACCTCCCCCCTTAAATGTTTTTTTTTTTTATTATATTGTAATTAGTTACATAATAAGGTAAATATTAATTCCATTAAGAGTGCATTTGTGCATACATTTATAGCTGATGAACTTAACTTAAATCTTCTTATATGGCTATAGGATTATCATTGAATATTATGTTCTTAGTTCATTCATGCATCTGATGTTCAAACACATAGTCCACATAATTAGCCCAGCTCTTATGCTACTTAAATGTGGTGCAGGAACACTGCTGTGGCAAATATTTTACACACAAGCCTTTCTAATTTCTAATTAAATGAAATCATCAAACAAATCCATTCATGCTGTATGTAGGGTTTAGTTTAGGTTAGAGCCTGCCATTGAAGTTAACTTCTGGGTTAAGACATGTATTGTCCATTTTTGGATGTTTTTGTTTGACACTTTTTGGTGACTGACAGTATGTTAAAAGGGAATCATCACTGATGGATTTAGAAAAGAGATGGAAACACCAAACACGAGCAGCGACAGAGTCATTTTGCCATTCACGTTTTTTTTTCTAATTGTAAACCATCATTTCTGAGCTTTTCTTACAATGGGATTGCTCTTAACACAACTTAATGAGCCATAGGAGACACAAAGTGCATTAAGCGATGCCACTGTTGATTGTGTTCCATTTATATCCAAATTAGATTTTCGGAATGTTTATCAGATTGAGCCAAAAGAGAGGAAGCGTGAGCTTTACATGCCAACTCTGAAAATGAGTCATGTGTCTCAAAATGAATGCCAAAAATGGGATCAAAGTTTAAAGCATGTACCTTAAACCTATCTACTTGCAGGCTCAACCCCGCTGATGAGAAGTTTATATCATAAATGTTTTATCTTTAGATATAAAATCTGGAGTTTTAATCCATCCAGCCAACCCTCATCAGGTAGCTTTTAGTACTTCAAGTAGTATTAAGATATTTAGCCTTTGAGTGTTGAACCTAAAGACAAATGAGTGACAAAGTGAAAGTGGAAGCAGAAAAAAACATAATATTTCTGAATTAAAAACGTGAATTTGGGCTACTTTGGCTGTGCGCTGTATTAATAACTATCAAGGAGCACTAGAACACTACATACGCTTTTGAATTCAATCCAGAGCAAAGTGGGTGCTCTCCTATTTCCAGGAGTGTTGTACATGCCTCTTATGTGAGTCTGCATAGTATGTCACAACGTGTAACAGAGACTTTAAAGCATGTGGTTAGCAGACATCCTCAGCTCATCTTCTAAAAAATGTTCCACAACATCCCAGCATGACTTGTAGATCCTTCACTTCTGCATTTTGCATTTGTTGTTGAGGTGATCGCCATCACACTCTAATTGAAAAGGTAACAGTCATCTGTATCGATAATTGTCTTTGTGTTTCCTTATGCTGGCGTTTCTCATCCATCCACCTTTTAATTATCTTTCATCCACTTCCTTCTATCCTCCTGTGTTTGCTAATTCAATCTAACATGCAATATTGGCATTGCTTGTCTCTGCATACTGCGTTCATTTGTGTCCCCTACCACCTGCTGTAACACACACACAGTGAATCATTTTCAATAACTAGTTGGAAAGTGATATTTCTCTCTCATCCCCCGTGATGAAGACGCCTAGCATGTCAAGAACTGACACACGTCAGACACTTTGCTGTATTTATCATCGCACAATCTTTGCGAGTTTGTCTTGACAAAAGGTTTGTGCAGTCGCCTTGAATCACAAATATTGTCTGCTCTCTCTCTGTAATGTTATCTGATTTAATGTGCCAGCTGGGTTCATCTGGTTTCCTGAGACTTGCTTCACCATTAATCCAATAAAATTGAGTGGAACTGTCACTCTTATTCAGTACTAATCGCATAACATTTCATTTTATGTTCAGCAAATGTAGGACAATTATTTTTTAGTAAGTTTTTTGTTGAGTTCATTAGTGCTAGCCCTCCTGGACATGGAAAAAAGGTTTACATGGCGGTGTATTAGGTTAATTTTACAAAATTGAAAACAAATAAGTTTCTTGTCAATCTGACTAAAATCATTTGATAGCACCGTCTCTTTTATTGGTTGTACATTGTTATTCAAAGGCAGTCCAATATGTAGTATTGCAGCTAGTTTTGTAGCTACTAGTGCAAAATGCCCCCCACTGCCGTTTCTAGTTTCTTGGTGCTTCACCCAGAATAACAAGGTGGGCATAAAGCACACTCATTTACATTTTTCTGTCATATTTTTCAGTTACTGTAGCTTGAAAAATATGAAACAGCTACTTTGACTGCACATGATTCCGGTCTCTATGACAGGCTAAGATAATCATCTCCTGGCTTTAGCTTCATATTTAATGGAGAGATTGGAAATGTATTAATTTTATAATCTAATATTTACAAGAACAATATGAATAAACAAAACTAAGAACATTGAATAATATTATGTATGTATTATGTACTTTATTTTAATATTGGAGCTATAAGTTTCCCTAGGTCACAGTGAGCAAAGCTTTCTATCTCTTCAAATCTTTTCCAAAATGTGGAACTTTTTGGAAGTATTTGAGCTAACCGTTACTGTGTCTTTCTTATATTTTATACTGCTTATAATTGTTTATTCTTGCAATAACTTTTAATTTTTTCTTGTTTAGCATCATATTCAAAATTAATCTGTGACCTTGTAGTCATTTCTCCATATAAATCTGGAAGTGCCTCATCTACCTCTATTGTGCTTTTATTTTCAATGTAAACATCTGCTAGTTCAGTCCGTTGGGACTGGATTTAGGAACTGGAGGGCAGCCAGCGTTGTCCACAGTATGGTAGCTAGAGAGCTGCCAGTTCATCTCCTGCTGAGGTGTTGAGTAAGGCATCGAACCCCTAACTGATCCCATGGCACCGGCCAATCACTCCACTGTCTCTTTCCAGATTGCTTGTGTATAGGCTGTGTGTGTATGTGTGTTGTTGTGTGTGTGTCTGTGTATGTGTTTATATGAAAAATAATTTCCCCATCTGTGGGAGAAATCAGAGTTGTTTTCCTGTTTCTAATACACTGACTGTAATGTGTGTAACTTTCCATGTTCTAAAATAGGTATAAGTTTACCTCCTATATATTTTGGTCATATTTGTCCATCCATCCACCTTTTTTTTTCTGCATGGTCACAGAGAAGGAGGCTAACATGAAGTTTTTTTTTAATTGGCCATCTAGGTAAACCATTGAGAAAATCATTGCAGATGTGTCATACCGTGCAGAGGGGACATCTCTCCTACTTATACAAGGAAATGATGCACATGTGCTGTTCTTAGCAACACCTTACTTTATATCCTCCCTTCCTTTACCTCTATCATATATATCTGTTTAGAAATCACATGGCCAGTTAAAGCTAGATCAATTTTGAAAAAGGGCTTCGTTCACTTCTCATATTACTCATTTACAATTGGCCTAAAATCATATTCTCTTTCCACAAGATAACATCAGAGCACAGGGAAATGGTGCATAGTCTCTGGTTATTAGCATCAAACTGTAATTTGGTAGGAAACTATTCCAGTTGGAAAGGCGGTTTGGTTCCTGTTGTGTTCTCTCTCTCAGAAATAATACTTCTTCAACTTTACTAACTACAGTTACATGTTGCACACTGTATAGTAATTATTTTGTTTAATACAGTTTCTTCAAGCTTCAGACATTTTCGGGACATTGGCAGCAAATGGTACTTATTGTGTCAAATAAAAATGTGTATCAGCATATTTTTAAAAAATTCCTGTTCTCATATTTTGGTCATATTGTCTGCACATGTATCTGTTTTTCTGGTTATTGCACTGTGCAGATATTTTGCACAAACTATATTTTATTCTTATAAATCTGCCGTAATTCATTTCCTTATTCTAAGGTGTTTCATCTTGTCTGATTTACTGCTGTCATTCATCTGCATACGTGGTGATTTCTGCTCCACAAAACATCTGCTCATTATCCTCACATTTGATTAGTTCATAATTAGGTCATTCAAGTAATTGGTGTCACTATTAGACTTAGTTGGAAGTGTTCGCCCACACACATTGGTCTAATGATTTGATTTTGAAGTTGGTTCAGTTTTTCTCCTTGAACGATCCTGTTTTTGCCGTACAACCATACAGTGTCTTTATTGTTGGTTTGGCTGCAATGCAACCTTCTACTTAGACCAAAGTTCATACATTCACCCCACCGGTGTTCATTTTCCCTCCTCCAACCACCTGCTCTTCCATTCTATTTATTGTGGTGTTTGGATGGAGGTTGTATTGACCAGGGGGTGCTTGTTTCCCCAGGTTTTGTCCTCTCAGAACAACAAGACATCAGACCCTCCCATCCCTGCTGCCAAGGCCAGAGTGAGTCCTTACCATTCACATCTTCACACCTTCTCTCAGCACACACATCACCCCTTCTACATCCATTCACCCAGTATGCACCACACCATGCTGTTCACAACAGTACTTCAACAAATGAGAATATACAGTATCTGTCCAGTTTGTCCTTCATTTCACTCTGACTTATTACAAAACAGCAGTTTTCATGATAAATGGATGACGAGGATCACGTTCAGTGCCTTTTGGCCACTAAAACAAATGCACATAGGGAACATCTCTAAACATCAACAACATTATTATTATTCATTCATTCATACTCTGCTTCATCTGCTTGACTTGTGCTGCACCTTGTTATAAACAGAATTGTATAGAAATCGTCCTGAAAATGCAAATGTGCAATGGAGCTCCAATTCAAGTCAAATAATTTCTTTATGTAGGGATTGTTTTTTGAAATTTTCATTGTAAAGTCATAATTGCCATTTCCAATCAGCTCATTTTTGCTTGATAAGAATCTATGCCAGTTCTTCAGATTAGTCCACCCGTCTTGTACATTTTAACATGTGCTACTTTATTAAATTACTTATGAGCTGCTTGTGATGTTCAGCGATTTGATGCAGAAATGCATTGTGAATGGTTGATGAACTTTCTTTAGCGAAATGAAGGAGAACTGATGAATCACAAAGTTGCAGCGGCAGGTATCACAGGTATGCTGAAATTAACAAGGCTGATAACAGTGAGAAAGGAATATGTACATATGTGTGCATTGAGCGAATGCGAGGCGCTCTATGAGTCATCCAGTGCTGGAGCCACCTGCGTCATCATGCCATTTTCATCCTGAAGAAAGAGAGAGAGACTCGGGGAAGGTGTCTTTGCTTCAGGGCATTTCACAGTGCAACCACAGAGACAATGAAGCCAATATCACAGCATAATGAGAAGGAGTTACTTTGTGTGTCTTGTGTTGGTTACTTAATCTGTCAGCATGTCTCTTTTAAACACAATAAGTGTTCATCCATTGTCTATTATTCATTGATTTATGTATTGTGTTGTCTGAATGCTTCTGTTTGGTTTTTCAGGCCCTTTTTTTGACATTCTTTGTGGAATAACCTTCTGTGACATTATTTACTCTGCTTATCAACACATGCAACACGGCTGATTGTGATCATCCATTAATATTAAATTAATCAATGGTTCAGACTCTACAATCACTGATTATTGCTTTAAAAAGCTTTCTATCCTGACCCAAACTTGTACTAGATGTTTTAAAGACGGAATGCAGGACAGGGAAACAGGCTGATAACATCTTTTTTGTCTTTTATAATCTTATTTCAGCTGCTTGTCATTGTGTCTGCATAAAGCAGCATGTGCTAACACAAAAACACTGACTTACCTGTGTACTATTGTGTTGCATGCACCATTTTGAATCACAATAACTTGTTGTATAATGTCCCAAAATATTTTTTTGCCGATGCTCTGCTCCAGTTATCACACAATACATGGAGGGATTCCTATGGAGGAATCAGTTGATTAGAATGACAGGGTCTCTTAACCTAGTTATATAGAAAACCTACTCTATTTCCTGTCACGTGAAGCTGCCTGCTGATCTGCTCTTCACTGCTGCTCTTTTCTTTTTTCTTTCCTTCTTTCTTTTGCCCTCTCTATCTCTTCAATCCCTGTCTTGTTTGGGTGTCTGCATGCCCGTCTGTAGGTCCAGTTAGTGCACAAAAAGCTGGACTTCAGCCATATTACGTCTCGCTGTGGATCCAAGGACAATATTAAACATGTCCCAGGAGGTGGCAATGTAAGTACAGCTGTAGCTGGAGGCAGACTCTGGTGAGGGTGGATATATATTGGTCTTATGCCAATTCAGTCCTTATCTTGCTTTTTGGCTGAAACTGGTAGAAAATTTTGGAATTGGGAAGCTTATTTTATCCTAGCTAGAAAAGGAGGAAATGAATAAAATAAATTAATTTGGTTGGATATTACATGCCTTTAAACCTAGTTCATTCAATTATAAGAGGATTTAAGACTAAACTGGAAAGAAATAGAATCAGGCTCACTTTGCATGAGTTTACGGTCTCCATATATCCTGTGTTATTCTTGATTGAATGGTTACAAAAAAAAAAAAATCAAAATATTGATATGGAGATGTCTTTATCTTCAGACTAACAGGATGATTGCCCTCTGGTTTGCATGTTTATTGATCCCTCTATTTCATTCCAGATGTATTTCCTTTATAGTTAACTTGCACAGGTCTTTCTGCCGATCCTTCCAGATGTTGTACTTCTAACACGTGCTTCTCTGTTATTTTCTTTCTCTGGGCTGCTCTCACAATCACCACTGTTCTGTCTTGGATTAATTCAGCAAAATGTAAAATAGATAACTGAAATGTTCAAAGAATCCCTTCAAATAAATTTATATGCTTGATCAACCACATACATTATATCACAAGACCAGCAACCTTTGTCTTAGTCATGAAAATCTACAATTTAAGTTTAATCATTGCAGACAGAATATACATGATTGAATGAACAAAATCAGCCTATTTGAATGTGAATTATTGTACCACAATATAAAAAGTCTCAATCACCTTGACTGCTCTCATAAATAGCTCCCAACCATTGTGCTATTGTATTTTGTGTGTATCTTATTTTGGTCTTCACTGTTTCATGTCCATTTCTGCCTGTCCTAATTTACACAAGATGCTCTATACTTTTTATGTGCTTTTGTTTTACATGCAAAACATCTACAACACATAAAAAGTATGTTCAAAAGCATTTTCCATGTAAACTATTGCTTATAAACAAATGCATTCTTCTAAGGTGCAAACATTAAAATGACCTGTCTTATCATGAATTTAAATATTTGTGTTTATTTTAGTGTATTTTAAATCAGATCACAAATGCAGTCTTCTTGTGAAGAAAGTTTTTTGTTTGGTCGCTGACTAATGATGCCTCCTTTCTGTCATCAACTATGTGAATATGATTGATCTTATAAAAGACCAGTTGACCCGATATTCAAATCAAATAGAACCAGCTGCCTGCAAACTAATCTGAATTACTACCTGTGCAAAGCCCCCCCTTGCGAGGTGATGATGATATAATACCTGCATTTTCCCAACCTCCAATTATAGCCTGTCCCATTTTATCTGGAAAGATGGAGCATTATGCACCAGCCTTACAAAACAAGAGGACGCCTTGTATAAAATAAAACTCGTTAGTCAGGAATAGAGATAGCAAGGTAGTCTGTTCTCCTACATACTGCATTTAACAGAATTAATGCATCCGATGCATGGCAGTATGGAATCAGTATGGTGGATTTTGAAGTAAAGACATATAGTCTGAGTGAGGTAATATAAAACTACATTATGATCTCTTCTTATTCTCAGGTGCAGATCCTGAATAAAAAGGTTGATGTGAGCAAAGTGACTTCCAAATGTGGCTCCAAGGACAACATCAAACATAAACCAGGTCAGCTTCAAAATGTTTTCTCCTCCTTATTCTCCCCTTTCATACTATTTGTGCTCTTCTTGTACTAACTTCCTTTTTTCTTCAGGTGGAGGTGAGGTGAAAATCGAATCCCATAAGGTAAACATTAAAGCGAAGTCTAAGGTTGGATCCATGGACAATGTGGGGCAAGGCAACGGACAGACCAATGGACACAAGGTCAAACATCAGCACATTACCAGTCAGCAGGCTTTGCCTTTGCTGTGTCACTGCTTTTACTTGCTGACACCACTAGATGGTGCAGTAATAAGAAATAATACAATAAAAAATGTTTTTCATGTATTCATCTTTGTGCATCTATTTTTGGCTACAGGAGGAGAAAACAGAGGCGAGCCCATCTCCAAACCCCGTTGCTGCTTTGGCAACAGCACCAGGAGGTGTTGCTAAGGAGAATGGGGTGAAAGAGCCCCCACCAACTCTTTTTGGGGGAGATGAACTGAGAGAGCCCCGCATCTTAGACAAGCGCATCGCTGAGACAAGTGAGTACACACAAGCAGAACAGTCAGTGAGAGAGTGTCTCATGTGCAGTTCACATTGAAAAGAAAGTGACTTTTAAGTATTTACAGCACAAAACTGTTCAATATGCATGCAGGTGTTACGTTGATTAAACCCTAGATGTAGACAAAACCTGAATAAATAGTAAATTACTATCATCAAACCAACCTGTAAGATGTGTTTACCAAAGAAAAGCAAGCATTTCATTATTTTTAAAACATGGCCAAACTCTGCTTTTTCCTGTAAAAAAAAAAAAATCTATTGAATTTTCGTAGTGACATGTAAAAAAAAAAAATTGAAAATAAAATGGTTTTATTAAATGTTAATATTAAAAAATATGAATATTAAATGTTAAATTTATCCATAATATTTATGAGCATTCTTAAATTGTTTACATTTGACGTGGTTCCATCACAAGCTTAAGTCGCCACAAATTGGCTGATAAGAGTCAACAATGGCAGGATACACATTGCCATAGTTGTTTACTGACCACCTGACACTGGTGACCAACCAGCAGCCTAGAGTCTCAGGATCAGTTCATTTGTCAAATGTGCTGCAACGTGTGTAGTAAAGAAGCACATTGTCCTTGGCATCAAAACAACACAGACTATCTTCCAAACTGTTGAGATACCAAGTATAGCTCCCAATTCCCTGCTGCAATAACAGGCTTATGTATCTAGTTACAGTTGCTATGCTCTGATTGGACGATAGCTATTCATGGGTTTTGCAAACGGCTAATTATGGAGACCAGTAGTCTGCACGTGTATGCACGTGTGTATGCCTTCTCTGTCCTGTGTGTTTGATGGAGTGGCATGGTAAACATAGCAGCTAATTTGCTATAAAATTAAATTATGAAGAGATCTACAGGGTCAAGATTAGCCTGTTTTAGAAGATAAATCCATCCCTGGCACTGCATCTGGCCTCCGAGTTCAGAGGAACAGCAGACTTCTACCACCCTGAGTGGTTTCCCAATCAGCTTAATTGATGGATGACTGCAATGCTAATGCAATAAAGTCAGGAATGTTTTATTATTTGTACCTTAACTCATATGAATGAGGTCCAGACAAGAAGAGCCATCGAGATCATCTAGCATAAATGAAACTAAAGGTTCAACCTCTGTTCTCTCCTTTTATGTACATCCTTTTTTTTTTATTCCGGGTGCTTACATTCTCTTATCTTAATCTTACCCATTTTCCTCCACAGATTGAATCCCATTGACCTAGATTTTGGTGGGATGCACATGGCATTTGCCGACCCCACCAATCAACCAACTAACCAGCCAACCATGGCGTAGTCACTTCCCAATGGCCCCACCCTTGATCTCGCCCACTGCAGCACCAAACAGACCAATTGCCTCTCCGTATTTCCCAGAGGTCCACCTGCTAGCTTCCTGCAACTAATCTGAACCTGGACCTCTCAGTGCCCGCAGGTTGACCTTCAGTCCTGCCTACAGCAGAGAAGACCACTTGCTATTTGTCTGTGTTTCTGTGTGAGTTTCCACCAGCATGCCAACTCATACATTTCCCTCATAAGCACTGATTCCCAAGACTGCAAGCTCAAACTCCAGTTTTAGAACCCTACTGCAATAAATCCACCATAGTTGTCAGTGCTGTATGGAAATATACAAGTATAGGTATTTTCCTTCATAAGACATTTCCATATCTCATGCTAATTACTGTTTAAACACTGATCTGAATAGCCAAAACCCTCTGCCTCAGACCTTTCTGGGGCTAACCTGCAGTCTCTCTTACAGGCTTTAACTTCCAACCTTGTCAGTAATTCTATGCTAGAGATTATTAGCTCAACCTCATTTCCACATTACATTAGTCTGTACCAGCAGAATAAATACTGTCAAGTCTGCTTTAAACATTCTAACCAGAATGTATTTCAAAATCAACGTTACCTACAACACTGCATGCTTTCTCATTATACATTATACAGCTTAACAATGTCTCCTTATACATCTCTTTGTTTCGTTGCCCCAGTTTGTCTTCCCAAGCTTTTTTACAGTAATGTTTCTTAATGTCTAGATTATTGATGTCTGAAATTAGCATTGGTGGATGCAGAGGACGGGTTGGACTGTATGGGCAGTAGAGTAGAGAGGAAACAGCTGGAGAAGTTAGGAAATGGATCTAAAGATAGATCTTAAAATCAGCACAGAATGTCAGACAAAGGCTTCCTTTGGCAATAGTTACTGCAATATTTAGAAGCTGTGCATCCGCAAAGCAGATGAATGTTCTACAGTTAGAAACAACCTATGGTGATATTAGTCTGTGATAATCAAGAAGGGTGGTGGTCAAATGATTGTGGAGCCTTGTTTCACAAAAGTATCACTAAACAGGGTTTAGGTCTTAAAGCCAGATATGATTGTTAAGTTCACAGTATTTGACTTTGAAGGAGCAAATACGAAATCCAGCTGACTCTCCAATGTTGAACAAGATATTAAACCCTTAACTATTAATCTTAAATGGCTTCTTATTGCACCTTTTAGGAGACGAAGGAGACGAAAGAATCAATGCACAGTCTACTGTATGTAGCACTTTTCTTGGAGAGCATCAATCACAATCTCACAAGCTGTTAATCAACACTAGAATTTGCAATAAAATAAAGTAAATAAAAGGCTTGTTAGCTGTGCCATTTATCCACCTTTACTGGAATATATTCTGCACATTGGGTATGAACAGTGCATCTATGTCAGTGGGACACTAGAAAGAACCTGCACCACCAGATAGTTTGCTCAAATTTCAGACCCTTTGTGAGGTTTAAAGTTTGAGTGCACGGACCCCATTTACTCTTAATCTGATCTGTCACTGTGCATGCAAACCTGTTCTGAGTCTTTGGTTCCTATATGTCTAATCTCTTTGTCCCAAAGCTGCTGTTTAACCCTCAGCGTTACTCATACACATGTCCCTATTCCTGTGAAGGACCCCAGCAAACACATGCATTTCACATTAGACTTTTAGAGTCAGTCAGACAGACAGACAGACAGAAAGCACGTGCCCTCTCTTATAGTTCTGGCACTTCCTGGTAATGTGGTTTCCCCTAGTGGAGAGGGGCTGGGGCCACAGCACCACACCCTCATTTAAGTCTTTCTACTATCTTAGAGTCCTCTCCGTGAAACCTGCTTAAGTTTTTCACACAGAGACACATTAAAACAGATGTATGCAGGAAAGCACACACATGCAGGTTGGTATGCATGCACAAATGCACATAGGCAAACAGAAATCAGCTCACACACACAATGAGACACACAAGACAAAGTAAAAGAGTATGCTGTTCATAGAAGCATATCTCAGTTCTAGATTGAAAGTCTTTATTGTATTTTGGTGGTCTATGCTGATTTTGTTAAAACAATAATGAGCTGTGTTAGTGTGCTGTTCCCATCTTAGTCACTGTCAGTCATTTTAATCATAGGCTCTCTTCAGTCAGTGGAAATTCTCATCTGTTTCCCCTTCCTGTGTTTCAATCTCTCTGACAGCAATACAGTGATGCACAGGCAGAGAGGGAAGTACAGAGATAGAGAGCAGCCATACAGATTGGCAAATAGTAAAGAGAGACATGAGTTCACTTGCAAAGAGAACTGTCAACAGAAGGGAATAATTTTACATTCATGGCAGGTGTAAAGTTGGTAATTTCTATTTAGTCTTCGTTATCTCGCAAATTGAACTCAGAGCTACTACCAAGCCACGTGAGGTGACTGCTATATAACGTTTTCTAGCTATCTATTGTCTCTGGCATAGATTTTACACAACATCTGTAGTGTAAATAGATTTAAGTAAATAGCTTTTCAAAACATATTTGTTCAGTATTTTGTGGTTTGTGGAAGGTAACACGACAAATGTTCACAGGTTATTTTATTTTTTAGTATTTTAGTACTCTGGACAGCAGGAACTGCCCAGCCCCAGGAACGCCATGAATGCATTGGTATTTCAGCAAAGCAGGGCCAAGAAGGGCTTGCAAGTACTCTCATTGGGACCACCTAGTGGTACTTAGTCTACTCAATGTCTATTCAACTGATCTGTACTTTAAACTTTAAGCCCAGTTTAGATTTTAATAAAAACATTTAATATGGTCCTAATAAACTAATAGTTGATGAGAAATACCATAAATTCCGGATTATAAGCCACTACTTTTTCACATGCTTTGAACCATGCGGCTTAAACAACTATGGGCCTAATGTAAAAATGTTTATGGGCTAACAGCCTCTAGGGGGCGCTCTAGCAGGAAGTGCAAGAGCGAGACAGACAGGGGAAGAGATGATTGACCGAAGAAGACACTAGTTTGTGTTTGAACAGACATTTTGCACATCATGCATTCCCTTAAGATGGAAAACACATGAAGAAAGCCACATGATGCATCTTTTAAGTTAGTCCTTTTAAAATGTAGTTGACGCGGCTTATATTCAGGTGCGTTTAATAATCCGGAAACTATGGTAGCCCACATTTGTCAGATATTGAAATACAGTTTTTAGATATATATTTTGCTCATTTTCCATAATTGCTGAATATATTTAAGGAATTTAGGGGAAGAAGAAGTTAGAAAGGGTTCTAATTTCAACATGTTTGGTTTATTTTATGAAATTACTAAATTCAGTTAAAGCATTTCAGATTGACTCAGAATTTATTGAAACAACACTGTGATGTGATGAACGTGCCGAAAGCGTTGTTATGTCTAAAACTTGTAGGAGTAGCCACCTTCATGGGGAAGGCCCTGTCCACTCACTGGAATCCTATGCATTGTGTATCAAAGGCTTGGTGGGTCTCCACTGAAACTATGACGGATTAGTGTTGTGTTAGTGGGGTATTGCTGTAGTTGTCAGATGTGTGAAGTGTTACTACTGCATCCATCCTGTAGAGAGCGCTGTTTAGCCTCTGAAACACTGATAGTCTGGCTCTGAGCCATGAAAATTGGCTGACTGAGAAACCTTACATCACCTGATGCTTCAGTAGTGTTACACACTGTTCTCATTTAGCTTCGATGGGCAATCAATGTTATTGTGTTGGGAATATAATCTAAATCATATTAATGATGTGCAGTTCCCCTTAAACCTCGGAAGTTATGTGCACTTTGAACACATTATTGTCCATCTATTGATGCACTGAAGTGTTATACAAGATGCTTTACTGTATATTGGTAAACCATTGTCAACTGTGTACTGTAAATGTGTGCTTTTGAGAACAAAACAGTCAGTGAGCAAATGTTCAGTTAATTGACAATAAAGATTAGACAGCTGAAAGGAAAATAGAAACTTACATCATAGTGAACTGCTCCCTTCAGATTAGCCCATAAATTTCCTAAAAGCAGAACATGATACATAAGTGTGGATTATATGTGACAAAGATAATGTGAACTTTCCTCAAGGATAGAAGAGTAGTGCGTTGAAGGCATTTTGATAGGTGTAGAGACAGTTTTTTGTATAATAAATATAAACAAGTTGTAGTTTTACCTTGTGTTTGACGCTCATTGTGAGAATATGTTGATATATGATGGGATGGTGTCTCTTGGATGACACTTTGGTCCCCTTCTTTTCTTTTCTTTTTGGGTCATTTTAGGATTTTAGTCATCAGTGTTGTACTACTGGCTATAATATAACACTCAACTATCCAGTCTGTCCTCTTGTTGTTCCTGTTGACATTCACTGGTTATTACTGTCTGGTCAAGCTACAAACTCACATGTACAAACTAGAGAGTGCCACTTGATATGCCGATATCGAAACCATTTCCATTAGAGCATTTAGTCCTTTCTCATGCTCACTCCTTACATTTATACTAAACATAGTATTATTATAGTATTATAAATTATAATCAAAATACATTTTGTCTGAAACTATGTGAAATTAATTCAAAGCTTCCTGTCCTCCTTTTATACAGCATTGTCTCATTAAAGGAGCATCCTCTCAGTGTATTGCGGGAAATTTTGGTTTAATGGAATTAACGAGTGATCGAGCTGCATGTGGAATCACTGTCAAACAGTTACTGCATTGCTCTCCATTTAAACAAATAGTAATTTTATCTTGGAGATTGAATAACCTGAAATTCAAGAGTAGCTGAATTAAATTCACTAAACATGTTTGTTATTCTTCTCACTCATATAACAGTAGCTAATGTTGTTTTGGTTGCCATGAGTACGGTACATTAGTAACATGTACAGTTTATGAAGGATTTATTTCTTGACATGAGTCCATTTAAATATCTTATTTCCGTTGTTATTGCATTGGATGTATTTTTTTCTCAATCAATTTAAGTTTTATATTAAAAAACCCAGTATTTTTCAGACTATACTTTCCAGACTGCATGCTACAGCAATAACCAAAGGAGTTATTCAGTAGTGATATTGATAAGAAAACCAATGGCACACATTGTCCCTTAAATTTAAGATTTAACATATTCAGAAAGCGTTTGGTTAGGTTTCAGCTGTAGCTTGGACAAAGGGTAATGACGAGTTTTTCTTATGTTCTGTTGAGTCCCCAGGTGTAGCATCATTCCACTTGTATTCCACCTTGTATATAGTTTCCACCATGTTTTTATTACTTCAGAAGAAAGTCAAAGAAATTAAGATAAAAAAAGACAAAAACTTGACTTCTTAACAGGATGCTGTGGGTGTCAAAAGATGAGCTTTCACATTAATAAACCTGTTAATGTTAAGATTAATATTAGTATTATCAAACGCACCAGAAAGAAGAAATGTACATTTTCCTGAGTCTGCCTTTTTTCCTCCAAGAAAAGGGCTGCTGAAGTTTCAAGAATGTTTTTAAAAATGTATTTACAAAAATGCAAGATTCTGAATACATGTATGAGGTTTGTCTCTGTTCAGTTTTGGAAAATATCACATATGGAAAGTAATTGCGGGGCAGGAAGGGAGTCAGTGTGTGTCGTGTTTGTTGTGGTCTGAAATATGACCCATTACAGAAAGAAAATCTGGGATCACAGAAAACAAAATAACACACTCCAGTACTGTCAACAGTGTGAGTACTACTGTACTCTTAACATGTTAGTACAACAGACAGAAAAACAGAAAGAAACAATCCGATTGGTGTCCACTTTGGTTTGAAATTTACCACTATTCATGTTTCACTTGACACACACTTGTCATCCCTTTCTCCTGTCTTCTGCCAACCCCTATTATAACTAACTGGACTTAATCTCTTGGTATGTGGTAGAAAGTAATGCTCTGTATTAGCTCTTTCAGACACCTTGGCATACCTACCAACATGTGAGAGAGTAAAGGCAAGACTTGATCTCTGACCAAATTGTCTTCTCAGCGAAACAAAGCCTGGAAATATTGGAAAGATTTGGAACAACTTGAACTAATGCAATGCTTATGACAAAATAACTGAATGCTGAACTGAAATAGACCTGAACTGTCCTTCTAAAAGAGACAACTAAATGCCTGATATGGGATAATATCTGGGAAGAATGAGGAAATCCAGGATTAAAGTGTTGGTAGATATGCACATGGAGCTTGTATTCGTGTCTCTTCCTAACAGAGGCTTGTCAGCATCACAGCACTGAAAAGTAGATTTCGCCGCCTGTATACTTCACCATAAAGACAGTACCATCCAGATAATATTTCAAAAAAGTAATATTTGAGCTATTTGGTAAGGAGAACATAAATACTTCAGGCATAGACTGCTCTGTACAACATTTATATTCATTTAATGCACTTTTTATAGGATTTTTTTTTCACTATTCGTACTATTTTTCAAATATGTCATTACCAATGAATAAGAAACAGGCTAAAGCATCTACATTCCAGTGTTGTGGCTTGGATCCACTCTAGTGTGTGCTGTATTATTCTGTAGGACATGACACCGTAACATGCAAAGGAAAACAACTGCTGGTTGATAGAGGCATCTGTTCTAATAAATAGGACTCATCTTCCCCATAAATTCTGAATATTTGGTGTGAAAGAGATGTTCATTGTGATTAATTGTTAACTAGTGATGTGAATATTAATCATAAATAAAAGATGAGCAAAATACAAGGCGGTGTTGTGTCATTTTTCCTACAGTGACTATACTGATTTAATGTTTTCTACTATAATTTTACATAATGTTTTAAACAAATTTAACTCCTTTGGTTTAGATAAAGTGAATATTTTGGCATTATGTACACATTTTAAATGATAAGACATGATTAGAATTCTTTGTAATTTGCTACTGTCGATGCAGGGTGGATTGAACTGCAGGTCTGAAACTGCGGTTGAATATGAACAAGGATAATGCTGTTCATGCATTAGAGATTGTCATCCCAATTCCTGCAACGTGTAAAACTGTTTCTTTTATTTCTACCACTGTAACTATTAGTTACAACTATTATTTTTAATATGTCATTGAGTTTAAAATAAGCATTATGGCCTTATTACAACTAGTTACATGTTTGCAAATGCTTAGTAGCACAGCTGCTAACATGTTTACTTATACCACTGTCAAACATGAGCTGGTTGGCATGACTATCTAGTGCTAATGCTGAATTACACCAAATAGTATTAATTTAATAGCTAATTTAATATCTTCTATGGTCAAATTAATTCTTCCTAAAGATTGTTACCATTTGTGAGACTTAGTATTCCCCTGGCTGAAGAGGAGACAGTTTTTTAATGTACTATAGTAAAAACAAAAATTTATTTGTCAGCTTTAAATCTATTTATATTAACTATATATTATTGAAAATGCATTCATAAATAAAGTATTCTGGTTGAGCCTGGAGACTGAGTTATACCGAGGTATACCCGTACATAGTTTGTCAGTGGTTGATAAATTATTCTCATCTTTTATTTATCATTTAGGTTGGGTAACATTCTCTTTCCTTTCTGATATAATGCAATACTTTGCAGTGTATAACAACATGGACTGCAATATATTGAAAAATATCTGCTTTGAGATGAAATTCTTTGTATAGTTATGGAATTGTGTCATGCTCTCGTCCTTTTGTCCTCCTAGCATTGTCCTTGCTTGGAGGACAATGTCCTAGATCAGTTGTGAAATTCCTACTGGTTGCCTTCAATTCGCTGATGATTTAGTGGACAACTTTGACAGAGGAGTGATTTATGTGGAGAGGAGCTGATGACTGGGCAAACGGGAGTCGTTACAGTAAGTTATTGGTCAACCATCTGTAATAGTAAACAACACTACAACACAAAATTACATATGCAAACTATTTACACATTTGTATTTGTATTTTGATTTTTAAAAAATGAAAATGTCACCAGTGTCACCTTTTTTCCCTAAGGGAGCATTAGGCTCATTTAAATTTGTTTCTTGTTTTTCAGGTAAGGTGAAATCCTGTAGGTAGAATTGTAATGAGCTTTTGGTTATTTCTCTGCATCAACTGTACTGTCTGATCAAGTAGAGAGGAAGGTCACCTCTGTTGACAGTGGCCGTTCCTATTTCTGTCACAGAGAGGCATACCTATGAAGCTGAAACAGTGTTATAAAGATAATATATGGTGTTTGGGAATCAAACAGATATGTAATTTGGAATGCAATGTGTGTTTTTGAAGGGAATATACACCTGGTGCAATGCAATTTTTAAAGTTGGTACTGTTTTCAAATCTGGTACGATATAGTTTCCAATCTTTCAGAGTGACATACGACTCAGCATCAGGACTGTGGATCCTGACAAAATACATAGATATTTATGTATGCCACGATTAGATAGTATCTCTGTGGACACTTCAACTTAACATTGGTTAAAGCTGGTGGTGACCATGATTTTGTTGATTATTGTATTGCCAACATTATCTCAGGAAGTACATTGGTTCGGAGAGGGGGGCATGTTTTGCTTTGTTTTTGTGTAGCAAAATTTAACATAAAAAAAAAAAAAAACCTGCACTTGTTCCATTGCAGACATGTATGACACAATTCTAAATCTCTCATTTTGTATGACCATTTACCAGAAGTCTGTATCAACTTTATTCGACAATGTTCTATTGCAGGTTCAAGGTCTGTGATAGAAGTTTTTGGCCCAGTCTGGGCTCACATTATATTTAATATTCAATTACAGCAGTTGAAGAGGGCATGGCCAAGATTCAGAAGACAATGATGGAGAGGAGAATGTAAGTGCCAAGCTACTCCCAATGTTATTCAACAAAAAACCTGTATACAGTAATGTATACACAGCCTGCAAAATAGTCGTAAAATCTCCAAAATCCTGGATTGGGTACTCTGTACATTGTACTGTACATTAAAAAATATCTAGAAAAAGACTGTATTTGTGCTGTACGGGGTTGTTCTAATGTTATCTCACATGTGTCGAATAATTTCTAAACCAAGGAAATAACCATTAATAGATTTCAGTTTGTCACACATAGCTGAAAGTTCCATCAAAGAGTGAGGAAGAACTTCCATGCATATTGCTTATTGGGACGTGAAGAACATTTGTAAAACAGCCTCTAAACATTTACAGCTTTTCATAAATGACACTGTTTAATGATTAAGACAATAAAATGTTGCTTTTCCATCTCTCAATTTTAATGCTTGTTTTATGAGAGGGTGTTGCTTGAAGCAGGTTGGCAGTGAACCAACTAGAGTTATAATCTGCTAGTGTGTCATTCTTACACATTCATTAAATGACATTCAGAAGGTCCTGATTTAGCATCGCCTTGAAAGTGAACCTTATTTACCCTTGGTAGGAACAGGATATTCTTTGTATTCCATAAGGTGGACATATACGTATATTGCTGGCAGTCTTTTTCTTCATACCAGGATACTGTGCACCTTTACTTAGCTCTAAACTATTCCAGACTTTAGTGGAAGAGTCAGGTCAGCATCAGAGGGCCCATTCCCAGCTGTCTACAGTCCTTGCATCTCTGACTTCTGGAGTTGTAGACAAGGTGTGAGGCATCTTCTCTCTCCTAAGTTTGAAATCTGATCCAGCAATGGTTTCAAAGGAGGTTGCTATTGTTAGAATTATTTCTGTTTACTGAAGGTGACTTGAGGAGGTGCTGAGTACTGGATCCTGCCTCCATGTGTCCTTCCCTTTTCTTGCTTTGGTTGCAAATCTTCATTCAGGCAGTGAAGGTAGTTGTTGGTGTGTTTGCTCTCAGCACTGGAAGCTGTAGTACAGTAGAAGGTTTTATACAGAGGACTGATAGCTGCACATACATGGATAAACAGGTAGGCTTTCAATGAACTTGTGTATTTTCCATTTTGTGAAATGCAATATGACAAAATCCAATTTATTCATGTTGAATATTCGGTTTTACAGTGTCGTGTGTTGAGACGTGCACTGAAACTGTCAGAGGAGAAAGTTTTAGAGAAATATGCTTTATTGATAAAAGTGATAACATAATGCCAACTGATTTTTGAGAACATCTCTATAAAATACACATTCATTTTGGTGGGATTAAATTATTCATTTATAAATAGAAATTTTTGCTTAAATGTCTAATATTTTACAGCAGTTCGTGGAATTCTATTGCTTTCAGATACATTCTAGGTTTTGTGAAACAAATCTTGAGATGCCTTTCAAAAAAAAACTAGTGAGGCACTTATTGAAACTGAAACATGATCATTAATATGTTGTGACGAAAGTATATTTGATAGATGTCATAATTGGAGTGACCTTTGACCTGTGATGTATGAAATACTTTCTGCATTATTGGTAAATCAGTTATGTAGATTTTAATATTCGGCACAAAACCAAATTTTATAATAACAATGTAAACCTTTTCTTCGTCACACATTTTGTTGTATCCATCAAAGTAATGGGATGAAAAGGTCTATCCAGTGCACAGTATTTACTTTAAAAAGTAAGTTCTATCGGGACAGTAATTATTGTTTTATTTTTTAGCCAAAAGACACCACATTTCTTGGATAACCCTCTATTTTTATCACTTTAGTGGCCTCCTAACAAACTAAACTCCTCCAGATTTTGAATGATGATGGTTATGATCATGTATATGAGTTTACTAGCCATGCCGGCAACTCTGACGCTGACATTCCTTCTCCATTTAATCACAGGACAGGGAATGGATGTTTTCCTCCATAAACTCAAATAAGATCTCTATCATCTTTTTAAAGTTGTAGAAAGATCTAATCTTCCTCAGGGACCAAATTCTCTTCATTTTGACCTTGCTTTGTAAATTAATTTGCTCAGCAGGGTTTATTTCAGAGGCACTTGTTGTTTTTGCTTATTTGATTTGTTGTGCAATGATTTAGTTCCATTCTTCTATTTTGTGTGCATAATAAATAAAAAGCAAATCCTCTCTAATAATCTAGCATACAATAATATTAATAAAAACAGTTAAAATGTTATTTCTATCATAAGATTTTAGTCTTGGAATACAGCTGTAAAAATTGGTAAAATACAAAAAGAGCCAAGGCCAAACAAAGTTGAGCAGCAGATAAATTTTATTCTACAGAACAAATGTCATGCTTAAGGAGACGCTGTTTAGATATCACATGCCTCAGAAAAGATTATGTTATTCCATGGGCTTCAAACTTCATCGAGTCCTTTCTGAAATAAGAAAAGAATAACCAGTTAAAAACATAATTTTTTGAAAATTAAATAATTGCTATTTAAAACTTTTAATGTCATTAAAAACTTTGAATTATGTACGTTCACTGCCCTATTCATCAGTTAGATTAATTTGTACTGTATTTACCTGTTGATTTTTAGTAACTGGCTGCCTGGTTCATCAATTATTTTCTCATGAATTACAAGTATTTCCATGTTGTATATAATATTCCATCTTTCTAATGCAACAAAGATATTATCATTTCATTAAATGACTTTTTTATATATATTTTAATAACACTAGATCATCCAGACTACAGAAACATTATTGCTGTATTTATCAATTAGATAAAAAAACATGTGTATTCACTGTGATCAACACAAAACAAAATAATAAATCAATAACTGACCTTTGACCCAACATCACGGCTCTTGGCACGCAACTTGTTGACCTGGGACTCAGCGATGTCAGCTCTCTCTTCAGCCTCATCAAGCTCATGTTGAAGTTTACGGAACTTAGCAATATTATTGTTAGCCTGTTCTTCCTGTGTTAAAGAAACATACAGTACTCATCAGTTCGACAAGCCAGTTGGAGGAAATTCCCGTACACACACCAGTACCCTTTCAAGGGTACACAGTTGGTCCAGTGTTCCACGGCCGGGGCAGAAAAACTTGGATTTGAGGTTCATTCTCTGAATGATACATTGAATTTAGTATGCAGACTCTTGCTGTGGGCCTGGACCAATCTTACTTTTTGCTTTGTTTTTTGTTTTTTTGTCCAACCTTATTTTCTATGAAATATTTAGAATACTCACTGCCCCCTCTGCGGCTTTCTTGTAGGATTTGACCTTTAACTGTAACTTGTCTGCCAGATCTTGCAGACGGACAAGATTTTTACGGTCCTCTTCTGCCTGAAAACAAGAATAAGAAAAATAATAAAATTATATATTTTTTTCAATAAAAGTTAGTCAGTATTCCATCATTTCCAAAGTGAACTGAAACCTACCTGATAGGTCAGTTCTTTGATTCGTCTCTCATATTTTCGTATTCCCTTGACAGATTCGCTGGATTTTCGTTGTTCAGCCTCAACTTCACTTTCCAGTTCTCTAATCTGTTGAGAATAAAGAAATTACAATATTGTGATACGTTTTCTTTAACTATTTTTCAGAACCTGAATAGTTATAACTTCAGTATTCCTCACCAATGCCCCTAAAATTATTTACACGTACCCTGGCCTCAAGCTTCTGCAGCTGCTTCTTGCCCCCCTTCATGGCAATCTGCTCAGCTTCATCCAGACGGTGCTGAAGGTCTTTGATGGTCTGCTCCATGTTCTTCTTCATTCTCTCCAGGTGAGCGCTGGTGTCCTGCTCCTTCTTCAGCTCCTCTGCCATCATGGCTGCATCAGTGATGGCCTTCTTGGCCTTTTCCTCCGCATTTCTGCATTCCTGCACTGCATCCTCTACTTCCGTTTGAAGCTGGGACGTATCAGCCTCCAGCTTCCGCTTTTGGTTGAGTAGACTAGTGTTCTGGATGAAGAATTTGTCAATGAATTTAGTGAAATATTTGCCAATGAGAACACAAACGAATGAACTGCATGTGTGTTACCTGTGAGTGCAGTAGCTGCACCCTCTCACTGACATCCAGCAACTCTTGCTCAGCAAGTTTACGACCTCTCTCCGTTTGCTCCAGAGCAGACCTGAGTTCCTCCAGCTCAGCCTGAAGTAGGTTGTTGCGCCGCTCAACAATGGCAATGTTCTCCTTCATCTCATCATTTGCTCGCAGATATTCATCAAGCTGGAGCTGAGCATCCTGGAAGATCATATATTTTTGAGACATGTATTATGAAACAAGTTGCAGTATATATCCACAAAGTCGCCGAAAAAATGAATACCTTGAGATGTGAGTGAATAGCCTTGAGTTGTTTCTGGGCCTCTGCTGCCTGCCTGTTGGCCTGGCTTAGCTGGATCTCCATCTCATTGAGGTCTCCCTCCATCTTCTTCTTCAAACGCAGGGCCTCATTCCTGCTGCGAGTCTCAGACTCCAGAGAGCTCTGCAGGGTGTCCACAACTCGCTGTTGATTTCGCTTCGCTTGCTCCATTTCTTCATCTTTCTCAGCCAGCTTGCGCTCAATTTCTGCTTTAACCTGATTGAAGTCGAGCTGAATTCTGAGAATCTTTCCCTCTTCGTGCTCCAGTGAGGCCTCAAGAAGATAGAAAATAAAGATAGAGTGTCAAATATTATGCAAGCTATTACCATTTGTCAAACATATTTGAGATGCAAGAACCTACCTCTGCTTCCTCCAAGTTAGTTTGTATCTCTGATTTCTCTTGTTCCAACTGTTTTCGAATTTTCTCAAGCTCATGAATAGCTTTTCCACCCTCACCAATTTGTTCAGTGAGGTCGGATATTTCCTCTAAGAAGCAGAATGTAAGTGAATGCAAATGTCATTGACTAATTCATTACAAAAAGATTTGAAAGGATGTAAGATGGTGTTTTTTCTTACCCTGCAGATTCTTATTTTCTCTCTTCATGGTTTCAAGATGTTCCAGCGATTCTTCATATGAATTTTTCAGTTTGAACAGCTCTGTGCTCAGAGACCTGGCTTCTTTCTGTGAGCTCTCCAGTTCTGTCTGAGACTCTTCATATTTCTGCTTCCACTCTGCCAAAATCTGTAAAACAATTCACATTTAATACAAAGCATCTGAAACAAGCATGTTATAGAATTTTAAATTCAACCTTGTCAAAGTTTCTTTGCTTCTTGTCCAGAGCAGCAGCAGCAGCATTAGACCTCTCCACATCCACCATCAGATCTTCGATCTCATTCTGCAGCCTGTGTTTGGTCTTCTCCAGAGAAGAACATTTAGCATTCACTGCTTCCACAGCCTCCTCAGCCTCCTGCAGACGCTGAGCCAGCTTCTTTCTGGATTGTCATTGAATTCCTTTTAGTTTTACTCGTGTTAATAATGATTTATGATCATTAATCATTTCCGAAAATTTTCGCCAATCATTACTTCACATTGATTATAATACATTTGGTCACTATCCATTGCTTTTAAACGTTGAAGCGTTTTGTGAGTGAAGATGTTTTTTACTCACTTGGCCTCCTCCAGTTCCTCGGTTCTCTGGATGGCGTCAGTTTCGTACTTCGTTCTCCACTGAGCCACCTCAGAGTTGGCCTTGGACATCCCACGCTGGAGTTCACCCTTGGCTTCCTGCTCTTCCTCATATTGCTCCCTGAGCAGATCACAGTCGTGACGAGCAGACTGCACTGCATGAGCTAATGCATTCTTGGCCTGAAATGAAAGCGTATTATAATGCCTGACATGTGCACACATTTAATTTATTTGTATTACTTAAGGTTTTAGTTGTTTGTTACCTTGAGTTCTTCCTCCAGTTGTCTTTTGAGATCCTCAATTTGTTGAGTGTAGGATTGTTTCCCTCTGCTAAGTTGAGACACTAGGGAATCCTTCTCCTCATTTTGCCTTATAAGTTCACCTTGGTTTGTGAAATAGTAAAATTAGAAATCTTTTTTTTCCCCCTAAACAAACATTTTTCCAATCTAATGCATACCATTCTCAGTTTGAAGCTTTGCTTTTTGCATTGTGAAATCATTGATGGTACGCTGTCCTTCTTCGGATTTTGTTTTGTACTCATTCATTTGATCTTCCAGAGACCTGCACATCTTCTCCAAATTGTTCTAAAAAAATGAAAACATCCATGAATAAATATTTCAAAAATGTTTCACAACAGCAATGGAGCAGAGATTAAATTAATTAAACGAGTATATAAGACACAAAAGTTTCGTACTTTAGCCTTTAAAATGTGTTCCATACTGGAGACCACATCATCCAGCTCCAGTCTCAGCTCACTCTTCTCCTTCTCCAGTTTCTGCTTGACTCTCTGCAGGTTGTCAATCTGTTCCCCCAGGTCAGCAACACTGTCAGCTTGTTTCTTCCTGAGCGTGGCAGCGGTGGATTCGTGCTGCAGAGTGGCCTCTTCAAGGTCTCTGCGGAGCTTCAAGAATTCCGCCTCCCTCTTCTTGTTCATCTCGATCTGGGCCGTTGTTGCTCCTCCAGCCTCCTCCAGCCTCTCGCTGATCTCCTCCAGCTCTCTGGCTAAATCTGCTCTCTGTTTCTCCACTTTAGCCCGAGCAGCTCGTTCTGCTTCGAGCTCTTCCTCCAGTTCTTCAATACGGGCCTAAATAAAAAGGGATTTTGTAATTGAATAATTATTATAATACATATAAACAAATGTTACATTTCTGTTCAATAAACCTCACTTCCTTCACTGGAATTACCTGTAGCTCCTTCAGTTTTTTCTGGAGCTGGGCAGTCATTGCTTGCTCATCTTCAATTTTGCTACTTAATTGGTTGATTTCAAAATCTTTCCTGTGGATAAAACAATTGTTAAATAGACCAATAGACCAATAGACCAATAGACCAATAGACCAATAGACCAGTAGACCAATAGTTTTTCAAACACTGGTGCATTTACAAGGGCAATTTTTTAAATTACTTTTTCAGCCTCTCTTCAAGTTGCTGTTTGTCATTTTCCAAGTCCATGATACTCTCTTGCGCTAACTTCAGGTCTCCTTCAAGCTTTCTCTTTGCTCTTTCTAGATCCATACGTACTTTCTTCTCTTGCTCAAGGGATCCTTCAAGCTTAAAAAAAATAGCATTTATAGTATATTAGTTGTAATTATTCATGATATTGAATTTAAGCCAAAAACCCAAATGTTTTGTTGTGTCCTCACATCATCCACTTGTTGCTCCAGCTTAGATTTGGCCTTGGTCAGAGTGTTGACTTTGTCTTCTTCACTCTGCAGATCATCCAGCGTTTGCTGATGAGCCTCCTGTAAGGCTTTCTTTTCCTTTGTCAGCTTAGCAATGATTTCATCCAAAGCAGCCATCTCCTCCACCAGGTTCTTTACCTGTGATGGTGTTGCAGTGATCAGGTTAGAAACATGTTAGTCCTTCATGCATTTGATATCCAGGAGTCTTTGTTGTACCTTGTTCTCAGTGGCGTGCTTCTCTTTCTCCACTTTAGCCAGAGTTAATTCTAAGTCATCGATATCTTTCTTCAGCTCAGAGCACTCGTCCTCCAGCTTCCTCTTCTTAGCCGTTAGCTCAGCATTCATCTCCTCTTCATCCTCCAGCCTTTCTGTCAACTCTTTGATTTTTGCTTCCAGCTGAATCTTGCTTTTGATCAGTCCTTCACATCTTTCTTCAGCATCACAAAGATTATCTTGCTCCTGTTGGTAATGCGTTAGGGATATTATACATTATTAGACACAGTGCATAATTTATATATCATTTGTAATAGATGTTTTAAACCTACTGAGTGAACTTGGAGCTGCAAGTCATTCTTCTCTTGGATAAGAGTGACCATTTTTTCTTCGAGTTCCTTTCTGCGGGCTTCTGATTTTTCAAAAGCTTCTTTAAGTTTGGTAAACTCTTCCTTCATGTTGGCCATTTCCTTCTCAGTCTCTGCCGACTTTAACAGAGGTTTAATCTTGAAATACATCTTCATCCAAGGCCAATTTTTGACTCCCATGAAGGCACGGATGTTCCATTGGATCACAAGTAATGCATCCCTACAGACAGCATATTGTGTTTTGTTTATATAGTGAATATATATTTGTCATCATCAATCATCGTGCCTCACTTTGTTCTCCTCCATTAACTAAATATGAAGTGCTGTCAATGGATTGAATTTTTTCCATTTTAATGTCTACTTAGTGTTTCATGTTGCTGTTTTATGTTTTTTTTGTAAAGCAGACTCAACCAATGTGGATTCGTTGAGCATTTTTCCCCCAACTTTGGCCTACAGGATTTGAAAGAGATTGACTATACTCAGAGAACTTTTCCATCATGGGAGAAAATACCTGCGTTCAACAATCTTCTGGAATTCAATTCTTGCCAGAAGGCCTCGTGACCTGGCTTGAATTCCAGTGATTATCAGAGCTAGTCTGTCATCTCTCATCTCCTCTAGCTGACCCAGAAGTCCAGCTTTGAAGAACACCTATTTCAAAGACAAGTGTTTGATAATTACTAATAAATGACCTGATATGGAAAAAAAAAATCATTTTTCTTTAAAATAATATTAGAAATACTGACCTTGGTGTGCCCAAGTTTGTACTGGCTGTGGTCAATATCCAGAGAACCCAACAGTTTTTCCGCCGCCTTCTTGTTGTCAATGAACTGTCCTTCAGGAATTGCATTTGGGTTCAAAATACGGTACCTTTGGTGCAAATATGAAAGATAAAAAACTTGGTTACTTTAAAACTATCCTACAAGAAATATCAATTCTTACAAATTACTTGTTCGTCCTTATAGGTATTTTGAAAATTGTTCATCATATTCAAACCTCTGTTTGAAATCTCCATAGAGGATCCTGTTGGGGAAGCCCTTCCTGCAGATCCTGATGCCCTCCAGAACACCGTTACAGCGCAGCTGGTGCATGACCAGTGGGTTCTCCATGGCCCCAGGAGTCTTGGTCTCATTGGGGATGATGCAGCGCACAAAGTGAGGGTGAGTGGACCTTAAGTTTGTCATCAGCTTGTTGAGATTCTCCTGTGGAGGTCATTTGAACAACCAGTTAATTTAAGAATTTTTTTCTTGTATACATCAAAGTAAAATAGTTTTGTCGTCACAGTCGGCAATGTGTGTATCCTAACCCGATGCAAGGCAGAGACAGTTTGGAAGGATGAACCCTTCTTCTTGCTTCCTTTGCCCTTTCCAGTATCTGGAACACAACACAATTTTACAATCCACTGGACTGCATTAACAGACACAGTAAATATCAATTCAAAGTGGAGGTTTATGTGATATAATCAACTTATTCTTACCTGAATCAGCTCCAGCATAATTTACAAACAAGAACGACAACAGCTTGAGAGTTGATTTCTGATACAGCCCCACAACCGTTTCATTCAGAGGATCCTTGTTCTTCACCAGCCAGTTACCGATGTTATAATCAACAGTTCCAGCATAATGAACCAAAGAGAAATGAGCCTCTGGTTTCCCTTTGACAATTCTGGGCTTCTGGAAATTGTTTGACTTTCCTAGATGGTTGTCATAGAGCTTAGCTTTAAAGGTGGCATCAGAGGCTTTGGGAAACATACACTCCTCTTCAAGGATGGACATGATACCCATGGGCTGATGAAGATAAAAGTTTATATTTGCTTATGCATGGCAAGAGAAAAAAAATACATAAAACATGGGTTTCATACAAAATAATTGGAATCACTCAAAGATCATCAAATAACCTTTAAACTCACCTTTTCAATCAGGTCAATACAAGCCTGCAAGTCCATGCCGAAATCAATAAACTCCCATTCAATGCCTTCTTTTTTGTACTCTTCCTGCTCCAGCACAAACATGTGGTGGTTGAAAAACTGTTGCAGTTTTTCATTGGTGAAGTTGATGCACAGCTGCTCAAAGGTGTTGAACTGTAATGACATTGTGAGTAATCAGAAATGAGCTCCAGAAATAAGATTTTATTCATGGTAACACACTTTTCAGTCTAAACTTACATCAAAGATCTCAAAGCCAGCAATGTCCAGCACACCAATGAAGTACTGACGGGGCTGCTTGGTGTCCAGGGATTGGTTAATTCTCACCACCATCCATAGAAACATCTTTTCATACACTGACTTGGACAAGGCACCCACAGCATAGTACACCTAGGGAGGAAAATCAGTAATATCTTTTAAATCTAACTTGTCATGAAATCAGTTTGTTCTATATATCATATTTTCTTCAACTCATTACCTGGGCAACATTTTGTCCCTTGGTGACCCACTCATTTCCTACTTTAACCCTCGGGTGACAGAGACCTTTAATGAGGTCAGCAGAGTTCAGGCCCATCAGATACGCAACTTTGTCAGCATCTGTGAAATTGAACATATAATGTGAACTGGTTACTTATGCATTAGTCTGCTTCTTTAACCTCACAGCTTTTGTGAGCGCCATGAACTGCTAACAATAATTGTTGATTATAACACGAATTAACATATTTTTCTATATGTAAACAACAGCCCATTATCTACTGAAAATTAGGGTCATAATACAGTATATACATATTTAAACACATAAAATGTTAACACATTTAGCAACTGTTTGACAGTTTAAACAACATTTTTACTTTTATGTCATGCACTGCACAATTCATACATATAAATACATTTTTAAATCAAAATCAACATGAAATACATTTGTTGATACAGTCTCAATTTACTTTCAGAATATTTCTAATAATTCAAAGGTTATATACACCATTTTATTCCTCTATTTTTCAAATTCCGATGATGTAAGTAAGTCATTTGTACATATCATGAGTTAAGTCCTCACTATGTCACTCGCTAATATTACTTAATCATGGATCTAAGGCTCGTTGTTGTTGTTGTTGTTTTTATTATTATTATTATTATTATTATTATTATTATTGTGTCATCATCATCATCATCACCATCATCATCAACAGCTTCTGTTTACCCTCAGTGCCATCAGCCTCTGCCTGCTCCTCTCGCTGCTTCTGCTTAAACTTCATGTTGCCATAGTGCATGATGGCACCAGTCAGTTTGTAAATGCTGTTTTTTTCCTCTTGAGTGAAGCCCAGAACATCAAAAGCATCCTGAATGAAGGTAGAGAAAGTTTTGTTTTTTACTTATATCAATAAGAAGGGTAAATTCCTCAAAAACACCATTTTTTGTTGTAAAGTTGTAAAGCTCACATCAGTGGCCATCAGCTCTTCAGCATCATTGATAGAGGCGACTGTGGTCTCTCCTTGGGAGATGAAGGCGTAGTCATAGGGGTTGTTGGTGATGAGCAGCATCTCTAAAAAGGTTTTTTGACGGAATAGAAAATATTTTTAGGATACAGTATGTGATGCAGTTACATGATATCCATGTCAGATATTTAATGTACACTACCTAGAAGCTCAGGCTTAACCTGAGACAAGATTTGGTAGAAAATATGGTAGTCCCTCTCCGCTTTTAATTGGTAGGTCACTCGAGACTTTTCCAAAAGATCTGTCAGACGTATGACATATTTTTAATAAACATTTGTGTGGCCATTTCCAGTATCACAAAGTTTAGAAAAACATTCAAATTAGATTAGATTAGTTGGATTAGAGACTCAACAGAATAGAATAGAATAGAATAGAATAGAATAGAATAGAATAGAATAGAAGGCTTTTTATTGTTATTGTACACTGTGTACAGCTCTTGGTGAAAAATGCAAGCACAAAAAAGAAACCCAGCGAAAAAAACAACACGATTAAAAAAAAACAAGTAAATTACGTAAACATATTTACACCAAGCCAACAAGAGTGAAATGCGCAACACAGAGCTCGATAACAGCAGCTATTAGATTCACTCACAAGTCTCGATGTCAGCAGATGATAACTTTCCTCTGTTGTCAAAATGAATTCTAATGAATTTACCCTGAAAAAGAAAAAGATTATTCTCATTCAATTAATGAAACAAATAGCCAGATTACTCACGTAGAGACTCACAAATCTGGATGAGTTGTCATTCCTGATGGTCTTGGCATTCCCAAAGGCCTCCAGAGCAGGGTTAGCCTGAATGATTTGATCCTCCAGGGTACCCTGATTTTATTAAAACATTAAAAAATTCATAAAATGACTGCAGGACAAAAAAAAATCCTTCACTTTTTGTTGACGTGACACTTTGGCAACATAAAATATGTGTGTTTAATACCAACCTTCTTCTCAGCAGATTGGTCTTTCTTTCCACCCGGCACAGCAGCAATGCTGGCAAAGTACTGAATGACACGTTTGGTGTTGACAGTTTTTCCGGCACCAGATTCTCCACTGAGTTGAAAAGAGTCAGAAAGTTTTAACCCTAACCCTAACCCTAACCCTAACCCTAACCCTAACCCTTCACCCCTAGCTGACAAACACAATTTTGCCCTTGTGACTTACGTGATAAGGATTGACTGGTTTTCTCTGTCTGTCAGAAAGAGATATTTTGAAATCATGAGTAAAATCTTATGTCTGAAGTAAATAATTTATCAAGATGAAGACTCAGATGAATTATCTACCTGCCAACATGTACTGGTAGGCATTGTCAGAGATGGAGAAGATGTGAGGAGGAGCCTCAGCCCTCTTCTTTCCTCTGTAGGCAACAACAACTTCTTGGTTGTAGACTGGCAGCCACTTGTAAGGGTTGACAGTCACACAGAACAGTCCAGAGTAGGTCTGTCATGTTGATGGATAGAAGATAGTGGCTTCACAGACTGAAATATCTTATGAATGAAGGTAATTACAGTTTTGCCTGTTGTCTTACATAGATCATCCATGCTGCGTAACGCTCTTTGAGGTTAAACAGCACAGCAGGCTCGTGGAGGAAGGTGAACATGGCCATGTCTTCAATTTTATCAAACTTTGGTGGATTCTGAGGGTGTACATCACACTCCTTCACTGTGACAGTCTACAGAAAGCAATAGCACAATGTTAAATAAAGGTCAAGACTCACATTAACATACATTTAGAGAGAACTGATGTTATATACTATAATGTATATACCTTTCCAAATTCAGTGTGAGCAGTGACTTTGTCACCATCACGAGAAGTGACAGATGCTTTGACATACTCGGCTTCTGGATCAGGAACAAAACACTCTTTTTTCATGTCAAATGCACGTGTCTGGGACTCCAGACGCTCCTTGTCTGACTTCCTCAGATAAGGAGCAGCAGGCCCAAACTCAGCCATGGCAGCATCACCCATTTTTTAACCTTTAAAAAAAATTAAACGTCATTTACAACCTGTAATCTATATATTTGCATGTATACATTTAGCACATTGTTATTTCACATTGGACCCAATGGGAAAAAACACCAGACAAGTGTGGGTGAAAATGGATTAAAATTTATTGGACATGAACGATCCTGGAAAATGTTTGTATCACAAAAAAGTGTTCATCATAAAAATAATTTCACAAAAACTTCTAAAATAGTGTATATATATTTTATTTTTATTTGTGTTATTTTAAATTTAAAAAAGAATGACATTACCACTAAGAATTACAAGAAAAAAATAATAGAGAAACAATTAGAAAATATCAGAATCAGAAAAGGCATTTGTTGCCCATGTATGAATGTATAGAAAGACCTGGAAATATACCAAAGATATTAAAGAAATGATGTAACTGATGTGCCACATAAAGAAAAATGATTGCATTAACATTTAAAAATATGGATGTGAATTTTACCTGAAGTGTTACACTCCACAGGAAACTGATGTTTATGTTCTGCAGACCTAATCAAACCAAATTGTGTCATATTACATTATTTCTCTATGAAGACAAAAGTTCAATTAAAGCAAAATGTACTCATTAAAATTCATTATCTAGCTATAAAATCTTAATATTTATATCGCAGACAAACATTCTTATAAGGTATTATATGATAACTAGCATGCATTATTCAGGTGATTTTTTCCTTACCTTGGACTATCAGCCTTTGTAAAATGAAATGATGACTCCAGTGGCTGACACCAGGCTGCTTCCCCATTAATAAAGGTTGTTAGTCAGCCAAATATGGGTATGAATATCATAGATATGGCATCCAGGTTGCCTATCATCAGAAGCATTCTCCAAATTGGGTGCAGCCAAGCTTAGCTATTAGTTGCTGTCACCTTGTGAACAACAGACAACCACGCCAGACAGGACAGGGCAAAGAAAGGGGAAGGCAGAAGGTGGGGGAAGGCTACAGTCCATCAAGTAACTGTGTATGGTCTCAGTTATACAAAGTGGTGTGCAGTCTAAATGAAGGCTCAGTATAACAAGGCTAATGGAAGTTAATATAATGCTGTAAATGTAATTATCCAAAGATAGTTATAATAAAATAAATCTTGTTAAAATATAATTATGATAGAGAGTAGATAAATCCATTCCAACTTGCTGATACTCGAATTGACCATGAATTAATTAAGAAGATGACCTGCAGTCCATATTTTCACTGATTAAACAAATTGGATGAAATACAATAATTCATATATTTACCACATTCTGTAGTGCAGTAATATAATGTGTAAGTTATGATCATATGGTATTATTCAATTTAGACGTGTTTTACCACAGATTGCCCCTATATTCATACCTAATTAAGTTGTCGAACATGTAAAATTTATGGCATATGACATATATTCTAAGTTCAACAATAGTATGTCAAGTCATGGGGTGTGAAATTCAAGAGGGAGAATAAAGAGCTGCAGCTGTTGTCTACAGAGAGGCAAGACAAGACCAAGGTCACAGCTGTGAAATCCCTTTATTATCACTCACCACTATTCACAGACATACAGTATGTCCTAAGGCTAATCACAGTCACTTGACATTGTTTCTTTGTTTTTTTTTACCAACAAGAGAAATTTCCATACGTTATTGCGATCAAACAACTACTGTACTTGTACTCACCTTTTTCAATAACATGAAATTACGCGTAAGTTTCCCAACCTGATAGATAAACAGATTTGTAGAAAATTTTTTATACCCAACGAAGATATGTTATGAGTCAGCTGAGATACTTGAATTCATATATTTATTTTTCAAACTTTTGAAGTTTTGCATGTGAAATAATTTCCCCTTCCTGATGCACAGTTATGCTACAGTTCAACTTTGCTGTCCTTGTATTTGGAGCTTCAAGATGCACATTTTAAAACAGGTCTTGTTTGTCGGCAGGCCAGTCTAGTACTCGGACTTCTTTACTGCAAAGCTATAAAATTGTGTAAGAAACATCCATGACAAAGATGTCTGGATGGCAGTATATGTTGTTTTAAAAACTGACTGGAACACTGCTAAATGACACAAGTCGGCAACTGATCTATACCATCATGATGGTTTTAAGCTTGGTCAGACTCATTTAGATGATCTGACATGAAACCATCTGAAAATACAACATTGTGACTGTCAAAAGCGTTTTGAAAAATGGATTCATCAGTCCATAGCACACTTCATTCATGATTCTACAAATTATTTACACTAAGCATTTATATGATTCAATATATATGTATGGTTGGCACGTTGGTGCAGTGGGTAGCGTCATCGTCTCACAGCAAAAAGGTTCCGGGTTCGAGTCCTGCTCTGTCTGTAGTTTGTATGTTCTCCCCATGTCTGATCGGGTTCTCTCCTGGTTCTCCAGCTTCCTCCCACCTCTAAAAACATGCACTTCAAGTGAATTGATTGTTGCAAATTGTCAGTTGTTGTTTGACTGCAGTGCACCGGCATCGCACCCAGAGTGTCCCCTGCCTCTCATCCATAAGTCCGCTGGGATAGGCTCCAAAAGTGAAAACATCACTTACAAATAATAATGAATGAATATATGTATCCTGAGTTTGTTTTTCATGCTCACTCAGTTATGCATAAGTGTTTGTACAATATTTTAGTTGTTTTGGCATTTGTATTTCTACAATAAGTTATGCATAACTGATGTGCATGTCATTATATTCAAACATGTGATGTGTAATTTATGAAACAATTTAGATGGCCTGTGCATGGTTATAACCGTGTTATCGTATTCCAGTATTCTTGTCACTAGTGTGATGCTTCTTGTTACATATTATAAGAAAAAAAAAGTCAGACCACAGATGCAATTACAAGGAATGATATGGATACATAATTTTATATGTGAGTACAGGTGTTTGGTGTGGGGAAAGATTTTTGGGGAAGCCCAGTTTAGATGTGTGTTCATTGGCACAGTGTAGGGTAACCAAATGAGCACCTTTGACACTCCACATATCCATTGCTGTTACATTTATGATTTTCAACATGGACACTTTCATATGCTCACAATCCTACAAAGGTTCCCATAAATGTGTACATTGTCTTATTAATTTATGCTATTCCTCAATTCCAGTAGCTTTTTTTGGTGGTGGGAGAAAAGATCCAAAAGAAGACAGTAGGAGCTTGTGGTACCAGCCATCTAGTCCATGCTAAGAGTATCCTCATTAAAACTCTGAAATAATCTCAATTTAAAAATGAAATTTTCCTGTTAGTCTGGCTTCAAATTTAATTCTAAGTTGTCTCTTAATAGACAATATGAGTTTTCTCTAGAAACTCCAAATCTTTCAATACAAAATAAGGAAAATGCAATACTTTTTGATAAAGAGACTGGCGAGCTGGCTTTTGTATGGTCTTCACACACTTTGCAGACATAGCAGTGATTAACCTCATCTGGTTGGTTCGTCAACTCATTATTCTTTTATTATTTAAGATGATTTGACCTCCTAAGGAACAAGAGAGTCTACAGTAGGAGTACAACCACTTGTTCACTGTGTAACCTGGGTTTGGGCAAGAGGTGGTCTTCCAATGTTATGAATAGCTCCGTAGAATTAAAGTGTTTTATTCAAATGGCAACCTCTTGTGAAAACTACCGGCAAAGCCTTGCTTTCCCTTGTTTTATGGAGAAAACTCCACTATAAGTGGTCTTATCTTGGAAGTCAAAAAAATTGGAATATAAATGTGTAGTTGGCTCTGGTCAAAATAAAGTAATTTAAATTACTTAGCTGCAGAGTTTTGCTTTGGGAACCAGCTGTAGTTTATTCTGGTGAATACAGCAATGACTTTTATATGACCATTAAATAAATCATAGGACAATGTTGATAAAATGTTCTGTACAATCTACATTTTGCAGATGATGGTATCCTGTTTATGTACAAAATAAAGTATTATCAAAATATATTTAATTTTTGTAATGAGGGTAGCTGTTCCTCAATACATCTTCAACTATTTTTTATCAAATAATAGCTATATTACCAGAGAAAATTTGTCTATGATCAAATGTTCATAGTGAAAACTTATTTTTGGCTTGTCACGTTTGGGGTCGCCACAGAGTCCCATCCTTTTTTTAATTTTTAGCAAAGGTTTTACACCGGATGCCCTTCCTGCCTCAACCTTCTGTATTTTACAGATTTATTTAAAAATTTGAATTTCAAGATTTTTTTTTTTTTCCTCACATGCTGTAAATTGTCATCTTGACATGCTTGATGTGCATGTTCTTCACAATGTTAGAAGCTGCACTCTATGACTTCTATGCAAAGGATGCCTGCTGGAAGTAGCCTCTGTCCCCATGGCATTGTTTTCTTCCCTTTATCCTTGAGCACAAAGATAACTTGTGAAATTCCTGCTGGCTGCCATTCGGGACTTGGTTGTTCAGTGTGTGGACAATTTGTGACGCAGGTAGTGCGAACAGGTTTAAATTCTTTGTTTGAACCACAGCAACAGGTGATAAGCTCTTGAGAAAACATTCATGTACTGTATGTAGTGAAATATTGGGTCCTTCCATTGTTTATGCATAAGAATTTAAGCAAATCTGTATTCCGGTGAAATTTTTAAAATAAGTTTGTTGTATTTTGAAGGACTGTGAAGCAAATCAACCTGAAATTGTTATAAATGATGGATAGAAATTTGAATCAAACTATCTGGAACAAATGAGCATTTACAAAAAATGTTCAATAATGTAATGAAAAACATCAAGCAACTTCATGTCTGTTCCATCATTTCTTAGTAGGTTTTTTTTTTTTTGCCTTCGCACTAGAATTTAGATTTCCTTTACTTATCCTATTATCTATTCCAGGAGCTATCTTTACACTGAGTCATCCATTGAAGGTCTCATTCTCAGCTGTCCATAGTTCTTTTGTCTCTCCCTTGTACAATCACACGGACTCACAAGGGAAGCCCTGAAGCACCTTGCCTTACTTAAGTGTGAAATATGAGCCAACATATTGTTGGTATCTTGCTTGATGTTTGAGGTCACTTCTAAGGGCGTATTGATTTGTGGTGAGGGAGAGGAGCTTGCCATTCTCATGCCTTGTCTTCTCCCTGTGTTTTGTAGACGAGGGGAGTTTTGTAAAGACGCTCCGTCTGAGTCATATTTGTCCACTGATAAGGCATCAGCCAGGACTTGACAAAATAACAGAAAGGTAATGACAAATATTTAATACATTTATTATCTTCTTTTGAAAACTTCTAACTTCAGTTTGATAAAGGTCTAATTTATTCATGTGATATACATATTTTCAATGTCCTACTTTGATCGATATGACACATTTCTTGAGTTATAGCTCTTTCTTGCAGGACTCTACCCATGAACACCAAGTGAGACATCTGACACTTCTTTGTGTTCCAGGCAACCTTCCTTCTCTCACCACTGAAAAAAAGATGCTTGCTCCTGCAGAAAGACGGATCTGCAAAGAAAAGGTAAGGTCACCTCTCCTAATAGGTATTATTTTTCAATTGCTTTTTACATCTGTAATTGATTAAGCATTCATTTTATCTTTTACACACTCTAGAGTGACATTTTTAAAGGAGTACTGGTAAAATTATACCTGTATTGTGTTATTATTGTGTTATTATTTGTATGTGTCTATATATTATGCACCTGCAATAACTGAAAATGATCCACTGATTTTCTTTTTAGAGCAATCAAAAGCTCAAAACACATGCTTTTATGTATTGGTGACTTGTTAAGTGGTGAAGTAAATACCAGAAGGCAGACTGACATACAGCTCTGCTTTTACAGAGCTTTTTTCATTCATTTTACTTAAATTCTCCTCATGGTCATTTACGAGTCCTCTTATTTTAATGTCAAGTAGGGCTTCTTTCCAACAGCTGCCAACTGGGAGATGCCCTGAGTACAAAGATAACTTGTGAAATGACATTTATCCATCTTTACAGCACACCTTCATACGAAGGAGAGAAATTTTCTCCTCAGTATTTACTCAAGACACTGGCTACCAAATTTAGTCTTCAGAAATAGTTTACTTTGTTAACTTGAATTTGCACAGTGCTAGAAAAGCAAATAATAATAGCATATAATATCATACATAAAAGAAACAATTCAGTAAATAACTTGATGCTCTGCTATATTGTTTATTTTGATGATAACTTCTTATGCGGATAACTATTAATAATAGATAATTCCATTTGTTGTGTGCTTTCTTATTTCAAATATTAATTAAATTGATTAAATGTCATATACAAAAATTAACAGTCAAGACAAAAATAGATCAGAAGTGAGACGTGTTTACTTTGTTGAAACACTGTTATATTGTACACATAAAACAGTGGATGTACAAAACAATTACATTAAATAAGAATTATAAAGGAAAACGTTTTTTCTTTGTAGCTGTGAACCACTGGAATCTTTAATATGACAAGAATTCCTTTCACGTACATGTTAGGGAGACACCATATTTCAGGAAAATCAATCTTTTGGGGGGGGGGTGTATATGTGTGTGTGTGTGTGTGTGTTTGTGTGCGTGCGTGTGTGCGTATGTGTGTGTGTGTGTGCGTGCGTGTGTGCGTGCGCGTGCGTGCGTGCGTGCGTACGTGTGTGTGTGCGTGCGTGCGTGCGTGTGTGTGTGTGTGTGCGTGCGTGCGTGCGTACGTGTGTGTATGTGTGTGTATACACCGAATATATACGTATTGTACATACAGTATATACATATATATATACTGCATGCATATGTACAGTATATATGCATATATACACACAACATAAATATATACATTTATGTATACATTTGTGAACACACACACCTCCTGATTTTACTGTATAATATCTTGAAGGTAAATGTGTCAAATTATTGTGTTAATAATTTGTAAGTTCACTGACCTGCAGGATAAATAACGCAGTCATCCAACATCCCCTGTACTTTACATAGAATACTATTTTTTCCCTCATGTTTACACAAACCCTTGCATCAAGCATCTGCACCTACTTCCTACCTCCCTTCATAACAATATGCTCAGCTTCATCCAGATGGTGATGAACATCTTTGATGCTTTGCGCCACGTTCTTCTTGTGCTCCAATTCTCTCCAGGTGAGCACTGGTGTCCTGCTCCTTCTTCAGCTTCTCTGTTCACCATGGCTGTATGAGTGATGGCATTCTTTACCTTTTCCTCTGCATTTCTGAATTCCTGCACTGCTTCTTCCACTTTAGATTGAAGATGGGATGTAACAGCCTCCAGCTTCTTCTCTTTTTTATCAGACTTTATGTTTACATAAACAAATGACACCAATGAGCTTATGAATGTTGTTATTCTCTCCTTGGATGTGGCCCAAACTATCAAAGGTATCCCAAAAACATTGATATCAAAAAATTCTGGAGTTCATCAAGTGCATTTATTATTTAGTTTTTGACTGAGCGCTGAAGATTGGTCTCACATCACTGTGTATCAGCTGTTCAGAAATCATAGAGAGTACCATTGTGATAAGGCTCTCTACGCTTTGAGCTGAAAGGTCACATGAGACGATTCCAAAAAGTTTATTAGAGAGATGAACTCTAATCGTGGTAGACCTTAAAATTTTTCACATTTTTAGTTAAGTTTCACAATCATCAGACTTGTCATTCCTGGTGGTCTCACCTTTCCCAAAGGTCTCCAGACCTTTTGGGAAAGATGAGACTTTATTAAATTTATTTTTAAATAGTGCCCTCTTGTTGCACATTAGATTTAGAAATATATTTTGTAATGCAGACCTTGTTCTCAGCAGACAGATTGTCATCTGGGACAGCGGAGTAAAGGAAACAAAAAAAAAAAGTGTCTTTGAAATACTGGATTCTCCCCTGAGTCGAGGGGTAAATTTTAGGCCCAGACTACCTATCCATCATTTCAAAGATGTGGCTTACATGATAAAGATCATATTTATGACTTCATCACTGTCACTGATAATGGAAGCTTTTACATGTTCAACCAATGGGTCGGGGACAAAACACTCTTTCATATTGAAGGGATAGGTTCAGCAGTAAAGTCCTTATGCAACTTTTCCATGTAAGGAAAATCCATCCCAAATGTCATCATGACAGCATGAATCATCTTTCAACCTGCATTTATAAATGTTTGGTTATTCCTTCATTGACTTAAAGCATCAGCATGCACTTAAATTTACATATATGCCATCAAAGTTGTCACAATTTTTCATATATCATTGTGCATACATTTATTTATTACATATTTATCAAGCCCAGCAATAAAGTTTTTAAAAAATTACATTTTGAAGGATATCATTCAAACCTGACTCAAGACATGTCTATAGCAAAGACAGCGCATTTTAAGACATCTGTTCTATGACTACCCATCGCATTGATGTAAACATCTTTGCTTACCTTTGACTTACCAGTTAATCAAGTGGAGTGAGCTCTGTAGCGACAGCAGCCCGTTCATCATAAATTAGAACAGTTTATTTACCAAATATGACTGAGTCTTTGGAGAAAGTTCCTTATTGTGCTGCTGCTATTGTTGCTTTCACGCTGTGGCAAACAACATGTGACAGAGAAGATAATACATGGAACATAGAGAGGGGAGGGCAGGAGGTGGGGATGAAAAGCCTGATATCAAGTGACAATTATTTTATTTATGTAAATAATGACATTTATTTATAAGTTTATTATCTGTAACATCTTTGTAGTTGTTTAATTTTATTAGATTTGAGGTATTTTGTAGTTTAGATAGTGGACTTGTTTCTTGATGTTTGGTTAGTTTTTCAGTATTTCATCACTTAACTTTAAGTATTCAGGTTATGAATGAATGAATGAGTACATTTATTTCGAATAACAAAAAAATAAAAATAAAAATAACGATAACAAACAATAATAAATACACCAGAATGGTGTGAACAATATCCGAAAAGGAGTAGGAATAAGTGTAAACTTATTGAACTCCTACCCCCTTATTACTGCCTGTCTTGAATTGTTAGTGGGAGCAGTAATATAATGACACATTAAAAAAATGGTTATTCAGTATATTTTAACTAGGGTTAAAAAATAAATAAATAAAATATATTTTTTTGTGCGGAAAAAAAAAAGTTAAAACAATAGAATCCACAATATTTTTGTAGTAGCCTCTTCAAATCACCATTGAGTTCAGTTCCTTCATCCCACAGACAAGTGGCAGAGAAGAATAACTAATAGAGCAGGTCTGGACTTTAAGATTCCTGATCAAAAACAACGTTTGGCAAAAATTAATAGCGTCAAAAATGGTGAAATACATCGCTACAGCCTGAGACAATAGAATTTTGCAGCTGTTGTGAAGCGCGTGTTAAGGTCAAGGCTCTAGATTATCACTCACTACTGTTTTGCCAATCAAGGTCTCCACCCTTAGTCTAATGGTGTCGTCATGGCATTGTTCCCTTTTCTCTGGCCTTGAGGACAAAGATAACCCTGTGAAATTCTTTCCTGGATTTGTTCCCTTTAATTGGGAACGGTGTCCTTTCACTGCCCTTCTTAATCAGACTTTGAAATGCAGACTCCCTGATGCCAGGGGGTGATGAGGAGGAACAGATGAGGAGAAACAGATGCATGCCAGGAAAATCCCCTTCTTGTTCCTAAGCAGATATTTTATCAATACTTGTCATCAATACTTTAATTAACATTCAAAAATGAAGTACATACATTTGCTGTTTGTGTTAATTCTATGTACGAGTTAGTTTCATTCAGGGAAAAAACGCATTTAATATTTTAAATAATATTTCAGGGGTATTATTCAGTATTTTTAGATGTGATTTTGATGTTTGCCTTTCTTCGTGGAACATGTACAGCTGTCCACTTTCACCTTTTTGCATATGAAACTAAACATAGAAAATGTGTTTCCTCCGTAAAAATTGGCAGAATGAGTCCACAATGATCTTCAAATGGAAATTACAAGAGATGTTTAGAATTTGCTTGGGCATTGTTGGACTCATTCTCACTCGCAGCTGTCTAATTCCCAGGCGAAATCATCTGTTATTTTGTTCCCCGCCTGGCTTTCATCCTCTTCTTGCTGTATGGTCAGAGTTGTAACCAGATCCTTCTAAGTGAAAGCCAGTTGTTGGCTCATGGTCTTTGATGGAAAGTACAGATGGTGTCATGCTAATGCTATTGTTGGAGGAGTTTGCTCACTAAGAAATAGTTCTAAGCATCCCAGTTCCACAAATTGAACAAGAAGAAGTGGCAGCACGGTGGCGCTGTTGCCTCAGAGTAAGATTCCACCTAGGGAATTTCTGTGTGGAATTTGCATGTTCTTCCCATGTTTGCTTGGGTACTTTCTGGGTTCTCCCTTCCTCCTTCTTTCAGAAACAGAGCAGTGTTGAGTTAGTTCAGCAAAAAATATACCACAATTTAATTTACAACTTGTAATGTGTATATGGCGTTCTTATAGGCGTGGGTATGACGATAAAACTGTATCCAGCCTGGAGAGGGATGGGCACCGCCAGGTTTGTTGCCCAAGATGCGACATGTGATGATAACCACAACTTTGCCCATATCAGCTTGGTCGTTGCCTGGGTCACCAAGGACAGAATCTACCATTGGACACCAGGACAAAGGTGAAAAATGTGAAACTGGGAAACAGTTTGCAGATTCTACATTAAGGATAACATAGTTGTGGGAACCAAGGAGGTCAAGTCTGTTCTGAAAAGAAAGAAGCAGGCATTCAGAAGTGGGAAGAAGTAGGAGATGAGGAACAGGAAACAGGAACTTGGACTCTGCCTGAGGAAGGCCGTAGGGAGACTACAACAGGAAACTAGGGTGCTACCAGGTGCTGTCACATTACTACGACTACCACCAACACTAGCATTGACCGGGTGACATCAATGCTGAGGAGGAAGGGAGCCAGACCAGACCAGGTCTCTCCAAGACTTTGCTGCTGAACTGGGCGATCCTCTTCATCAAGTATTCAACCTCAGGCTGGGGAGGGTCCTGTCTCTGTGGGAAGACCTCCTGCATTGTCTCTATGTCTAAGAGGGGACGCTGCACTCAGCTCGATGATTACTGATTGGTCGTAATGGGGAGCACTGACCCCTTGTCAGTCTGCCTATCAGGCTCAGGTTGGGGTTGTCGACACCGTCCTGTATCTCCTCCACCATGCGATCTGTTATCTTGACGCCAGAGGTTTGCACTGTTAGGCTGCTCTCCCTTGATTCCCGAGTGACCACCATCTATCCGTTTATGCATCATGAATTTTTTACTTTCATGCAATGATCCTCTCCTGAAGCTGTTTGGGGTCCTTCTAGTCCCACTCTGCCAACCTCTTATTTAAACCATCACAACCTACTTTCTTTTGTAAATATCCAGATGTTTTACTCTTACTCAATTTTATCATCATTTTCAGGTATCATAATTTCAGTTATTTGTCTTTTTATCCCTGACACGTACAATAGATCTATCAACTAGGGGGTGTTTCTTATTGATAATAAGGTAAGTGCAGCTGAATTAAACAAGGTGGGATATCAATTAACTTTCGCCAAATAAACTCAAAATTTTGAATAATTATAACATACCTTAATACAGTTTTTACATTGCAGAAGTCTGCCACAGGTGTCTTTAGCTGGTTTAGCTAGTTTTATTTGTGGTGTGGTTTTCATCTGTAATGACAGAGTAGGCTACAGGAAATGAGTGTCCAGACGAGGGCAAAAGGGGGCCACTGTACAGGTTTGACAAACTAACTGACACAAATCAAAACTGAACAATAAGACAATGTGAATGTTATCTCAGACGGAGCTCCCTGTAACTGAAATAAATGATGAACGTACACATTATTTTGAATCTGCTTTGTTTTATTCTATTCTTTATTCAGTTACAATACTTAGAAGACAATGGGGACTCCATCAATGGGAACTCAATAGGTCACAGGGGGCCATGAGTTTTACTCCTCCTCTAGCCCTTTCTGTGAAGAGGAATAATGACAGAAAATGAAGAGAAATATATTATTGACAGAGGAAAGAGGGACAACAATCAAAAAGTTTTACATAAAGTATCACATCAGAATTGTATTTCCCCCCTTAATATTGTTGCAAAATATTAGTTAGTCATAATGAATTACCATTACCCTTCAAGTTGTGTCAACATCTGAACTAATTAGTTGAATCTCAATAAAAGTGACGTATATAAATACTGCTCTGGTTTATTCATCGTCAACATGATGAGCAGCTCTACTATTTCCAATTTTGCATTAATAAACAGCCTGTAATAGAAATGTTGTGCTTACCTTTGACCCGACATCACGGCTCTTAGCACGCATCTTGTTGACCTGAGACTCAGCAATGTCAGCTCTCTCTTCAGCCTCATCCAGCTCATGCTGCAGTTTACGGAACTTGCTCAGATGAGTATTCGCCTGCTCTTCCTGCAGAATTCAACAAAAACATGTGTCACAATATTATATTACAGTTAAAAATGAACCTATAAGAGAAGATGTAACCATTAAATCTCAATTTTTCATAAGGAACTAAATTTGATTTAATCCTGAGGGCAGGTTACAAATGAGAAACAATATCTCCAGCTAAAACTCACAGCTTCCTCAGCGGCTCTCTTGTAGGCTTTGACTTTCAGCTGCAATTTGTCAACCAGGTCCTGCAGACGAACAGTGTTCTTGCGATCCTCTTCAGTCTAAATAAAATGGTAGCAATAGCAAACAATATCACCCATTTATTCAGCAGCATTATTTTTCATGAGTATCTTACTATTTTACGATGTGTTTCTCCTGTGATAACTTTTTTTTAAATTACCTGGTATGTGAGCTCTTTGATGCGTCTCTCATATTTGCGAATTCCTTTCACAGCATCGCTGCTCTTCCTCTGCTCCAACTCAATCTCAGCTTCCAGCTCCTTCACCTGAATAAATAACATACTCATTTAATAATGTATTGAAAAATAACAGGGTCACTCAATGACAGCGCAAAGCAGATGCCGAAGAGAAAGATCAGACAGCTGTTCAGTTCTACTGAGCTTTTTAGGTCTAAAGTTTACTCTCTGTTGGTTTTTGTTGTACAATTAAAACAATGCCCAGGGACAAAGCTAGTACAGCTATGTGTTGGACCAATCTGATCACCTCGTAAACTAATAATTCATACATTTCCACTTTGGTTTGATGGAGATCGAACTAGTTAAACAGTCAACCAATGGTGATGATAATATTTGGCATCTTTAGGATATACAAGACGGCCAAAATTACTGAAGAAATATAAAACTAGTAATGAGATCTTTCTATAATTTCAAAGTTGTCTTACCCTGGCCTCAAGCTTCTGCAGCTGCTTCTTGCCCCCCTTCATGGCAATCTGCTCAGCTTCATCCAGACGGTGCTGAAGGTCTTTGATGGTCTGCTCCATGTTCTTCTTCATTCTCTCCAGGTGAGCGCTGGTGTCCTGCTCCTTCTTCAGCTCCTCTGCCATCATGGCTGCATCAGTGATGGCCTTCTTGGCCTTTTCCTCTGCATTTCTGCATTCCTGCACTGCTTCTTCCACTTCAGATTGAAGCTGGGACGTATCAGCCTCCAGCTTCTTCTTCTGGTTTATCAGACCAGTGTTCTACAAATTTTGAAGATGAAAAATGTATAAGTATAGGACAGCACAAGAAACTGATAACCTTTTTAGATTGAGCTTTATATACTGGGCAAGAAAAAAAAGCTGTAGTAATTGTATAGAGCCATACCTGTGAGTGCAGTAGCTGCACCCTCTCACTGACATCCAGCAACTCTTGCTCAGCAAGTTTACGACCTCTCTCCGTTTGCTCCAGAGCAGACCTGAGTTCCTCCAGCTCAGCCTGAAGCAGGTTGTTGCGCCGCTCAACGATAGCAATGTTCTCTTTAAGATCAGCGTTTCCTCGAACACAGTCATCCAGTTGAATTTGGCAATCCTTAATGAGGTGGCACAAACCGCGTTAAAACTTAATATCCGATTGAATTTGGAACATATTTAGAAAGGGACACTTTCATCATCCTCTTTACCTTCAGATGGGCATGAACAGATTTAAGCTGCTTCTGGGCCTCTGCTGCCTGCCTGTTGGCCTGGCTCAGCTGGATCTCCATCTCATTGAGGTCTCCCTCCATCTTCTTCTTCAGGCGCATGGCCTCATTCCTGCTCCGACACTCCGCTTCAAGAGAGCTCTGCAGGGTGTCGATCGTCCTCTGCAGGTTCCTCTTGCTCTGCTCCATCTCCTCATCTTTCTCAGTTAGTTTACGTTCAATGTCAGCTTTAATTTGATTGAACTCAAGCTGGGCTCTGAGAATCTTTCCCTCTTCATGCTCCAGGGAGGCCTGATGCACAGGAGGGTGGAGAGTTATGCAAAACAGGAGACAGTGGTGCTGAAAACATTTTGTCCATCAAAAAGAGCCTTTACCTCAGCTTCCTCGAGAGCAGACTGGATCTCACCCTTCTCTTGTTCCAGTTGTTTCCGTAACTTCTCCAGCTCATGAATGCTCTTTCCGCTCTCACCAAGTTGCTCAGTGAGATCAGAAATCTCCTCTGTGGAACGTCAATCGGTGTGATTATGATGGTTTGATGGGATTAAGAATTCCGAATGTCTTTTGAAACTTGGACTCAAACCCTGCCATCAGATCTTACCCTGTAAGTTTTTATTCTCCCTCTTCATGGTCTCCAGATGATCCAGACACTCCTCATAAGAGTTCTTCAGTTTGAAGAGTTCGGTGCTCAGAGCCCTGGCCTCCTTCTGGGAGCTCTCCAGCTCACACTGAGACTCCTCATACTTCTGCTTCCACTCAGACAGTACCTGGGGTAGAGAGAATGAAAGTCCAACTATAGTTGATTGTGGTCAGGAAAAGTAGAGAAGACTACATGGATGGGTTTGGATGGGTTTCCTTCATTTATTTTGTTTTAATCCAGAACCATTTAGCTCAACCATTGTTAAAGATATGGGGATGGGGAGTTACTTTCCCTACATAAAGTATTTTTTTACAGACCTCATTATGGGCTTCTTTCGTAACCCTTCTAGTGAAAGGTACTACTAGACTCTCAGACTGTACTGTCCACAATAGATTGTGTATTTCACCTTGTCGAAGTTTCTTTGCTTCTTGTCCAGAGCAGCAGCAGCAGCATTAGACCTCTCCACATCCACCATCAGATCTTCGATCTCATTCTGCAGCCTGTGTTTGGTCTTCTCCAGAGATGAACATTTAGCATTCACTGCTTCCACAGCCTCCTCAGCCTCCTGCAGACGCTGAGCCAGCTTTTTCCTTCAGAAATAATTTAGTCTCAGTGCTGTTGGGCTCGATGTGTAAATTTTAATTGATTTAATAAACACGGCTGCTTGTTCACCTAACAAACAAACTTTTTGTTCGTCTTACATTTTAATAGGAACATAATACAAACAAAAAGCTGATCTGCTAGACAAAGTAAAAATGCAACTTAAAGCATTGCATCAGGAATTTGTATTTCCAACTCACTTGGCCTCCTCCAGTTCCTCGGTTCTTTGGATGGCATCAGTTTCGTACTTCGTTCTCCACTGAGCCACCTCAGAGTTGGCCTTGGACATCCCACGCTGGAGTTCACCCTTAGCTTCCTGCTCCTCCTCATATTGCTCCCTGAGCAGATCACAGTCATGACGAGCAGACTGCAATGCATGGGCAAGGGCACTCTTTGCCTGTCAAACCAAAATTTCATTGACGTTTAGTAATTTTTTACTAATGTTGCAGAACATGTCATTCCTGAATCACTGCCCAGGCCTTGTCCGTGTTGTCTGAAACATCATGTCACCTTGGTTTCCTCCTCAAGTTGTCGTTTCAGATCTTCAATCTGTTGAGTGTAGGACAATTTTCCTCTTGTCAGTTGAGACACTAGAGAATCCTTCTCTTCCAGCTGTCTTGAGAGTTCACCTAGTATTTTGGCAAAAGCAAAGTTTTATTGTCCATTGTCTCAAGAAACCTTGTATTATCAACAAAATTAAATTGAATTCCAGTGTTAAGATAGTTTGTATTAAAGCAAAAACACCATTTTCTGTCTGAAGTTTTGCTTTTTGCATGTTGAAGTCATTGATGCATCGTTGAGCCTCTTCAAATTTGGTCTTGTATTCGCTCATTTGATCTTCCACAGTCCTGCAAGTTTTCTCTAGATTTGTCTAGATATAAAGTAAAAACACAAGAACGCTGTTAATTCTGACATATTTGTGAGATCCTAATAACAGCAAAAAGAACAACTATGTTCAACCTTTGTCTTCACGATATGTTCCATATTAGAGACCACATCATCCAGCTCCAGTCTCAGCTCGCTCTTCTCTTTCTCCAGTTTCTGCTTGACTCTCTGCAGGTTGTCAATCTGTTCCCCCAGGTCAGCAACACTGTCAGCTTGTTTCTTCCTGAGCGTGGCAGTGGTGGATTCGTGCTGCAGAGTGGCCTCTTCAAGGTCTCTGCGGAGCTTCAAGAATTCCGCCTCCCTCTTCTTGTTCATCTCGATCTGGGCCGTTGTTGCTCCTCCAGCCTCCTCCAGCCTCTCGCTGATCTCCTCCAGCTCTCTGGCTAAATCTGCTCTCTGTTTCTCCACTTTAGCCCGAGCAGCTCGTTCTGCTTCAAGCTCTTCCTCCAGTTCTTCAATACGGGCCTTTAAAGGCAGAATTATTATTAGCAAACCTCCTACTAAGTATTTTTCAAACTTTTAAAGCACACATTCATCAATTACCTGTAGCTCTTTTAGTTTCTTTTGAAGCTGAAGGGTTATGGCCTGCTCATCCTCTATCCTATTACTCAGCTGATTTATCTCAAAGTCTTTCCTGTGGAGATCAGTTATAAGTAGAACAAATGCCATCTTTTCTGCATGCACCTTTGCAGTTCCATTGAATAATGCAAATTGTTTTTTAAAATTATGCATTTACTTTTTCAGATGCTCTTCAAGGTTTTGCTTGTCATTTTCTAGATCCATTATGCTCTCGTGTGTCAATTTCAAGTCACCTTCCAACTTCCTCTTTGCCCTCTCGAGATCCATCCGGACCTTCTTTTCTTGTTCTAGTGAACCTTCAAGCTGGAAAGTATCATTAAAGTAAGCCAAACTGCTTTTCTAAACACATTTTGTGCTTAAGATTAAGATGGAAACAACACTAAAATTCTCACATCATCCACTTGTTGCTCCAGCTTAGATTTGGCCTTGGTCAGAGTGTTGACTTTGTCTTCTTCACTCTGCAGATCATCCAGCGTTTGCTGATGAGCCTCCTGTAAGGCTTTCTTTTCCTTTGTCAGCTTAGCAATTATTTCATCCAAAGCATTCATCTCCTCCACCAGGTTCTTTACCTGTGATGGTGTTGCAGTGATTAGGTTAGAAACATGTTACTCCTTCATGCACTTGATATCCAGGAGTCTTTGTTGTACCTTGTTCTCAGTGGCGTGCTTCTCTTTCTCCACTTTAGCCAGAGTTAATTCTAAGTCATCGATATCTTTCTTCAGCTCAGAGCACTCGTCCTCCAGCTTCCTCTTCTTAGCCGTTAGCTCAGCATTCATCTCCTCCTCATCTTCAAGTCTCTCAGACAGCTCTTTGGCTTTAGCTTCCATCTGGATTTTGTGTTTTATCAACCCCTCACATCTTTCTTCAGCATCCGCAAGATTATCTTGCTCCTACATTGAAATGAATAGTATTTTGATAACTTGTGAAAACATGTTATGTACATAATTAATAAATAATTCATTGGCTCACCGCTTGAACTTGGAGCTGCAGGTCGTTCTTCTCTTGGAGAAGAGTGACCATTTTCTCCTCTAGTTCCTTTCTACGAGTTTCAGATTTTTCATAAGCCTCTTTCAGCTTGAGGAATTCTTCCTTCATGTTGGCCATCTCTTTTTCTGCCTCTGCAGATCTCAACAGAGGTTTGATCTTGAAGAACAACTTCATCCAAGGCCAATTTTTGACCCCCATGAAGGCACGAATGTTCCACTGGATCACCAATAGTGCATCTCTGTCAATGATTCACCAAGAAACATTATTACAACATAACACAAGATCATGAAATGATTAAGAAATCATGTACTTTGTTCAAATTGATTTTTAAATTGCTGATCCAACTAACCTCCTTTCAACAATCTTCTGGAACTCCACTCGTGCCAACAGACCTCTAGATCTGGCCTGGATTCCAGTGATAATTAATGACAAACGGTCATCCCGCATCTCCTCCAGTTGTCCAAGAAGACCAGCTTTGAAGAACACCTTGAAGAGCATGTCAGACATGACATAAATATGTATTCTATATTCAAATGTATTAAGCTGTACATATGCCTATTTGTGTAGATTTCTGTTTGTGGTCACAAAGCATGCAAAAAAAACATTTTTGATATGAAAGCAGAACTACTATTGAAGTCCTAGAAGCACAATAACGGTTTAACTCTGTTGCTAATCTGTCAGATCCTCTTTTATACGTGCAGCACCAGCAATCATTATTATTATTAAAGACCTTGAGGGTAGTAAAAGATCTAGCGTCCATATTAAAATACACTTTACTGCCTTGTGATTGAGGATCAAGTTAAAAGACAACTGGGAAGCAATAGTTCCAATATAAATAGAGATTTCAAGATTTTTTCTAGTCATTTTTGTAATGGGTGATATTTTAGAGAATGTGTCTGACGTGCACACATTCCTAATGCACATTCTAAAAGGCTATAACATGTTCATTAATTATATATCAGGCTGTAATTGCACTAAAATATTTTATCATTTGTATGAAGTTAAAATGATTTTAAATATAAAATGCTGAATTCCTAAGGAATTAACAAACCTCATGCTCATTGCATTTGTTACTTCTTGCCTGTTTGGTTTTACATAATTTGTTGAAAATGATGGTAAATATTACTGAAATATCACTAAAGCATCTTGCTTCATTTCATAAACACGTTATGCCAAATTGAGATTTGATTAGTCTTGTTTGATGCTATTTCCTACTGCTCTTTCTCCACATTAATTACTTTGGTGTGTCCAAACTTGTACTGGCTGTGATCAATGTCCAGAGATCCAAGAAGTTTCTCTGCTCCCTTCTTGCTGTCAATGAACTGACCCTCAGGGATGGCAGCAGGATTCAGGATACGATATCTGGAAAAGAATAAATTAAAGTAAATTCTAAATGATTTTTATCTAACTTTCTTTTGAAATCTCACCTGATCTGTTTAATTCAATACCTCTGTTTGAAATCTCCATAGAGGATCCTGTTGGGGAAGCCCTTCCTGCAGATCCTGATGCCCTCCAGAACACCGTTACAGCGCAGCTGGTGCATGACCAGTGGGTTCTCCATGGCCCCAGGAGTCTTGGTCTCATTGGGGATGATGCAGCGCACAAAGTGAGGGTGAGTGGACCTTAAGTTTGTCATCAGCTTGTTGAGATTCTCCTGTGGAGGTCATTTGAACAACCAGTTAATTTAAGTATTTTTTTCTGATGTACATCAAAGTAAAATAGTTTTGTCGTCACAGTCAGCAATGTGTGTATCCTAACCCGATGCAAGGCAGAGACAGTTTGGAAGGATGAACCCTTCTTCTTGCTTCCTTTGCCCTTTCCAGTATCTGGAACACAACACAATTTTACAATCCACTGGACTGCATTAACAGACACAGTAAATATCAATTCAAAGTGGAGGTTTATGTGATATAATCAACTTATTCTTACCTGAATCAGCTCCAGCATAATTTACAAACAAGAACGACAACAGCTTGAGAGTTGATTTCTGATACAGCCCCACAACCGTTTCATTCAGAGGATCCTTGTTCTTCACCAGCCAGTTGTTAATATTATAATCAACAGTTCCAGCATAGTGCATCAGAGCAAAGTGGGCCTCTGGTCTCCCTTTGACAATCCTGGGCTTCTGGAAATTGGAAGATTTCCCAAGATGGTTGTCATAGAGCTTAGCTTTAAAGGTGGTGTCACTGGCTTTGGGAAACATGCACTCCTCTTCAAGGATGGACATGATACCTAAGGGCTGAGGAGATACAGATATATCATCACTGAAAAATAAACAAACATCAGTCATTCTGCATAGCTGAAAAAGTAAGTAAACCTCACCTTTTCAATCAGGTCAATACAGGCCTGCAAATCCATACCGAAGTCAATGAAAGTCCATTCAATGCCTTCTTTTTTATACTCTTCCTGCTCCAGCACAAACATGTGGTGGTTGAAAAACTGTTGCAGTTTTTCATTGGTGAAGTTGATGCACAGCTGCTCAAAGGTGTTGAACTGTAACGCAAAGTGACAAATTTAAAATTAATCTTTATATTTGCATCTTTGCTACCTCATTGAAATGGAATTGAAGGAATTGGTGGGCCTTGATTTGCATTTAGTATATCAACTATCAAAAAAATTTTAAAAAAAGGAAGCTCACATCAAAGATCTCAAAGCCAGCGATGTCCAGCACACCAATGAAGTACTGACGGGGCTGCTTGGTGTCCAGGGATTGGTTGATTCTCACCACCATCCATAGAAACATCTTCTCATACACAGCCTTTGACAACGCGCCAACAGCATAGTACACCTAAAAACATCACACTCGGAAAATTAGAGTGTGTGCTATTGTGCTTGTTATGCCAACCCGGTTGCCACCATCTATTGAAATCTATTGGACAACTTATAATAAAGTCATCGCTTGCATTTTATTCTCACCTGCTGGACATTTTGTCCCTTGGTCACCCACTCATTCCCTACTTTAACCCTCGGGTGACAGAGACCTTTGATGAGGTCAGCAGAATTCAGGCCCATCAGATATGCAATTTTGTCAGCATCTGCAGAAATGCATTAAATATAATGTGAAATTTTTAAGTCTCTCAGAAAGCTTAATGATTCAATGAACTCCTGACTTATTTCACATACCAACAATCACATTTCAGGACCTCAGAAAACTTCTCTTACCTTCTGTGCCATCAGCTTCAGCCTGCTCTTCTCGCTGCTTCTGCTTAAACTTCAAGTTGCCGTGATGCATGATGGCACCAGTCAGTTTGTAAATGCCATTCTTCTCTTCTTGAGTGAAGCCCAAAACATCAAAAGCATCCTGAATGAGAACAAGATAATTATTCTTGATATCATTGTAGAGAACCTGCCAATATCTGACTTTCATTATAACTGACCCTGGACATCTAATCCAATCTATTCACACTAATTTAGGGTTTTGGGGTTTTTTTTCAAATTATGAAGTTTCATAATCCCACGCCAGGTAAATTGATACAACACATAGGATGCCGTTTCAAATTTCAGGTAACCCTCAATTTACGAACGTTAAACTTATGAAAATTCAAAGATAAGAACAAACACGCGTCACCATATCCAATTATTGTACTGCAGTTCCCCTTTCTGCCACAACCCATGCCAAGCAGCACCGCTGCTTACCCACATCTCCAGCACTTAACTTCGCCTCCTGTTCTTGTATGTTGTTGTGTCTGTGAGCATCTCAGAGCATCAGGCTTCATAAGCAAAGGCTACTGAAGATAGTAGTAGTGGTAACCATCGCTCTGATGGCAACTATGCCTCTCACCAACAATAACTCCCCTCCTCCTCCTCTTTCTTCACGTTAAAGGTAAGCTACATTCTACGTGCTACACTCTGTAGCACCTTCCAGCGGATTATCAACAACAACAACAAAGAGCAAATCTACTATAAACTAATCTGAATTCCAAACAATCAAGAGTGATTGCTTAAGGGTAGACATTTGAATGATACAAACTTATTTTAATATGAAATATGTTTTTATTCTTAGTTATTGAACAGTAACATGATATTGTGCTTTCAATGTTTTTGTAGCAAATTTAAGACATTAAGTCAAGTGAAATGATGCAAACTTGATTATTTTTCCATGTATTTTTTTTCTTTTGAAAACCAATATATAATTGCCAATGATTTAACTCGAAACGACTTGTATTTTGGTTTATCATGTGTTTTTTCATGTATTGTTATTGTTTCTAGCAAGTCTTAGGGAATAGTACTGTCTTGTAGGAACTGAGAAACAATTCAACTAACAAACAGACTCTTGGAACTAGTTGTGTTTGTATGTTGAGGACTACCTGTACCTTTTTTATTTTTCATTCAACTCAAAAAAACAAACAAACATTAGAGCAACTTTTACTTCATCCTATCAATATCAAAGACATCATGTCACATCCGTACTCACATCAGTGGCCATCAGCTCTTCAGCGTCATTGATGGAGGCTACAGTCGTCTCTCCTTGGGAGATGAAGGCGTAGTCGTAGGGGTTGTTGGTGATGAGCATCATCTCTGAAAACAAAACGTACAAGTTACATTTTGTATGTGACAACATTACAACTACAAGGTGTTCCTGATCCAGAGATAACTTCTTTTATTTACCCAGCAGCTCGGGTTTCCTCTGAGACAGAATCTGATAGAAAATGTGATAATCCCTCTCAGCCTTCAGCTGAAAAGTGACACGGGACTTTTCCAGCAGATCTGTAAAGACATTTCAATTATGTAGGTGGTAGGTTGATAATTCTGAGCATACAGTATGAATTAACAATGTAGAGGACAGATGACTTACATGTCTCAATATCAGCTGAAGCCAGCTTTCCACTGGCCGCAAAATGGATTCGGATGAATTTGCCCTAAAAAGTATCACAAAAAACAACATTATAAATCAATAACAAATAATAAATAAATTAGAAACACAGGTTTCTTTCATTTCATAAAGAAACTTACAAATCTGGAGGAGTTGTCATTCCTGATGGTCTTAGCATTACCAAAGGCCTCTAAAGCTGGGTTAGCCTGGATGATTTGATCCTCCAAGGTACCCTAAAAAAAATACATCACAAAATTGATTCAAGCAGGTAAACATCAGAGGAGAAAATGCAATCTCCTTAATAGTTCAGTTTTTCCATGATGGCATTTTAACCTTTTTCTCAGAGCCTGAGTCCTTCTTCACACCTCCAGCTGCGATGCTGGCAAAGTACTGGATGACTCTCTTGGTGTTGACTGTTTTCCCAGCACCAGATTCTCCACTGAAGACACAATTTCAATTGTGTTGAACTTGGCAAATGAATAAGATGCCGTACGTTGTTGTTACTGTTATTAATGAAAGTTAATAATAGCATAGCCTATTTTATTTTTATTTTTATTCTTGTTCCACAAATTTCCCCACTGTGGAACAATAAAGGATTTTCTTATCTTATGGCTAATTAAAGTAGCAAATTATCACAATGTTGGCAACATCAACGACTTAAAACTGAATCAAATCACATCATACAGCCCAATTTGATTTACTATTAATCACTATTAAATATATTATTTACTATTAATTAACAAAACTCTTTCACATATGTTGTTAACATGCACCGCTGTTCACTGTACTCTCACAAAATCTCACAAAAGAAACAACATGCAAACAATATAATATTTAATGCACAGATGCTGGTTGCCACTTCACGAAAACTCTAATATGATGCAAATCATAGTTGTGTAAAATAAATAAAAGAAAAGACACAACTCACGTGATGAGAATTGACTGATTTTCTCTATCTGGAAAGAGAAGGAAAAAAAATGTATAAACTGCAGTACTTAGTCTCTAATCTTCTTACTATCTAAATTTTTTGCTTTCTCTCTCTGTGAACTTTTAATTGAGTTGAAATTAAATTACCAGTTAGCATGTACTGGTAGGCATTGTCAGAGATGGAGAAGATGTGAGGAGGAGCCTCAGTCCTCTTCTTTCCTCTGTAGGCAACAACAACTTCTTGATTGTAGACTGGCAGCCACTTGTAAGGGTTGACAGTCACGCAGAACAGCCCAGAGTAGGTCTGTGTGACAGGCAGATTGTTTCTGATTTAATTACATCACCCATTGATATGTGAGTGTTGTGTGTGTTTAGATTAGCGGTACTTCCTGTAATGTTTTTAAAGATTTCCAACTTACATAGATCATCCATGCTGCGTAACGCTCTTTGAGGTTAAACAGCACAGCCGGCTCATTGAGGAAGGTGAACATGGCCATGTCTTCAATTTTATCAAACTTTGGCGGGTTCTGAGGGTGTACATCACACTCCTTCACTGTGACAGTCTGAAAATGGAGATAGTAAGCATTAATTCATTCACTGCCATCCGTTCTGCAGAAACTTCACATCACACAAATATTCAAACTTCACTCCTTCTGACTACACTGTAGGCGGAGGGATTGTGATGCATTGAGTGCATTAGGGACTTCTTCTATGATTTAAGTGCAAATGATGCACCCAAGTGGTGCCATTCATTATTATTGTGTCTCCATTCAGTTTCATCTAGAGCTGCAGCGCTCACTAACCTTCCCTTTGGCAGTCTGAGCAGTGACTTTGTCGCCCTCACGGCTGACAACGGAAGCCTTGACAAACTCCTCGTCATTATCAGGAACAAAACACTCCTTCTTCATGTCAAAGGGACGGGTCTGGGCCTCCAGACGCTCCTTGTCTGACTTCCTTAGGTATGGGGCTGCTGCCCCAAACTCTTTCATGGCAGCATCACCCATTTCTGCCCTATCTGTAGAAAAACATCAAATCATTTGTCATCCATTTATGTAAAGACAACTGCAGGTGAAAAGAAAAAGCTGTACACATTGTCATTTGAAATAAATGTTTCATTAATCCAGCTGTCCTTACCTTATTTATCCGTTCTGAGAAGACTGAGGCAATCCTAAGGAAAGAAAGAAACTAAGGATGAGACAAATATTTATTCTTTACAAATGCAGATAATGCTGGAGTTTTTGCATGTAGGCACTGACTCATAAGTTCCTGCACCTTACCTTGAGATAGAATGGTGACCTATTGGGGGATGCACCATGAGTTCTCTTTATAAACAAAGCCTCTCTGCCAAATATGGAGGAGCCTTTCGGAGTCCAAGAATGCTATTGTGTCTGAGTTGGGTTGGGGGGGTCCATAAAGAGAGGGAAGGGAGTTAATGAGCAGCAGAGAGCAATATAGAAATCAGCAGGTCGTAGTCTTATCAGTGATGGGGTCTCCTGACGAGGCCATATTAGGAGCTCCATGCAGTGTGGTGATTAATCATAGGTATCCTCAAGCAGCCGGGTGACCACAACTCAATTTTTAAATAGACACATGGAGGAATTCCTTTCTCCTCCTCCCTTACAGTATGTCTGCCCTTCTGGTCCAGGAACAATGCATCTCATATTGTTCTTAATGGAACCATCCTCACACAATACAGGCAAGAATTATAGATAGGAAGTACTCTTTAAATGTGATTTAAGAAACTGATTTAAATCAAGTGAATTTGTCATAACCTTGCTAATTGTATTGTTACTAAAAGTGTTTTTATCAGAAGGTTAATCATGTGCAATCTACAGTAATTGATTGAATAGAAAAATTACATTCTTATTGAGTTGAATCACCTCTGTCACCATTATAATCCTATTTTAGAGAATTATTTATCATTTTTTTCTTTCTGTGATCTATACTGATTATTTTGTTTGATAACGGTTAAATACCTTAAAAATCATCACTAACTAAACTAATTTTTTTTATTTTTTTTTTACATTTACAGAACATAAAATGTTATTTTCTGTAAATGATATGTTCTGTAAAAGCATTAGGAATGATGACACTCAGAATATCAATAGAAGCAAACAAGCATTTACCAGTACAGTTCTCTTAATACAAAGGAAGATGTAGAAAATGTCTGGGGAGATATTTTTGAGAAGTGTGTCATGCATGGGTCTCAGTTACACACAGGGCTTAGACGAAGTCTCTGTGAGACGTTGGTAACATATTGTTTTTAGATATTATAGAACAGACTTTGCAGTAACACAAACAACCATCACATTCTGAGTTAGTCCGTCTAAATAAAGAACATTAGTCTGTGTGATTAACCAGGCGACAAGTGCAAGGCGCACAGACCAAGGTCCGCCACAGGTGACATGCTTGAGATTCACCAAAAGGCAGCACTGATGACACACAATAGAGCACTATATCAGTGTGACATGCGCCAGTGTAATGCCAAGGTCACTGCAGAAGCCTTCTCCCATTATCAGACACCAGCTAGTGAAACCCGGCCCCTCAGTTACAGTCCTGTTGACATGGCATTGTGTCTTTGAGGACAAAGATAACTGTGTGAAATTCCTGCTGAGAACTCTGCACTGATTGAGGAGAGCAGCCTTAGATTCTTTCAGGGTCCCGTTCTTGCCTTCGTCTGATGAACTGCCTTAAAGCGGGCAGGCACCAACACAAAGAGTGGCAAGTGTCTCCTGCAGCCCGTCGTATATCATTGTTCAGCTGAAAATGCTGAAAATGTTGAGTGTATCCTGTGCTGCTCCAGATTTTATGCACTCTCTTTTAATACGTCATCAGATGATGGTATGTTCAAAATAAACCTGCCAGCTGCTCACTCTTTAAGTGCCGTTCATCAAGCTGACTGGCTTATGCTTACATTAACTTATATGACAAGCATTATTTACTGTGGTAAGTATGTATAGCAAGTACAATGCATAGCAAGTCACTAGCACCCATAATAGCAGCCCCTTTAAAGGTTAAGAGATAAAAGGAGGGTCAACAACTGCTGACAAGTGCCGAGATTATTTCCATTCTGATAATTTCCCCAGCCCTGTTACCGACAGCTGGCGTCAGAGCGCCAAGTTGAAGTGACAGATTCCACGGTCCCCCTAAAGACTAGGTGAAGATAAGACTGACCTCAGAGGTCAAACTTGTATTCATTAAAGGACACATTTAAATGCCTTGTTTTTGGCGCAGCAAACACACCTGTAATTAAATACATGGTGTAGAAAGACATTTAAACAGAGCACGTATACATATATCAAGGCTTTGGTCCCACAAGACCCCTTCACAATAGGCACTTTATCAGTGTATCAGCTACTTTAAATCCCTTCTATACATACAGCTCATCGAAGGGGGTCTGCTACACTTATGTTGCGGCTCACATTCTGTATATATAATACAAATTGTTATTCTGACTCTGAACTGGCAACAGATGCAACAGCATGGAATCCACAAAGCTGATGAGGTGACAGGACCAGACGGGAGTGATGATGGATTAGATGTTTGACTCAGAGATGTGAAAAGTAACTAACAGTAGTTGGTAACTAAATCAAACAAGAACTCAGCTAAGAAAATAAGTCTAAGGTTTAGGTTTGGGAAATCCTCAAGTGGAAGATGAGAATCATCAAATCTCTATTGCAAACTTCACACAGGAAGTTATCCATAACTTGTGTGTTGCTTGGACAATGTCATCAGGCAATAAAAAACAAACATAAACACACTCTAGTGGCATTATGCTCCACTGTAAATGAGCAATTTAAATGTCTTGAAAGACTTGATGAGCTTTCCTTGAATATCACTTTTCCAGCTCTGATTTATAAAGCTGTCATTCACTATCACTGCATTATAGCAATGAATTTGAACTTGGTCTCATTTCCTTGTTAATTATTAAAAATAACTACAGGTTAATGACATATTTATTGCTGGCTCTAGTTTTTATGAAAAGATATTTTCTTGTTTTTGTTAGCTGTAAATTAAATCAACATTTTTTACTTTTGAATAAAATATGACCTTGACAGATTACATAATTCTCCCTGATTGTACATCATTCATCTGGCTTTAATATTAATCTTTATTGTTTAAGATCATTTAAGTGATAGCTAGAAGAAACATTGTCGACCTTTGCAACAGTGTCAGATGTGATTGCGTTTAACACTTGAGACCACAGGCATCATAGTGGGGTACTCTCATGAAGGTGGTCTATTTATAGTTACAGTGAATTGCTCCATCTTTGGTCAGTCCTCTTATTCATTTGAGCATGACTCAAACATCCTGTTAATCATACTGACAATCCTACACATATACGACCCTCAACATGGTGCAGAGGTGTGACAAGAAGTGTGAAGGGGCCTTTATTAGCTAATAGATACCTGCTTATTCACTCAGGGAGTTAAGGACATGACATGTAATAAGAGAAGCGAAGGGCCTCCCTCGATTTCACACAAAGTGTGTCTGGGGCTTCCTTCTCCTCCCTAATCCTAATCATTATTTTAGTCTTCAGCCAAAGCAGCACAACCTCAGACCTGACTCCTTCACCCAGACAAACTAGACAGACTAGTGTTAGGGGTGGGGTTCGGACCTATGTACAGATCACCAAGGGAGAAATCCATATTCATAGTTTAATTAAGCAAAATCAGAGGAACAGGCAAAATCACGCCGAAACTCAAGAAACCAGCAGACTAGGTTGAGTCACTACAATTTTGGCAGCGAATTGAGGTCTAAGCAGGGCTTAAGTAGGTGGAGCCTAGTTTGGGATGGGAAGCAGGTGGCTGCAGCAGCACAGGTGACAGGAATGAGTGGATGAATTCAGGATACAGAGGACAGGAGGGGAAAACGGGAACTGGGACCATGACAACTGGTAAGAAGTTTCTTCTTAGATGATGGTAATAATGAAACATTCATGTGTCTATATCACTACATTCTGCTATAAGAGCCTACTCAAAACTCCAAGTCTAGAAAAGAACTTCTTTTTAAATTGAAATATTTGTAAGATAATATATGTTTTTGGTAAAAATGAACAAAACAAATTAGACGTGATTAGAAGAATTTCATGTTGATTTTATTTATTTTTTTCGGTTGATAAAATAGATACTTGATTATTAAATCCTTAAATCCTCCTCAGGCCTTTAGAGGAACAGGCAGACTTGAACAGGGATTTGCTGAGCAGCTGCGAGTGATAATGTGTGGTATTATGTCAGGCCTGAGAATGAGTGTTGGTTTATTGTTAACCTTGAGGCCTAGGCTCTTGGGATTTTTTTACTGCTATTTTCAGAACAAACCATTTTTTCTCTCCCTCAATTTTTGGACCAGTGCTATCAGTAAGTATTGGTCCTTACAGTTTTCCTGCTTAAGTCAAGCCTAAGTCTTCTTAAGTCCTCATGTTCATTTGAATGTCTGACCTTCATCATGACATAGCTCAAGACATTTCAACCAGTCTCTCTTCATATCCTAGTGTAAGACAACGGCATTGACAATCCTCTTATGTCATTAACATGATATAAACACATGTGAGTATTTCCAGGCATGAGTGCTACAGTTTGCCCTCGTTCCTCGCGGTTAATGCATTCCAGGAACCACACGTGATTAACAAATTCCGCGATGCAGTGACGAACAATTTATCATACTTACGGTAATTTAAACGTTTATGAACCCTACCCATACTAACATTTAACAACCTTCTATCTGTATTACCTTTTCCACTCTCTAATCGACTGTTTAAAGCACTTTTGTGTCACACGAAAGTCAGAGACTCACGGAACTAAGTGCACTTCCGAATGCCGTCACCCAATAGAATGTGCCTACGGTATCACATGACTGCCTACCAAAAATCCGCGATGAATGGAAGTCGCAAGCATTAATGCACAAAGGCGCACTGTAGAACTTATTCCTGCTAACCAGTAAATATACTAGTTACAGGGCGTACAGTGTGTCCTGTGGAACACAGGACACACTGTGAACATTAATAAAATAATGGAAAAATACATTTGGTGCAACAGCTTGATCAGATTTTATTCAGTACTACAGGTCGTGAATAGTGATGGTTGAGGGGGTCTATGGTACACAGCAGGCAAAGGAATTTCTGTAGGCTCCAAAGCTTCACTCCTCATCAAACCCTTTCTGTTGCAGGGTTTAGGAATTGAGAGGAAAGAGGAAGGGGGGGGGGGGCAGTTGGAAGGAAAAACAAAAAGAGAAACAGCGTTTAAGTCCACAGATTAGTATTTCGTAAGTGCCACAAAACAATGTATTCAATGGGAGTGTCATATGAGCAACAAAAAAAGAAAGAAATGCACATGTCTTTGTTATGATTTTCTCGACAGCCATTCATCCAATCAACTCCACATTCTTTATATGTATTGTGTATGGGAAACCAAGGATGCATAGTGTTGAGTGTGAAATCATTTGAATGCGCACTTCACCAAGTTTTAAAACACCACCCTGTGGATCTGATGATCCCCTGCAGGTCCAGATAGAACACATGCAGTCCTACAGACGTAGACACCGGAGTGGATCTGGAACTGCAGGTTGATGATGATGATGATGATGATGATGATGATGATATTGAAGTAGTGACGTGCAGCAATACAAGAGGCCAAGCAAGTAATTAAGTCCAAACAGGGATGGAATGGGCAATCAGTAGTTTGTGTTGAGTAAAGCACCATGCATTTTACATTCAGCCAACAGAGGGCAGCATTTGTTAGTCAGACCAGATGTCGTGCATCTGCTATGGAGCGTGTGATCCAAACCTTGGCGCCAGAGTCACGACTTTTGATCCGCAGCTTGTTGACCTGACTCTCAGCAATGTCAGCTCTCTCCTCAGCCTCATCCAGCTCATGCTGCATCTTGCGGAACTTGCCGAGGTGAACATTAGCCTGTTCCTCCTATTGAGATTAAATAAAAGAAATAAGGTGCAGACTGACAGTGAATGAAGACCAAAACTTCATGTTTCATCACTTACAGCCTCCTCAGTAGATCTCTTGTAGGCTTTGACTTTCAGCTGCAGCTTATCCACCAGATCTTGGAGACGGACGATGTTCTTACGGTCCTCCTCAGTCTGTTTAAAGAGGAGACAAGGTTGATTTCCTCAAGAACTTTAAACACATGCAAATGTCCGCATCTAGTTTCATTTAACAAACCTGATAGGTGAGTTCCTTGATACGACGTTCGTATTTACGGATGCCCTTCACAGCTTCGCTGCTTCTCTTCTGTTCCATTTCCAGCTCATTTTCCAGCTCCCTCACCTGGTGTAGGACAAAGCTTTGCTCAAAAAGACGTTCAACATCAATACGAAACAAAAATCACAAATGTGGAAAAAAAAATCGTACCCTGGCCTCAAGTTTCTGCAGCTGCTTCTTGCCCCCCTTCATGGCAATCTGCTCAGCTTCATCCAGACGGTGCTGAAGGTCTTTGATGGTCTGCTCCATGTTCTTCTTCATTCTCTCCAGGTGAGCGCTGGTGTCCTGCTCCTTCTTCAGCTCCTCTGCCATCATGGCTGCATCAGTGATGGCCTTCTTGGCCTTTTCCTCTGCATTTCTGCATTCCTGCACTGCATCCTCTACTTCATTTTGAAGCTGGGACGTATCGGCCTCCAACTTCTTCTTCTGGTTTATCAGGCTGGTGTTCTTTTATAATTTAATTGAAATGTGTTACAAAATATTTGCATCTATGTTTTAAAAAATTGAAACTTTCTCAGTTGGGTATTGGCCCTACCTGTGAGTGCAGTAGCTGCACCCTCTCACTGACATCCAGCAACTCTTGCTCAGCAAGTTTACGACCTCTCTCCGTTTGCTCCAGAGCAGACCTGAGTTCCTCCAGCTCAGCCTGAAGCAGGTTGTTGCGCCGCTCAACAATTGCAATGTTCTCCTTCATCTCATCATTGGCTCGGAGGGAATCATCAAGCTGGAGTTGAGCATCCTGAAAATATTCAACACATCTAGTTTCAATTGTAAAATAATGATGCAATGAAAATGAAAGTTGGTTCTGTTTTTTGTTTCTTTACCTTCAGATGGGCATGAACAGATTTAAGCTGCTTCTGGGCCTCTGCTGCCTGCCTGTTGGCCTGGCTCAGCTGGATCTCCATCTCGTTGAGGTCTCCCTCCATCTTCTTCTTCAGGCGCATGGCCTCATTCCTGCTCCGACACTCCGCTTCAAGAGAGCTCTGCAGGGTGTCGATCATCCTCTGCAGGTTCCTCTTGCTCTGCTCCATCTCCTCATCTTTCTCAGACATTTTACGCTCCATGTCTGCCTTAATCTGGGCAAACTCCAGCTGGGCTCTCAGAATCTTTCCCTCCTCATGCTCAAGAGAACCCTGAAATTAATATAGCATTTAAAGAATGTCTTTCCAACCATTCTCTGATATTTAGGTTACATGTGAACTGTGCACACGTGAGAACGATTGGTGGGTTTTAGTTGTACCTCCGCTTCCTCAAGGGCAGACTGTATCTCACTCTTTTCTTGCTCCAGCTGCTTACGGATCTTCTCCAATTCATGAACGGTTTTTCCTCCCTCACCAAGTTGCTCAGTGAGATCAGAAATCTCCTCTGTGTATGAAAGCAGTTGTGTTTAATTGTCTTTTTTGACATATGCAAAAGGCATGAGTTTAACTGACATATTCTGTAATATATTACCCTGAAGATTCTTGTTTTCTCGCTTCAGGGTCTCTAGGTGGTCCAGAGATTCTTCATATGAGTTTTTCAGTTTGAAAAGCTCAGTGCTTAAAGATCTGGCTTCCTTCTGAGAGCTCTCCAACTCACACTGACTCTCCTCATGTTTCTGTTTCCACTCAGACAAGACCTAGACGTTGAGAATAATGCAGCGTTTGAACCACCAATTTTAAATGTGCAGATTTTGGCAATTATATGTAATTTTAAAAGACTGTGTTTGCACTTAAATAATACTTTAAAAATATTTGTTTTTATCCACAGGTTGCTAAATATGTGCTATGGAATATCATTGATTCGATTTCTATTTCATCTTCAACAAGATAACAAGCGAGATTGACCTCGAAACGATATTTGAGTGACTTTAGTCAATGTATTCAATCATGTAAAAATATTGTCAGATTATACAGACTGTACTACCTTGTCAAAGTTTCTTTGCTTCTTGTCCAGAGCAGCAGCAGCAGCATTAGACCTCTCCACATCCACCATCAGATCTTCGATCTCATTCTGCAGCCTGTGTTTGGTCTTCTCCAGAGAAGAACATTTAGCATTCACTGCTTCCACAGCCTCCTCAGCCTCCTGCAGACGCTGAGCCAGCTTCTTTCTGAAAATGACGAGCAAGCATGTATTTACTGGTGCCCACAGGTTTTTCTATTTTCAGGTATTTAAAAAATGTTAAATTTTAGAAATAGAACAAGGAACAAGGTCCCTCTGCGGGATTTAAATGTTATGATGACTATATGCAATTTGTGATACATCTACATTGGGCAATTACAACATAATTATGATTTTGAATGGTTCATTTTGGATTGCTTCCTTTCTCTAATGGTCTTTGTGGCTAGCTGAGAGGAATCTATTGTAGCTGCTGCTGCAATATTCTTCCAAGCGTCCCTGTGTGAGTTGACTTTTTTGTCCTCTAGGTTACTGTAAAAGGCTCAGCGCACTGGTTGATGAGAATGGTTTTATGGAAGTTGAGGAATCATTTCACAATTTCTTGGAAATTCATCTATCTGTGTTCTGCCTGCTTTGTTGATTCATATGTGATTAACCCATTTATATTTCCACGAAGTCTTGTGTCACATTTTTTAGTTTTTTTGTGAGTATTGGACTCACTTGGCCTCCTCCAGTTCCTCGGTTCTCTGGATGGCGTCAGTTTCGTACTTCGTTCTCCACTGAGCCACCTCAGAGTTGGCCTTGGACATCCCACGCTGGAGTTCAGCCTTGCCCTCCTGCTCCTCCTCATATTGCTCCCTGAGCAGATCACAGTCGTGACGAGCAGACTGCAATGCATGAGCTAATGCATTCTTGGCCTGGATGAAATAATAAATTTGATCAGGAATTGATATTTTGAGTGATTATCTTAGAGACATATACATTTCCCTGTCTCCTCACCTTTATTTCCTCCTCTAGTTGTCTTTTTATATCTTCAAGTTGTTGATTGTAGGAATTTTTTCCTCTGGTCAGCTGAGAAATAAGCGATTCTTTCTCCTCCGTTTGTCTTGTCAGCTCATCTAGAGACGGATACATTGGGTTTGGTTGTCTGTTCATTTGTCAATGTTAAACAAGTTTACTTTCTCCGGTGCCATCAGTACAACACTGACCATTCTCTGCTTGAAGCTTGGCCTTCTGAGTGGTGAAATCATGAATGGTTCTCTGATTTTCATCACACCTGTTCCTGTATTCATTCATTTGATCCTCCAAAGTTCTGCAGGTCTTCTCCAAGTTAGTCTTCAATAGAAATATACCATAATTCACAGTATTGTTTTTAGATATTTCATCAAACTTTCTTTATGTATTCTTTATATTGCACTAACAGTTCCAGTTTAGAGGACGAAAGATTTTATGTTGGTTTTACTACCACCTAATGCACCATCTAATAATTTATTCAATAATAGATAGCCTGTAAAGTGTCAAACTATTACGCAAATAACTTATTTTCCAACTATTTTCACTGATGTGTGAATTTAACTTGAGCATCTATACCTTAATCTTGACTGTTTGTTCCATACTGGAGACCACATCATCCAGCTCCAGTCTCAGCTCGCTCTTCTCCTTCTCCAGTTTCTGCTTGACTCTCTGCAGGTTGTCAATCTGTTCCCCCAGGTCAGCAACACTGTCAGCTTGTTTCTTCCTGAGCGTGGCAGCGGTGGATTCGTGCTGCAGAGTGGCCTCTTCAAGGTCTCTGCGGAGCTTCAAGAATTCCGCCTCCCTCTTCTTGTTCATCTCGATCTGGGCCGTTGTTGCTCCTCCAGCCTCCTCCAGCCTCTCGCTGATCTCCTCCAGCTCTCTGGCTAAATCTGCTCTCTGTTTCTCCACTTTAGCCCGAGCAGCTCGTTCTGCTTCGAGCTCTTCCTCCAGCTCCTCCACACGAGCCTAATTTTTAGAACATGTTCAAATGTTCCAGTGCTTTAGAATAATGTTTGCGTGTTACAATAAAAAAAATTTAAAAAATTAATCACTACTGCACTTTCTAACCTGCAGCTCCTTCAGCTTCTTCTGGAGTTGAAGGATGATGGCCTGTTCGTCTTCAATTTTGCTATTGAGCTGGCTGATCTCGAAGTCTTTCCTGCAATATTTTATTGAAAAAAAACATTTGTGAAACTGTCAACATAATATTTTATGACCAAACTGAACAGTTGATTTGTCGAATCAATCATGATAAATTTCTACTTTTTCAGGCGCTCTTCCAACTGTTGTTTGTCATTTTCCAAATCCATTACAGTCTCGAGGGTCAATTTTAAGTCTCCTTCCAGTTTTCTCTTGACTCTCTCGAGGTCCATTCGAATTTTCTTCTCTTGCTCAAGCGATCCTTCAAGCTTCATGTAAAATCAGATGATTACAGAATATGTAAAAACTCTGACTACAACAAAGTCCAAATTAAGCAATGTTAATAACAATTCTCACATCGTCCACTTGTTGCTCCAGCTTAGATTTGGCCTTGGTCAGAGTGTTGACTTTGTCTTCTTCACTCTGCAGATCATCCAGCGTTTGCTGATGAGCCTCCTGTAAGGCTTTCTTTTCCTTTGTCAGCTTAGCAATGATTTCATCCAAAGCAGCCATCTCCTCCACCAGGTTCTTTACCTGTGATGGTGTTGCAGTGATCAGGTTAGAAACATGTTAGTCCTTCATGCATTTGATATCCAGGAGTCTTTGTTGTACCTTGTTCTCAGTGGCGTGCTTCTCTTTCTCCACTTTAGCCAGAGTTAATTCTAAGTCATCGATATCTTTCTTCAGCTCAGAGCACTCGTCCTCCAGCTTCCTCTTCTTAGCCGTTAGCTCAGCATTCATCTCCTCTTCATCCTCCAGCCTTTCTGTCAACTCTTTGGCTTTAGCCTCCAGTTGGATTTTATTCTTGATCAGCCCTTCACATCTCTCTTCTGCATCACAGAGATTATCTTGTTCCTGCAAAACAGTGAATCTCATTAGCACATGTCTTAATTAGGGGTCACCTGGAGCGTGCATTCACAAAGCACAGTAAGTAAAGTAACAAATATTAGAGAGTTTTTGAGAAATCGTCCTTGCAAAGACACACAAAAAAACAAAAGTGTGTAATGTCGGATTGATGCTGTTCTCACCGCTTGAACTTGGAGCTGCAGATCATTCTTCTCTTGGAGAAGAGTGACCATTTTCTCCTCTAGTTCCTTTCTACGGCTTTCAGATTTTGCATAAGCCTCTTTCAACTTGAGGAATTCTTCCTTCATGTTGGCCATCTCCTTTTCTGCCTCAGCGGACCTCAACAAAGGTTTGATCTTGAAGAACAATTTCATCCAAGGCCAATTTTTGACCCCCATGAATGAGCGTACATTCCATTGGATCACCAACAATGCATCTCTACAAAAGTTCAAAATAAATTACAAGGCATTTGGTAAATGTACAAATGACAGTAATCTATTCTGACCAGCTTGATTTAAACTTCAAAGATACCTGCGTTCCACCATCCTCTGATACTCAATACGAGACAACAGACCACGGGACCTGGCTTGAATAGCGGTGATGATTTTGGAGAGACGCTCATCTCTCATCTCCTCTAGCAGACCAAGCAATCCAGCTTTGAAGAACACCTAAAAGCACCCATGGATATTTGATGTTTTGTCTTTTTTCAAATTTTTCCATATTCTTTTTACTCCCAATATCAAAACAACTTCCGATGATACCTTGGTGTGTCCAAACTTGTACTGGTTGTGATCAATGTCCAGAGACCCAAGAAGTTTCTCTGCTCCCTTCCTGCTGTCAATGAACTGACCCTCAGGGATGGCAGCAGGATTCAGGATGCGATATCTGGGAAAGAATAAATAAATTATATTCTAAATGATTTTTATTCAACTTTCTTTTGAGATCTCACCTGATCTGTTTAATTCAATACCTCTGTTTGAAATCTCCATAGAGGATCCTATTGGGGAAGCCCTTCCTGCAGATCCTGATGCCCTCCAGAACACCGTTACAGCGCAGCTGGTGCATGACCAGTGGGTTCTCCATGGCCCCAGGAGTCTTGGTCTCATTGGGGATGATGCAGCGCACAAAGTGAGGGTGAGTGGACCTTAAGTTTGTCATCAGCTTGTTGAGGTTCTCCTGTTAATATCATGAAGCATATTTTTTTTAAATTCTGGCTAAAACAAATTATTAACAATCAACATGCATTATTGCAGTATAAAGAATATAAAATTACAGTACCCTATGAAGAGCAGACACAGTCTGAAAGGATGATCCTTTCTTCTTCTTCTCTTTTTTGCCTTCAGTATGCTCAGTTGAAACTGTTCAGAAAAAAATTGCAACATTAGAACCTAAAATTTTTTTTTTTTTAAACTTACTGGATGTCAAAGATTTTTAGTTATGGTACCCGAATCAGCTCCAGCGTAATTTGCAAAGAGCACAGATAACAGCTTGAGAGTTGATTTTTGGTACAGTGCAACAACAGTTTCATTCAGAGGATCCTTGTTCTTCACCAGCCAGTTGTTAATATTATAATCAACAGTTCCAGCATAGTGCATCAGAGCAAAGTGGGCCTCTGGTTTCCCTTTGACAATTCTGGGCTTCTGGAAATTAGCAGATTTCCCAAGATGGTTGTCATAGAGCTTAGCTTTAAAGGTGGTGTCACTGGCTTTGGGAAACATGCACTCCTCTTCAAGGATGGACATGATACCCATGGGCTGAGGAGACAATAATACACAATGTTAATATATGTTCAAAGCCAGTTTTAAAATTGTGTTTTAGTATTGTGCAAGTATGTACATTGCCCAGGTTCTCACCTTTTCAATCAGGTCAATACAGGCCTGCAGATCCATACCGAAGTCAATGAAAGTCCATTCAATGCCTTCTTTTTTGTACTCTTCCTGCTCCAGCACAAACATGTGGTGGTTGAAAAACTGTTGCAGTTTTTCATTGGTGAAGTTGATGCACAGCTGCTCAAAGGTGTTGAACTAAAAAAAAAATGAAAATATTCTAATTAATTCTAATTCTATTATTTTTTTATATTGAGAAAGGGCTGGTATAGTAGCGTAAAAAGATTACATACATCAAAGATTTCAAATCCAGCAATGTCCAGTACACCAATGAAGTACTGGCGAGGTTGCTTGGTCTCGAGTGACTGGTTGATTCTCATTACCATCCACAGGAACATCCGTTCGTAAACAGCTTTTGAGAGAGCTCCAACCGCATAGTTCACCTCAGGAACAAGACACATTTTAGAAGTTTTAGAAAAAAAATTCAATTTTATCTACTTTTTAATGCAAACATACAGCCTTTGCAGAAAAAAACATATAGAAAACATAATGAGTTAATTTATGACCTATTGAGTGTTTTTGCATAACAAAGATTTAAGGCTGAACGTAAGCACAACTGTAGGTGAAGGGCCAAATTTCAACTTTTTTTTTTTTCAAATGATGTTTGAGATTGATGATTTTGTGAATTTAGACATAGAGCATGTGTCTTGTTTCTTACCTGGGCAACATTTTGTCCCTTGGTGACCCACTCGTTCCCTACTTTAACTCTCGGGTGACAGAGACCTTTGATGAGGTCAGCAGAGTTCAGGCCCATCAGATACGCAATCTTGTCAGCATCTGTCAGAATAAAGTGAATTCTGTAAAACTCTGTAAAAACACTTTCTCCCTTTCTCGGTTCTAAGCCAGAGGACAATCCAAGCCTGTCTTACCCTCAGTGCCATCAGCCTCTGCCTGTTCCTCCCTCTGTCTCTGCTTGAACTTCATGTTGCCGTGATGCATGATGGCACCAATCAGCTTGTACACAGAGTTCTTTTCCTCTTGTGTGAAGCCCAGCACGTCAAAGGCATTCTGTGGAGGTGACAACGCATCCAGTGTAACTACATGACAGCAACGCTAATTATTCTTGACAGCTTTGGTCTCATTGTTATCTTAAAACAGTTGTAACAAGACAAACATGTTATGTAATTAAATAAAAGAAAGAATAACTGTGTTGTATGTAGTTCAGTATCATCCTAACTATTCAACAGAGAATGTAGACGCTGCTTAACACCTTTCATTGTTTAGTATTACAATTTATTAAACTCCTTTTTCATTATTATTAGAGCTCAATATGAAGTCATAATTAGAATGAATGTGAGCCTGACATCTGTTGCCATCAGTTCCTCTGCATCATCAATAGAGGCCACTTGTGTTTCCCCCTGAGAGATGAAGGCATAATCATAGGGATTATTTGTGATCAGCAGCATTTCTGGAGGACAAAGAGACAGAATGAAACAAGGTCAGACAGATGAGCATGTAATGGAAGTAAGAAGCAAATGATGTCCTTTTTTTTTATGGTTACTGGTCACCACTGAGGATAAGAACCACATTTTGTACTTACCCAGAAGTTCAGGCTTCTTGTTGGACAGAATCTGGTAGAAAATGTGGTAATCTCTCTCAGCCCTAAGCTGGAAGGTCACGCGGGACTTTTCCAGAAGGTCTGACAGACAAATTAAAGAGTGGCTATAAGATTAACTGTATTACTTTATTATTACTGTTTAAATTATACAGTATATGTAGGATAAGGGTGTTTGTTCTTACATGTTTCGATATCAGCAGAGGCTAATTTTCCCCTGGTATCAAAATGAATTCGGATAAATTTACCCTAAAAGAATAAAATGTGTTGTTATGAGCATAATGTTGGCAAAACCTGTTGTTGATTGTGTTTTCATGAGACTGGAATAAATTATTCACTGTTTACACAAACATAAGACACTCACAAATCTGGATGAGTTGTCATTCCTGATGGTCTTTGCATTCCCAAAGGCTTCCAGAGCAGGGTTAGCCTGAATGATTTGATCCTCCAGGGTACCCTGTTATAGACGAATCGTGTGTTTGCTGAGTTTGTTCACAAAACTACACAAAACAGCCTTCAATAGCTGCAGTTTTTTTAAAAAAATCCTAATCTGCACATTAGATTTGGAGGGAAAAGTAACACCAATGATTGTGAATTTGTATTTGTTTGATATCTTAACATTTTCACTTTAGACCAATTCAGTTAAATGATTTACCGTACTCATTTAATACAGTACGAATCAGCGTTAATTATTTTTTATGTGATTCTTTACTTGTAGCAGGTTTTAAGAGCCACAAAATCCCTCAATCAGTTCATGCAGTCGATCTTTATTTACCTTATCCTTGGCATTGGGGTCTTTCTTTATGCCTCCAGCAGCAATGCTTGCAAAATACTGGATGACTCTCTTTGTATTGACGGTCTTTCCTGCACCGGATTCTCCACTGGAAATGCAAAATGATTTGTGTTAATGTAGGGTTCTTTTCATTGTGTAGCATAAAGTGTCATGCTTTAATAATGTACTAATAATACATACGTGATCAGAATTGACTGGTTTTCCCTGTCTACAAGAGTAACATTGCAGATAGTTTTGTTAGAAATATTTTTTAAATCTTACAAGAGTGGCATTAGCTATTATCTGTCATTATATTTCTTACCTGCCAACATGTACTGGTAGGCATTGTCAGAGATGGAGAAGATATGAGGAGGAGCCTCAGCCCTCTTCTTTCCTCTGTAGGCAACAACAACTTCTTGGTTGTAGACTGGTAGCCACTTATAAGGGTTGACAGTCACGCAAAACAGTCCAGAGTAGGTCTGAAATACATCAGTACCATTTTAAGACCAGCCATTTATAAATTTAAAAACATTTGATTGACTGAGGAGTTCAAATTGTGGATACATTATGCTGTCGCTCCTGCTAAAGATAATCTTTTGAGCAATGCACAGTACAGGTAATTGTTTTTCTTTTTTACTGCTTACATAGATCATCCATGCTGCGTAACGTTCTTTAAGGTTAAACAGCACAGCTGGTTCATGGAGGAAGGTCAACATGGCCATGTCCTCGATCTTGTCAAACTTGGGGGGATTCTGTTGTAATATCTGGGAGTCCTTGATCGTTATGGTCTGAGGAATGTGAATACAAAGTTTAGATTAATATATAGTGGTCACATGAAATTTGCCCATGATTGTGATATTTATGAGTATGTTAAAGCATTCTGTTTCTTTATGAGTTGTATTAAGTGTGTGAAGTACATTTTAACCCAGATGGCAGCAAAGACTCAGCTGCTCAGCGTAGTGAGTGGAGACACAATGAAGTAGGAGTCTAGAGTCATCTATATGAAATATATGCATATATATATATATGTGTGTGTGTGTGTGTGTGTGTGTATACAGTATATTTACAGTATATACAGTATATACTGTATATGTGTACTGTATACACACACACATATACAGTGTGTGTGTATATATATATATATATATATATATATATATATATATATATATATATATATATACACACACACACCTTGATTGAAACTTGGTCTCATAAACATGTCCCACATTCAAACACTCAAAGTCACATGTCATTGGTTTCCTGCTGCTTTAAACTAGATGACTGTGCTAATCACAGTGTCTAAGTGGATTGAGGCAAGAGTGGTTTTGACTTTTCTTGTGCCATTCTAAATTGTTTCTATCCAAATACATATGTAGTACACACTGTGCTTCTGAATGTCTCCAGACTTTTATATTTGTGGTATTTTAGTATTCAATATGTTAGGCTAAAATTTTATAGTGCTGTAATTCTTTTAGTACAACTAAGGACTATTTGTTTGATGATTTAATTTGATGTCTGGTAAAATGTGACCACTGACCTTCCCATGTTGTGTCTCAACAGTGACTTTGTCTCCATCTCGACTGGTAATGGTTGCCTTCACAAACTCCTCTACTGGATCCAGGGCAAAGCATTCCTTCTTTATGTCAAAAAGACGTGTGGATGCTTCCATTCGCTCTTTATCTGACTTCCTTAGGTATGGGGCAGCTGCCCCAAACACAGCCATCTCTGCATCCCCCATGGCTCTTCTAATGTACATGCAGAATAGTGGTTAACTAAGGCCTTATTCAGTGTGTATATTCACCTAAAACCTCAATTAAAATACTGCTGCATTCAAGGACTTTTTATCATTCATTTTACACCATTTTGGTTTCAACAATTTACAAATACAATTTTGCTTGTTATTTCAATCATTAAAAACTTCTATGCACAAATTGGAAAAGAAGAATTTACCAGTGCGTTCAACAAGGATGACAAGAGAGCTCAGTCTTGAAGTGGGCTGGGAAAACTGTAACAGGATATTTTAAAATTATTATGACAGGTTTTCATTGAATCATCATATTCACATCAACCTTTATAGAACTAATAGGTGATAATTAGTTTAGTTTCGTCAGCTGGAATACTCACATATATCTGGCATAGATATTTTTATTAAATACATCAACACCTTGATAAGCAGGGACAGCATGTGACTCTTGAGTGAGTCATTTCCATCAGTTTTAAAATATTAAATCTCATCATTATATATTTTTAATATCTTGATATTTTTAAAACAGTAGAAAATTACAATGGGAATAACATCTTAAATACAAAATAAAGCAAGTTGAGCAAACTTACAGAGACCAGGTGAAGAGGATGAAGCTGCTAGACCTGCAGGGAAAGCAGGAATCAAATATATAACCCCAGATAACCCTGCCTTACAAGGCCAAGGGCACCAACCTGACCTGCTGAATAACACACACACACACACACACACACACACACACACACACACACACACACATTATGGTATTCATCATCACTTATGACAGTGCTCTCATGATGTCTGGCTGCCCTCTTTCCCCACACCCAAAGATGTGATTTTTTGGGAGGACAGCCAGGAACTTTCTCCTGCATAACTCACATGTGACCGGCCCAAACATAGCCTCTCTATCTCTAATTCTACCACACTTTTTAAATTCCTTTTCCAAATGAAGACTGATTATGGACTGGCACCAGATTCTATTTATTGCCTTTGGCCTATTGATAAAATAGGGGGGTGTTAAGAAGAAAATTAGAAGTAGTCAAAAGTATAAAAGATGTCTCCTCAACATTGTTTATATGAAATGTATGTAAAATTTTCAGTGCATCAATAACCTGGCTTCTGTAGGCCGATATGGATTGTGTGTATCTGTGGTGAGTGGATTCTAGGTAAGATGACTTTGTCTATGACCTATGACAAAAGGAATTTGTCTGTGTAGGCTCACATTTATCCAGGTCTTGGTTATCCAAAGTTGTTTAAATCAATACACTTTACTTTAAGAAGTATCATCCAAGATACCTCTTCAGTTCTGGTGATGGTTAATAAGCTGAGACAAGACCAACCACCACCAGAACTGAAGAAGCCTCTGGGATGAGAGGTGAAATGTTTTCAAGGAACTTTCTTAACATCCAGTGGATTGCTTTAAACAACTTTGGATGACAAAAGGAATTCTACAGTCAGGGTTGTATAGAATATACTTTTTGTTTTCAACATGTGTGAAGCTCTGCGTATTGAGTTTGGACTGAGTCACCTTACACTCAGATGTAGATGTAGTAAACATACATGGCTATGCACAGAAAACTTGTTACCACCTCAGCAGTCCATTCCAAAGCAGCTATTCTTCTGCAAAAAGTGTGATCATTAACAGAGCTGTGAATAAACTTCACCAAGGACACTCATTGACTTCCTTTGTGATTTAAGACTTGCTATGTAGTGCTTGTTGGACACATCCTGGTCATGGATTGCCCATGACAAATAGCTTAAACCAGATGATGTAGTTAGTCTTTAGATTGGTGGTAACTCCTACAACTGTGTGTATTGGACTTGCCAAGACAAATAATTGAAGTAGTGGGTGATGCAATTGCTCCATTTTTGATCCAAACAAATTTGCCTTTAGGTCAGGTGAAAATGAGCCCCACAACAATACCAAAGCAAGACTAAAAGCTTGCATCACAGATGCAGAACATTCACATGAGTTCAGGCATTAAATCTCAGTTACAAAGATATGAGGAGGGTGATCCAAAACACCACGGGCTACAAAAGCAGGAATACCCCCATCATGCATGAGGCCAAGAGCTAAACACATTTGCTTGTTCTGCTTCCAAAGGGCTAGCCACTGTCAGTATCCAGAACGGATGTCAGAAAAATCCTGCTGACCATTAATATGTGTAAAGCTGCTGAACCTTATGCCACACTGGCCTCGCATGAAAAGCATGTCTCTGTCAGTAAGCCAATGTTATTGCTGACAATATTTATGTATTACTTTCACAGGAGAGTACTTTTATCAGCCATTATCATACCGGTACCTAAAAAGTGTGCAGTCCTGTCTATATGTTTATTTCTCTGTGATGCTCGCTTCAATTCTGAGGTGAATTGAGAAGTTGTTTGACCAGAACATTACTCAGCACTCAGTCCAGTCTCTCCATGTAATCTTAATGCTGTATTCTGTAACATTAAATATCATAATATCATAACCAGACATCAGACAATCCTCATTCACATCCTCTCCTCCTGCACTCTATATTGCTCAACTCTGCAGACCCCCAGGGTTGTGTGTTCGGCCCCCTTTTGTGCAAGCTAAAAAGTAACCACGACTCTAACTGACATGGAGAGAAACTCAGTTATGCAGATGACACCATGTTCGTTGATTATAAGCAATAATCAAAAATCATTGGGAAGGCACTTGTCAACCTTGCAAGACTTTATTGTACAACTCAATGTCAACAAAATTTCAAAATTTTCCATTTACCTCTGACAGATGAAATGGATCAATAAAGTGATATTTGTGGTGAAAGGCTGCATCTAAGAACAATTTACAGTATGATCAACACTTTGGTGAAATAAGTCATGTTTATTCAAATTAAACATATATGAAATAAGTTGAAACATATTTATTGTTTTGAACTGAGCCAAACAAACAAAATGTTGTCTTCATGTCTTCACGTGCGATTGATCTATCATCCTTTCATCCTTGTTAATTCTTTACTGACACACAATCAGATTTTTTTTTAAATTTACACAAACACATATGGGCTAAAGTACATACACATACACGTAAACATGGTGGGGTGATGAAGTGAAGGGTAGTTGCTTGGCAATGCCCTGGGAGCAGTTTTTGTAGGTTTGCTGCCTTGCTAAAGAGAACCTCTACAGTGTCCAGGAGGTGAACCAGCGAACTTACACGTCTGAAACATCACATCAGACATCAGAACATATACTGGGACCAGACTTTATCACATATGCTCATATTGATCTATCAAAGGAAGCTGCACTCCCTATTGTTGTCTCATCATTTTGGTATTAAGCATGTGAGTGGTTTATTAATAGTCCAAGTGTGAAGGATATTAATATACCTTTTGTCTGAAACTTTGCCTGGCACCCAGGCATTCTGCTGCATAAAGAAGCATACCGCCAGTGTTTGTTTACTCTCACACCATCCCAGGCATTTTCAACCTGATAGCAGCTGGGATGATAAGAACTCACTTTCACTGGAATTGACCTAAACCACAGTCAGAGGACGCTGAACAATAAGGGCAATTGTGTGAGGAAGGGCTTCACCTGATAACCTATTCCTGTTTATTCTCTCAGTCAGTTTGGCTGGAATCTAGATACTGATATTTGTGAGCATTCCAACAGAAGTGATCCATTGCACTTTATTTCTACATATTCATTCAGTCACTAAAAATCATTCATATTTCTATCTTTTCTTAGAATGAACTCGATGCCTCTGACATGTCCATCAGTGCCCTTCTTTTCTGACTTACTTTGAAACATTTTCAGCAGCACCACAGGTCCGAGAAGATCAGACAGACAGCTGCTCCAGCTTTTAGTCAGTGTTTTTATGAAGGATTAGAGGTGAGATCCCACTGATGACAGTCACACTGATGCCAGACCCTTTCATGGCTCAGCACAGGGAGGGGTGAATGTGTGGCACGTCGTTTTACTTACAATCTCAAACCATTCACTGACCTATAACCTTTAAATCATTCAGTGGAAAATATATAATTATGACTTTGACAGTAAAAAAAATGCCTTTGCTAATCACTCACACTTTGTACCAAACTTAAATTTGTCTTCACTTGAAGGAAACCTGTGTGCAGTTGTTTCTGGATTGTAACTCAAAAAGATGTAATATTATTTCATGAAACTTTGTACACACATCACTATTTTTGATATGAAATAGTGCCTTTTGTTATTTAAGGATTTTACACACGCATTTTTACAGAAACCTCAAAACTCCAAATCAAATTTAAAAAATTTAGATTTTCTTTGTCAGTTTCTTCTCTGTCCTTTAATCTGCATGGTTGCCATTTCTGAACTGGGTGTACTATGATGTTAACTTCACATGTACCCTGTGTGTCTGTACACCAGCTCATATATTTGTAACACTATCATCTTTACTTCTACATGATCTTTCTATTACTTCACATTCAGATCTTTCCGGTATGAATCAGGCTTGGTAAAGTTCAAAGCTCTTTGGCTGGCACATTCGTGACTGATCTAACAACACCTGCTCGGGTCAAGTTCTAATGACATTCTTGGAAGGCAGGTATAGAAGTTTGGCAGAAACTCTAAACCAGCCTCTGTGGAAGAGAGTCCAGGTTTTACCACACGGTCAATGTGACCCACATCTCATCAGAGACCACTGCCCGTACTCTTCCTCTAATCCATCTTCTTTGAATCATATTTTAAGTATTTTTTAAAGTAGGATTTAAAATCTTTCTCCTCTTGGTCAGGCAATACCTTTATTGTTCATGTAGTTCCATATTAATCAATGAGAACCTCATGCTCCCAGGATGCAGGTTTACTTGTGGTCCCTAGAGGCTCTAAAAATAGAGCCGGAGCCAGACCCTTGTTATCAGGCTCCTCTCTACACCCTCTCTACGTTTAAGAGACGGCTTAGTCGTTCCTTTTGTTCCAGTCAGAGAATGTGCCAAATAAAGCATGAATAAACATACATGTGTCTGCCCACAGTGCATCGTGGGTGTGGAGGGAGGGGGATGATCCCAACCAGGGACAGGTATAAGAATAAGAATTAAGGCATCAGAATTATTTTATCATGAGCAAATGTTGCATATTTGGACACAAAGAAACCAGGCTGATATGCCATATAAAAACTTTATTGCTCTGAAGATACAAGAAAATCAGCATAACGTGCACTGAATACTTCTTGGCAATACAGTATATCAACGACTATTGTCTTTGCATTTTTAACACCCAGTTCAGTCATGAACCTGTATGAAGTTCTAAATGTCTGCTACACATGAACTTTTAAAGTCACCTGTAAAGGATTTAGAAGTTTTAGTTATCACATCAAGTTAATGAAGTAAAATGTACATAGATACCTCTACTTACGAATGTCTGTACTTATGAAATTTTCTACTTACGAAATTTCTCAGCAGGAAAATATTACCCACACCTATGAAAGAAATTTCGACTTACGTAATATAAAAACCAGGGCTTTGAACCGGTTCATGGAACGAAAACGAAAAACCGGAAACTTTTTTGGTATTTTGGCAGGAATGAAAACGTCATGTCATGTAGTGTCTAAGTAGGAGGCATAAGCCTTAACTACAGTGATACAACTGTCATAAAGCAGATGTGTAGTGCTGTGGTAGTTTACTGTAGGGTAGGGATATATCTATAATTATAGTCTATAGTAGATTAATTAATTGCCTTAGTTGCCAATTTAAAAGTCCTTAAATTACCGTATTTTGCGCACCATTCGGCTCATTTTATAAAGACGCGGTCTAAATAACGGAGTGTATCTGGTACATGGTTACTAATGGAAGCAAAAAGCTGACTGTGGTTGGACTGTGTTGTACTATGTATTTAAATTTAAAAAAATACACCGACATTTTAAAAATAAGTTTTTATTTCATTATTTTTTTCATAAATCTGTGCTAAATCCTTCCAAGTCCTCATCTCCGGTCTGCATTGAATCTCTCGGTAGTTTCTCCACCGCTGACCGGCTGGTTTCCGGGTGTCTGTCCGGTCATGATGCCGGCTTTTGGGAAACATCGGACAAAAGTCGAAGCAGACACGTTAGTCCAGGATCCACAACCCACCACATGTTGTGGGGGTGTAACTCCTCGGCACTGCCCCCCAGTCCTGGTAAACGTGTGTTCACGTCTCTCATCCATCGCTCCACGACACACGCAGTTTAACTTTGAACCAGAACAACCGGAACTGATTTCAGGAGTTTACTTGTTGCGTCGTGAGCGCGTCGCTGACGTCATTGTCGGGGGTCTTCAGCCAATCAAATGTGGTTACCAGCATACCTGCGGTACAGTACCGGCATATCCCCTATACCGGGACCTACCGGGGGTGTGCCGGACGGAGCGTGGCGTCATGTTCTCTAATTGGTTGATCGCTGCCGGCGTACGTAGTGACGTAATACGTCCTATTTCAGTGGACAAGGGCCGATCTGGCGGAGCGCTGACTGAAGTCACACAAAAACATTTTTACAGATTTTGGAACTCAGTGTACACATAAGACGCTTAATGTTAAAAGACGCAGCGTTGATTTTTGAGAAATTTTAAGGCTTTTAAGCACGTCTTATTGTGTGCAAAATACGGAACCTACATATTTATATTTACAAGGAACGTCATTAACCGCTTCAGGAACTTTTTTTTGTTCTAACCGCTTCAGGAGCGTCAGTTTATGGGTGGAACGCAAAATCGGAAACGTTGTAATTCCGTTTCTGTTCGGAACGAACCGATTGGCAAAAAATTCTGGTTTAAAGTCCTGGTAAAAACACAGCATCGGCTGATACTCGAATAAAAACACTGTATCAGCTGATACTTGAATCTCCCCAGGTTCCTGAACGCAACATTCTCATAGCTGCTCTGCCATTGGCTATTACCTACTACGTACCTTCCTGCCATCCCATTGGCTAAGAGGGATGCCACTCCACTTCTGTGTGGCGCTCGAACGGTGCTTATGGAGTGTCTCGGCATTCGGCATTCTGATAGTTTTTCGCAAATATAATAACTTTGTCAGTACGTATTCACTAATGGAGCCCAAGAAAGTGACGGAGAAAAGAGGAAAAGAAAAGAAGAAGGAAAGTTTTTTTTGTCCATAGAAACAAAGCAAGAGATAAGAGAAGAGAATGAAAAGGGGATGCGTTTGGTTGATCTCGCCAAAGAATATGGCGAAAAATCTACAATCGACACGTTATTAAAACAAAAGGAAGTTTAAGGAGTTCAAGGCATCTCGTGGTTGGAGAAGTTCTAAAGGAGGACTGGAATTCACTCAGTTGTTCGGCATCGTGAGATAGGAGCGCATGAACCAAAGAGGGCAAAAAACAACGAGGACAGCTGTTAAAAGCAGGGCTTTGAACCAGATTTTTTTGCCAATCGGTTCGTTCAGAACAAAAACGGAATTATAACGTTTCCGGTTTTGCGTTCAACTCATAAACTGACGCTCCTGAACCGGTTAGAACAAAAAAAAAATCCTGAACCGGTTAATAACGTTCCTTGTAAATATAAATATGTTGGTGTCGTATTTTGCACACAATAAGACGTGCTTAAAAGCCTTAAAATTTCTCAAAAATCAACGCTGCGTCTTTTAACATTAAGCGTCTTATGTGTACACTGAGTTCCGGAATCTGTAAAAATGTTTTTGTGTGACTTCAGTCAGCGCTCCGCCAGATCGGCCCTTGTCCACTGAAATAGGACGTATTACGTCACTACGTACGCCGGAAGCGATCAACCAATTAGAGAACATGACGCCACGCTCCGTCCGGCACACCCCCGGTAGGTCCCGGTATAGGGGATATGCTGGTAACCACATTTGATTGGCTGAAGACCCCCGACAATGACGTCAGCGACGCGCTCACGACGCAACAAGTAAACTCCTGAAATCAGTTCCGGTTGTTCTGGTTCAAAGTTAAACTGCGTGTGTCGTGGAGCGATGGATGAGAGACGTGGACACACGTTTACCAGGACTGGGGGGCAGTGCCGAGGAGTTACACCCCCACAACATGTGGTGGGTTGTGGATCCTGGACTAACGTGTCTGCTTCGACTTTTGTCCGATGTTTCCCAAAAGCCGGCATCATGACCGGACAGACACCCGGAAACCAGCCGGTCAGCGGTGGAGAAACTACCGAGAGATTCAATGCAGACCGGAGATGAGGACTTGGAAGGATTTAGCACAGATTTATGAAAAAAATAATGAAATAAAAACTTATTTTTAAAATGTCGGTGTATTTTTTTAAATTTAAATACATAGTACAACACAGTCCAACCACAGTCAGCTTTTTGCTTCCATTAGCAACCATGTACCGGACAATAATATGGAATATACGGAACCTACATATTTATATTTACAAGGAACGTCATTAACCGGTTCAGGAACTTTTTTTTTTTTTCTAACCGCTTCAGGAGCGTCAGTTTATGGGTGGAACGCAAAATCGGAAACGTTGTAATTCCGTTTCTGTTCGGAACGAACCGATTGGCAAAAAATTCTGGTTTAAAGTCCTGGTAAAAACACGGCATCGGCTGATAATTGAATAAAAAAACACTGTATCAGCTGATACTTGAATCTCCCCAGGTTCCTGAACGCAACATTCTCATAGCTGCTCTGCCATTGGCTATTACCTACTACGTACCTTCCTGCCATCCCATTGGCTAAGAGGGATGCCACTCCACTTCTGTGTGGCGCTCGAACGGTGCTTATGGAGTGTCTCGGCATTCGGCATTCTGATAGTTTTTCGCAAATATAATAACTTTGTCAGTACGTATTCACTAATGGAGCCCAAGAAAGTGACGGAGAAAAGAGGAAAAGAAAAGAAGAAGAAAAGTTTTTTTTTGTCCATAGAAACAAAGCAAGAGATAATAGAAGAGTATGAAAAGGGGATGCGTTTGGTTGATCTCGCCAAAGCATATGGCGAAAAATCTACAATCGACACGTTATTAAAACAAAAGGAAGTTTAAGGAATTTAAGGCATCTCGTGGTTGGAGAAGTTCTAAAGGAGGACTGGAATTCACTCTGTTCTTTCGGCATCGTGAGATAGGAGCGCATGAACCAAAGAGGGCAAAAAACAACGAGGACAGCAGTTAAAAGCAGGGCTTTGAACCAGATTTTTTTGCCAATCGGTTCGTTCAGAACAAAAACAGAATTATAACGTTTCCGGTTTTGCGTTCAACTCATAAACTGACGCTCCTGAACCGGTTAGAACAAAAAAAAAAATCCTGAACCGGTTAATAACGTTCCTTGTAAATATAAATATGTTGGTGTCGTATTTTGCACACAATAAGACGTGCTTAAAAGCCTTAAAATTTCTCAAAAATCAACGCTACGTCTTTTAACATTAAGCGTCTTATGTGTACACTGAGTTCCAGAATCTGTAAAAATGTTTTTGTGTGACTTCAGTCAGCGCTCCGCCAGATCGGCCCTTGTCCACTGAAATAGGACGTATTACGTCACTACGTACGCCGGCAGCGATCAACCAATTAGAGAACATGACGCGACGCTCCGTCCGGCACACCCCCGGTAGGTCCCGGTATAGGGGATGTGCCGGTACTGTACCGCAGGTATGCTGGTAACCACATTTGATTGGCTGAAGACCCCCGACAATGACGTCAGCGACGCGCTCACGACGCAACAAGTAAACTCCTGAAATCAGTTCCGGTTGTTCTGGTTCAAAGTTAAACTGCGTGTGTCGTGGAGCGATGGATGAGAGACGTGAACACACGTTTACCAGGACTGGGGGGCAGTGCCGAGGAGTTACACCCCCACAACATGTGGTGGGTTGTGGATCCTGGACTAACGTGTCTGCTTCGACTTTTGTCCGATGTTTCCCAAAAGCCGGCATCATGACCGGACAGACACCCGGAAACCAGCCGGTCAGCGGCGGAGAAACTACCGAGAGATTCAATGCAGACCGGAGATGAGGACTTGGAAGGATTTAGCACAGATTTATCAAAAAGTAATGAAATAAAAACTTATTTTTAAAATGTCGGTGTATTTTTTTTAAAAATTTAAATACATAGTACAACACAGTCCAACCACAGTCAGCTTTTTGCTTCCATTAGCAACCATGTACCGGACAATAATACGGAATATACGGAACCTACATATTTATATTTACAAGGAACGTCATTAACCTACGGCAGCGTAGAGCTGCCACACAAAGAAAATAAAAACCGGGACGTATCAAGTTATTTCGTGATACGTATCTCGGAATTTCGTGATAGTATCTCGTTATTTTGTGATACGTATCACGAAATAACGTGATAGGACTTTTTAAAGTGGTTTCATTTACTGTCTGCTGGCCATCAGTAAATCATAGCTCCTTTACATGATGCCATTGAATTATATTTCATGCTTGGCTTGAGACATGGTGAGATTTTACAGTTATTGGGCTCCGTGGATGACATTTATACAAGCATGCGTACCCTAAGACGACACTTGAAAAAGATGGGGCTATACCGGAGGAAAAACGAGTCGGACCCTCTTGAGGGTCGTTCCTCATTGATGAGCTGGAGGGACACGGCCGGCTGCATGGATACAAGCTCCATCATGTCAACATAACATTCATTCATTCATTCATTCATTCATTCATTCATTCATCTTCTAAACCGCTTAATCCGCAAACGCTGGTCGCGGGTCAACATAACATTTTATCACGAAATTCCGAGATACTATCACGAAATTCCGAGATACGTATCACGAAATTCCGAGATACGTATCACGAAATAACGTGATACGTCCCGGTTTTTATTTTCTTGGTGTGGCAGCTCTACGCTTCCGTACTTCCGTATTAACCGGTTCAGGAACTTTTTTTTTTTTTCTAACCGCTTCAGGAGCGTCAGTTTATGGGTGGAACGCAAAATCGGAAACGTTGTAATTCCGTTTCTGTTCGGAACGAACCGATTGGCAAAAAATTCTGGTTTAAAGTCCTGGTAAAAACATAGCATCGGCTGATACTCCCGAATAAAAACACTGTATCAGCTGATACTCGAATCTCCCCAGGTTCCTGAACGCAACATTCTCATAGCTGCTCTGCCATTGGCTATTACCTATTACGTACCTTGCTGGCATCCCATTGGCTAAGAGGGATGCCACTCCACTTCTGTGTGGCGCTCGAACGGTGCTTATGGAGTGTCTCGGCACTCGGCATTCTGATAGTTTTTCGCAAATATAATAACTTTGTCAGTATGTATTCACTAATGGACCCCAAGAAAGTGACGGAGAAAAGAGGAAAAGAAAAGACGAAGAAAAGTTTTTTTTTGTCCATAGAAACAAAGCAAGAGATAATAGAAGAGAATGAAAAGGGGATGGTTTGGTTGATCTCGCCAAAGAATATGGCGAAAAATCTACAATCGACACGTTATTAAAACAAAAGGAAGTTTAAGGAATTTAAGGCATCTCGTGGTTGGAGAAGTTCTAAAGGAGGACTGGAATTCACTCAGTTGTTCGGCATCGTGAGATAGGAGCGAATGAACCAAAGAGGGCAAAAAACAACGAGGACAGCTGTTAAAAGCAGGGCTTTGAACCAGATTTTTTTGCCAATCGGTTCGTTCAGAACAAAAACGGAATTATAACGTTTCCGGTTTTGCGTTCAACTCATAAACTGACGCTCCTGAACCGGTTAGAACAACAAAAAAATATTTCCTGAACCGGTTAATAACGTTCCTTGTAAATATAAATATGTTGGTGTCGTATTTTGCACACAATAAGACGTGCTTAAAAGCCTTAAAATTTCTCAAAAATCAACGCTACGTCTTTTAGCATTAAGCGTCTTATGTGTACACTGAGATCCAGAATCTGTAAAAATGTTTTTGTGTGACTTCAGTCAGCGCTCCGCCAGATCGGCCCTTGTCCACTGAAATAGGACGTATTACGTCACTACGTACGCCGGAAGCGATCAACCAATTAGAGAACATGACGCGACGCTCCGTCCGGCACACCCCCGGTAGGTCCCGGTATAGGGGATATGCCGGTACTGTACCGCAGGTATGCTGGTAACCACATTTGATTGGCTGAAGACCCCCGACAATGACGTCAGCGACGCGCTCACGACGCAACAAGTAAACTCCTGAAATCAGTTCCGGTTGTTCTGGTTCAAAGTTAAACTGCGTGTGTCGTGGAGCGATGGATGAGAGACGTGGACACACGTTTACCAGGACTGGGGGGCAGTGCCGAGGAGTTACACCCCCACAACATGTGGTGGGTTGTGGATCCTGGACTAACGTGTCTGCTTCGACTTTTGTCCGATGTTTCCCAAAAGCCGGCATCATGACCGGACAGACCCCCGGAAACCAGCCGGTCAGCGGTGGAGAAACTACCGAGAGATTCAATGCAGACCGGAGATGAGGACTTGGAAGGATTTAGCACAGATTTATCAAAAAATAAATAAATAAAAACTTATTTTTAAAATGTCGGTGTATTTTTTTAAATTTAAATACATAGTACAACACAGTCCAACCACAGTCAGCTTTTTGCTTCCATTAGCAACCATGTACCGGACAATAATACGGAATATACGGAACCTACATATTTATATTTACAAGGAACGTCATTAACCGCTTCAGGAACTTTTTTTTTTTTGTTCTAACCGCTTCAGGAGCGTCAGTTTATGGGTGGAACGCAAAATCGGAAACGTTGTAATTCCGTTTCTGTTCGGAACGAACCGATTGGCAAAAAATTCTGGTTTAAAGTCCTGGTAAAAACATAGCATCGGCTGATACTCCCGAATAAAAACACTGTATCAGCTGATACTCGAATCTCCCCAGGTTCCTGAACGCAACATTCTCATAGCTGCTCTGCCATTGGCTATTACCTACTATGTACCTTCCTGCCATCCCATTGGCTAAGAGGGATGCCACTCCACTTCTGTGTGGCGCTCGAACGGTGCTTATGGAGTGTCTCGGCATTCGGCATTCTGATAGTTTTTCGCAAATATAATAACTTTGTCAGTACGTATTCACTAATGGACCCCAAGAAAGTGACGGAGAAAAGAGGAAAAGAAAAGACGAAGAAAAGTTTTTTTTGTCCATAGAAACAAAGCAAGAGATAATAGAAGAGTATGAAAAGGGGATGGTTTGGTTGATCTCGCCAAAGCATATGGCGAAAAATCTACAATCGACACGTTATTAAAACAAAAGGAAGTTTAAGGAGTTCAAGGCATCTCATGGTTAGAGAAGTTCTAAAGGAGGACTGGAATTCACTCTGTTGTTCGGCATCGTGAGATAGGAGCGCATGAACCAAAGAGGGCAAAAAACAACGAGGACAGCTGTTAAAAGCAGGGCTTTGAACCAGATTTTTTTGCCAATCGGTTCGTTCAGAACAAAACGGAATTATAACGTTTCCGGTTTTGCGTTCAACTCATAAACTGACGCTCCTGAACCGGTTAGAACAAAAAAAAAATATTTCCTGAACCGGTTAATAACGTTCCTTGTAAATATAAATATGTTGGTGTCGTATTTTGCACACAATAAGACGTGCTTAAAAGCCTTAAAATTTCTCAAAAATCAACGCTACGTCTTTTAGCATTAAGCGTCTTATGTGTACACTGAGATCCAGAATCTGTAAAAATGTTTTTGTGTGACTTCAGTCAGCGCTCCGCCAGATCGGCCCTTGTCCACTGAAATAGGACGTATTACGTCACTACGTACGCCGGAAGCGATCAACCAATTAGAGAACATGACGCGACGCTCCGTCCGGCACACCCCCGGTAGGTCCCGGTATAGGGGATATGCCGGTACTGTACCGCAGGTATGCTGGTAACCACATTTGATTGGCTGAAGACCCCCGACAATGACGTCAGCGACGCGCTCACGACGCAACAAGTAAACTCCTGAAATCAGTTCCGGTTGTTCTGGTTCAAAGTTAAACTGCGTGTGTCGTGGAGCGATGGATGAGAGACGTGAACACACGTTTACCAGGACTGGGGGGCAGTGCCGAGGAGTTACACCCCCACAACATGTGGTGGGTTGTGGATCCTGGACTAACGTGTCTGCTTCGACTTTTGTCCGATGTTTCCCAAAAGCCGGCATCATGACCGGACAGACACCCGGAAACCAGCCGGTCAGCGGTGGAGAAACTACCGAGAGATTCAATGCAGACCGGAGATGAGGACTTGGAAGGATTTAGCACAGATTTATCAAAAAATAATGAAATAAAAACTTATTTTTAAAATGTCGGTGTATTTTTTTAAATTTAAATACGTAGTACAACACAGTCAGCTTTTTGCTTCCATTAGCAACCATGTACCGGACAGTAATGTGCACCGTGTGTCCGGTTAAAGTACAGGAATAAACTCCGTTATTTAGACTGCGCCTCTTTATACAATGAGCCGAATGGTGCGCAAAATACGGTTAACTTAAGGACTTTTACATTTAATTGGCAACTAAAGCAATTAGTTTATATACTATAATTATAAATATATCCCTACCTGAAGGAAAATATAATCAAATATATTCTCAGGTTTTGTATGTACTTTGAATTTCATCTAATAATGATATAGCTAAATACATTGTGTAATGGGCGTCCACCGTTTAGCGGACGCCGGCTGTGTCATTTGTTTGGCTCTTGTTTGGCTCTGGTACTGGAGACTGGTACTGGTGACTGGTACTGGTGACTGGTACTGGTGACTGACACTGGAGACCCAAATAAGGAAAAACAACCAGCCAGAGAAAGACACCATGCATATGAGTTAATGTATAGCGGCTCATCCTTAAGGTGGAGCCTGGAGACGGGCATAATAAATATCTGAGGTTCTCTGGAATGTGTCGTTCCTGCCCCTTGTCACGGTTCAGACAACACCAGATTTCGTGTTAGGGACAGAGAACCCAGATCTGCTTAGAAATATTGTATTAGGATAAAAAATACATATTTGATGAACGAGACGGTTTGTTTCTTGTTCTTCCTTCCGGTTTTGAACACGCACAACTGCTCTGGGTGGACTTCGGGATAAAAGTCCGTTTACCTAACACTACCCTACAGTAAACTACCACAGCACTACATCACTGCTTTATGCAAGTTGTATCACTGTAGTTAAGGCTTATGCCTCCTACTTAGACACTTCATGACATAAGACAAGAATAACTTCCACCAAGTCATTTATTGCTGAACAGATCTTCATTGTTCTTCTCCCATAGCTCAGTATTATTACAAAGCGCTGGCAGTACGGGGACACACTGCTCTGAAAATGACTGCAGCCAATGATTTAATGACTAAATCATACATTATTCAGATCGACACACTGCAGTGTTTACATGTTATGATTAAATAGTGACTGGGAGACCTCCCTTTTCTTAACTGCTGCTGATAGCCGCTACTTCTCTCTGCTCTCATCCCGCGTCCAGTGAATCACAGGAAGTCAAACATGAGGTCAAATAATTTTTTCAAGAACGAAAAACAAAACCCCGGTATTAACCGGTTTACAATTATTTTCTGTTCCGATTAAAAAATATAAAGTTTCCGGTTTTCGTTTTCGTTCCATGAACCAGTTCAAAGCAAATCAAATGTATTTTTATGCTTTAAAAAACATTTATGTCGGAATTTTTGTGGGGTTTGAACGGATTAGAGCATTTGCGTGGAAAACGCGTCTCTACTTACGTAATTTTCTATTTACGTAATTTCTTCCGGAACCAATCAATTTTGTATTATTATTTCTGAAAAGAAGTGAAATTATATTGTGATTTCATGTTTCTTGTGCTACCATGTCATACTGTCTGGTTATGATTATTATTCTCTCTATGTGTGTGTGTCTCACTGCCTCTCTTGCTCTCTCTAAACAGAACCGCGGGGGACACTCCGGGCACGACGCCAGTGCACCGAGGAGCCACACACAAAGACAGACAACCATGCACACACACTCATTCCTATGGGCAATTTGAAACGGCCAATCAAAAGCTCATACTTTTGGAGGTGGGAGGAAGACGGAGAGAACCCACGCAGACACGGTGAGAGCGTGCGAACTCCGCACAGAGCGGGACTCGAACCCGGGTCCGCCGTATTGTGAGGCGGTAGCGCTAACCACTGCGCCGCCGTACTTCATGCCGGTGAATAAAGTTTTGATTTAAACATCTTCACTTTCTTGAGTGGTGCTTTGATAGAACTTATGTTTTCATTTAAGGTTATGTAGATAAAATCAACTGTAAATATATTCCTGAAAGATTTGAAGTATATGAGAAATATATGGTAAATATGATGGTAAATATATCTTGACTAGATCTCAAATATATTATCAATATATTATAAGTAGAGTGTGATTATATTGCCTGTAGAGTAAATATGCTTTGCTCAGAGATTGTGAACTTTTTAGTAAATAAAATTATTAATTTCCCCTTCATAGATATTAAATAACAGATATTGAAGTATCAATATTATTATACCTTAAGACTTCTTCTCTGTATAAGACTTGAACCACATACTGTCACAGAAAGTTGGGAGGTCTGTGTTTATTCTGCTGTTTTCGAAAAGTGTACAGTTTTAGCCTTTGGCTCTGACAACTAAAGATGGGACATAAAATTGGGAGGAAGTGTGTGTAGAGAGACATGAGGGGAAGAGTGGTCAGCACAAATCAATCCCACAGCTGCTACTGAAGGACTGTAGAATACAAACACTATGTGTGTGTGTGCGTGTGTGTGTCACCAGAGATTTTGCTGAGCACCATCTAGTGCCCTCCCCACTCTTAGAGCCGTGCCACAGGTCCTCCACATGGTGGCAGTATGCTTTAATGAATTCATACGACAAAGAATTTTTTGTGTAACACGAACATAATAAATCAAATGAAAACCACTGAATGTTTAAACTGAAAAGTATTGGATGTAATAAACTTTTGATGACATAATGTCAACAAGGGAAGTGATCGATAGATACATTAATAATTCCGGAGGAAATTGCGCTATCTATCTATCTATCTATCTATCTATCTATCTATCTATCTATCTATCTATCTATCTATCTATCTATCTATCTATCTATCTATCTATCTATCTATCTATCTATCTATCTATCTATCTATCTATCTATCTATCTATCTATCTATCTATCTATCTATCTATCTATCTATCTATCTATCTATCTATCTATCTATCTATCTATCTATCTATCTATCTATCTATCTATCTATCTATCATAGCAACAGGTGATGACAGTAACAGCGTTGATGATGAATAAATTCCTCTGTCTCCACTGGATGAGCTGGATGCCACCAGCTCATCCAGTATCCCTTTTATATGTGTCTTGTTGCAGTAGCTGCTCTTCCATTCCAGTAGATGTCAGCAACAAACCACGATGCATCAGCTGAGACATTAGTCTTGAATCTGTTGCTTACCTAAATACCCCTTCAGTTGGAAAGACACAACGGACAAGATTAAAGCTTTGACCACAGGTCAAAGGTAACAGGTTACAGAAGTTTGAAACAAGCTGAGACAAACTTAAAACAACGTACAGGAATGGACAAAAAATGTTCTAAAATTTCTCAATCTACAAAGGGAATGTGCAATAAATAAGAAGAGCCTACCTAACATTGAAGACACTCCTATTTTTCTGTTTTTAAAATGATATTTCAAGTCTGATAAATCTCACCAAACATTTTAGTCAGGTTAAGGAGTAGAATACAATTTTCCCAAGAATGGGTTTTACTAAGATGCTAAAGTCAACTTTGACCTTCAAATGATAACTGGGAACACAAAATAAGAAGCAGTAACCCTTCAACAAATGTGAATCACCACAGATACAGTAGCAACAACACAGATGCATTTGGCTAATTCATTTTAAACAGCAGGGGTTGTGGATAGGTCACAGTCTGAATGCCAGCTACTGTTTTATGGATTGGACAGTGGTGCTGCCAGAATTGAACATGTGAGCCAAGCTACTTTTTACTCCTTTATGGTTAAGGTTCAGATTATTTGGCATGTTCTGAAATTATATTCTAGCAGCATTAAGACAAAAACTGGAAACGGTTACTCGAGTCAAGTTGGGCTTTTGTTGTTAACATTTAGGGTCTGTGGTGACTAATTTTAACAGGTTGTTAATCCATTTACATTAGAGGTGCAAAGTGGTTTTAGGTGGGTTGCATACCATCTTGTTAGCATGAAGCAATGTATGAAGTTATTCAACATAATGTGATGTGAGAGACAGTGTGTGTGTGTGTGTTGCTATGTATTGATTGACAGAGACAGATGCTGCAGCAGCTGAGTCTAAACCTAGATACAGTACAAAGGTTACTGCTATTAATACACATGCACACAAACGCACACACATAATGAAAAACATTCCATCTAAGTTGGCGTAAATTTTGACAGAAATTCGTGACTTTTCCATGATGCTGGTTCTGCTGGAACTGCTCAGCTCACTTTTTGCCTCAGACTCTCCTAATCATTAAGAATAAATTAGCTAAAACTCAGCAAAACACATGTTAACACCAAGGAAACAGTGTCAGTCCTTCAACCTTTATGTACCCTCCGATCATGGAAGCAGGAGCAATGTGACACTTTGAATGCCCACGAGGCCTGTGACACAGCAAGAACAGGGTCTGTATTTCTATGTGTGGGTGGGTGTCAGTGACTGAAGAGCAGGAAAGCTACAGTTACTGTGAAGATATTTTGAAAAGGGGAAGTATTCTGAAGCTGCAACTCTTGGACATCTGTCAGGGTGACACAGTGGTCACCGTCGCTGAATGGAATATGTACGTGGCTTGCTTTTCTGCAAAACGTTATTGAGAGGCGGTCCACTGGTGATCACTGCATGAGACGAAGGAAGGGATACAACGAGAAACCTGCTGGACAAGATCAGAAGATTGACGCTCAGCTCACCTTCCTGCAGCTGCAAGAAAGAAACCAAAAAAAATCAAAGCAATAGCTAGATTGCTTCGGTGGGATTGTTGTTTGTCGGTGTGACTAAAGGAAATTGCTGGTAACTAAACAACTAAGGGATTCTGGTTGCTGAAATAATAAGTACTGGATTGACAGGGTTCCCGATTGTATTTCAGAGTGTGTTCACGTTTGCGATCTGTGGAATGTTTATGCCAGCTGTCATTCCGTTCATGTACATCCCATAGCACGCATGGATACCCAGCACCAGTGGTGAACACCGACAGACTTCAGCTATTAGCAACTACATTTTTGGATTTCTGGATCTGGATTATGAAGGTGCAAACAGACGCACCAATGATAATCCAGGACATCAACTAGCGTGTTGTCCACATTCTAGAGAGGATACAATTCTTTAGCTAGAAGCAGTACATGCTAGTAAGTCTGAGCTAGATACATGAGCATACTAGTGAATTCAGAGCCAGTGGTTTACTTACTTGAACAAATATTAATTTGAAACCCAGTTAAAAGTTTGGTTCTCGGTCCAGATGTTCCTCAACACAGTGCTGGTGGTCCTGACGGACCTGGCTGCCTGTTTGCTGGGTAACACTGCATTCAGGCAACATTTCCACCTATTGCTGTCTGCAACGGTGATGTTTGGTCCTGCACTGAGCCTCTGGGTCTCCCAGCACAGCGTGTTTGCAAAAAGAAGTCACTTCCTCTACAGGTGAGGCCACTTCCTGTTCATTTTCTGCTCACCTGTCTTTTTCAGAACCTGTGGATTATTGTTCCACTGATTTGTATCTATGGTGGCACAGTGGTGCAGTGGGTAGTGCTATCGCCTCACCTCTACAAACATGCAATTTGTTTGAATTGATCAATCTAAAGGTGTAGTTGTGAGTGGTTGTTTGTGTTCCATGTGACTCTACGTTTCCATTGTGAACCCATCTCTCGCCTGTAGTCAGGTGGGACGGCTCCAACAGACTTGTGCCCTGCAAAGCAGAAAATGTGTTTTTGAACAGCTTGTGACACTATTTCTCTCTAAATAGTGTCACTTGTCTCAAAGATGGTTATGGTCCTTGACCAGCATAGTTCTCTGCCTCTGCAGTCTCCCAGTCTTCTGTCACTTGCATGTCATATTTAATTAAGGAGAAGGGCTGCCTCCCGTCCTCGTGTGTATTTTCCATCTTGCGATGTATGAACTGTCTGCAGTCTGCACAGTGAATCTGTTTAGAATACAGCAACATTCCCCATAAAATGTCCTGCTTTTTTGCTAGAGGCACATTTGTCATTTAAGACAAGAGCAATTTTGATTTGTTGGAACTTTGATGGAATTTGGATACTGATGAAAACTGTTTTTTCATTTTTCTTCCTTGAAATTGATTTGACGCTCTTTCTGGTACCTGATGATAGCAACCCATGGAAATTAACAAGACAAAATTCTAAAAGAAATAATAATAACTGACCACTGGTGCACATGCATCGTAAACTTACCTGTATAAACTCACCAGTGTACCCTGAGAATTACAAACTCATTTATCTATTAATGTGTCCCTCATGTTTAAATTTGATTTTTAATTGTCATCATGACAACAGCATGTATTTCCTGCCATTATGGTCTCCACTTTCAGTCTATCTATTAACTTTAAATCTGGTCATATATCTCCTCTCCTTCATGCAGGACATTCTTGCACTCTGGTTGGGGCTGGACCTGCATCTTTGTTGGCTCCTTTGTCTTCATCCTCTCCTTCTCCATCCGACGCTCCCTCTCTCTTTCCATTCGCCACCTCTCCCGGCTTGCAGTGGCTGGTGTATTGTGGGTGGGTTTCTGCAAACTCCTGGACTTTCTAGAGAACACCACAGGAAGCTGCTATGAACCCTTACACACCACACCAGAGGTGGCCGATGGGCAGCCCCTGTTGGTGTTAAGGGAAGGGGAGAGTAAGTCTATGTGCCTGAAAGCTGGGATGGTGTGGAGGGGGTATGGAGTATCAGAAGACGTCTTCCTCCTCTGTCTCTGTTGCCTGTTGTTGGCAGAAGAAACGGCTGTGTTCGGCCCTTATCTGAGCCTGGGAGGATTCTCAGATGCCCCTTTGAGAATCTTGTTTCTGTTCTGTGTTCTCCTGCTTGGGCTCTGGATCTTTCTGCTCCTCTGTCTCCTGGCTTACTTCCCACAGTTCCCCACACAGTTGCTAGGGGGCGCTCTGGGGTGTCTGAGCTGGAGAGGGCTGTACCAGGGCTGGTACAGACAGGGGCCCAGCTGGTGCTGCCCTGGGAGGCCTGGGCTGGGATTGCTAAACACCAAGAGCAGGGGTACTGAAGAAGAGGATGTTAAACTGATTCATGACAACTGTAATTAAATACATTTAAAAAGAAAACAGCAAATATGTATTTCACATTTATTGCTTATTGTGGTACAAAGACAAAAATGTTCATCTTTGAGATGTATTTCACCAGCGAAACAAAATCATTAAAATTCACATAAAAATGAAAAGGAAACATTAAACCCATAAACAAGGTGGCTAAAAAATGTTTTTCTACCAGTGAATCATTTTCTGTGACATATTGTTACTTTCATCCTGATTTAGTTCATGCCAGTCTCTTTCCACCCACTGATGCATTTAAAAAAAATGAAGCTCTGATTCAGATCCTACATTTGAGTCTCCTGCTGAACTCATTCTCAAACTGTTTCCACAGTTTTCACTCATTTTGACAACATCCATACTAACGGCACTGAGACCATAACTCAAGTCATGCTAACTTCAACATACTCATCAATGCTGGCAATTCCATATATAGATGTTAAGAACAGTAGTTACTGATATGTCAAATACTGTATAAGCATGTTCTTAGTATTTGGATAAAATAGCATGATCCTGTACTCTAGATTGTTTGATTATCAGATACAGGTATACCTCACCATACATACAGACACAAGTCAAGACATGACAAATTAACTTGAAAATAGCCATTCCCATTCCGAACTGTATTAAAAAACCAATTCTAAATAACATTTTTAATACAAATATCTTTTTAAGGTTTACAAATGTTTTTAATATAGTACGGGAGAAAACAAATTTACAAATACAATTTGACACCCTTTACCATACACCACATACAGTACGCTCAATTTATAAGTTATTAAACAAATTAAGTCGAGTAAAATCACAAACTTTTTACTTTTAACCCAAAGCATAGCTGAAGTATAGCTGCAATTGACAGGGAAATTAGGAGAAGTAAGAATAGCTGAATATTCATTTTCAAAGCTGCTTCTTTTGCTTTTGTGGGTGATTTTTGAATTCATTCATTCAGTTAAAAATGAAAAATATTTCACCTCCCTGTAAAGAAAGACAAGACACATTTCCTTCATTTGCTTTATTGATAAACATCTCTGGAGAAAGAAAATTAAATACAAAAAACATCAGCCATTAAACAGCAGATAAGCTCTGCTTGAACGTTTGATACAGCAAACTAAATGTTAACCTCACAATACATGCAGTTTGCCACCAGTCCAAAGGTATTTAAGAGGTTTTTGATGTCTTAAAATAATCACCTGCGTCATTTTTTCTACTTCTCAGGAAACACAAAAAAACCGAACAATTTGTTGATTTAAGGGGGAAAAAAAATAATCTTTTTTTATAAAGAAAAACACCGACTTAGGTAATTATTTTAAGAGGGTGATATTTATACAGTATATCAGTGTTAAGTCACATTTGTGATTAATAAGTGTGTAAAAATCAACTACACAGTGAAATTGCCCAAATAGACCATAATTTATTACAAAAATAAAACAAATTGAGGAACACTCCACTAAAACTGAGCATGTCAACTACTGATCTTTTACAGTGGTCCCTCGCTATAATGCAGTCCACCTTTCGCTGCCACGCCGTTTGTTTTTCGTGCAATTTTGCATGTTTGTTTTTTTTTAACAGCGCTTTGTGTTCTGCATTGTGTGTGTTTAAACATGAGTGAAATGTGTAAAATTGTTAATGCCGGTCTGAAAAAAGTGAAATACACAGTTCTCCAGTTTGGGATCAATAAAGTCTATCGAGGGGTTTTAAAACATCCATAATAAATGTAAAAAAAAAAGTTATTATTTCGCCGATTTTGCGTATTGCAGGTTATTTTTATAACAAAACTCCCGCGATTAACGAGGGACCACTGTAAATACGAAATAAAAATTCTATAATGACCACCCCAGAGCGCATCGGCCAATGACAGTTAAGGCATAGTTTCAACTATTGTCTTCAGGGCCATGTTTAACTTTCGATGACGTCTCTTTCACGTCAATGTCCCTCGGATACGTCATTAAAAACTAAAGCAATGGCACAACATTTGGTTTTCTGTGTGCCAGTCAACTAAAGTGATGGTTGCTTGAGAACTTCACCCCTAGTGTTTCTAGGGGTTAATTGTATGCAAGACAGTGGACAAAGTTATTCAATATTACCAACATGGTAAACAGTGAAATTAATTGAACTCTCAGTGGACTGATTGTACTCTCTCCTTCAGTTACAGAAGTCCTAAGACAAAAAACCAAAGGCAGATTATGGGGAGCACAAACTCAGAAAAAAATTAAAAAGGATTTAAAGAGGAAACCAAAGAACAAGAGTTATCAAGAGAGGGCAGGAATGGGGGATTCAACAGAGTCCAAGGGTTCCCAGCGACAGTCCATCATGGCATCATAGAGCTCCTCGCTGCGCTGCATAAAATCCTTATTCCACTGCTCCACATCACATTCAGGGATGGGCTCTGGAAAATATCAAAAGGAGAATTTAGTAACAAACCAATGACTCGTCCACATCCACATTTGTTCACGCTGAAGATTCATTCAAAAATGCTGTGAATCACCTGAAAACTCCATTAACTACACATCACAAAGACCGTTCAACAACAACAACAACAACAACAACAACAACAAAAAAACCACAATTCACAGATTTATCCAGTGTGATATTTACCACTACAACAACTGAAAACTTAAATGTTTACTACCTTTACATATATGGCTGATAAATGCCAAATGTGGAATATACGAGATAACATCATGTCATGTTTTTTAACCCTTGTTTTTTTGTTGTGCATATCGTGGACAGTACAAGGGTTAGGAAAACAAAAATTAAATACCTTCTGCATTGTCTTCCTCCGCAGCCCCAGACTCCTCTTGACTCTGCTGGAGGAAAAACACCAAACATTGAGAAAAAGTGTTTTTCAAATACATGATGAGCATCACTCTGTACGCCATATCTCTGCCCAGCCTGAACAATCTTTCATGTCTGAACAGCTTCCTGTCCCACATGTCCAAAAGTCTTCAGCTCAGTGGTTCAATTGTAATCAAAACTGTCTAACAATATTTAAATTCCTAAATGTTTCCAAAATTTTGCAGGTTCACTCTTGACCCATGTCCCATTCTTCAGCCAAATTCTATGTAAATCAGTTCATTAACGTTAGTGTCAAATATATCAATGCTGACCAACAAGCTAACAAATAAAGACAACTTCCAGGCTCAGATACTGTAATAACACAGCAATCTTGTAATTCATTCAAGAAAAATTGGTGTTATATATTTCCCTTACCTCACCAGTTCCGGACATGTCTGTAGGTGGCATCCCCACGGGTGGTGGTGGCATGTGGCCTGGAGGGGGGTATCCATATGGTCCATAGTTGTAGTTGTACCCCGTGTTATAGCCACCCCCGTAGCCGCTGTTGTAGGCGCCGTTATAGCCGTTATACTGGTCATAGCCCCCCCATTGAGAGTAATAACCCTGAGCTCCGCTGCTATTGCCTCCATAATAACCGGTCTGGGACTGGCTGTAGTTACTATGGTAACCCTGACCCTGGCCCCCATGGTAGCTGGTCATCTTCTGGCTGCAGCACAAGACAGAAAAGAAAGTTAACAGTTAATGTATAGAATAATTCCATTTGTTGTTGGTGGCTAAGTACATCTCACTCATACTATTCAGAGAGCCAAGTTTACAAAAATAGACAGCTTTTTCTTCCTTAGCATTGCTTAATATGTCTCACTATGGGATGCAGAGACCTCTAGACAGGCTCATGCATATTTTGCTTTCATGTTTTCTTGTCAACCTCTTACCTCTTTGCCACGGCGATACTGAGCCGCAGCGGCTTCCCACCCAGGATGGTGCCCTGGCACTCCTCGATCGCCTTCTTCTGCTCGCCCTCCTCCCCAAACTTGACAAATCCGTAACCTCTGCAATTCAAACAACAGTCACACTTCCTCTCCACATAGTCACATGCTCCACACTTGGCATTTAATAGCCACTTATGAGAAACAGAATATAATGGGTATTATTATGGTAGAACTGAAACTTGTTGTTTTACTTTTAACATGAGGTAGCATCACTTGAATTGTGAGTTGCTCTTGCTTAGCCTATATGGGGAAAACAATAGTTTCAGCATAAGACGGTCAAACATTTGTTCAGCCTTTTCGAAAAGAGATGAAGATGCACTGGTGGTCAACGTCCACAGCACTGTTATCTAAATAATAAGAAAACACAAAAACCTGGACACAACTTTATATTACTGTACATGTCTTACTATTATATCCAAATCAGAATGTTGCACAACACAAATAGGAAATTAAACTAAAACGTAATCAACTGTCTGAATATTTTAAGTAGTTCTGAAGTCTGCCCATCTCTGGGCCAACATACCGAGAGTATCCGTACTGGTCAGTGACTACTTTGGCACCCTTGCAGGAAAGGTACTTCTTGAAAACTTGATGGAGTTGGAAGTCGTCAACCTCAGAGGCCAAGTCGCCCACAAAGACTGAGAACTCTGGCCTGAGGGAAAGAAGACATTGAATCATATATTCTTCATTTGTTAACAGACATTGTACGAAGATTACATCACATAAGATTTCCACACCTCCTCTTGGAGATGCCAAAAGCTTTGAACTACTTTTCACAGAGTTTTAGAAATAGAAATAATTAAACACAAAAAGGCCAAAACTGATCTTTCATTCTCATTCTCCAACAGTGACATGCACAAGATGAATGAATCCCTTACCCTGCCTCTGGCCGTTTGCCATACGTGGCATAGTTTAGCTTAAACTTCCGGGGCTGCATAGTGGGAGAGAAAACGCACACATTAAGTACACTTCAAACACCAAAAGACGTGTAGTATAGCACTGATATTGCTGGAAATGAAGAGTGGAGTTATTATGGTCATTATTTGGGTTTACATACCTCCGAAACCCAGAACAGCCTTTAGCCCATTCCTCAGTTAGTTCCTACCAGAGACTCTATTCACCAGCTTCAAACAAAGTACATTCATGTACAAGCAGCCTCTCTCAGCCACCTTCAGCAGCAGGTACAGGCCGGTGGACAGGGGAGCCCGGCAGCTTGGCCAGACACAGGGCCAAAAGCACTTCAAATTCAACAGCAAGCAACTAAAGCTCACAACTTTACCCCAACTTCAGACTGTGTCATCAACATTTCAAGCCAGCAAGTCTTTCTTTGTTGTAGTTTCATAATAAAAAGTTATAGATGCCATGCTATGCTTTTTGGGTCTTTCTTTTTCTTCAATGTGTTGTTTAGCTGTTTGGTGGAGTCTAATATCTGTATCAGATTAAGATGGCCCATTGTGGTGCCACGCCCAATTCATAATGGCTCAGAACTAACCCTCCACGCTCGTCTTAATTTTATTTACATGACTGTGGGGTTTAAACGACCCATTCATTATCAAAACAACTGCCAGGCCACTCCAACCTTGCAGGGGCGGGAACTTACAACCCATGGAGAGACGTAGATGAAAGGGTTTCTACAACTCCCTTTGTGAATTAACAACGTAGGAATCTCCAGACCATTGTATAATTGTGCGAAGACAATAGTAAAGCTTCTTTTAAAAGTAGTAAGCAATAGTAAGAACTGATGATGAAAAGATGCATTGATGCTTCTCTGGTTGACCAAACACGACTATGTGGGCAGTGCCTGCTCAGTAGGTAGGAGGTAGGAGCAAACTGATCACAGCAGACTGGGATTCAACAGGCAGGAGTTAAAATGAGTTTCAACTAAAAAAAGAATAGATTATAATCATTAATGCATATACTGCATACCTAATCTGGACAACCACTTAAACAGAAGCAACAAATAAACCCCAAAATTAGCACAACATGGCATCCAAGTCAATTACCATTGCATCTACTACAGAATTCTGATTACCCTGATGGTATCTAATATTTAGAAAAATTAAAAAGAAATTATTTGGGGCATTTATAAAATGTATTAGCAAGAATCTAGTTCATTTGAAAATGATCTATATGACATTGACTGAAATACATTCAATTGAATTAATGCAATGTGTGTGTGTGTGTGGGGGGGGGGCAAAGAGAATTGAGCTCCACTATCCACAGCTGAATCAACAGTAACATTTTGCATAACTAAAATACACACACATATAGTGAAACAATTACACACCGTAGTAAAAATTGCATCAAAGAAAAAGAGGCCAATTATTTTATAAATTATACCCCTGAACTGACCGGGTTCGATCCTGGAACCAGCTTTCCATTGAGTCTTTGGACACAGCGATCAACACTAGCTTCATCTGCCAGCTCCACAAAGCAGTATCCCGCTGAACCCCTGCACAAAAAACATTAGGAAACAAGAGAAGAAGATGAAAACTTGGGTACACCACATGCATAACAACTCATCACAGTTCTACAAAGCCTGAACACAGAGCTTCATGGTATGAGCTGTGTGGACATCGTACCCTGTTATCCTGTGAGTGATGATCTTGACTCCAAACGGTGATTCTCCCATGGCGCTAAAGGCCTGCTTGATGAAGTTTTCATCCATGTATGGGTCCAACTAAACACATGAAAAGAAATTCCACATGCATCAATTTGAAATTATAGAACTGAGTTTAGTCAGTGTCCAGCGTCTGACTTGGGTATTAAAACAGTCACGTACTACTTCAGATCAGTAGATGACCGGCTAGAGATGGCTACGTACAGGAAACAACTGTAGTGAGAGGTGTTTGGTGAATCATTAAAACTACTTTGGCTGACATTAGTGTTGACAAAACGTGTCACGCCAAGTTTTACTCAAACAGATGTTACGATTGCGAGTTCTGGCTAAAAACTGCCATCAAGTAGCGCGGCTTTGCTAAACTAGCTAGCTAGCGAGATAAACAGACTTTAAACATACATCACCCATCCACAAGCTCGTCTGTCTGTTGAACATCATGAGTGCGGCAAAAAGGTGAAACTGTCGAGGGTTGAACTGGTGTATGATAGGAGTGCTAAGAGCAACACGTACGAACGCAAAAGTTCAGCACACTTTTTAAGCTAAGTCCAGATCGTTCGTCTTCCGTCGTCTGGAGCGAACGTGAAATCACTTCCGGTTTTATAACACGTGTTCTCGCGATAGGTACACAATTCTCGTTGAGCTTCTGTTTCGAATTAATTGTAAATCCGATGTTTGGATCTATGACTAAATAAAAGACGGAACATCAAATACATCATTTGAAGTGACTCTTCACAACTTTAAATCTTTTTTAATTTCAGCTTGTCCCCTTTGATGTCGGCACAGCGTGACATCCTTGTCCATGTCAGCCTCTCTCCTACGTACTCCCCTCTAGCACAAACTACGCTTATGTCTACAACCATTCACCGTCCCTTTGGTCTTTCTCTTGACTGGTAGCTCCATCCTCAACACTCTTTTACCAATATATCACAACTTTATGTAATATGGGATAGACATGTTCTCTGTATTGATTAATTTACAAACCAACAAAGTTGAATGATTATGGGTCCTCTGTTAAAGCAGTGTTTCTATAAACTTTTAATGACTTCACTGCTAACTAGACAGGGTCTGCCCAAGGGAAAAGACAGGTTCCACCGAGATTTGAACTCGGATCGCTGGATTCAGAGTCCAGAGTGCTAACCATTACACCATGGAACCACCCATACACTTTGGAGAAAAACACAACATTATAAAAATAAAATAAAGAAAATATTAAAAAGGTATGAGGTCATTTCCCCTCTGATTACACCTTTATGGAGATACTTTGGCATAATGACAGGAACCTACAACTCACCAACTTTTTTCAGACTGAGCTACTTGGATTCACGGAATACTAGTTTGATATACAGTACAGTACTCTGGAGTAAATTTCTTCAATTTAATTTAAATGTTTTATTATTAATAGTTATCAATATTCATCTATAAGAAGACGCTGATCATATAAATGATTTCTCACAGTAAATATCAAAAAGTATTTAATAAGGTAGGAGAAAGAAATATCAATATATAGCACTTCATTTCTATAAATCTTAACATGTATTTAGATTTTCAAATTTTCTACAACATTCCTATGAAATCACAACATTCCATTTTCACTGGCCACTAAAGATATTTAAATAATCATGCATTATGTTGCACCGTGGGTGGTAATAGGTCAGTCCGCAGGCATGGCGTAGGGACTGGTTCAAGTTCAGGGTGGATAAAAGTGTGCAGCCTCTTCAGCGCGTGATCGCTCAATGAGCTCTTTGTGAGTCCAGCTGTTTCTCCTGCTTCGATTAGCTTCTGTCTCCTTGTCCGTCAATCTGAGGTTTGTTAGTTTGCATGTCCTCCACCTGGTAACACATGAAAAATGAATATGACACTGCATTCAAGGAACTATGGAGGTTGTCAAAGAAAGTTTTGTACTAAATGAGTAGTAAACTATCAACAAACTCTTGCACAAACCTGGAGTAACTTTCTCGCAGCTTTCCCAACCTGGCCAGATCTGTGCGGGTCCACCTGCTCATAACGGCTGATGGTAGCCTGAGCCTGTCTTTGATGGATGTTAGCAACCGACAAGTGATTCACTGTCTGCGCCAACAGAGCTTTCACACTAAAACACACAAAAAAGTAATGTGAGGAATATAAAGTAATATAAATTTCACCCTCAATACATCAAACACAATGGATCACAACTTTGGGTGCTACAATTTATATCTATGAATAACAACAGCTTCTAGAGCTGAGATGAACAAATATACCTGTCCACACAGCCCACCCTTCCGTAAATCCCTAACCGTAACTACTCGTATAAGATACTTATACCTTATATGAATTGATTTCATATGGAAGCTCATCAAATGTTAGTCTCTGTAGTTCTTTAATATTTCTGTTTTGTTCCTGATAAAAGGTTTACACATATAAGCCATAGAAATCCAGCCAACAGAATGCTAACCTGCAGGGAGGCGTAATGCTCATCTGATTCCTAGTGTGAGTCCTGCGAGTTGTCTTGATGGAGCCTTGAAGGTCCAGCTGTAACTGGGTCATGTCCATTAAAACAGCCTGCAGTTCATACTTTGCGCTCTGGATCTCCTTCTGCATCCACTCTTTCTCCTGCTCCCATTTATCAGTGGTCTCCAAGTTACGTCCTTCAAGGTGATGTTTGTTAGTCTGTGTGTCCTCCGCCTGGGAACACGATAAAGATGAATATAACACTGCATAAAGAGAACTTTAGAGGTTGTCAAAACAGTTTTGTTTTTGACAACCTCCTAGTTTCTGCAACAGTTTGTTGCAGAAACTTGGAGGAACTGTCCCGCAGCTTCCTCAGCCTGGCGGGATCTGTGGGGGTTTACCTGCTCACAACTGCTAACGGTACCCTGAGCAGTCGACAAGAGATGCATTGTCTGCGCCAACAGAGCTTTGATACTTAAACACACATGAAAAAGTAAAGTCAGGAAACAAATTTCACTCTCAATGCATCACAAACGACACTAGGCACATTGACTGAAGATACTAGCTGTGTCTAAATGATGGATGAACTGCCATAGATGGGGGTCAGGTTAGGAGTCACCTGGCATTTTCTTTTTGAAGCTCTTTGTTTAACATCGTCTGTTCATGCAGCTTGGAGCTGATGAGCTCCTCCTCTTTCCACAGTTTCCTTTCACTGGGCTGTCAGACAGGAATAAGGTTTGGTCAGATAAGAAGGGTGTCATTAAAGCTGAACGTGGGTCTAATCCTTTCACACAATCTTACCTGCGTTTCCCTTACATATTCCTCCAGTTTGGTTAACCATTTGTGGACCGTGGCAGCCTGACGGGCGAGCACCTCAAATATTTTTTCCACCATCAGTCGTTTCTCTCCATTCTCAAACTGACGGACTTCCTCCTCTATTCTTTTTGCATGTGCGTCAGCCTCGGACGGCATCCTAGGCAGAAGTTTAAAGGTCTGATCAGGACTGGGTTCTTCCTCTGTAAATGGAAACACAAAGACGAAAAGAGCTGAACAAAAACATCTTGCAGGAGACAAAGGTGTTAAAAATAGTCAAACTTCTAAAGATACAAGAACAAACAATGTGACCAGGAAAATGCCAAGTACAAAAGTGTCACAATAATAACATGATGAAAACATCTTGTTGGAATGTCTGTCCTGAAAGTGGATGATGATCCATCTACCTTTACTGCTGAGAGCTGGTTTCTCTTGGTGAGAAGAATGGGCCAGCGGGGAGTTCTCTTTCTCTTCGCTCTGACCTTGAGGTAAGGAGTTCATCTCGTTTTTACACCGTGGATAATGGCTGCCGATCAGAGCGCAACAGCTGCAAGAGAGTGAAGACGTCATGATTCCAAAGGTTTGCTCCTGCTATTTCACATGAGCTAATGTTCATTCATAACTCTAAAAACATGAAATGATCAATATGTGGGCTTTGCTGGCTATGTGGGCTTTGACTTTGACTTTTGTTTAAGAAATAACAAGATAGAAGCAGGTTTAAGCAGCAGCAGCTTCTCAAAACACATTAACTTGAATTATGCCTGAAATATATTGATCAGTCAGTGTGATTGAAATCACACTGACGTATTGATCCAGTTCTCATTCCTACTCACACCACACGTACAGGCATACACAGAGGAGATACTCATCTATGAGCACAACTGCAAAGACAAGAAGCCTTGACTTACTCATGATGCCCCATTTCCCTTGCAATGTCCAGAGCTGTGTTTCCAAATACATCTTTTGCTGTAACATCGATATTGAACTTCAACAGCAGTCTGATCATGTCCATTTGTCTTTGTTTAGCGGCGAGGAATAACACGGTCCTGCGGGTAAAACCAATCACAGCCACAGAAACTCAGTTACCATGATAACAAATAGCATTAGCATCCCACTTAACATCTGAAGGTGAGATAGCAGGTGAACAAAGAGTTCTGCACAGTTTGACAGTTTTTGTTTCTGGGCAGCCAAGACCCAGAAGTCGTTTGTGCTTTCGGGAACGTTGAAGACACAAATCATCTCCATCGTCGTGAGTCCGACAGGATGTTTGACTGAACTGACCTCATCTGAAATTAGAAGACATGTCCCACTGCTGTGATTGTCAGTGCTCACCTTTCCATGAAGTCCAACATGTTGATGTCAACGCCCTGCTTGAGGAGAGACTCTACCATCTTTAGATCGTTGTTCTTGACTGCCTTTATCAACTGCGACATACTGGTCTAGAAGTGACATCACAGAAGAAGTAAAAATGTTTAAGCAGGTCTTGTTTGAGTGAAACGTTCACTCAATGGTGCTCATCTTGCTCACTGGGAAGCTGAAGTTCAATATCATGGGAGAAATTCTAATATTCATCTTTTAAAAATTCTAATATTCACCTTTTAAAATTCATTTTATAAAACCTTTACTGCAGCCTTCTCACACAAATCAGTGATGGGTTTATTCAAACAATTTCAGAACAATTCTGGACTAAGGCAACAAGCTGATGTGTTGAATAAATCTTCTGTATTCAAAGTTGGATGGATCCTGAAAATAATCACCTCATTTTGCATGTTTTTAGACCCCTTCTTCTTCATTCTTGTAAAGAAGGGAGCAGTCGCTTTTGGATGGACTTCTTTAACTCCATTCATGTCCACCTGGTTTGACTTCTTATTCTTCCTCAGCGTGGTCTTTACAGGATCTGCCTGCTCATGCTTGTTCTCAATGAGGAACGCCACCTTCTTAGCAGGAGATTGTGCAGCTCTACAACGGTGGAGGAGATCATTTCATTATCGTTCATAAAAAGCAGGCATTCTTTATCAAACTGAAACATCTCATAGTTACAACAATCTGTAGAAGCAGTTTTAATACATGTGTGTTACATTCAAACAACTGATTTTTTTATTGACGGATTCCAACACCTGAATCTGTTTTTGAGCTTGAAGACTAAAACATCTCCGGACAAATAACTAGTTGTTGAGACTGGCCACGTCTTTTGTGGACTGTCTCATCCTTTTCAAAGCTGTTTTCATCAAATCTGGGACCCATAAGCAAATGTCAAATACTGGATATCACTTACTAAAAACCAAACTGACCAATCAGAAAAATATTACAGTATGCAACCAAGACTGAACAATAAACCCTAAAGCTTCAAGTCTATTTCTAGTACTGAAATAATTTTAAAAAACATTGCTATTTTAAATGCAGGAGAGTCAAGTATGTTTCTGCGAATGACTTCATTTGTCTGGGGTTATAATTTGGTGTTCTAAAAATCTGTAAATCAAAGAATGTGTTCATGTGATGTGACAATGGGTCGCTTACCTGTTTTGATCAAGTTTGAGGATGCCTTTCCTTTTGACATCTATCGTTAAACTATCTTCATGATGGTTGTTGGATTGAATCTCCAATCCACCACCAGTGGCAACCCATTGGGAAACAGTTGATTGCTTCTCCTGATGAAATACTTTCAATATTCTCTTCATTGTTTTATTAACTTATCTTCTGGCCCTGAAAAGGAATGGATTGGGGCACACTTTGCACAATAAACAAAAATATTCAAATTGTTATTTAAAAAGCTCCACAAAAAAATTACCAGCTAAAGAACAATTGCCAAATTAACAGAGAGAACATTTCCAAATGAAAAGTTTCAAATTAATGAAAGTGCAGTGGATTGATTTAAACAGCTTTGTATCCAATAAAACACATTATCATGCTTTAACTGTGTGTGAGCCTGTGTGTTCTGAATTAGAGATGACTACTTCTTCTCCTTTCAGCTTCTCCCTTCAGGAGTCGCCACAGCGAATCAGTGGCCTCCATCTAATCCTGTCCTTTACATCCTCTTCTCTCACACCAACTACCTTCATGTCCTCTTTCACTACATCCATAAACCTCCTCTTTGGTCTTCCTCTAGGTATATTCATGTCCTAACAGCTCATTACAACGTTAGCCGATGCTGATCATTTGTCCTAGCCCCGTCCATCAATTCGTTTCTGTTTCAGTTAATTTATGTTTAGTCTTACCTGAAACAAGGCAGTCACAGACTGCGACTTCCCGCGACACCCCTGAATTCAAAATATTACCCTGACAAAATATTACCCTGACCAACATCACAAAGATCAAAGCTAGTGCTCTGACTTGCTTTCGTAGATCAAAGCAGTAGCTTTGATCTATAGTCTCACTCACATTGGCCTTCTCTCTCCCTTTCATCAGTTTTATCAGTAAAGAGAAATTGCATGAATTCTCCACTAGATGACAGCCTGACATTTGCCTCCAAATCACATTCACGTAAGTTTAGTTCACTCTCAATGTGGAAATGGGTCAGAAAGAGAAAAAGAAATGAAGAAAAGAAAGAAAAAAGTAAAACATGTCAGTTGAATAGGAGTAGAAAGTATTCTGTCGTCTCACTACTCCTACTTTAGATTCAAGAAAATGTTGAAATAATTATCCAAAATGTATCTAAAACCCAAATTTTCATCCAAAGTAAAAGTTTCTTTGAAAAATAAATAAGATTAACTTCTCACTATAGGTTTAATCTAAATAAAGTTAGAAGATAACTCAGTTTCCTTTGACTTAGTGTTTACCTGCTGCTCCAGAACACAGAAGTACGTATCCACCTCAGACTGGAGATGTGACGATGCTTTTGAGTCAAAATCTTCACTGGACTTAGTCTGTAGTCTTCTCTCTCTCTCAAAATTCACATTGCAGACACTGTGAAAATACAAATTAGACTGTCTGAAGTGTTCCATTTAATTGTACAATTCATATAAACAAAAAAACATTCTGGCCAATAAATTAAATGACAGCCTTGTCTCAAAATCACACCTCCATGAGATAAAGTAACACTCGTAATACACGTAATACTCGTGCATTTCATGAAAAAACATCCTTTTGTACTGCAGTTTGGTGTTTAATTCATTAACTAGTGTGTTAACTAGTCACATCAGCTGAAAAACAACAATCTAAACACAGTCTACATTTGGAAGCCGTGGAATGTTGCTCCCTCTCCTGACATGAAAATCTAGAATCTCTACTCAGGTCTCTTACTGTTCAGCTTTCTGCCCGCAACCCCCGACAGCATATAAAAGTGGGTGTAGAAGATGAATGAACGAATGAATGAACGAATGAATAAAAGCCATGTCTTTTACTATCTTCAGTTCAAAGACATCAAATACATTAGTCAGAGACATCAAAGAACTGACCAGCCATTCAGCCACTCAGCCAGCCAGATGGACAGATGGACAGATGGACAGATGGACAGATAAACAGATAGATAGATAGATAGATAGATAGATAGATAGATAGATAGATAGATAGATAGATAGATAGATAGATAGATAGATAGATAGATAGATAGATAGATAGATAGATAGATAGATAGATAGATAGATTTCATATCTCTCTACTGAATGACAGACACTATGGCAGGTAACGCTGTCGCCATGGCAACAGTAACATAACATCCACTCGTTGGAGAAAGGTGCGTAATGACATCACCACAACAAGAGACCTTTAAATGCGTGTCCTCTGGGGCTTCAGAGACCACAGATGAGCAGGTCGGACGTAAGGAGGAGGAGGACTGTTTCGAGCTGAAGGATGAAGTTGAGAGAAGCGCTTTGCTCACCGCCGCCATGCTGGGGCGCAGCGCCACGGTCAGAGAAATGATCACCAATGGAGCTCAGATCGACGAGCAGACCGTCAGGGGTGAGATCTTTGTGTAATAAATGAACACTTCAACAGGTGACGCTTCTCAGATTTAAGTGTAAAAAAAAAAAACAATGAGAGAGAGAGGAAAAAAAAGCGTTGGTGAAATTTAACATCACGACTAACTAAAGAGGTAATCGCCAAACAGCCACGACGAAATTACGCACGAAATTATTTGATTTTCCTGGAATCAACAAATCTGGGTGCCATACATCGAGCATTTATTAACTTTATTTTACCTAAATGAGGTAAATGAGGAATCATTTCCTTTTATTATAGCCCACCTGTAAGCAGCAGAGACACACAATCCATAGGTGCTTCATAATGAGGCATCTAAAATGACCAGAACTGGGACTCTGGCACACAATCTGTGTAATGAGGGTCTGAATCCTTCATGTGAAAAGTTTGGGAACTCCAGGGCTGGTCTACAAGATCCATACAATTAACTGGAATTCATTACCATCAAAGTTTTTCTGTCCTAAATTACTTTAGGTATTTTTAAAGTATAAATTCAGATATCCAGATATGTAGTTAGTTAAAGTCAGTGTACATACAATACTCTACATAGTCCCAACATCCCATCCCTACTGGACTCTTTGCTCTGCAGGTTATTCAGCGCTGCACCTCGCTTCTTGTTGGGGACACCTGGAGACGGTGAGGACTCTGACTGAACTCGGAGCTGACATGCAGTCAAAGACCTTCAGAGGAGAGAGGCCTGTCGACCTGGCCAGGAAATACTCCAAGACAGACTGTGTTGACTGTCTCATTCTGGCAGGTGTGACATTATGGGTATGATGTGTTTTTACATTCTGATTGTTAACATTTTGTACACAATTGTTGTTTATCTCTGTGTAGAAGTTAAACAGGACTTTGTGTCATACGTTGCCTTTGTGAAAGACCTTACGTCTGATCCAGAGAAGAACCTGACAAAAGCTGAAAAGGTAACACATTTCAATACTGTACATCAGTATTTTCTGACATATAGAATAAGGGCGAGTTATTACTAAATCAGTTATAACTCAATTATCTTCACAAGGTATAAATACAACCAAAAATCCAGTTAGTTTCTTATTTGACAGATCATTTTTGAAACTTCACAAATCATTGTTGAAGCATTCTTTTTAATGTTTTTTCTTTCTCCCTTCAATAAATTTAAAGTGTGATGATTTAACCAGACAAAATAAAATGCTCTTACATGGAATTACAATGGAATAGCAATGTCCGTATTCCAAATAAATGGACTTTGCAGACCAAAGTCCATTTATTTAACGTATGCAATCAACAGAAAAGAACAGTTGTATTACATCACAGGAAAATAAAGGAAAAACACATTTTAAAAATGTTTTATTAAAAGAAGATCAGCCAGACAAAGGTCACTTTCTACAGATTATCAGTTCTTGTTTTATGAAACTAAAATGAAGGCATCCTAATTTCTTGTCTCCTTTTTAAATGTGTGTACAGAACATGTGTATACGTGTCTGTTCGGACAAGTCAGACTGGATTCTCAGTGTACAACACCCGACGGTCTCAGACTTCATAGCCCAAAGGAAAGATTTGGAGGATAATCTCCAGGCTATTCTCAGCAAGCTGACAGATCACTGTAAGTATTTGAATTATTGTAGCAGTGAGTTATGGAATAAAAAATCTAATCAATATAGGAACCACCTGAAATTAAAATTATGATCGCCATTTCTGGTTTAAACTGTTTGCTTGGTTTGCTTCTCAGTATATTTTACAAGGATTCATCTTATTTTTCAGGATTGAAATGAATCATCACATGAATCATCATATTTGCAGCAGCTCTGGTATCTGTGGATCCAGACAGACAAGTCTAAAGCAGACTAAGACCTGTGTGACCAAGAATTGTGGGAAAAATGGTCTATTTTAAAATGAGATTTTTAATAATGAGCAAACTGTTACATGTGCCTTTGATTCCATTAAGGCGTTCTGTACCTAAAGGCACTATTCCAATTACATGTATCTCCTGTGGGACTTCGTAAGATCACTCAAACTTCTTCAAATAAAAGCAGAGCAGCCCAAACCATCATGCACACCGGTGTTTTATTGGACACACATGATGAGAACAACTATACAACTGGTTATGGCAGACAAACACAAGTAATGTTCAGTCACACAAATGTTCTTGTATACCCCCTGGTATACAAGAACATTTATGCACAGATCCAGTCATATTCTCTGGAATCCTGCATCAGTAAATCTTTCTGGAAATCTTTCTGATGGGCAGAGACGTGTGCTTCCATACATGTGATCTCTCTGTCCTGCAGCTAGGTATCTTCTAGAAATTATTTCAGGTTTTTAATGAGTCCACATTTCCACCTTTCACTCACCCCAGAGGATAGTTGCTTTGGAGGCACATTGGTCAACGCTTCATCCTCTGCTTTGTGTTTATAGACCCCCGATCAGAAAACTGCACAGTATTTCAATTTTTGATTTATTCACTCCTCTCCCACCCCCTACTTTGGGAACCACTGGGTTAGAGGCAGAATGGCCAGTTTAACCACAAACTGCTGTATATCAGTCATGGTTTCACAGCTTCACAACTCTCTGCTCACATGCACCGACGGAAGACAAAGTAGACATATTAAAAGCTTTTACTCAGTTTTTTTTAAACCAATCAACTAAATTTATTAAACTTTCTTTCAGCCCCACATGAAAAACAAAATAAAACTCCTTCAGAGATAGGAACAAGGATGTCATGTCTCTCAAATGCTATTTTTCCCCAGTATATCCCAAATACCAAGCATGCACAAAACACATCAGAAATCACACCAAATCACCTTCAAAGTTCCAGCTCTGTGCACATCGACTAACACGTAGCAGTTGAGAGTCCTGGATCGTACCTGAATCGGAGTTTGAGCAATTTGGTACGCCATGTTTCCAACTGCTCACAACTCAAAGCTGCTAGAATTCTGACGTCTGATAAAAGGATACGATCGGTCACAGGGTATTCACTTCAGCTTCACCTCCTGACCGGAGATTAGTTATTTTTAAATTCCTTTTAAATCTTGCTAGCACAGATTTAAAAACAAATGATTTTCTTCTGTAATGCTCATTTGACAGATGAGTTACGTTTAAAGTCACCCTAACCCTAACCCTGACCATAACAACAACCAGTCTCACATCTGGCCCCACTGGACCCATTAGCTGCACTTCTGTTCCCAACAGTCTGACGCCAGGGAGCACGGCATTAAGACTAAAAACTTCAGCCAAACTCATTTGATCTTCACAGCCAGCCGTACAGCAACTTTTCTGTGACACTACACAGTAGACACACCTAGTTCATAGAATGTTGTGCTTTATTTGTGTGTTATAGGAGAATAAAGCAAACACCTGTCACAATATCTCCACAGCTTTCCCTGAGAAAAGCTTCATCCGTCCATCCATCCATCCAATTTTCCTCCATTTTTCATTTGCTTTTTCATTTGACCAATTAATCTTGATATTGTGACATTATTTTTGTGACTACATGGGCTGTGAGACATTGTAACATCGGACACTTTGTGACCCCTTCACAGCCTTGAGTTGAAAACCAATGTAGTGTAAAAGTGAGATGGATTGTTTTCTACATTTCTAGCCATTCACTATTCATCAAGTCTCACATCAGCAGATAAAATCCAAACCAGTCGGCCGACATTAGACTGTTCAGGGTCACTGAGGATTGCTGCTGCATCCAGTCTTGTGTAATGATGGTGGGACTTTTTGGCTGGTGATGACTTACAGATATTGTGCCTGTCTGGCTCCACGGCACGTTTCTCTGGAATACCACGGAATGACGAGTGAGACTTAACACGATGGACGTTGTGTCGATCACTCCAGGTGCTGTGTTGTCACGTTCAGCTTTGTGCTTTTCAGTTTAACATTTAAATGAGCGTCATCCTGTTGTCCAGTGTTCACCAAATGCTGGATGGAATGTTTCTCCAAGCTGTCAAGTATACTGTACATATATGTCCAGCAGCGTGTTAGTGTGTGTGAGTGTGTGTGTGTATGTATGTGTATGTGTTTGTGTGTTCAGAGCCATTGTGTCGACCACTGCAGTTTCTTTTAGCAGCCATGCTGGTTTTAGGCCTGCGAGGGAATCGAAGCTTGTGACTGACAGGTGTTTGATGACATCGTGCAACTACTAAAAGGCGGTCACATGTTGCCCTGAACACAACCAGACCGAACCACCATTGGCTCTGTGTTTGTGTCTCAGTGTTTAACGGGGTCCCACTCCGGTAGTTTGTCCAGTAAGGCCTTATGGTCCACACCAACACTAGCAACCAGTCCTTCTTTGTTGAGTGGTGTGTCACTGTAGTCGATGCGTTCTCCCTTTAGGGTGGTCATTTCTCCTCCTGAAACCATTGTGATGAAGTGTTATTGACACAGTGAATTGCAAGTATTTAACATTAACAGATAAAAATTCTTTAATGTAAAAACAAGGCTTCACATTTGATCCTTCTATCCAGATCTGTTAAAAATACTGATGAATATTCAGTCCGCTGCAAGTGACTGGTTACACAAGGCATAAACCAGTCAGTCCAGTTTCTATTACATTAAGACATTTAAAATTTGGCATTGCATAATGCTATTTATCTGTTGACTAACACGCTGACAATAGCTGAGGATGTTTGCTTGTCAGTTTAGAAACATTTCAATCTGGGTCAAACCGTACCCACAGGGTCCAGATGATTCTGATTAGAGGATTTTAGCCTATAACTCACATAACACTGAATAATTCTACTACTAAATACCTTTGCCTTCACTATATAATCATAAAACAAAATCAGATTTCAAAAATAGAATTAGAAAAGTCTAAATATAGACATATAGTCTGTGTTGACTTTTTCAATCAATCAATAGTAAATAATGAAGCAAAAAAAGGTAATACAAAAGAATAACAGCCATTGCATTACCTAGAGCATTCAGTAGCGCTGCACCGGCACAGATATCCCACTTCTTAATGAAGGTGATGTGGATGTAAGCATCTGCCTTGCTCATGTCTTCAGTTGTACTCGACGGCATGTCCAAAAGTGACAAGACTTTATATCCTGAAGAGAAAAAGAGATGAATATGATTCGTTCATTCTCCATCACCATAGTGCTCTGCTGATAGATAGACAGTCGTCTACATGATGCATGTATTTGTTTATCACCACAGTGGTAAAAATAATTGATTTACTAATTTTGTGATCCTGTAAAAGAAGTATGAGCATAATCTGCAACGCAAAAGCACAAACTGCAGGAAAAATGCATGTCTGTTTAAAAGGGAAAATGACTGATGACATTACGTGGTAATTCGAATTGATCTAACAAATACAACTGCAGCTGTCAGAAAAATCTCCTCACCTGCTCCACCTGCTAAAAAGACTGTTGTGCTGTTGCCAAAAGCACCACGAACATAACTTTCCACTTGCCCGGAGTGAGACCGGGATATAATCACAGTTGGATGGTTGACATTATAGGATGACCGGGGCTGCATATTTGACCCCTGACCTACAAACCCCCAGGCTGGGAGAGAGACAATCAAACTTTAATATGTTTCATTTTGTTGACCAACGTCAACTAATTAATCTCTCTTAAGTTTTGGAAGGAAGCACACAACACACACTTACCAGTAAACCCAGTGAATGGCTGGTGTATAACCCCAATGATAGGTTTACCATCTACAGCCACACACACCATTGTGGTCACATATTTCACCAGATTCTCTATAGAAACAGAAGAGATGAAGATACAAAAAAAAATAAACAATCAGAATACAAATGGAGGGAGATGAACATAAAAATGATGAAGGGAGGGGGGGGTAGAAGAAGCACAGAGCACCCAAAATACAGAGAGAAATCATTTCACTTGTCCTCTAAACTGGTATGAGACTTTCCACATTTGAAAATATATTTTTAAATATATGTTTAATTACTTTAATTCATTAAAAATAGCTTGGAATGCATTTCAACAAACAGAAGTCCTTGCAGGTTTTTCAGGGTGATAGCAGGATTATTCCATTGTTTGATTGCTGTGTAGAAAAAGCAGATTATGCCTGAGTGTAGCCACATATTGGGACTTTGTAATCTCCACATTTACAATTCCTGAACTGTTGATCAATTTCAAGCCGTTTTGATGTTTCACACTTAATTCACGTGAATGACTTCATCAGTTCTTTCCATATAGTTATGTTAGACATTAAAAAAAAGACTTCACAGCAGGTGATGGTGCCACTAAGCAAGAGTAAACCTTTTAGCCTTTTAGGCTAATGTTAAGTAGTATTCTACTGCAGACCTTCAGTTGTTACTTTGAGACGTTCTGGATTAGTTCAGTTTTAGCACAAATCAATGGAGTCCCAGAGAATGGAATTTGTTTCAGTGGAGCAAAAGAATAGCAAACAGGAATCCTAAAAGGCAACACCCAGCTAAAACAGACGCAACACTCACAAAAGGATTATATGTCAGACAAGTCTTGCCACAACATTTCACACACCCATTGACATTAACACTGAAGTTTCTCTGACAGTTTTATCAGAGAGGAAAATTTAAAGCTCCACTTTTCACTTCAAAGATTCCCAGGTCATCAAGTGACGTTCACACCTGTATATTCCTGTGTGGCATCTAGAGGATCGATCCACACAGTCACGCTGTCAGCAGGAACAATCTTGCCTTCCTCTACCTTATCCAATATGTCACGTGGAATCTGCTGGCTCCAGGTAGCCTTGTCCTCTACGTTGTCATGCTCCTCACTATTCACCTGGACAACACACAATACACAAAAGAAAAATCATGAGCCCTGAGTCTCCAAAATTTTTCAAGCCACCACATAACTGTTTTCCTGTCTTTTTAGTCTCACTGAAAACTTATAAAATGAGATCTGGAATGATTAAAAACAAGAAAATTGTTGCAACCAGTGAGACAGTGTGTAAATATAAGTGACCGACCGAACAACTCTGATGTTGGAGCTCACCGTGAGTCCAGGGTAGGTGTTCTTTAGGAGGTTGTACATCTTTCTGTGAGACTGCAGGTCACCCATAGTCAGAGGCTCGCTGGCTCCCTCCCTCGTCTTTCCCTTTGACTTCTCTTCCAGGTTATTTTCATCTCGCACTGCTTTCACCTGGAGGACAAAATAAACAACCCACTTGCTGACACAAATGTGCACTTTGGGTTTCTTTTAAGAGTAAGCCAACACAGCTTTTCAAAGCTGATTTTAGAAAACAGGTTTTGTGATTTGGTTGAACTATTAATTAAGAACATGTCCTGTTATCAAGCAGTAATAAAGTGAAAATGTATGTAAATGACTGACTTTCCAACCTGTCAAACTTATACACTGCTTAATGTTGAAGCTTAAATTAGACTCCATACACCGCTGAACCCAGGAGCACAAGAAATGAGTTTGAGCCATTTTATGTCTGGAGCAAGAAAAACGAAGCATCTCAGATCTCTACAAAGTACTAGAGAAGCATGCTGTTGAGGCTCAAATTATTATGAGACTGCACTAGGTAGAATTTAGATTCGAGAAAAACGACTCTAATATTTGTTGAACCAAGTGGAGGAGTTCAGGTATCTTGCGGACTTGTTCATGAGTGAGGGAAGGATCGAACGTGGGATTGACAGACAGATTGGTGCAGCGGATGCAGTCGTTGTATAGGTCTGTCGTGTGAAAATGAAGCTGAGTCAATAGTTGAAGCTCCTGATTTATTGGTCAAACTACATTTCTACTCTCATTTATGGTCATGACCTTTGGGTCATGACTGAAAAAACAAGATCCCAGATACAAGTGGTTGAAATGAGTTTCCTCTGTGGAGTGGCTGGGTGAGGAGCTCAGTCACCAGGGAGGAGCTCGGAGTAGAGCTGTAGAGTCGACCCTGCTTAGATTGTTGCCTCAGCACACTGGCTCCGAATATCGGTTGAAGATGGATGAATAGACAGACGGATGGATGGATGGATGCTTGGCAATGAACAAAACATTATCAGTGTGAAAGCTTACGTAACCTTTGTTGAAGGAGTTGTTTTTTACCTCTTTGCCACCGAGGACTGCAGCCTCCACTGACACAGCTAACAGGTCCCTCAGATCCACGGTTCTCCTCCCTCTGCACAGATGAACAGAATAAGAACACTTTCACCTTAAGACAGGGCAGGCTAGCAGCGTTCAAACACACCCATAGAAACTACACCTGCCAGATCAGGTTTTGAGATGTCAATTAAGACAATACTTCAATCTTGTTTGTTTTGTGCCTACATTCTCTGTCTCACAATAAAACATCGACACTAAACATGAAACGCCATCCAATGGGAACGCTTTAGGTTCAACACAGGGGATTATTTCTCAAAACACCCCTCTTTATTCCATATGTTGTATGTGTACAATGGATTATGCACAGTCCCTTCTGATTTTCAGCGAAAGCAGATGTATTCCTCCGTGTTTCCTGTTTTTTCCCTCTCTAACTCTCATCGCTGCTTCTTCTGTCTTGTCTGGAGAACTCCTTGCTGTACTCTCCCTTCAAAACCATCTGGACAGATTATGGTATTGATAAGCTAGGCTAAAATCATTTAGACAAGGAATGCTGGTCCGAGGGAACCTGTCTGACGGGAAGTTCACTGCGGGCTACGTGAGGGACCCGTGGGAGATGTGGAGAGTCGAGTGCCTGGCGGCTCCCAGTAAGTCAGTACGGAACCTTACTGGGAGCAGGTGAAGTTGCTACAGAATGGGGGTGACGTGGAGAATGGAGGGGTTTTTGGTGATAGTGCAATCAGCTGAATTCTGTGGTCATAGAGAGTTCAGAGTTGATTTCGGTCAGGTTGATTTGGGGCTAGTAATAATACAGTTTATAATTACAGTTAAAACTGAAGGAAGATGGAGGAAAAGCAGAATTTTATTTAACTGGGGAAGTCAGTAAGAGGAGGAGGGTGGAATAGGATTCGTTGGATTGGTAGAACAGAGTTATCAACGTAGCAGTGGGAGTGATGTCATGTTTATGGAATATATTGCCAAGGGAAGGAGGTAAATTGAGAAGAGCCCCCAGGACCACTCCACACACGCATTGGATTTGCATTAAGTTTAACTGGTTCATGCACATTTAGCAAATTGGAATGGACAAACTTGCAGGCGATTAGACATTTAAAATATTTAAATGTTTGACAGTTGAGTTTCTCATTACAGGTATAATAATATACTTTCAAATACCTCCATGAAACCTACTGAAATCCTTAATAACCACATTAACTTGACTATGATTGCTTGCATTGACTCCTTTAGTAAAGCCATATCCCAAATCAAACTCATAGTCCTTTAACAACAATTGAAGGTGATTGGATCAGCCAACTATTCAAATCTACTAGTTTGTACAAAGACTGACTAACACGCTTCTTTTTTTAAAAAAACAAAACATATTTGCACTAAGAAATTAAAGAAATGCAAAAGGAAAGCTATTCTTATTCTTATTATTAAATAAAGTGGAAAAACTCCCATCCCTGAATCCCTTAATTTCAATAACCCAAGAACAAGACAAATTGTTCATGAATGTTGTCAAGCTGACAAACTGGTCAGTACACATAATCTCTACGGAGGAGTTAGGAAAAAAGGTCATCAAATTGTGCTTATCAATTATATATTTCATTATTAATGCACATTCCAAGGTTATGATTTCGATACTGTGCTAATTATCAATGCGACTGCGTATATATACTAATATATTTTTATTATTGAACAGACTCTCATGTGTGCTACACTCTCACTCACAGCTTTCACATTTAAATATTAAAATCCAAGTATTCAAAGCCTTACAAAATCCCAACAAGTAGCCCTTAATAAAATCAATATATATAATAAATCACCACTCATAGTTTTCACATCGTCTAACAAATTTCAGTTTTTAGTTTTTCGAAAGGTGAAACGCCCAAGTAGACTGGCTGAGAGGTGAGAAGATCTTTTGGAAGCATCAACCGTGTTGTCTCCGGCTGTTTCTGCCTCAACAACAGAAACAGTGTAAGAACACCTGTACGTCGACTGTACAACAATGAGAACCAGCTGGCGTGTTGTAAGATAGAAGACACTCACCTGAAAGCAGCGTAGCGATTGGAAATGACTCCTGCGTATAAGTGGTAGATGACACCGACGGCAAGCAGGCAGAAGACCGCCGCGCCGAGCGGTGACAGCCGGATTCCCATAGGAGACATGGTCGGGAAGGCTCGTAGCACAGCTAAACCGGATTGAAGCTGGTGCTAGGTGACGTGTCAGCGTCACCCGAGTCTCGTTCACTCGGTAGCGAACCGGCTGCTCCCTACCTGGCGTTAGCTTTTCAAATTAACACGTCGACTGTCACGTAACTAGCGGCAGAAAGGTGGATAGCTGACACACCGGAATGCTGAACTACTGTCAGTAAGACATTATAGTCGTCCGCCGTCTGCCTGATGGATTTCACCGGTCAGCCGTCGCTCCCGTTGAGACATTTTACAAGTTAAATAACTCGTTAACTGTCCACTAACTAGTCTAGGTGCTCACTGGAGTCGAAAGCTAAGCGACACAATCACATCTCTGTTCAATTTTCTTCTCCGGCGTGACGTAGACAGCGCAGAGGTCACGGACATGCTGATCCCTTCTCTTCCGGTTCAGCACCTGTGTCGTCATCACTTCCGGCTTCGATTTGTTTATCAGTAATTATTCATTGAGGGGATAAAAGAACGTCAAAAAAAAAAGGTCGTAAAATCAATTACATCAGCTCCGGCTGTGTGGAGACATTTCAAAGGATAACAAAAAAATATAAATAAAACTATATAATAAATTGAACAAATTAGTAAAATATTAGAAATGCCAATGAATGGAATTCATTTGACAAGGATGAATCTCTTAATTAGCCACTTTATATTGGTCATCACTGTGTTGAAACTATGTTGCATGACTACAATGTCGTGGAACTGCTTAAAAAATATGACTAAACCAAAATGATCAAAAACCTTATTCATCAAATGCTTTGAACAACTAGAGCATACCATTCATTGGTCATATTCATTTTAAGTTTGCAAAGAGTTTTATTCTTATCAAAAGAGAACATTGTCATCAACATTTGGACCATTATGTGATACATACCAGTACAAAATTTAAAAAAACACTTTGCATCCTTCTAATGTTAACTCATTTGATTTGTGGTAACTTTTATTAAATAAAAACGATCTGTGTTGGTCTGAGAGAAGCAACAATGAAATTATTTAGTTTGACTTAGTTTGCTTTTTGTTGAAGCTGCTGCCTCCACGACCCGACTACAGATGAGCGGATAAAGATGGATGTGTGGATAGTTTGCTTTTCTTTGGTGTTCCAGATTTACATGTTTCTTCTCTTCCATTTAATATCAAAGAGTACTGAGATACAATCACAATATCTCATCCTCCCACTCATATCTGTCGGCTAGCTGGCAGACATCTCCACAGGATTCAGTGTCAACACCATCTGCTGACTGTCTGCTCATCTCTGACTCCTTATCCTCTTGTCTGCTGAGAGAGCAGGCGGTGTCTCTTCATCTCTTTGTCTTTACCTCATGTCTCCTCTTTTTCTTGCTCTTCTGGCCATTTGACAGATATGTGGTAAGATTTTAGCTCCTCCTCAGATATCAGGTCAGGAGCACAGCTCATCAGGTCGCGTCCTCGCACTGACTTTGGGAAGGCAATGACATCACGGATGCTGAAAGCCCCCACCATGATGGCAACCAGCCGATCCAAACCTAGAAGAGGATGAAGGAATAGTTGGACAATCTTTACTAAAATCGCAATTTTGAATATTAATATATGTATGCTCTGCTCAACTTACAGTTGCTACTTTAACTCTGAAGCAAAATATCAAATTATCTATGGAATAAGATAATTTTATGTCTGCCTCTTTTCTTGCTGTACAAGCGTAGCCTCAACCTTACCCAGAGCAATGCCTCCATGAGGTGGTGCTCCAGAATCCAGAGCCGCCAGTAGGTGGTGAAGAAGACTTGGGTCCTCCTGCATCATAAGTAGTAAGATGACTGATACAATATAAATTGATTTCACCCGTTACCAATGCAGGTGGATCCTGAGAAAACAGTACAATGAATACCTTTAGGATATTCTTCAGGACATGAAGTTGTTCTGATGCCTTATGAATGCGAATGGAGCCTCCACCAATCTCATTGCCATTCAGCACCAAGTCATAGTGCTGCCCACGTACCTGGGAATGACAGAACATGTGACGCTTGATGCATTCCACATGCATATATTAAAATAAAAAATAGTTTAAAACTCTCATGTACGAATCTTAGTGATTACCTTCTGTGGCTCTGTGTACAGTAACTGTGTATCCTGTGGCAGAGGTGCAGTAAACGGATGATGGGCTGACTCCAGCTGCTCCGGATCTTCTTCTTTGGGCAAGAAAAGAGGAAAATCCACAACCCACAGGAAGTGGAAAGCTGAGGGGCAGCGGACTGAAATGCCACACGACTCCAGGAGCTCTGCACAATGCAGGCGAAGATTACCCATCAACGGACGCTAAGGGGGATGCAAGGGTGTGGTGTTGCAGAGAGTAGGATGGACACACATTAGACACATTATGTAATGTTTTATCTTTATCTACAAACCCATTCCCCTTTGTCAGTCTTTATGGGATGTGAGTTTTTACCACAGTGTGGCGGGAACCAGCAGCCATCAGCAGCAGGTCTCCTGGTCCGGCTCCAGTCATCTGCAGCAGCTCATCTGTGTTTGTGACAGACAGCATCTGCTTCAGGGCAGGCTTGATTGTTCCATCTGTCGCGATTGGAACCACGGTAAGGTTCTTAGGATGGAACATAGACACATGCAGAATACAGAAACAATCACAAACAGGAAATGATAATATACCAAAAAAAAAGCTGAACAATGAAGCTTAGAAGTTTTTAGCTAAAATGTGTCAGCGAGAATTGCTTCTACTCCAGAGCCTCTGATGAGGTTGTTTGAGGATGCAGTTTTGTTTTTACTTCTACAGATGTAATGTGATGATGTAACATAACTGTCTCTGCATCGCGTGTTTTAATGAACATTTAACATCGCTGCACTGTGTTCTGTTCCCTTTAATATTCTCCCTCCCATTTTTTCTGCATTTTCATATATGACAAATAACGTTATAATTCTGAATTTCTTTTTAGGGAGACTTTGTAACATTTGACCCAGGACTTTAAGTGAAAAATAGCCTCTGGGCTAGCTCTGGCACATTTACAGAAATGATAATTAGTGCATGGTTCCTCTTTAATAAACCAAACAACCAACCAACAAATAAATATTTATAATATGAATTAACATTTCTCAGATTTCTCAGAAGTCTCCTTGTGAAGGGAATCATCAGAGAACATCATTAGTCATCATTTTATACTCTCATGCACATATTTAATGCTTATGTGCTTCTGTAAGTATACATCCATTCACATTCATAATTTCTGCCACACAATAAATATATCCATACTGTATATCTAGATTGTGAGCAGAATTGTGATTTCACATCTTTTTGTCTCACATCCCATAATTTTCCAACTGATACTGAAACAAGGGCCCTTGCAAAGAAGAGAGAGAAGCTGAACTCACCTGACCAAACTGAGTCTTCGTGGTTTGCTTAAGTTGTTCCTGAACCTTCCTAGAGAATAGTTTCTATAGTCAAGAGATAGAAGCTCATTTGAGTCCAATGGATGTGAAGAGGGCAACAAAAGTCAAGACACATTGATATGAAACATCTCTGATGAATTTCCCTCAGCAGGAAGCAGTTTTGTTCTTACCGCTCCACTGGGGACACAGATGGCCTGAAGACAGCCTTCTGGTTGGCTGAGAGCTGGTAGCATGACTGTAGTACCCTTCGATAGGAAATACTCACTGAGGTTGATTAGCTGGACATACAGATAGGAAGAATGACAGGGACAGATAGTCAAATAAAGATCGTCTTATAGAAATCCTCAGACAAAAATGCTATTTCTGCCTTGAGCTGCCAGAACACAACTGTTTGTCTCATACAACATAAACTTAGGGTGGTTTGGCTCAAATAAGTGTACCGGTATTTAGGATAGGCACAAATGCATCAAGGCACCACTCCCTGGTCTCTCATTGGTCTATCTTGGAGACCAGTGTCTCTTTGTTTTGGAGTGCTCAACGTCTCTTTAAAAAAATTACTGACGCAAAAAAAGAATAAAAAGTAAGATACAGAAGTACAGTTTCAAAGTTTAACATTTCACTGATCAGAAGAGTGACATACCTGTATGACATGACAAACTTGCTCAGGAGCATATTTAAAATTGCATGCAGGGTTTTTTATATATTAAGTAGTGACCTAAAACCGATGTGTGAGTCCTCCTTTTATTTTGTGCATGTTTCTGAAGCATCTGAACATAAGTTTAGGAATTGAAATTATGAAATTATGCTTTCCACACACTGTTTTTGTTTTACTGTGCACATAAGAAATGTCTCAATAGTTTTCACAAACGTTGTTGGATGTTTGGGCATGAAGCAAGCCATCACCCACCTTCATACTGAATCTGGTATCAGGCTTGTCAACGCCATAGTCCCTCATGGCCTCTTCATAGGTCATTGTAGGGAAAGGAATTTTAATGGGACCTTTCTCTGCAGGCCAGGAGTACTGTAATAAACCCTCCACCAGGGACATGATTCCTGCCTGGTCCACAAAAGACATTTCTATGTCTACCTGGGGGGAGACAATGACAGATTTACTGAGGAAACACACGAAGACTGCAGAATAAAACAAAACTCAGCACCTAGACTGAATGAACAAGAAACCCTACTGTCTGTTGTTCACAGTCGTCACTGCTCTTCAATGGACAGAGATATGTGAGATATGAAATAATTTTAATAATAAGAAAAAGTGAATTTTACAAGAAGACATCAGAGCAGTGTTGCTCCCACACTGGGCAGCTGTTAGAATTTGATAATAAAAGAGAAAACAAAAGAATTCCTAGTTTTTACCCAGGTGGCCTCGGTTCGACTCGCAGTGTGGGAAAACATATGAACTAGATTTAGTGCTTCTAAAATAGGATCAGCTCTTAAACCATTTTGATTAATTTAGCAATTTTAATAATAAGAAAAGGCCTGAAAGGATCCACAGTAACAATAAGCACCGCTCCTTTGAGTGGATGCTGTCCAAGTCTTACTTGGGTGAACTCAGGCTGCCTGTCAGGCTTTGAACCCTCATCTCGGTAGCACCGGGCAATCTGGAAATATCTGCACAGCAACAACAGAGGTCAAGCCCTGAATTGATTAGTACATGACAAAAAAGTGCCCAAGCACAGTCTTGGACATTTGATGAAGTGTCAAAGCGACAAATCACAAGTTCAAAGCATACAGAACTGGGATCCACTCTTCTTTAAATACACTACTATCCTATTCAGCTCAGGTTTGTACCCACCTGTCGATACCGGCCACCATTAAAAGCTGTTTAAACTGCTGTGGGCTCTGGGGTAGAGAGTAAAACCGACCCGGCTCTCTGGAGGGAACCACAAACTCTTTAGCTCCCTGAAACACAAAAGAATGAAAAAAGTCTGGGCATTAATGACCCTGTTCAGACCTGATATGAACATCTGTCCTGAGAGATCTGACTGTAGGTGTGAATGCCTTCAAAATACGAGGTCAACATTCAGAGCTAGGGTTTAGCTCTAATACTTTCAGCAGCTCCAAAGTCCATATTTGTTGCACCTCTTCATCCACCTCTCCTACCGTGATGCCCCAAATTCTCTAGAATAGAATAATTCTGGACTCAGACTCATAACCTTTCCCTATTGTTCTGGAGTACAACCTTTACTCTTAACAATATGATGTGGATATATGTTGTGATGTGCACTGGGCTTTTGTGAATGTGTTCTATGCTGACATCTATTTTGTATATAAATTATTTTAGCAACAAAAGCTCTTTCTCCGCGTTGTTTTTGTTGCTTTATAGAAGGATATTACTGTTGAAATGTTTGAGATGTCACTAATCTGAACAAAGAAGAGTCTACTCTTTCTTTTAATACTTTCAAAGTGTATATAATCATAAAGGTGGATCTCGAAAGATCAGTCAAAATGTTCTGTGTTAAAAAGGACCTTCTTACTCCTGGAGTTCTTTTAAACAACGTTGGAGTTTCCACATCAACAAATCCTACAAATTAGAAAGAAGATGGTTAGAGTCAGGTGTTTTGAACATCTTGAGCAAACTACTTGACCAATTTCTACATGAGCTTCCAATGACAGGCAAGGTCACATTAAGTGAAGAGATGAATGAATATTCCTACCGTGCATGTTACAGAGAAATTCTCTCATTTTCATCACCAACTGAGATCTCATTCTGAGGTTCTTCTGCATCTCAGAGGACCTCAGGTCCAGGTAGCGAAACTGCATCCGGAGAGACTCAGACTTCTACACCAGAAATACAGAAGAAAAAACAAAACAAGGGAAATATTTGCTGCAGCATTTATAAATAGTGCACATGTATGCAATTCTGGCTACTTACTTTGACAAAATCTTTAATTTCAAATGGCAACTTGTTACAGACACTGAAAACCTCCACGTTCTCAGCCAGGAGTTCTATTTCTCCTGTTGGCATTTCCTTTCAGTACAGAAGATATGAATCACATTAAAATATACATAACTGCTTCACAGTGCAGAAGAAATCTTCCAAAATATGACATAATGCTCTAAATCAGACAGCAATTAAGCACTTATGAAACTTAATCAGACCGATCAACACAAACCTTGTTTGCCTGTCCCAGTGGTCGGTGTTGGACTCTTCCTGTGACCTGAATGACAGACTCTGATGTCAGACCACACAGGACCTCTCTTAAATGCCTGGCAGACTGTAAAAACAGAAAACTAAAATTAGATCATTAATGAGTTCATATGCTGTGTCTATCTAAACTTAAGGATTGTGAAAGTTCAGATTTTTAGTTCAGTAAATTCCTCTTCTCCGAGTTGAAAAAAGATTTACATAAATATTTACTGTATTTTTGCTGTCATTGCTGTCATGGTCAGGTCAGAAGAGTTCACATTCTTACTTCTTCCTGAGGAATTAGAACTTGTGTCAAGCCACTGAAATCTCGCAGGATGACAAACAGATTGTGTCTGTTGGAGACAAAAACAGTTTTGTTTGAGACTCTTTGGGAGTAAAACAATCTGTAGTTATGTTACCTCTGTCCTTCCACAAAAATGTTTGTAATTTTGAGTTTTATTGTGGATTCTGTTGATCTCTGGTCACCTCTTTGTGCGTAATGCTGATTACCTGAAGTACTGGACCCATCCACACAGAGTGACTTTCTCTCCCACGTGACTTGATCTCAGTTCTCCACAGGTGTGACTCCTGAATGAAAAACTACTGCAACCTAGAACAGAACAAGAACTAAGATTACGACTGGATGACAGAAGAATAATTGAACTTTATTGATCCCCTGCTGGGGAAATTATTTTTTCACTTTTGATTATTACATTATTTGTCACATGCACTTGTATGTGTGGGTACAGGCCCGTAACACATACACACAAGGGGCCTGTAGGCATGCAAATAATGGCCAGCTCCGTTGCGGTGCGCCCAGTGAGCAACTTGCTAAAGGGCACCTTGGCAGTGCTCAGGAGGTGAACTGGCTCCTCCCACTCCCAGTTAGTTCACACCCCAAATGTTTTTGTTCCATGTGGGCCTTGAACCAGCCACTCTCCAGTCCTCAGACTTAGCTATTGCCGCCCCAGTTGCTCAGACTACTGCTTTAATGGTGATAAATGAACTCTTACCACTAAATTTTTATTCAGGCTTCTATAAAAATATCCAAGGTCTAAATGAATGATTCCAGGCCCAATGTAAAACAGCAGTCGTCCCGGTCCTGAGTTCAAATCCACCTGAGACTTTTCTGTGTGTAGTTTTCAAACAGGTTTTCTGCACCTGTTTGGGTTCTCTCCAGCTTTCTCCCACCAACAACACATGCGATATAGATGAATTGATGACTCCAAATGTCCCCTAGGTGTGAAAGTGAGTGCTTTTTTTTGTTTTGTTTGTCTTTAATGTGGCCCTGTGATCAACAGCAGAGTTGTCCAGGTCCTCCCTGCCTCACGCACCAGGATAAGCTAAAAAGTGATTTTGCTGCAACGACTGGTTTAAACGTGTACTGGTAAAAGGTCTTGTTGGTCCCACTAATCACCAAGTGACCCCTGAGTTGGTCATTTTAATATGAATCAAACTATAATTTAACATCTGCTCCCTGTATAAAAAGACTGATTTTGATGAAGTCTCAGGAGAACACAGCATAATAAACATGATGGAGAAGACTCTGTCAGTCAGTCGTGGACTGATTTTAACTTTAAGTACCTGAGGGGAGGGAATCAGACTCATGAAGTCTATGTGAGCAGCTCAGAAGCCTAAGGTGAGGCTTCCACAGCTGGCGTCCTTGACTTGAGGTCAGAGTTGCAGGTCGACAGGAGGTGGAGTGGGCTCCACACCCACTGAGTAATCTTCGCAGCAGGTATCTGCTCCTCCACGCCATCACCGACACGGCGTGAGGCTGCGTTTACGTGATCTGATGAATATCGGAGTTATTGACTGCTGTTCAGTCAGTGCGACTTCCTGTTTGAATAAAGCACGTCGGCGCTCTTCCTAGAAGGAGACAGGCTGCTGTGGACTCCGACTTGATGTCATGACACCTTTAGTCAACAGTGAGACTGTTAGCGTCACTAGTCCGGTCAGAAAGTCACCGCCATCCACTGCGTCCGGTTCTCACTCCACACTCTGTATCGTCTTGCGCCGCGCTCTGGAATCGACTCGACGGAAGTCTCCTAATGACGTCATTAGGCTAGAGTAATGGTTATGCAGCATAATCGATCGACTCGGACGTCAACACGTGGAAGGCAATTTGTACGTAAAGAACAAGGATGGGTGTCTGGTCAAGATATATTTACATACTGTATTTCTAATTAACACTAACAGACCAACGTCACTGATCAACGTCACTGATGATACGTCAGTGATGGTATTATTTCCTTTTATTATTAAAACAAACAACATACAACAATAACTAACTTTGTAAATGTTTCTTGAGAAAAAAACAGTTATTATTCCTATTATGTTATTATGCTTGTTGTTAATATTAAAATTACTATAAAAATAATAATAATAATAATTATTATTATTATTAGTAGTAGTAGTAGTAGTAGTAGTAGTAACAGTATTATTAGTATTATTTATATGAAGAAGAAGACGAAGCATAACAAGAGAAATAAATATGAGATTTGCAGTTATATTCGTAGCAAGGACAATTTATAACAGGTATTCATTTAGTTATTACGTATGTATTGACCAATACAATGTGTACTGACTACATCTTTGAGTGTTTTGTAATAACAATCTAGTAGGTTCAGTTCAGCGTGTTAATATTCAAACTTGGAGGCTGATCTTTAGTCATGTAATCTTTGATCCTATCTCTAAATACACAATGTACGGTGTGTTGCAGAACTGGAAAGACTGGGATAGATCACGTCACCTCCTGACAAGTCATTAATTCCACTCTCAATTTGATTATGTGAGTCAGTTTGTTGTCGGTAGATCAATGCATTTTACTCAGTTAGAATAATATTTCATTTTTGCAAAGCGCCAAAAAACCCTATGACTTTGGATTGATTTAATTTGTATAATCATTAACGCATTCTTTGCCAAACCAGGAAACTACTCTTCACTCCGGCCCAGGTGGTGTCGCTAATACCGGATTGAAAACTCGGGAGAAGACCTGAAACGCGCACTGTTGGTGGATCGATCCCAACCCTTCCGCTTGATCAAGTGGTTCCAAAGAAGATTTAGTGGAGTGACAGGGCACCGTGTGTGACATAGAAACCATGTCATGTCATGTCATGTCGGGCAGCAGGCTGATGAGAGCCATCAGAGTGGCGGAGTTTGGAGCCCCATCGGTCCTCAAACTTTGCAGTGACGTGATTGTCCCTCAACCTGGACACAAACAGGTAGGTGACAGCTCCCACGTGGAGGCTCCACGGTTAAAGCCAGTTCATCAAACCAGTTAAATAAAATCACCTGTCAGACATGCACACGTAAAAAGAACTAATAAATATCTGCACACATTACTCCCATTCTGACGAGTTATAGTAGAAATCACCAGGCTAAGAGCCAGACACACTCAGGCTCTTTAAATATCGAAACGATATTAAATCGAAATTAGAAATATCAAAACCCAGAGACTGGGGTGTCTAACGCAATCCAGACTTCAGGCTGTAATTAAAAGCAAATAATTTGCAGCCAAATATTAAAAGTGAAAGTTTGATTTATGATCATTTATTTATTAATTAAAAAATGCTTTTCATTCATTCATCTTCTGCCACTTCACGGGGAGCTGTGAACGGGGACCTTATCCATTTCCAGATATTAGCCTTTTATCCTAGAGCATAACCATGTTTACAATCTTCCTTGGAACAGCATTGTTTGTTAACATCATGGATCTTCAAAACAAGAAGTTGACCTTGCCAGTGTTCTGGCAAGGTCAATACAATGATCATAGTCACCTCTTTCAGCAGATAGTGTTTATACAAGAATTAACCAGTTTGTTGACACTTTAACAGTTTCACGTGGTATTATATTGTCAAAATATATCAACATGCTCTTTAAGTTCTCAAACTTAATTTTATCCCATGTTATCAGAAATCCATGTTTTTTTCTTTTATTTGGTGTGTTCATTAATCCATGTTTCTGACATTAATGTTGTTGTTTTTTTCATCTGTTCCATGTTGATGTAGAGCTCCCACTATTGAAATGATTCTGTTATACAGATCTTTGGTGCAGTAACAACTGTTGTCCGTCTTTATTGCTCGTATTTCACCAACTCCTCTGCACTCCTGATCACCATTGTTTTCATCTGGTCCGGAGAAAGCCCCTTTGTTCTGATGAAGATCCTGCAGTTGTTGGTACAGGTGTTGTCGATCAGCCCATTCTTCTTCAGTTGTCAAGCTTTTTTAGCGATATCAGCATTCTTTTTAGTGAGATTCTCATTAATGTAGACATTTTTTTCTTTCAGTTTGAAGCCTTGTTTCAGAAGAGCAATTTTGTGTTTACGATTCTGGAATTTTATCAGCACTGCAGGTGGTCTCCTACCTCCAGATGGTAACATGTAACAAGGGTAACATGTCTCAATCTGGTCCGGATCTATAGATATCTCCAGATCCCTCAGTTGAGAACTGACTTGTTGCTCCAAAGATTTGAGGTCAGCACTGTGCCGAGTCTTATCTCCCCTGGCCACAACATTTGTGCAATTCCTCAGCTTGATTTTGATGCCAATGATGATCACATCATTTATACGAATGCTTTGTTTCAAATCATCCATTCTTTGTTGTCCCTGTCCTAGACAACAATTTTTCGGTCTTTTTCATCCATGTCTTTCAGTATTTTCTTCATTTCGTCCTCCATTTCTTCCATGTCGTCTAGCACCGGTTTTAGCTTTTCTTCCAACTTTCTATCAAAGTCACTCCTTAACTTATCAAAGTCACTCTTTAACTCTTTAAGTCTTTCATAGAAGAGACCATCTGATGTAGAGTATCCTTCATATTTTTTTTCCCATCCTCCTCCGATTTTCCTCTTCCTTTCGTCATTTTGCAGACAATCAGTGAGAGTCAGTCTGGGTATGAGTTAGACAGACAGCGACAACAGGAGACAGAAGAAAGACGTCTGCTCCTGTTGAGAGTCAGAAGCTAGGTTGTCCCATTTACTTTATTCCCTTAACAAATAGCACAGACGATGTGACTCCTATACCCTCCACCTGATTTGCATGTAAATCCCATCAAATTAAAGGTGAACGTTTGCAGTTAGTTAATTTTGTTTTCATTTCAAATCCATTGCAGTGGTGTCAAAAAAAAAGTGTATTGTGTCAACGTCACAATATCCATGGCCCTCACTGTGTGTCCATCACGACAACAAAGTTTGTGTATGTTAGGAAAAAAAACAATTTATATACAACGTAAATTTATAACAATTATTGGACTAATGCATTTAAAGGAACTATCCAGGAACACTTACATCTGTTATTGTTGACCTTTGGCATTAGTTTGGTCATTTTAATTTTTTTTATACGCTTATAAAAACTGTATGCATGACCATAGTAATAATGTTTTGCTACTGTGTCTCCATCCACGATATCTCTGTCTTGTAGGTGTTGATTCGGGTCCATGCCTGTGGAGTAAACCCTGTGGAGACTTACATTCGTGCTGGGACGTACGCTCGTAAGCCCACCCTGCCGTACACACCAGGCTCCGACGTAGCTGGAGTGGTGGAGACTGTTGGAGAAGGAGTCACTGTTGTTAAGGTCTAATAAAGATGATTGTATGGACTCTTAGTCAGGAGTAACTATGATTTCGGTACATGTGATATATTTGTTTTTTACTTTTACACCCTTTCTATGTATAGATGGGGGTTTTATGTTTGTCTGTGCTAAATGTTATTTTTAATTTCATTTTAACTTTTCGATTTACTTTTACATTTTTGACTGTGTAGTGAATTTCAGTGTTTAAAAGTGAAATATTAAGCTGTTTACTAGTGGCTCTAGTGCAACTAAAAAAAAAAGACTTTTTAAAATATGAATAAAAACAGCAAGCAAGGATTAGCAAATTATTGTCTTTGAAAATATCACAAAACAACATATCAAATGTTGAAACAGAAATATTGATGTTGATGTCACATGACCGCCATCGTTGGATACAAGTGATTATTCATATGTATTTTTTTAACACAATTCTAATCGTTCAAATTGTGCTTCTGTGTTTCCCAGGCAGGAGACCGTGTGTTCACCACAGCTACAGTTAGTGGAGGTTATGCTGAATACACGATAGCAGCTGACGACTGCGTCCACAAGCTGCCCGACGCTTTTGACTTCAGCCAGGGTGCAGCTATCGGGATCCCTTACTTCACTGCATACAGAGCTATGGTTCACAAGTAAGACGCCATTAAAAAGGACATATTAAAGTTTGTGTTTTTCTTTAATGTGCCTGTTTGTTTTGCTTGAGTTCAATATGGCATTTTCATCAAACATGCATGTACTGTATATGAGATGAAATGAAAATACCGCAAAGTTTACCAATAGGAGCAATATCATTGTACTAAACAATTTGTTTCAATTTCACTCTCAAAATGTCATGAAAAATCATCCACAGAAAACCTAAAATAGGAAGATAAACATAAGACCTTTTTAAAAGAGTGGAAGAGGGGTTTTTTTCTTTTGTTGTTGTGCGCAGCAGCAACCCATTCTGCCTTTATATCTCAGGTGTCATTATCACGTTTCAAAAGTATGGACGAAGCCGCGGTTCGTATCTCAAGGTACTTCTGTATTTTAGTGTCGCATTCGATAAGAGTTGTGAATATAAGAAAAGCGTCAGTTCGCAATAGTTGCTGTGAAAAAATTGTGTGATCAAAGACGAGCTCCTTGATATTGTGCCACTAAAAGACTCAACCGCGGCACAGATGTGAATTTGATGTGATTATATTTTTATTTGTGGACTAGCTCATGTAATTGTGGAGTCATAAGTGTGAGAAAAAGTCAAATCCCAAAAACTAATTTTGTGTTGCAGAGCCCACGTCAAAGCTGGAGAGACCATTCTCATCCATGGAGCCAGTGGAGGGGTACACTTATTAAAATGTTTCTCATCTTTCTAATCACATTGATAAATGGCATACATGTGTGTAATTGTCTTTGTGTGTGTGTGTGTGTGTGTTTAGGTCGGTGTAGCAGCGTGTCAGATGTCCCGTGCAGTGGGCCTGAAGGTGTTGGGGACGGCAGGGACGCCGGAGGGAATGAAGTTGGTTGAAAACAACGGGGCTCACCTGGCCTTCAATCACAGAGAAGATGGTTACACAGAAAAAATCATGGTCAGTACCCCCACCAGTCACACCATGCTAGAACACCAGAAATAAAAGTCCTGAAGGAAGATGTTAAATATGTAATATGTTGATCTGATCCAGGAAGCCACAGCGGGCAGAGGCGTAGATGTGATAGTGGAGATGTTATCCAACGTCAACCTCAGTAAAGACCTTCAGATGTTGGCCTATGGAGGACGTGTAGCGGTCAGTATGACTAGTGCACTGGTCTAATCCATCCCAGCTGTTTCTCGAATGTCTCCCACAATGCACTGGGTGGATCAGTTCTTTTTTTGCCCTGTGCTCTATTTTTTTTACACTCCGTATGAATGCTTTCATTCATTCATCAGGATGTTGTTGGGAGGTTTGTGGAAAGGTTTTTGTTGTATTTCTTCCTGGATCTGTCCCACGTGACATTTCTGTTGGTGCAGTTTAATTTGTTATTTAATTCATTAGTGCTCGGTCCATTGTTTTGTTCGAGATACGAGCAGAAATTGAGTTACGAGTCGTATCTCAAGGTACTGCTGTAAGTCTGTCCTGTTCTCACACATGATTAGTTCATAGGTCACTGTTTTTTTCCTGGTGTACATTTTTATACGCCATTAATCTGTCTTTTTTTTGTAGATTGTTGGCAGCAGAGGCTCCATAGAGATCAACCCCCGGGACACCATGGTTAAAGAGAGCTGCATCATGGGAGTGGCTCTCACCTTTGCTACACCGGTACATCATATGGACCATTTTTACACACACTGTGATAGGTTTTCTTTTTCTTTTTTTGTAGAAAAAAAAAGACAGCTCACACTTTAGATGATAAGTTTACTTCAGCTGTAATAGCAAAGATGAATGACAGTTAAAGTATGACTATATGTAAGTAGATGGTACTGCTTTAAAGGGTTTACTACTAAATCACACACTCCTTAAACTCGGAATAGTTCTATACACATTCTTTCATGGTCGGCGGAGTTATATCCTTTAATTTCTACTTTGTTAATGGTTGACAGAAAATGCTGCTTCTCCTGTTTATAACAAATCCATGAATAATGTAGCCTCCATTTCTGTCCCCTGAGAAGACTGTTTTGCATAACCCTTGTTAACCAGTTAAGTGAAAATAAATTCTCTCTTATGCAGACTGTTGGAGGGATACACAGCTGATGATCATTTTAACATGAAAGTGAGGAAAATTGCTCCTGATTAAGTGTTGTACCTTTTGCCCTGTTCTCGTCTCTCAGGAGGAGAAGAAGCAGTGTGCAGCGCTGCTCTTTGCAGGGATGGAAACGGGTTGGCTCCGTCCAGTCATCGGTTCCCAGTATCCACTTGACCAGGCTGCCAAAGCCCATCAAGACATCATTCAGTCTCCTGGAGCTACTGGGAAGATTGTCTTGACCATGTGATAAAATGACAGGTCAAAGGTCAACCATAAAGGGAGGACTAATTATTCAATTTGAAAAAGATTGTTTTGGCCACTTGGGGGCAGCAGAAAGCACAACATTATCAGATGACCGACATCCTGTCAGGTTGTGTTCTCAACATCATTTTGATCTTCATCAATTCTGAAGGAATGTTTAAAATGAGTGGATGTGATAATTCAATATTGATTCCTATTTTATTCTGTCTAATTTAGCCAAGGTGCTAAATATCTTTCTAATGAAATTGTTGATTATCCAGAATCCCGAAGTAAGTAGATTTTGAAACAGTTTCATTGTTGTAGAAGATTATCGGGAGGTGACAGATTATTGGAAGAAGATGATCCACTGTGACAACCCTAACAGGAACAAGATCGTTAAAGGACATGATCGTGATTCTTAAGTATCTATATGTGAAATTAATAAAAGGAAATAAAGCTGAATAAATTTAAACTTATAAAAAATGTTAGTTTCAAATGTTTTATTGTACTATTTTTGGAAAGGAATCCAAGTGAAACGGTCAAAGCCTTGTTTCTGATTCAGGGACGTGAGTCAGACATCTGTGGCTCAGGTGACAGCCTACTCTACTGAGCATGCTCCAGAGAGGGCCAGGTAACTTAAGCTAGACGCGTATGTTTAAACAGAACCTGTCACTGGGCTGTGACAACCAGTAGACGCTGCAGTGGTGGACGGTACCTCAGATCTCTCATCTGCTATGTGACTAGATCGCACCATGTCTTCTGCAGGGGTGGGTGTTTGGGATCTGTTCAAGAGGTAAGGATTGTGTAACAGTAAAAAAAAAAAAAGTTGTACTGTAAACTCAAAACTTCAGTGTCACTGTGTGGTGTGTTGTGATAAATGTGAGCTGTCTATCAGAGTCCCGTCACCAAAGAGAATGGAGGCAGGGTATTGAACTGGGTCGTACTGATAAGTTGATAAGTTTATACATTATGCACACACAAAGCATAATTTCCCATTTGGAAAGTTGGGTCTGTAAAATTTTATTTTTAGCCTAGTATTGGTACTTTTCTTGTAACAAGTCAGTATTTCAGCTAATAATTATATATCCAATCAGGCAGCCCTCCTGGGATAGTCAGACCCTGATGACCCAGACCCCATCAGGTCTAAAGGGCCTAGCTGTAGCAGTTTTGGATGAGTATTAGCAACAGTATATAGGGAGTGAGTTAAGCCATGTTGTGCTGTCATCTTTCTCTAATGGACAAATTAAAAACAGATTTTAGAAGCAACCTTTCTTAATTCAGTGGTTATGAAAGAAGACCGTAGGATACAGAGACTTCATTTGGTGAAAATATGTCAGACTAATGTAACCACATTGCTGCATGCCACAAAATGAATTTATATTCTGTCATGTAGTTTAAAAAGTTAAAAAAATAAAACAGGATGAGATTATGTAAAGAATACAAATCTTGATATCAGGTTTTAATTACCATGAAACTATAATTATACTGTGTATATACGGTATATACTGTATGTGAATACTGAATACTAAACCAACGACGTATAAAATGAATACAATCGCATTTTAACGAATAATCATTTAAAATTACAATTCTGAACTTCATAGTGTTGAATGACAATTGAGGTATGCGCTGGTTTACAGCAGCCATGACCAAAACAGAATATCTTATCACTTCTCATCATGTGAAAATTCCTCTAAATCTGGCAGTAGAACCATATTCTGTTGCACCAGTTCTCTCTTCTTACATCTTGTTCACACTGTGATGATCCACTCATGACACACAGTTTCTGTGTGTCATGAGAATCTTACAGTGGTGGAGTAATTCGTCAGCTCATTATAGAGGGCAGCTCAGGAGAGGCGAATCCATTAGGTGAAGCGTTTGAACAGAAACATGATCGGCCTCTTTCTGCTACGATGTCTGGCTGCCATCCATCAGTCAGCATCCTCTGGGGACGACCCCAACCCCAGACACAAATATTACCAACACCCTTTACATTGTTTGTCTGCCTAGCAACTCAAAACAAACATTACAACTCATTTGTTGGTGGGTTATTGATAGAGATCACTGTAGTAAAGTAAGTAGATGACGTTGTCCGAGAAGGCCTTAATCTGCATCAAGAGGCTCACAAACTTTTATCTAAGGATGTGCTTTTCTGATCAGATCTCAGAAACTGAAGAAAGTAATGTAAATTTGGTTTTTACTCTGGTTTTGTAAGGCTTTTTGTGTAAAATATATGCTACCAAATCCACACCAAATAAATAACATCATGTAGAACAAAGGCAAGGATATATGATGATACAGTATATGTTTTATCTGTGCATTAATAGGATGGGGTTACAACCCTGTGGACGAGTCACCACCTTGTCACCTTGTTACCTCAACTGTAACACATGACCAGTAAGTTAACAGCTCAAACCGAGAGAGAGATGGCCTGACTTCATGAAACAAGTTGGCATTGGATACCGATTTTATTTGTAAGGTTTTTGTCTTCAGGTATTTTGCTGATGTTGTTGATGTCCGTATTCACAGCCCAGCATGTGTCCTCTGTCTCATCCTATTCTGCATCCTGTTTTGTTTTTCATGATGATGCTATTATTTGTAACAGACTGGTGCAAGTCATGGGTAAAACACAAATTTCCAATAAAAGACAGCTTCTGTGTTCCATCCCGGCCAGAGTAAATTATAGTAATTGGTTTTATTTTCCCTCACTTGCAGTACATACAGTGTAGTAATTAATATTACCCATGAGACCTCATGTGTTTACAGGATTGTGCTCTGTGTAAAACTGTGTGTGTGACCAGATGCTGCAGACACAGCCCAGGCTTTGCTGCTAACAGAGGGTTCCATCACCACAGTGCAGCCTGCCTCGCTGTCTGATCTCAATAACATTACAGTCATAGGTTAGTCAGAACCTGTGTGTGCGTGCCTGTGTGTGTGTGTGTGTGTGTGTGTGTGTGTGTGTGTGTGTGTGTGTGTGTGTGTGTGTGTGTGTGTGTGTGTGTGTGTGTGTGTGTGTGTGTGTGTGTGCGCGCGCTCCAAATAAAAAAAAAAACAACAATTTGGTGTGGTGATGGCATTACATTTTAGTCATGATGTGGTCAAAATCTAGATCCACATTGTTGAAAGAAAACTTAACTGTTGTGGGACATAAACAAACAGCGACATCCCCATAAGACCTTTGACATGTTTAAGACTGATATGGGTCCATGCAAAAAATATTGTGAGTCTGGTGACAGAGAATGCATAAATTTACGGAAAAGCTGCTACTTTGAGATACATAATGCTGCTAAAGACTTGCAACAAGTCTTATGGTGTTTGTCTGTGGTGGGTTCATGATTTATTCAACAATGAACTGTTGTATGTCTGTCCCACTTTCAGGTCTGAGTCATAACCGCATCTCAGTGCTGGGTGAACAGAGTCCTTCCATTCCTCCACACATTACTGCCGGACCACAACCTCCAGCCAGGCTTTACAAGGCGGAGCTCTGACCAATTTAAGACGTACATAATACAGTATATCATATAAAACCTATTTATTGTGACTGTGAATACTCTGTAGAACTGAATAAAGCCTGTTCCTCTCCCACTGATATTATTGTTTGCAGATCCAAGGAGGCTGGCTGAAAGGCAGCAAAGCCCTGCGGAGTGTGAAGCTGGAGGGAAACCAGTTAACCAGTTTGGATTCTGGTCCCGTCCCTCAGAATGACCTCAAATACATGGAAAATCTGGATGTCTCAGACAACCTGATAAATAATCTGGCCAAAAACAGGTTAGATTAGAATGTATTCTGCTATTTTTTTTTTGCCTCAAACTTCGCTTACAGTAACATTTCTCATTATGTTTTATATGTTTTAGTTTTAGAAATTAGTTTTAGTTTTAGAAATTAGTTTTAGTTTTGGTGGGTTGGGGAATCTGCAGACAAAATTAAGGATTGTGTTTATATTTACTCAGATAGCTTTCTTTAGCTGTCAGTGTATTCATGAAAAATTGCAAACCTGGTGGAACTGAATTGGAAACAAATGACCTCGGCATACAAACTCTTATTTATGGTCCAATCCTTCATTTTAAATGGTCTTATAGAGCAGATGTTCATTAGTCGTTTCTTAAAAAATGTGACCAGCTCAGAGTTAAACCAGAAACTTCCTCCCTGCTGCTTTCAGAACCTCTATAATGGACAAAGGATGGTTTGTGGGAGCACTAACAACTGTGTCCCGTCCAATCGAAACAGTACAATACAGATACAATCAGGAGATAGTGTGACACCTCAATTGTATGCTCGAGATTTGGCCATCACAGCTATCATCTGCTTCATTGGTGAGATGAATATAAAGGAAAATAATTCTTTTAAAAGTTTGAATGTGCTTTGCTATTGTGAATGACAAATCCTATCATGTTACAATGTCTCCAACGTTCAGGGATTGATGCTAAATGACTTTAAAGACAAATGACAAAAATGTTGGTCTGGACTTGACTGTGTATGATTTCAGTATGTATGTTTCCTGGGTAGAACAGTCATAATGAATGTGAATATCCATTTAAAATATGTTTAACAACGTATCTATGATGTCCTACTTTAGGTGGCATCGGCTTGACCCTGCTGACAGTCCTGATCTATCGGGTTTATATAAGAAAGAAACTGAATAGACAGAAGGTGGAAGAGGAGGAAAGTGGGACAATGGCCAATCATCATGTCAACCATCTCGATATAAGTGGAAAGAAGAGAGACCACTTCTTGCAAACAAATAGCAGCCAGTACTGGGACAAGGAGGTCACAACATTGGATTCTAGGACAAATGGTTACAGTCGCCAGTTTAGGTCAAGAGTCAATGAAAACAGCAGCGAGTTTTCCTGCCCAAACTGTAGCTCCTACAGTCAGAGAGGGATGGAGACAAACTCAGTGAGGTTTGACAGCAGGACAAGTGCCAGGATGGAGGCAGAGGAGGACGTAGAGAAGAGGAGAGTGACGATGATGACAGAGGAAGACAAGTGGGGGCGTGGGACTCATCAAGGAATCTTGGGCAGGGACTTTCCAATCAAGCTTCTTTCTCATGGCAACAGTAACTCCTCCTGGCATTCAAGGAAAGAAACATTCATGCAAAGACCAGAGATAGGTGACAGCTACAGGACTGAGGTGGATGGCAAAAGTAAAGGACATTTACAGTGCAAGAGCTGCCATAGGACTTACAGACCGCAAGGGATGATTCACAACGTGAGAGACTATGTTCAATCTAATGGCTTCCCTTCTCAGTACAAACAGAATGACATGGGTATGAATGTTGGCCGCAGTCAGTCTGACATGATGAAGAACACAGAGTTTAGAAGAGGAAGTAGGAATGTCACATTTGATCTAGAGAGGTTGAGAAACTTAGAACAAAGGAACAGTGCAGGCAGGAACAAGAGGGTCGAAGAGGGGAAGACCTCCAGAGACAAGGAAAAAAGAACACATAAGGCCAAAGTCCAGTCAAGTCGAGTACTGAAGGTTAAACTAAACCTGAACCCGCTACGAAAAAGCAAAGTCCATTCAGAGAAAAGCAGCCCAAAGAAGAGTAAAGACAAAAGACAAGGTGGAAAAGAAAGACAAGAGAGGGATAGGAAAGCAAAGTCAGATAAGAGCATAAAGGGAAGCACTGAAAAGGTTAAGAAATCTAAAAGACCAACCGAAGATGTTGAGAAAGATGTTGAGAAAGAGGATGACCAGGTTGAGCATAAACACCAAGAGAAGTTAGAACCTTGTGATGTTACCAACACTGCTGACAAGTCAACGCCTGCTGTTGCCATTGGACAGGGACAAGCAATGGACGTACAGGGAGACAGTATTCAGTTTCAGGGAGCTGGATTGGTTCTGGGGAGATCTCAGCTTTCCTCACAGCATCACTTATCCATCTCTGCCACTGACAAGAGTGCCCTTATGTCCCTGTCTGGTCCAATGAGGCCCCAACTGGCTGGTCAAGGTCTCTCTCTTCAAAAAGGGAATTTCATGCTCAATACTATGGTCCCAGGATCTAACGCAGTGTTCACTAGCAATTTAGCCAACCCTAACCCTAGTATAGCAATCAGTGGGCCCCTAATGGCTCCAGGTGGGGCTCCAAGCTTGAACAGGGATGCTGGGTTAAGACTCCTGACTTCTGCTACCTCTGCTCTAGTTAACCCTCTGCAAGCAAGTTCAATTACATCTCCTCTTCATACCAACCAACCAACAGGACTTACCTTAAGCTTACCAGACAACCCAGCTGTTCATCCAATACCTGGCCAGTCTCTATCACAGACTCAGCTAACTTCTGACAGCTCTGCAACAACAAGACTCCAGGCTGAGCCGGCCCAGGGACCACTCTCTCTGGCCAGCAAAGGTGTGAATCAGTTGCAACCTGAATCTCATGCAGTGGACTCCAAAGATCCCACCACTCCCATTTCTAGGACACATGTAAATGTGGATGGTCTTCCTGCGGTGTCCACTCAGGCTCAAGGGCCAGGGACTACTGAAGACAATCTGTCAAACAATAACAGTCAAGCAGGACCTGGGCATGCCCATGCTGAGTCCATGGTCAATGTCACATCTGGGGTTGTGGTGTTAACAGAAGGACTTACAACAGGAGTGTCAGAAGACCACATGCATGCAGCAGATGTATCGGGCGGCTCTACATCCACCATGTCTCACCATGGAAATGGTTCTGTGCTGTTGCAACAGGAGTACGTTTCAGAAGAAGGATCCTCCCCCAGGAGGAAGCTGAGGCTGGTGCTTCCTGAAAAAACCTCAAGCCGACCCCCCACCGCGCTGGAAAGGAAAATACGCTAACTGTACATATCAAAGTCATTGGATAGCATACAGTATATTGGTGTTCTTTGAAAAATGTCAGAAGATACGCTTCATCATCGACGTTTATTTTTACCTCGATGCAGAACGTTTTATAACTGAGACTTGTGATTGATTTTTTGTTTGTTTTTTAATAAATGAATAAAAACTGAGTAAAATAATCTTTCTCTTAATTATGGATGTTGTAGTTCATATCAGAATATCATCTCAGAGTCCATATAGTAGCTGTGCTGACGTTATATACTGTGGTTGTGAGAGATACTTACCAGTAAATGTACATTTTTCTGAGTAACTTCAGGACTTGATTCAGACATTGATTTTTAGTCAAGAATCTTTGTCATATTTAGGACCCGCGACAGCATGATGCAGTAGTTATTAAATGGACTTTAATGTGGGACTGTTTCATTTGCTGGTATCTGGTTGGGTGGACAATTGTACACAGATATATTTGACTAAAAATAATGTAGATTTTTTGTACCATATTTTGTTTTATCTTTGTATACATTTCAAATAATTATTTGTGATACTAGCAGTTACACTTGAGTTCAACATAACCTAAAAATGTTTTGATAGTAAAAAAAATAATAACTACAATTACTAAATGAAAAATTGCAGTGAAATACAGTTACAGATTGCATTACTTAAAAATAACCAAGCAGTAGATCATTTGGGAAAGGGTGAGACAGCATCAGTCAAACTGCACAGAAGCAATGACATTGACCTGTATGCTAATTGTAGAATGTTGGCGAAGCTTCAGGCGTGTCATTGCTGGATTGGGTTTTGTTTTTCTTGGCACTGCGGATGGCAGTGTGTTGTATTTCGCTGGTTCTCACATTTATGACCTCTAAATTCAGCTTAAAGACAAATCATAGAAAGCCTACAAGAGTTTAATTTTCTGAGTGTCTTAGCGAGAACTACTGTATATAATAACTGCATGTGTGATGTTAAACTCAACCATGCAGCTCAAGCCGTTTTATTTGTTCACCGGTTAACAGATTTCTGTCAGGCTGCTGTTTGGCCATGTAGGTAATGCTGAGTGTGTTTATCAAAATTTTTAGCTGATTAGCTGTCTGCTGGAGAGAAAACGGTGTTTATGAGAGCAGTGAGATATTCAAATCTGTACAGTTGAGGTTATGAGTGAATTTTATAGGCATGCTTGGAGGAGCAACACACATTCCTCCATTGTTAATACTGTATATGAAATATTGATGAATGCAGCTTGAATCATAACTTTAACAGCACCCACGATAATAAATCTCTTTTTATCACTCATTTTTCATTGAACATTCAATTCATTCAAAATGACAAGTAAAAGGAAATACTTGTCATAGATATCCGAAATAACAAATTTGACAAAGAAAATCTCCAAAATAATCTAAATTGTTTAAATTAATCAGACACTTTCTAGCCAGGTCGCTCTGCTGTACATGCATGCTATGATTTTCTCACACAGTCCTGGCTCAAGCGAGCCCCACTACCACCTGTTTCCTGCATATGCAAGCTTTAAAAATCATGCACAAAAATCTGATTCCACCACTGCCATATTTTCAAAAAATACAACTTGCGAAAGCTTCACTGATCTGTTTTCTAAAGTTCATTCTAAAATGTATTAATAACTTAGCACCTGAACCACTCGCTCGATTTATTGAGAGACAAAGCAGAAAAAGAGTCCTAAATTGCAAAACTCCCATTCTACAGGACAACATTAGGGGCAGTCATTCTGAGTGTTAAACCCTGGAATTCAGTCATTCCACTTAAAATTCATCTGCGATATTAAGACGTTCATGACCAGAACCAAAACCTGGTTAAAGACAAAACACAACTGTTGTCATCTGTGAACACTGAAATGCGTGGGTGAGTGAGTGAATGAATGTAAATGAATTAACTACAACCATTTTTAATGATTCATATTGTACATTGTATCATGTCACAAGGTAGGATTGTTTTTAAATGATGTATATTTAGATTGGACAGCAACGTTGTGGAAGAGGCCAACCGGGGACTGGAGTTGAGAGTTAGCAATAGCCATAAACTACTGTATGTGCACCACATCAGTTGTAAGCTTATAAATATGTCTGACTGCAATAAATAATAAATAAAATCTTTATACCCCCACAGTGTTAAAGAGCAGCACTACCTACAGCAAAACTATTCAGATACAGCTTTTTATTAGATTCTCATTAACAGCACAAAAGGCAGTGGATGCTTGAGATTTTGTGAAGAGGTTTTCATCACTGGGCTTTAGATTTGATTTTGTTTTTTTCTGTGTTTGCAGTTCGTCCTGCCAGCAGTACCCCGAGTACTTTTTTTCATTGGAAAAATGTGAGATAGTCATTCGAAAGATGAAGAGTGGTCACTGTCACCCATTAAATCCAAAATTTCTCAGTGTCAAGACTCACTATGGGACAAAATTTCAAGTGTTTACACTAATGATGTGTTTAAGCACTGTTAAAATTAATCAAAATTCCAGCCACATCTTTGCCCCTCTTCAGATATGTAGATTGCAAATCTGATTTTTTTACTTTTCACTTCACCAATTTTCAGATTAAAATGACCTTGAGCTGTGTGTAAAATGAAGATGCAGTACACTCCATATGCCTTTAGGGGGCACTGTGTAGCTGTTCACACAAACCCGGTAAACTCATTATGAAGAATTGAACACTTTCTGTAGGCAAAATATAATTAAAGCAGAGAAATACAAATCTGTTTGATACACACTGTGTGTGCAACCTAAACACATTATTTTACAAAAGAACTCATTTATTCAAGGAAGCCAGAAAAGTCTAAAAAAAAAAAGAAAAAAGAAAAAAAAAAGGTAAGGCATTTAAGGTTTTCCTCTAAGGTTTATTTTTTAAGGTGTAACTGAGATTTGAAATGCATGCAAATCTCATTTTAATGAATGTGGGCAACAAATGACACAACCATCACCTGACTGATTACTACCCGACTCCTATATACTGGGGATAAGAGCCAACAGACCATAGGTGACACATATGGTCTGCTTAAAAGTGAGAAGACAATATAAGTTATTACAATTATGCAATAGACTCATGTTGCAACCAAATTTGTTGTCAAACTCAGTAGGATTGCTATTTGACAAAAACTGATACAAAAATAAGTCTAACAGAGTTCGGACCAGCTGAATAATATTTCCATTGCCTGCACAAACACGTGGTTCTGATTTCTCCATTTCTGTTAAAACTGTCTTGAGAAAATTCAATCGGAACTACGAGGTTATAAGTACATTTTTTCTGAGCCTTCAAAGACATTTGTTTTGCAATTACAGCTTAGCGACTGTGCATAAAAGCAAAGGCCAAGGCACCAACACAATGTGTGCTGTATTGCATGAGTGGTAAAGGTGTACATTATTACTGTATGTGCAGTTAATTAAAGAAACTGTCACAAAGCATTGAGAAACAAACAACATGAAAGAGGCTGGTTTCAGAGCAATGTCTGCACATCAATGCAGCACTGACTTTATTCCCAAACACATTATTAGAATCTAAAAATAAGAAAATCTTCATAGTTGCTGCTCAGAGTCCTTTTATCTGCCCCCTCCCCCAAAAACACATTAATACAAAGAGATACAGAGCAAGAGATATGTCCCTCATCATCATCAACACTAAAACAAAACTTGATTTGATTAAAAACATTAAAACACAGCCAACCCAGCAACAGTTATAGTTTCTTAAATAGCCTCTGTGTACAGAGAAATAGAGATGACAAAAGAGACCATGCAACCCAATCAACCGCTCTGCCTTCTCATTATCACTTCACACACAGTTTGTATCCAAATCAATATTATCAACAGACATATGCCAGGAGGAGGAGCTGTCATCGTACAAAGGAGTATTTTTCATTTTGCTTTTCCAGCAAAGAATTATTTGACATTTCATTATTTCAACTAAAATACACTGGAGATCTGAGCCTCACTGCCAGAAAACAATGAAAGCTCTTTAATCGCGCACAATTACTCACAGTCGGCGCCTGGTTAAAATGACAACACTGCTTCACCTCTTTCTGCTGCTCCTCTTTAGCTGAATAAAGCAGAGCGAATTCAGCCATTATCACTGCATTCAGCACTGCTTTGGTTCAGAATATCTATACGTTCTGTCTCTACAGAGTATATGAGACATCGGTCAAAACTGAAACAAACCAAAGGTTCATTTATATAAGCCAAGAACCAGTGGGGGGGAAACACTGCCTACTATTTGGTTATCAACCATTTGTTTGTACGCTGTGTTGACACAGCCACCGTAAGGTTAAAAAAATTAATTAGATTTAACTTGACAGCTCGAACATTTATGTTACAGAAATATACAGCAGCTCTTCAGAGCCTGTCGGACCTGATGATTAACACCATCTTTACAAACTGAGGAACTAAATATACGGATTGCAGACAGGAAAAGAGACAGAATATCCCCATCTGTGGGAGGGTGGAGTATATACACCTATAATCATGGTTCACAGCACAGATGTCCACCTCTCCCCACTGCTAGACACATTTTCAATTCAAATCATAGCATGTCTCATGCTGTGAACAATCAGTACAAAAAAATACAGCCAGTATCAGACATGCAGGAGTTGGATGAGGGTATTTCTACTTCCTGTTCCTCAAACAATCCTTGTTGAGTAGATATAATTTTAATAAAATACACAGAAATGTCCCATATTTTATGGACTGAAGTGGTGAACTTTAGTTCAAATGTGGGTGTCTTGTTGGCTGAGTCCTCAGGGGCTAAGGTTGGAGTCAACTGGGTGTAGAACAGGGAGTGGCTGTAGAGGGGCATCACTTGGTGTCCTTTGTCCTGAGATTAGCTCAGATAGGGATTTTTGTCTCTCTGAAGACCTCTGCAAGAGAGGAGAAACAAAACGTGAGGATGCAAGACTCTTTCCCATTGGTCCACAGATGAGGCTGACATCAGCGGATGCAGCTGACAGTCACGTAGACCATATCAGAAAATGTTTTGGATTCAAATGACATGTTGAGATCACATTCCAAAAAAAACCGAGTGTAGCCACAGGGGGAGTCTGGGTTCCCCACAAAACCGCTCTTTTTTGCTGTTGTTCCTTGTTGTTTTACATATTACCCAGTCGGAACACACTGTTTTTGTTCAGAGACAATCATTAAAATTCTGATTAGACCATTTAAACAAGATGCTAGCAACACTAATAAACTCGGTCTTATGTCAAGATACTGTGTTAATGGCATCTCAGGCCCCAGAGGCTCTTCTTCATAAACAGAAAAACAATGACTAAACCGCTAAAATGAAAATGTGGTACAGAAATTTCAAACAACTGTATTTTTCGCACTATAAGGTGCGCCATTCATCGAAGCACACCTTCAATGAATAGCCTACTTTAAACCTTTTTCATATATAAGGCGTCCCGGATTATAAGGTGCATTTGATATTAAGGTGATGTGTGTGTTTGCGTGAGTGTGTGTATGGGTGGTTTAAAATGTGTCCCCACTAAATTGTGATGTCAGAATGTCCTCGGTTACACCTGTTCATCACCGCAGCAAGGTCAAGACCAGCAGAAACCCGTTAACGGTCCCACCTTAATACAGACCCGTTGCCATGGTAATCGGTGCTCCAGTCCAGAGAGGTGTGGTGGTTTGGCGTGTGTCGCCCCAGCTGGTGGTAGTCCATTGATGATGACATCACCGCTCCACCGCTGAGCATCCCTCCTCCTATCGACTGGTAGTCGGGCTGGAGGGAGGGAGGGTAGCCCTGGATTCAAGAACAATTTTCATTATTTTCACTTCATTGTGAGAAACAGTTCATCATAGTGATGAGGAGAATGTAGCTGAATGCTCCTCTAACGTGTGGAAGACTGCTGCGTGTCCTTCGAATATAGGTGACGCCGGAATGAAGGTGTATTTTAATGGAAGTTGGTGGATTTTCTTTGCTATTAAAAGCAAAGAAAAGTCATGAAAAATGGGTACTAGTGGTTTCCAGCTTTAAATTTACCAAATGCTCACTTAGAGTTAAAAATAAATAAATACTGGCTCTGATACTTATTTTAATGTATCAGGTAAAAGTTTTTAAAAAGTAAAATTTACATTCATCACATTTTAATTGTGGAGGTTTTATTGTGAGATGCCATCACAGTAATGATAGCTTATTTACATCCTCCTCAGCCTGAATGAATTAGATGAAGCTAATGTTTTTAGCACAACAACCTTAAACTCCTCCTGGAGGAATACTTTCTGATTAACAAGGACACGAATGAATAGAGACACAGATCAGTCACAGGTTCATCGTCAGTAATTACAGTTTTAAGTGGCTTACTGATTTTGTCATCTGTCAGGGAGAAGGAGGAGAGCAGAGGACAAGTGAAGAGGAGATGAAAAGAGGACAGGAGGAGCAGGAGGAGGCGAGTGTGTCTCTTACTGGAAGATACTTGGAGGAGAGACAGAATGAGGGAAATGAGCTAGCGCAGTGACAGGAGTGTGAGCGAGAGAGAGAGAGGCTGAAAGGGAAGTTAATCTGAGTGTTGTGAGTGAAAGAGGAGAAAGAGAAGGACAGCAGGTGGTTGGGTTCTCCCCCTCTCTTCCCCCTCTCCTCCTCTACCTCACCTATTCATCCATTGTTGAACAAATTCTTCTCCTTCACTCCTTCACAAAGACCCCATCTGCCTCTTTTGTCTCTCTTTCCCCTCTCTCCTTCTCCCTTCCCCCACCTCTTCTCACCCTCCTCACTCAAAAAAAAAGTCACTGTGTCCTCTCCTTTTCTTCCTTAACTTTTTTGCTGGCTCCTTTTTTATTGCTTAAAATATGCAAAATGTGGGAGAGAGAGGGGGATTATAGAGTGTGGGATTTAAAAGTGCACTATGAAAACGGGGATGAAGTGGGAAGTGGGACCCAGTGGAAAACCACTCCCCCCTATTAAACTAGGAAATGCTCATCATACCATCTAACGCTACTTTAACACACCTCCAAATCACAGATGCTCTTCTTTTCCTTCCTGCTTTGACAGAGTAACTGTCAAACTAACAAATGACACTGAAGGTAAAGGAGCTGACTGATTGAGTGACTGTGTTCCATTAGAGAGAGAGGGTCGCAGCGACAGACACAAAACATGATATCAAGCTGACGTCGGGTTTTCATCATTAACTCCAACAAGGGGGTCATATTTCTCCCAGCGTTGGTTTGTATCTGTTTGTCTAGTCGTAAGATTTTTATGGCAAAAGGAAACAATATCTTGGTGAATAATCTTCTAGACCTTGGAGTTAATATTATCATTATTATTATTATTATTAACTGATTAAAACTGATTACTAGGAATGTGTGGACTGCCTCCTGGGTAGAACTGAACTAGTTTTACTAGTCGGCATGTCATCGCACGTCACTCTTTCACACAAAAAAACCATATCTAATAATGGCATATTCAATCAAGACACTCTGAATGGACTTCTTTTCAATTGAATACGCTTCCAGTCAATTTGGTACTGAGGTCCACGAAAAAATGCTGATGCATCTCGCTCCAACACCCATCTCATTTCCACAGTGTGCTGATATATTCGTCCTTCTCCATCCACTGCTGTGCATATTTTGAATCAGCAAAATATTCAGACTTTGAAGAAATAGAAAAAGCCTCACTCTATTTCTTCCTCTCTTTCCCTCTGTGTGTGTGTGTGTGTGTGTGTGTGTGTGTGTGTGTCCATTTGAAATGGTCTAATAACCTGTGAGATGCACAAAACATTGATGACTCTTAGGGAATAAATAGCTGTGTCCTAATTCTGAAGTGTTCCTATCAGAGAAGGAACAAATTAGGTTCAGTCAAATAATAAAAGATGAATAAAAAACATGGTTGGTTTTTTTTGGATCGAGTTATTGAAGGACAACCAACAGGAAATAGAGATGATGCAGTGCAATTAAGTTATAAAACCATGAATGGTGGAGCAGTGGCTCCAGAAATATCTCTGGGATTAAATAGAAGTATTAAATCTGTAGAAAAGCATCTTGTTTGTTACATTCACATTGCATGTTTCTCTCTATGTGTAAAACTGCAAAAGGTGTACATGCCTTCTATTCTGAAACACAAAAACAGTAAAATGCATGTTGCTGATAAACTGGTTTTGGATTTAAATGTATAAATCACATGACTGTTTTGGCATTTACCAAAATGGTATTTAATTTCTTCTGGTGTTCAGTAGCAATTCGATCACTGATGGATTAGATAGTTGAATTTAATACCACTATTTCATCTATATGCGTATATGAGTATCCTAGTAAGTAACGTGTTTTCTAAATGATTATTGATAACAGAAGAATCTAATACATATCAGTTATCAGTGGATTTTCTGATTGGTCCTAAATAAGAGGCTTGTTTTTGTTTTCTCTCCCATGTCAGCGCAGGAACGGTCATTTTCCATTACCTCCGTTTGCTGGATAATTGGTCCAATTTATCGTCTGACTGTTTAATTTACTGCTAAATAAACTAAACTGCTGAGGTACTCTTTGAGTACACAATGCTTTGAATAACTTTGGACTAAATAATTGTTCAAATAACGCTGTTGCAATTAATTGGTACTGAAACTACTAGTAGAACATGCCGACAGTAAATTATTTCCAACCCCAAAAGAACAAATATTTTAGATAACACAGCTACATGGAAGAAGTAAACATCTAAACAACATTTGCCACTTATGATGCAACTTTTCCATCTTGCTCTGATTCACCATCCTCTGTTCCGTCACATGATCAGTCGTGATGATGCTAAATTCCATGATTAGAAGCCTGATTTCCATTGACAAGCTCTGCCAGACCATATCCCCATCAATCCTTTTAAAAAATGTAATTCACATCTATAGTTGTCAGTGGTAACCAGTGGGTTAAACCTTGAGATTATTTAACAAAGACTGAATATCGGAGTTCATTTTACCTCAAGAAAGTAGTGCATCCCTGGGATGTGCTTCAAAAACATTTGTGCAGCCCATCGTAAAGTTTATGCATCCCAAAAGTAATAACAGAATATATGGTAGAAGTCGTATGCAGGGATTGACTTTTGCCAATAAAACAATATAAATACTAAACAAATTTTAATGATTTTATTGATAACATCATAAATGTTTAAGTTGAAAAAAAAAAGTAGAATTACATACTAATTTTTATCAAAATGTTAAGTCCTGGTAGTCCTTCTTAAAGATAAACAGTTTTAGAAATAGACATGTGATACAGTTTTTTTTTCACTTTTCACTCAATATTTTTCTCCGTCTTCTTACACAGATTTTTTCTTGATTATTTTTGTTGAATGGAAGCGCATTTTTTCCCCAATATTATATCAAGGGAAAAGGTAGCATCGCTTTATTTATTCTAAGTATTTAAAGCTTGCGTCCCAGACTGATGATCGTGCCTCCCTGTCAAAAAATGTGCGTCAAAGAACGCAGGGACGCACGCAAACGAGAACACTGGAATATTGTGTTTCTCTGTGTGAGAAAACATTTATTGTTATTATTTCAATTAAAATCAGGAAAAATGTAGACAATCCAACTTGAAGGTCTGAAAAGTGTACCAGTATGATTTGAGTGACATTCGCAAATTAGTCTGTGTCACTTAACTACTACTACTGGGGTAAACAGGATGGATTGAAATCGCAACAGCAAAACAATAAGGTTGCTGTAATGTTACAAAAAAAAAAAAAATCCAATGTGTGGAAAATGACAACAGTGAATTCTTTCCTAAAGAGTAACTGAGTATCAAAGCCCGATATGTCACCTTCCTCTGTATCACAACGCTTCATTGTTGTGAAGAAACCATTAAAAACACGACACACTGTTGCGCTTTGCAACACGTTCATTTATCACCGTAAACACACTGTAATTTGACTTTGACCCAGTTGCACACACACTTTCATGCTACTAGATACACTCATTAGAAAGCCATAAATGGGTTAATCCGCAGCAGGAAACTGACCCTGACAAACACACCTCCACCTTTTTGAGTTATGATGGATAAAAACTACAATGAGCTGTTAAACTACAAATTTGAGCTTGTGTGGGGAATGCTATGAACTACACTACCACCCTAATGCTAACCCATGTGATGCACCTTCAGAGTGTGACGTACTGTACCTGTGTGATGGCAGGCGTGTGTGTCATTCCCAGTGGGTGTCCACTGAGCTGCTGTTGCTGGTGCTGATGGTGAGGACTGTGCAGCCCCCCCAGGTGAGCCTGGCTGTGGAGCGGGGGGCTCACCTGGAGAGGAGGGGTGGACGCTGCTGTCATGCCTCCAAGGGACAGAGATCCCTGGTGGGGGACGCTGGTCCGTGGGACTGTCCCTCTGGAGGACAGAGCCTGGAGCTGGGGGTGGATCTGGGGGTGGGAGGGGAGGTGCGGGCCGAGGCCGGGGCTTGAGGTGTGGGAAGGGTGATGAGATGGGTGAGGGTATGCCATGTACATCCCTGGGTGGTGAGATGGAGGGAGAGAGTGGGGGTGTGCGAGGGAGCCGGGAGAAGGGTGCTGGCTGGGGTGACTGGGGTAGATGGAAGGTTTGGGTGTAAACACTGAGTTAGAGGAAGAGGAAGATGTGGAGGAAGAGTGGGGGGGTTTCATTTCAGATGGATCGTTGTAACTCTGGAGAAGAACAAACGGGAGAACAAAAAAAAATCAGCTTTCAGATTGAAAATCGCAAAGAACTCAGAATATTTCGTGTGTGTGTGTGTGTGTGTGTGTGTGTGTTACCTGAGAGACTAGACTGGCCCTGTAGGCAGCTAGTTGTTTCAGATACTCCTTCTTAGCAGTCTCTGTTCTCTTCTTGTACACCTGAAAGAAACATTTAACTTCTGTTTTACTATTTATTAACACTTGAAAATATATTTTCTAGCATTAATTCAATGAGCAACACAATATTAGTTTAGGTACCATCAGGTGCGAGTGTGTTCTGGGGCTGTGAGTACTGAGCAGCGAGGCAGTCGGAATTTTGGCTGCATTAAATCATCATAATTTCATGACATGACGACAGATACAACCGTCACGGGGCTCATCATGAATTTCCCTCTGCTCAGACAGTTATGTAATGACACACAACCACAATAATGAATTCCCACAGTCAATATTACAGCCAAGTGATCTTGTGGTTGATGTGGTTTAGTCTGATGTTTTCCTGCTTAAATGTGGGATTCCTGTCAGACGTCACCTTTATTTCTACTGAAAGGAATGAACGCATCATTTCTTCCCACCAGATTTTCTTTCCACTTATCATCCATTATTGCCAGACTTGTGAAACCTACAGAAAATTAATTCTAATTGAAAAAAATTGGACACCTGATCTGACGGTGCTCCACAGTGATTGAAAGATTCAGATAATTGATTAAAATTTTCGCTCTGAGGAAAATGAATATATAAACTCTACTCTGAGACTTTGCACCACCACTTCACTGCTTCCAACGGCTCTCTTGACATCCACTGAAAACAGTTTTGGTGAAACGCTCATTCACAAAAAGTGTGTTACGCCAAACTTGAAGTACATTTATCACGCCTGAACTCAGCTGAAGTAGTGCAGAACGTAGTCTTCTGTGTTCTGAACACCAGTTGCTAACAGCTAACTTATGTTCCAGCTTTTTATACAAATGTTTATCTGTTCATCTCAGTCTGCAACCTTCAATCAAATTAATTCACCACGACCTTTAGGGTCATTTTCCTTCAGGGCAATGAAAATCCGAATGCAATGAAATGATTTATTAGCAGTGAAGCGCACAGTCATGCCGCATCACCGAACGAGGGGTTACCTGTTTCTGCTCCTCTCCCAGGCCGTCCCACATGGAGGCCACTATCTTTGACACCTCCCCAAAGGTGGCGTTGGGGTTCTGGGCCTTGATGTTGGCTTGAGTGTCCCTGAAGAACAAGGCATAGGCAGACACTGGCTTCACTGGCTCATTGGGGTCCTTTCGCTTCTTCTTTTTTGGAGTTTTGGATTTCTTGGAGATGTCCAGTGATGCTGGCCTTTTCTCTCCTCCACTGCCCAGCTAAAAAAAAAAAAAAGAGGAGATAGTGGAATTTTACCAAGTTCAGTAGAGTCTGGCTTGACTCTAGTGACTTTAAAAAGTCTTGTTTACGATAGCAATTAGACAGATATGAAAATATATGTCCACAAATCCTGCATGGCTACAACAACACACCAGCAGCAGCAGTCTTCCTCTTTCTGGTGATCTAATAACTTCACTGGATGTTTTCTCAAACTAACCGCATAATTTGGCACTAAGTACCAACAAAGCAGACACAGTGTTTAATCGGTGCACCGAATTAGCAATTAATGAATTCCAGTTGAATTGGCAGTCATTTGGTGAGAGCACAGCAGTTCACAGCGCACCAAACTGCTGAGTGAAATTTGTCTACAAACAAACACGATTCAATAATATCAGGACTGTTTCTGACAAATAATGATCCCTGCAACGACTTGAACACGCACACGAAGAATGGTATGTAAAATGTATTGATCGATTTTCACCTTAATTATTACCAACTGTACATAGTTCTTAAATAGATCTCAGGCAGAGCCTTTGACCAATGGTTTCCAGAGATTCTTGCTAAAACAGAAATGAATATCATTATTCTGCTAAAGGTGTCTACTTTGCATGGATGATTCAGACATTCACCATCTTGTTTGAATGACCTTATTGGATTACTACAACAGATGTCACACATTATAACAGCCTATACAGCAGATATGTAGGTTGATCCACAGGTTAGGCACATTTAGATCAGGAAAAAAAAAAAAAACCCTACTGATTCAGGCAGGGAGATCAATAATGAGAAAATGTTAATTTGTGAGTGAGCGAGAGAAAGAGTGAAATAGGTTTATAAGGTTTCATGAAGTTTTACGTTTTTCTGCTATTAAACAATAATGAACATTGTTTGGAACAACTTTTCTGATTATATAACCTTGATCAATGCTACCATGAGCAGGAATAAGAGAAAAGTGCGACAGGATTTCACCTTAGGGAGGACTACATCCGTGCTGCCTTTATTCTCAATTCTGATTGATGTGCCAGATGTGCAAATCACCGGCAGCCTAAAAAAAATGGGATGTCTTTCACTTTTTAGATATGACGTTTTATTCTTTGAGAACTGAAAATGAAATTTTAACATTCAATCTGTTCTTCCAGTATTCAGAATGATGCAGCTGAGTGATTCCAGACCAGTTGGGCCCAAAAGAGGAAACTTCCAAAAGATTATTGGGTGATGATATTTAAGCATTGCCTTCATTTTCATTCTCCATTTTCACTTTTATACTCACTTCATTTAATGATTAATCAATCCAACAAATATTTTTTGTGTCATTGCAGAGGAACTGAATTATATTTTTGCCAGCAGATTCTTGTTTTATGAATACAGAGTTTATCTTGATGGAGATAAGACCAACTCCGCTTTTATAGCTAATATTATTGTGAAAGATTTGTAGAGCAGATAACATATCTCAGTCCACTTTAACCAATGAGAGAAGACACAACTTCAACAACGAGCATTCTGATAAGATATCTTTTATGATATAGGAAATGAATTGCAAGGCGTTATGAATGAGATATGAATCTCTTTGAGAGGGTTCAAAAATTATTATGTTCAGTCCAAATCCTATCCACACTGTGTGGATAGGTTTGATTTCATTTGTACACAGCTCTTACAACATTACTATTTTCTAAAATCTCTCGTGTTTGTTGATGCATTTCTGATCTTAAAGATGGATGATTGTTAAGTGTGTGTCCAGTCGCCTTTGATTTACTACAAGTACAAATTCATCCTATGTCTGACATGCACATCCCTGTGATTTTAATTCTGACATGTGTCTACAGTGTGTCAGGCTTCTACGGGTGGGAGTGTAGCCAAATACGCTTCTGTTTTATAGCAGTGTAATATCTGTTGAACTCAGACACAACAAAATCCTTCTTAAGCATCTAACCTTGACTTTCTAACAACAGGTGTCAAGGTCAAAGACTTCCTTGCCAAAGAAACAAAGATCCCGCACTTTGCTAGCTGTTAAAAACATAGCTTTATGAATGGTAGCATCTGTGCTTTAAATAAAACGTATTGGAATTATGTTAAACATTCCACAGAAGTACAAAAAATAATAAAAAAGCACTTAAAACATTACCTTCTAAAATGAAAATTGTCCTAGAATCATAAAACTGCTCGCACAACTGAATCATACAGGTGAGTACAGCCAATATAACACACCAATTTAAATGTGTTTCAGTGTTCTGTTAGGAAAAAAGAAATAAACACCATTTCTCCTATTTCATTAAATGTTCATTTCTACATATTTGCTTAAAAAGTCACTATTCCACAACTCACTCCTCTAAACACAATCAATGCAGATGAAAGGTTCAGTAAATATTACTCAGCATTAAAGTAATGGTTTCATTTTCCCCGAATGTGAAGAGCCAGTTTGGTGCGGTATGCTTGTTTCAGTATGAGACATCTAATGGTGAAGGAGCTGAATTCCATCTTGTTGATATGCAGTGAGAATGGGTCTATTATGACACATAACATTAAGATGACTGCTCTCTACCGTCTGCACATATGCACCAACAGACGGTTGCAGCCTAGCGAGATTTGATAAAGTGACACAGACACAGGATACAGCTTTTGTGAGTGTATTTTTGTGCTGTTTTTTTTACCCGAAGTCCTTCATCATTCTCGTCCTCATGCGTGGAACTGGAGGGAGACGGTGTGGCAGATTTGCTTCCAGGAGGGGATGGAGAGTTGTGGCCAACAGAGTTGCCACTCAGCCCCAGTTGTGATTGGGCAATGGCAGGCAAGTGAGTTTGCTGACTCATGCCTGACTGGTTCCTCGGTCCAAGCGCTGCTTCCATTGGCTGCTGGCTGCTGGTAAACCGAGAATCCGAGTTGACCATCTGTTGCATCTGTGCCAAAACAAGTGATAACATTAGCAACTGATGACAAAGATCAGGTTTCCTCTGGAGATTGAATTGATGCGTGTTTGACGTTATATGTAATCAGTAAACCTTTTCACTTTCAAGGGTGTCTTTTGCCAACAGACTAGTCTGTCAATCCAGCTTTATCACTCAATATCCTGTAGGATCCTTCAGTAAAATCCTTTCATCAAAAAGCAGTTCCAATAGAATGAAGAAATAATCATTTTACAGTTCGTTCCACTTTCAAAAAAATAGAAAATACCAAATCAACCGTGGCATCACTAGGGTAGGTCATTCTCTGCACTCAAATCTTATCTTGGATTTTTGAGCGTTATAGTGTTCATTTAAAATATCAAACTACATTTAGCAGGTAGCTCTACGAGATCATGACTTGCCCTTGGTATCATGAATGAGACCGAGCTGGGCTCTAAGAGTTTGCCCTTGCATGACAGGGTTTGTTCAGTGTGTATCAGCCTGGGATTCACTCCTAATGATACCTGATGGCGATGGTAGCAACATGCAGCCGTGTCAGCTATAGGAACATGGGAACAGAAAAATGTGCACACACATCAATAGGGATTCTAAGCTAAATTTGCTCCACTGCTCAGCTGTTGATGCACAACCATCTGTGGGAGAGGTTATGTCATGGCATACTGATTGAAGTAATGCAGATACTGCTTTATTTCCTTGAACATCCAGCTCCTAAATGTGTTGCAAAGCTTATGTGCTGCAGGATTTTAGATGAGCAGACAGCTGTCCACAGTTTTACCGTCGCATCTGTGTCATGAATGTTTTATTGTGCATTGTTAAGAACCACCAAACAGACAGTAAGACAAGTCTTCAAGACATTTCATAGAACTGAAGCAAGAAAATAGAACATAGCTGAATCAATCATTAATCAAATAAAGTAAATGGTATTTCATACAACACTGTGATTAATGTAAACTATTTCATGTCACATTAAAATGTGCAATTAAATAAAATTTTCCCTGCCATCAAACAAGACCAACCAAGCAGCTGTTCTGTGTAAAGTTTAAACTTTGTAGCACAAACCTTTCGTTATAAGGTTTCTCTTAATGTGAGCGGTCTCGATTTGAGTCACTTGTAAATAATATTCAGTCCATTTCTCTGGAAAACAAAAGTTAAAGCAAAGCAAACCTCACTAGGGGAACTTTAACACCTATCATCAAACCAAAGGCAGGACATGGGCTGATGTGAAATTAAGACTTTCCTCTGAAGTCGACATTAAATAATAGCGGATGTGGTCTGCTGCTATGTGCCTCCTTTTTGGGAGACTGTTACTTAAACCCTTACCGTCTCTGTAGACTGCTGTGGTATTTAGATGGAACACTAAGTGATATTACTCAAAGACATGACGTTCTGAGACTGACTGTGTTGGTAGAAAAACAAACGCTAATAGCTGTGGTTTGGCACTGGTTGGGTTGGAACTTCCATGAATGTCAAATTAGTCAACCCTCCATACAGTTTTCAGGCTGTTTTATTTGAAAGCTTGCCATACATATCTGTGTGTGTGTGTGCGCGCATATTTTTATAATAGAAATCATCTGAAGATATTAATTTTGTTAAACAAATTAAAACCAAATCCTTTATATTTAAAAGCATTGCTCTTTTGCAGATCACAAATAATGACTTAACATTTTTACTTAACTTATATTTTTTTCAATGCCACTTTGAAAGAGTAAGAAAATTTTATATTTGTGACACTGAAAGAACGGAAAGATGTCACAAGTTCAAACATATACTGACAGTATAAACAATAAGAAAATATAAATGTTCTTACTCTCAGAAAAATTTGTCAATAACCTTAAAAAACTAGAGGGCCAACCACAAATTTGAGTGATGGGTGATTCTCATAATAATGAAGAAAAGCTCTTTCCACCTGTGTGGTTAATGACTATATCTTAGAAGTGTAGCTCTGTTCCCAATTTTAGGTTGTTTTTTTTTATATTTTTCAATGCACAAGAAGATTAAATATTTAAATATTGAATGTGATTTTGTGCTTGCCACAACAAAACAAATATGAAAAGAAAAAAATCCTCAGTAACATTTTTTAAAATTGTTAACTTTCTAAGCATTCCAATGTGCAAACTTCGTAATTGTGCAAAACTATATTTTTATTACTTGTTTGCAATGAGCAACTGTTTCCACTATCAGTCTGTCTACAGAATGTTTTCTTTATTAATCGCTGATTTTATCGAACATAAGATATACCAGTCAGAAACTCAAATACTTCAGCAGCCCAAACACCAAAATGCCTAAAGTCGAAGAAAATAAACACATTCTCACACTGAGTTTTTAAAAACATATTTATACATTACTTATCATACTCAATGAAAACTGCTGTTATTATTGGGGCAGTGACAACATTTTAGAAAAAAGATTACATTGTGTCCAAAACTGGAAATCAGCGGTGGGTGATTTAAAAAAAAAAATTATTCTAATACATTCAGAATACAGAAATTCTAGAAACTGCAGACAACTTGTGAAATGTTGACAGGTTTACACTCTGTCACAACAGTTAAGTAAAAATGTCATGATTATGATTTTGGAACTGCACAAAAGCAAAAGCTTTAGTTGTGAGCTAATCATTTCAGACATTAACCTTCAAACAGAGGGCAGCCGAGCTCTTAAAAAAAGAGCAGTTAACACTTCAATATTAACTGTAACTGAGTCCTCTTCCCTCTAGGAATAATACACACACACAAACATTGACTTGAATCTTTCTATCCCCCACCCATCTCGATTAGGCTGAGCCAGGCATGGTTGCCTGGCAACCATCATTCATGGACTGGCAGTAAATGAATGTTATTATGAGAATATAAAAGGGAGGTAGAGAGAAGGAGAGAGAAAAAAAGGTGAGAGTGAGACAGACGCAGATGGAAAATAAAACCCTTCAGGACACTAAAATAATTATCTCTGCTGATACTCAAGTTAGTCACAATAATAGAACACTGAAAAGAAACTAGTTAAGTTATTAAAAAAAACATTACATTTTATGATGTTTTAAAGACATTCTAATAGAACTACAGCCAAGGTTGAGCTTATGGTGAGCTTTAATATTATAGAGGTAATATAGAGATGAGAGAAGAGAGAGGGAGACGTGAAGTTTCATTCTTAATGAAATGAGAGAAATCTATCACAGATAATGACACATGGTATATCTCGGTTTCTATGACAGCTTAAGTACCTCAGTCTGAAGCAGTGCTTTCATTTCTTCACTGTATGACACAGTCAGTCACATCTGAACGTGACAGCTAAGATTTTCACTTTACTGTGAAATGAAGACTTGAAATATGAGGAAACTGTCACGTCGACAAGCCGCCATGATTCATATAACACTGCCAAAGGCAATATCCTATTTCACTCACTTAAACTGAATAAAATATGAAAGAACAGTTCATATATACCAGCCGGCTGTCAATTCAGATCCTACGAATCACTGAAATTCTCCGACTTCTTCCACCAGTGTCTTTGAGTTGAACACAAATACAGGGCACTGTATTCCATCAAACAGATTGACAATTATTAAACACTGGGGAAGGAGACAACATGACAGAAGCAGACTGTGCTGCAGCACTGGTTTAACAGGTCCAGTCTATGCTGTATCATTCTCGACAAAGTGTGGGAATGTTACACCAACAGTTGGGAGTGCTATAAGAAAATCTAAAGAATAAACAAGTCTCCTAACGAGACAGGCATCCTTCTTTCTGCCGTTCCTTAAAATCCTCCTTTGCTCAAATGTGGACTGTAATCATTCAAAAACATTTAGTTTATTTTATTTCATATATCTCATCATAGCAACCAGCAGCGTAAATTGTGAAATGTGAATTCGTCCATCTAGGTCAAACTATGTGGAGAGTTTTCTTGGCAGAAGATTGTCACGATGAACGCAAATTTAATGAAATGAATTGTTAAAATAATCTGAGGATTATTTCTCAGTATTGGTATGTGTTTTTTCTGGTGTAGAAGGTATTTGAGCATACATTCCTTTTAATTATGGGATGGGCTGATTGAGTGTCTGGTGTGAATCGAACACCTTATTAAACAGATTAGGTTTCAGCCTCTCAAAGAAGGAGGGAATAAGGTGAGGATGTGCTGCCATGAGCATTTACCTTAAGAATTTTATTTTTCTTTGCGTTTTCCCTCAGTTGTTCATACAGTGGCGACAAGTGTAATTAAAAAGTCACCTCTTGAAAGCCAGTGTGACTGAATTTAATTTCCACTCACCCTGTTTGATATTTGAGCCAAACTGCTCAACATTGAAATAATTCAAATAATTATTTCATCCAATTTTGATAAAGTAAATGAACTTCTGTCTTTGAATGATCTCATATCATTCAAAGACAAGTTAAAATGTGTCATGAATGGAATTTTAAGGAAGACTAGGACTAGATTGCGTATCAGCATAGACTTGACAATTGGTGTTGTTCAGCTCTTGTGTATTAGAAAAGGAAACACACCCATCTCCCATTCATTTCTCTCCTACGTCCTACTAAAGAAAAACTGGTGTTTGTGAACTATTGCTGACCACTTACCACAGACAGAGTACTGGTCATCGGGCCACCAGTTGGGCTGAAGGTACCCCCATCTTGGTTCAATATACCAGCAACATCTTGTCTACTGGGCATGCCAGGAAGATCCATTCCCTGCAGATGGTAGGGGTGATGCGGAGCTGAGCTGGAGGGGGGGTCCAGAGAGTGGTATGGACCAGAGGTTGAATCATGGGGAAGATGGGGGGGCAGCATGTGGTCTGGCAGGGTGGGGGGAGTGATGGGTGGGATATTGAAGTCCTCATCACCTAAACCACCCACTGAGAATGACTAAAGAGACAGGGAAGAAAATATCAGGTAAAATGCAATCAGTCACCCGTCAACCTGTGCGGTTTATTATGCATCAGCATTTTTATTTGTCACATAGCCGTTTTCCTCTTTGATGTGGCACAAAGTCACATTTTGGCAAGCTAACATATCACAATAGAGATTGCATGGATGTTCACTGTTGCCCTCAGCAGAATGACAACTTGGGGAAAAATCAATGAGAATTACATAGGGGACCATAAGAGAGCAAAGTGTCACAAAACATTACTGTCAGAGCTAAAAGATTGAAGAGATGGAAAAACTGCCCAGCACCATTACCCCAGAACACTGAATCCAGTCTGAAGCACTCTGATCACAGACTAATTACCACTGATGAGATTCCCAGCCTAGAACAAAAAGCCTTGTGAGCAAATGCCCACTCATCTGGCAACACAACGACACAGTTATGTATACGTACAAGCCGCCATCGCCATGAATTTAACGTGTAAAAATGTATCAATGCCAATCCGACACTCAGAAAAAGAAAGCCAGTAGCAGTTCTACAGATGATAATGAATTATTCTGAGAGCAACTACAAATGAGAGGGAGACATGCGGAGGGAAATGGAGTGAAAGAATCAAGCAAGAGAAGAGTGAGAGACATGATGGTGAGGAGAGAGAGGTAGTTAGAGAAGCTCTCTCATACTAATCTGACAGAGGAGATCTTTTATAGAGACTGACAGCCTTTTCTGCTTGGCTGGCCACACCAGTCTCTCGCTCTCCTCCTGCTCTCTAGCTCTTCATCTCCCACCATCCTTCTCCTTCCACCCCTCTTTCACTCTCTCGCTCTTCTAATCTCATCCTCAATTTCTCTTTCATCTCTCTCTTAGTCTTTCATCTCTCACACATTTTCATGTCTCTCTCACTCTTTTCTACTCAAACACACATTGCACTGTGGAGTTATGTGTTGCATGACCCGTGAGCTGAGTGACGGGTTATATGTATGTGTGTGTGTGTGTGTGTATGTGCGTGCTGTGTGTACGTTTGCGCGCGCTCACTTGGGCTATTTAACTGACGCTGTGCTAAAGCCATGATTAGAGTCAACAGTTAAACCACTCATGAATTAAAATTTAGAGACAGAAAAAAACAACCGCACAACACTAAATATTTAAATTGATCAAACATCTCGTTGGCATTTTTATCAGGGAGGTATTGCACATCACAAGATAAGACTGAAACTTGGAATCTCTATTATGAAGAGCCTTGTCATTTAATAAACAGTTTGCGCTTCCAAAAGAAGGAAGAAATTGGTGCATTGGAGAAACAGATATTTTGTCCATATTATAGTTGACGCTGTAACAATGCTGATTGCTACACTTCTCATAAAATAACAACAGCATATTCTTTATTTGGCAGGACTAGCAGAATTTCTCTTAGATGAAGATTGATCTGCAACAGTCACATGGGACAAAGCTGTGTAGTCTCATTTAATGAATTTAACCTGCCTTTTCTTTGCTGTCCTGATCAGAGAATTACAAGTGCAGCTAGAACATTTTAACAGATAAGCACTACTAGATCAGGAGAGTTCTTCTGATGTATGGATCACTTGTTGACCAACTCTGATTTCAGTATGTTTGTCTGAATATAAAAAAAAACCTCATGAGATCCTTATTTAAATGACATTGATTGGAAACTTTGGGCTGATTTGACTTCAGAAACAATTGTAAGTTTATTTGGTAATTTGTAGATGATTCCAAGTATTGTAAATTTACAAACACATTTTATTCAGAGTTTAAACCATAACACACTTAAAATTCAAAACTACATCTACTTTCAATATATTCACTGCAAATTTAAAAATTCAATTCAGGTCTACAATTACTCGAAATAGTTTGTCCAGACGCTGCAGCTCCAATCATCAAGCAGTTGCTCATATTATCTGTTTCCACACATTTGTATCTTTGTATAACTATGGCACATGTTTGATTACAAATCTCAATATTACTGGAGTCAAACTGTCAGTTTCATCGTCTCACTCTTAGACTCTGGGTCCTGTTGGAGCTCAGAGCTCTGCATAAATTAGACTGATTGTCGTCTCTTTGCCTCTCTCGCTCTACTTCGTCCACTCTCTATCGCTTCTTCAAGTTCTGCATAAATTACTTCTCTCCCTGTCTTTGCTATTCCATTCATGTCCATACAATAGCTTGTTCCCTGTGCACCAGGAGCTTCCAGAAAGACTAATGTAGTCAGGATTAAGTCCTTCATGAATACATGTTCATGACTGTTCCAGATAATATGATGAAGTATATGTGTGACCATCAGCATCCATTTCTATCATCAAAACGGTGATTAAATGTCTCAAAGAATAAAATATTTATGCTCTTCTGTGCGTGTTTGATAAACTGTTTTGTCGGCCCATTAAAAAGGAATATATATGCCAGTCTGTAAACATTAAATTGTGGGATCTTTGCACATGCTGCAATGTCTGTACCATGTACTTACTCGCAAAGCATGATGCATGGTTTGTTTGTGTGCCCAGGTAATCACAAATTTTGATGGGATGGAGCACATTTTTTGAAATGGAATTGCATGAGACACTTATTCATGGTCACAACAGCAGATGGTGGTCACCATGCCTCGGCTTTGAAGGAGCAGATAGTACAAACAGATGGAAAGATGCGAAATGTATTGTGTTCAAGACTAGTCGTCAAAAGGAATGTGAGCATTCGTACAAAAAGATGAGCTGGAGTGAACTCCAGACAAAGTTATAAACCGAGTCGGCCATTGATGAGATCAAATAGATGAGGTGTAATATACGGAGTGATAATCATAATGTGTCACCGAACTCGAAGGCGCCACAGTTTGAAGGGGTTCACAAATGCCCAATGAATCACATAACGCCAAGTTACTATGACAGGTGTAATTGCTGGTAGGATTTTATCCATGCATGAATGAGCATTCGAAGAAAGGAAAGGTGCACTAACTTAGCAGTCAAATTCAAAATTAAATCATACCACTAACTGCACACAAAGCACTTGATGGGATAGTAAAAAAGGAAAAAATATTGCGACTATTTTGTGCATAAAAAGGCAACTGAACAAGAAGCTCCCGATAATATGAAGTTAAATTCAATTTAATGTAGAGGAATTATAAATAATTGCAGGCGAGAACAACATTTACATCATCAAGAAATTATGTTAAAAAACAGTCTGCACATTTGTGATATCTTGGATATGTGACCGTAAAAGACAACATTACTGACACTTTGCCCTTTCACACCCCATGGTGAGGTCTCTGAGTTATGGCGTAACAATCACTACAGCCGCTTCTCACATACACATTTTTTTGGAGGACAGTGTTTGACTTTTCACCACTATGCATTGATTTCTTCTTTGGTTCAATCCTGATGTTGAAGTTTGGACAGGTTTGAGTTAATGGTGTTGAATCAATCCATGAATCAATGTCAGCTCAGTGTTTATAAGTGAACTTCAACGTTCATTTAGTGTGAATGTGAGTTGAGTATTCACCCAAGGCAGACGGTGCGAATCGGCCATGTGTGTGTCCCTCCTCCATTGCTGTGGGGGTTGGTTGTGTGGCGTCACCTTGCCTAGAGGGTGAGGAGTCTGTGGCACACGGAACTGTGGGAAGAGGCGCAGACATTAACAATAGTTCAGATGGAAACTGAGGACAGGACAAGGTCAGAGGTCAAATGAAAAGGTCAGAAAGACAAACTGCAGGAGGGTAGAGAAACAGATTCTACAACGTACTGAGGTAACACACAGAGAGCCACACACACAGGCAGGTCAAGGCCATGATTCATCGTCATCATTGAGGGTAATACTGCACTTACTTTTGTGTTGCGTAGCTTACATAGAAACGTCAGTCACATGTAACACTGTCACAAGTGGGTCGTGGGGTTGGTTTGAAGTGTATTTATATATTTTGAGAACTACATTTTATTAGAATAAATTCTAAAAACATTCATGTAGGATCTCAAGCCACTAGCTGGTTAGCCTAGCATAGCATACACACTGAAGACAATACACACACAAACACTCCGGCTCTTCAACAAACCACACTTTGTTTCACGACATTAGATATACTGCCGATGATCACATTCACTTTAGGTGAATTGTGAGCTTTCTGGTGATCTAACTTTTAAACTCTTGTCAATATCAATTCACAGCCATCATTTTAAAATCTTTTTTTTTTTTTGTAAGCAAACACCAGCAAAACCTACTGGATTTCCCATCAGCCTCAGCAATACTATTTTGATCACGGGGAATGTTTTCATTTTGAAAAAAATTAGCTTGATGGTATTGTTGTGTGTGTTAGTCTTGTTTGCTTCCGTCTTCCATTCAGAGTGGGAGTATAAACACTGACTTTCCCTCTGCAGTGTGGTCACCTTGTTAAAACAAAACTATATTGGATCTGTCAATGGATAAAAGCAGGACTTCCACTTTAATGTTCAGAGTCAACCTCCATGTCATGCTTAGCCAACTGAAGCATACATAGAATTATAAATGACAGGGAATGGGAGAAAGGAATGTAGTCGTCCTTGTTTTGGCTTGAACACAGTAACGTTACACGGCTGCTCTATTAAGAATTCAAAAACAGACAAGGTTGAGGGTCAGACTGGACTGAAATTGGTCACATTCATCACAGCAACCTCTGGCTTTGCAATAGTACTTCAATAATAAAGCAATACATTCTTATTCCGCACACCCCTCTCCATCTTCTTATGGCACAACACTATGAATAAAACATCAAATCATAGATTCATATACTGCACAATATTCTCTATAGTGTACTCCATGAATAATGCATTTCTAGTGGAGTTTCTTATTAATATGGGCTTTGCTTGGTTGTGAGGTAATTCTGTACTAACAAACACAAATCTCACTCTCTAGAGGATTCACACGGCCTCTGGAGATGCTCGCTGAATGCAGTTAGAGCACAGAATAACGGTTTTCTACACAGTGCTGCTCCAGTGCTGTTGCTAAGTAATCTTTTTGGTCGTATTACTCAAGTGACATAACAGGACAGCTGTACATCATCAACCAGCCTTGAAACCTAGATCTGATTTTATGTAACACACACACACACACACACACACACACACACACACACACACACACACACACACACACACACACACACACACGCACACACACACACACACAGACACACACACACAGAAATTTCCCTTCATCTACACTTTCAAACTAACCTGTTCAGCGAATCAGGAAGATGAATACCGTCATAGAACTAATTTAAAACATTCTTGACAGACTTTTCTTTCATTAAAGTGTGAATAACTTTATTAACTGCAAACAAACTAGTATGTATAATTATTGATTTGAATACAATAATGTGACTGAACAGTCCACAATATAGCGACAAACTATTTCTCTTATGATTTACGGTAATTTAAACATTTATGAACCATCCCCATCCTGATATTAAACCACCTTCTATTTGTATTACCTTTTCCCACACTCTTATCAACTGCTTAAAGCACTTTTGTGTCTCACGGAAGTCCGAGACTCAAGGAACGTAGTTCACTTCCGGGATGCCGTCAGCCAATAGTATGCGCGTATGGTATCACGTGACTGCCTATCAAAAAACCGCGATGAGATGAAGTCGCAAGTGTTGATGCGCGAATAGGCACTGTACCACAATGTAGGGAATGTCAATCAATTACTTCATAGGGAATGAACCATCACACACACGCACACGCGCGCACACATACACACACGCACACGCACTAACCTGATTGTTTGAGGTGAAGTCAAGGCTTGTGTCTGGCATTCCCAGGAACATGGTGTCCCCATCCAGCTGGAGAGAACAAAAAGCAAGAGCAACAATGTCAACAAACTCTAATCAAACAAGGCAAACTGAGAGCAGCCAGCAGAGAGACAAAGAGTGGAGATGGAGGTAACAGATCCCTGGCTGGTAGCCAGTATGAACGGTTAGTCGGCTATCTGTGTGCCATCTCCTTCAGACATTAAAAATCCTGCAGGAGGCCTGGATTCATTATCAGTTCTTTTTACAGATTTAAATTTCTTTAATAACCAAGAATATGTTCAAGGTCCATGATGCAGTTTCCTCTCATGGTTTTCCCAAATAATTTAAGACATTTGTAAGTAGGGGGGGGGGGCATTATGCAATTAACAAATGAATTGCTGTAGAAAGTTAACAACTGTTCCTTCTCAAATGTTCTCCCTGTGGAATGTCAGAGGATACCAAACACAACCATCTGAAGAAGATTCTGTGACAATTTCAAAGATGAAGACTGCAAGGTACAACTAAATGCTGAATTCACAGTGAAACCCATGCTGATGAATATTGTTTGATGGAAGAAATAACTGGTTCTAACAAAACATTTTATGCTTTATGCCATCACTTGAGTCTATTAATGTATCACTCTAATTTGTCCAGTTTCCTCACTGCCAGGCTTATGATGACAATCTGCACAAATGATCTTTCAAATATATAACAGGTACAAACAACAAGATCTGAGACATCTTATGCAACAGGATTTCATCAAGACGCGTATGAACACCTCACGTAATCGCTCCAGGAGCCGCTGTGCATCTAAAAAAAATAACGGCTGACAACTTACAGGGAGAAAGAAAGTAAAAAGAACAAATGAGGATGAGGAAATGGAGGTGTTGGCTATATATATATATATATATATATATATATATAGTATGATTCCTTTCATACCGCCCATCAGTAGAACAGTAGGCAGGGTGGTAGAAACACAATAAATTGTGCAATGTCACTGATATGTAATGTTCATATCCATCAAGGTATCGTTATAACCTAAGCTGGACTTGGTCTTACCAAAGACACAGAAATACAGTATTAGTGCAAAAGAAGTGCAAAGCTGTCACGTGTGTTAACACCTTCTACAAAAAAAAGAAAAAGAGAAATCAGAACACTCATTATAATGGTGACTCGTTCAATCAAAACAAACATTGTTCACCCCCCAGGTGTAAAAACACATGTCTGAAGCTCATGATCAGCCAACCTGGGCTGCGGTAGAGCACTGCGATGGTTTAGTTGGAGCAACATCTAAACCTAGAACCACAGAATATATTCAGTTTCTACTTTAGTGTCAACAATTTAGAATCTGATATAAATCTGACATATGGTCATAAACTAATTGTGTATTCCTTAGTTATGCTGTGAAATGGTGTCCAGAAAAGACTAGAACATCATGACACTACAGAGAAGTCAATCGTGACCTTTTGGGCATAAAACGTCACCTCTTTATTATTTAACACATTTCAGTTTAAGTTTGGCATTATTTGCTTTTCTATTCTTCAGCTGTTGCTGTAAATGTGTGTATCTTTATTTAGAGGGAACAGCAACCTTTTACCACTTAATTATAATCAATTTCACCACGAGAACTTTAGGTTAAGAGAAATTTTCCTCCATGTGTCCCTGAGAAATTGGAATGGACTGACAAACAACTTGAGAACATTATGCACTGAATCATATTTGAAGATTAAAGTTTGTGAAGAAAACATGAGTAAATAAAGGTTATTAGCATGTATTCTAGAGATGTGCATTGCTAACCTGCATTTTATCCCCTTCTCTGTCTGTCTGATAATAAACAACATGCTGTCTCCTACACAATGAATCCTATCACATTTTTACTTCCGTATGTCCTTCTCTTATCTCCAGCACTTCCTCATGTTGATCCCTTTATATCATCCCTCATGAGCTTTTATTTGCCCCACGCTACAGATAGCAGGGGGAACAAAGGTGTGGATGTCACTGTGCCTGTTAGAAGTGAACACTGGACAGCCGCTCATACAACCCAATCCACTTCAAGTGACGAGAAACAGGGACTGTGTGTGATGAAAGTTGTTACTGTTGTTGCATGATTATCCTACAGGATATATAGTCGGGAAACACATTTTAATAAATCATGAATAAGTTGCAACTTTTTCCAGATAAGTGCTCAACTTTTAAACAGTTTCCCAGAAGATTTATTAAAAATAAATCTATTCTACTTTATTGATGTGGGCTGAAGTGAAATCAAATAGTTTGCTTTTATATATAAAAAAAGACAAGTATTAAATCCTACAAAGTGAGAGGAGAAAATGAGTGAATACTTATTATTTAGTACTGAAAAGTAAAAACTAAAACTTCTCTGTAAAATTGTAAGTGTTTAAAATGACAGGAAAATATATTTAACAGCTTTTAATTATTCTTAGCAGTAGTAGAATTAAAGGTCCTGAACACTGGCTGAGGTAATGGTAGCTGGCGTCAGCCTGAAACTAATATCAACTGCAGTGACCAGGTCAAACTCTACAACACACTAGCAGAACAAATGCATCCATAAACCACATTCAAATAATTCATGATGGCCTGGGCACATTTGATGTCTTGATGGCTTGGTTAACAAATGCACACACAGAAACACACACACAGACGCACACACCTACGCATACAAATGCACACACACTCCCACCACACACGCAGGTAGACAGTTGGACAGACAGGTGAAAATGCCTGATCCATTTGCCAGCTGTTGGTTATTATGCAAATGGGGTGTAGGTTTACAGAGACAACAGGCAAGGTAAACAGTGATGATGGACAAGAGACGCGTGCGTGCGCACACACACACACACACACACACACACACACACACACACACACACACACACACACACACACAAAAGATTAGCTTAGATAATACAGCCAGTTTTTGGCCTTGAGCTAAACATCTTCCTTGCTTTCCTTTTATTTTTCATACAAAACAGACAAGAACAACAACCATGGTAATGCAACATAAAAAGGTCCCATATGATGAAAAACATGCTTTTTCTGGTCACTACAAGTTTATAGTGGTCGTCCCTAATCCTACCAACTCAGACAAACGAGTCCTACATTGACTTTAGAGCCCACAAAACTGGTGCTAAAACACGCTGATCAGAATCAGCTCAGCTTGTGATGTAAGGAGTGATTTGCATAGCCCCACCCCATCTGCGTAAGAACACTCCCTTCTCTCCATGCTACTACACCCTCCACATGAGAGGGGCGTGTAACAGGAAAGGTGGGCGTTAACAGACGGGGCTCATTAGCATTTCTCATTTGAGAAACTTTTAGACAGAAATTTAGGACCCTAGATCAGTTTGGGGCAATGTATTCTGAATGCAGTGGAGTTGGACATCTGGCTGTTGTGTGAACTTGATTAAAAAAAGAACCAAATGAGACCTTCAAATCAGCTTCTCCATTTGTCTTTGAAAGACCTGATATGCAATACGTATCACACACTGACACACTTAATGCATGGCAGCATGTAAACACAGAGGTTCAAAAGCAGCTATAGGTTATAAAATGCCAGTTTTAGAAATTGTTTGGAGATCAACTCATGGACTTAAACATCGTACCACAATGTAATGGAGTGTAGCAAGTGTAGCCACCTGCCCCCATCTTAAACCACTTCAACGTGCTTAAGTTTATGGTCGACCCTCAGCTAATACACTGAAGATGATGCAAGTCCAGTCCAGAGGTTTCATGCTCTGCATTAATTACAAAGAAACTGCAAACCAAAAAACTAAAACCGGAAAATAAACATGACAAAGACAAGTGTTTGAACACACTGTGGTAAGAATTACATTAAACTGACTGAAGCCAGAAAATCGGTAATTTATAGATAGCATTATAGATGCTTATGTGTTTCCACTTTCTAAAAAAAGGCCACTGCAGATAATGTCAGAAAAAAAAGAGGTAAAAGGGGTAGAGGACAGAAAAAAAACTCTGAGGGAGAAGCAGAAGCTCAGGGTGACAGAGCCTCCTTCCTGGGGGGATCTTCAGAGGACATTGTTGACCCTAACTTTATTTACGTCTGCTCAAACCGAAGAGGTGAAACTAAACTAAAATGATTAAAACCCAAACTAAAAATGGGAGTGTTATCATGCCATACAAAATTCTACTTTTGTTTTTACATCACCAAGGCAGAGGAGAGAAGCCTAAAGACAATATTATTCAGACTGGAAGTTATTAAGGTCAGACATAATGTAAATACGCAGCTATGTTATCAACACTGTTTTATGTCTAACATTTATTAAATAATAAGTTGCATGGAAAAAACTACTAAAGCACTTCCCTTGTTCTTTAGTTGGCAATTACATGAACTAGACAGGAATAGAATCGTTTGTCCTTTGCCATGTGATCTAATGAATAGCCTTTTACTGATAATTCTGCTTCTTTGTCAAATGACTAATTTAATTATTGTAAGACAAACATGCACAACACACATGAAAAGGAATTGCTGGATCTATTTAAATAGTAATCTAATCTAATGTTATATGCTGTGCAGGCTTTATGATATGATACGATTGGTGCGTATTCTATGCTAACAGTCTTTTTTTTTTATCATGAATTTATGCCACCATCAATCCAGAGGTTGTTTCGATTTCTTCCTCAAGCCAACACAAACCATTTTTCATTTCGGGGCGGCACAGTGGCGCAGTGGTTAGCGCTGCAGCCTCACAACACGGCGGACCCGGGTTCGAGTCCCGCTCTGTGCAGAGTTCGCATGCTCTCCCCGTGTCTGCGTGGGTTCTCTCCGGGTTCTCCGGCTTCCTCCCACCTCCAAAAGCATGCGCTTCAGGTTGATTGGCCGGTCCCAAATTGACCATAGGAGTGAGTGTGTGTGTGAATGATTGTTTGTTTCTATGTGGCTCTGCGGTACACTGGCGTCGTGCCCGGAGTGTCCCCTGCCTCACGCCCTGAGACTGCCGGGATAGGCACCGGCTCCCCGCGACCTGCGTTAGCGGATTAAGCGGGTTGGAAGATGAATGAATAATTCATTTCTATGCAATTGTATCCAGTAGTTACTTTCGTTTTTTACTAGTTTAAAGATGATCCTGCATCACATTTTCAGTTGATGTTAATAGTAACACATGCTAAACAGACACCATTAACTGAGCAGCTGCATATCAGCATGATGCATTAAAGATAGCATACAATAACCGACAAACTTGAACTCATATAATTTATGATTTTGGACAAAAAAATAGTACAGTAAATTTAATCAGAGGTATAAAACTATGACTTCATTTTAAACATATGTGATGTTTAGTAATTAGTTTGTAAAATGTCATATCAATACCGGTTAATCAGGCAAACCAATAACTCAGCTGATCTCTACAACACATTGCACAACAAACTAAGTCAGCAAATGAATCATACTCGTCTTCGATATGGGATGCACTTTCTAGAACAAGAAAATATTTTGACAGTGTGATGGCTGGTGCGTTGCTCCGCAGCTTGTGTGACGAATGCCTCCTTCACATTCTGTGATCTCGTTTGGGTGGCATTTGTGTACCATATGAGATCATTTGTATAAGAATTTCTCTGCAACATTTAAACAAAGCCACCAGCTCAATAACTCTGCTGTCATATTTACCATTCCAGAGATGGGGTAGCACCCCTTGCCAGGAAAAACCCTGTCATTGTTATGCTATGGTAATACTGGAAAAATGTGAGGCGTTTTTTTCCCCATGTATTTATGTTTTCACTGCTTGATGATTAGAACTGTTGTGATAGTTGATTAATCACTGTTTGGGTGATAAAAAATTAGTTCAATCTTTGTTTTCAAGCAAAAAAAAACTGCTTTTATCTTCTGCAGAACGGAGGGCTTTCTGTCGTCACGCACAAAATAAATGAAGACATCACCACAGGGCAGAAGAAAATGTGAAGTAAATGATTAATTGCTAATAAAAATTGTAATCTGAAAGCATTCATTTCTGTGGGTGTGTTTCCTTTAAACATTAGATTGAGAAAAATTAAAAAACAGTAAGGTTTATGGTCAAAGCAAATTACCCTCTCTGTCTCTCACTCTCTCATCTCACATACTGTGTGTGTGTGTGTGTGTGTGTGTGTGTGTGTGTGTGTGTGTGTGTGTGTGTGTGTGTGTGTGTGTGTGTGTGTGTGTGTGTGTGTGTGTGTGTGTGTAAAGCAAAGGTTTGAATAACAAGCAGCCAGCTAAGTGGGTCAGGGTCGGGGGAAGGGGGGAGAAAGGAGAGACTATTTGGATGACAGACAAGGACAAAGGAAAACAGAGAAACACACTTTTTGAGGAAAAAAAGGAGCAACGAGGTTGTGAGAAATTAAATGTTTAGCAGAAAAGATAATGGAGAAAGTGGTAGAGTGATAGAGTGATGGAGACTAGGGGAGTGAAGACAGGAGACAAATGTGCATTGTCAGTTTCTTTCAATGCAGACCTTAATTTCCACTGATATCTTTATTCAATTCTTAAGGCATTCATCTAAGCTTTTCAAAACTTTAACAATAAAATAAAGCCTCACTGTAAAACCATTCAATCATTTTATGTTCATTATGCAAAACTTTAATTAGGCAAAATAAATCCATGTGTAAGCTTGGCTACTGCAGAATAAAAACAATCTTAAACCACTGTTGGGATTTTCATGCAGAAAAAAAACTTTAAGGGTATAATAAGAGATTTGTATTAGATTCAAATTCAAAATAGTCACATATTCATAAATATGTTTCTCAGATGGTTAAAATTGAACTAAATGTATTGTAATAAAAGTTTGCATTCTACTGTGGCAAAATGTTTACATTGTGGGGTGGGACTGTGTCATTGCTGGAAACATGATGTGTCTTCGGGTTGTGAGGCCATCTTTGTGTAAATGTGTCAAGTTGAATTTATGTAACTGCAGGGTTTGGATGACATGTGAAACTATTTGGCTGAACTGGATTACACAGATTACAGATGATTCTACTATTAACTGCATCAAGGGGATGGACACAAACTCACTCCACGGTGTGGAATAGATGGCAAGAGGATGGCAGGCTAATCGTGCGTGCGTGTATGGTGTATGTTTGTGCATGTGTGTGCGTGTGTGTGTGTGTGTGTGTGTGTGTGTGTGTGTGTGTGTGTGTGTGTGTGTGTGTGTGTGTGAGTGAGCGAGAGAATAGGGAGATTCACACAGCTGTGCTTGTTCAGCTCAGCAATTGTTTATCCGACTTATCTCTGTCTCCATGACAGCAACATAAACAGTGTTTTATTTGCTAAACTGTATTACCCTGACTGTAAGTCTGGACTGTGCATGTGTGCATGTGTGTGTGTGTGTGTGTGTGTGTGTGAGTGTGTGTGTGTGTGTGTGTATGTTGTCTGTGTGGAGGGTATCACATTGTTTACGTGCACTTTTTTCTCATAGTTTTTTTGTCTTTTTGTCATATAGGGCTCAGTTGATCTATAAAAATGGTAATCAAAAATGTGTTATTGGAATAATATTTCTCGTTCTCTTGTAACGGATGTCACTTGCTTATTATTTGCAATGTTTGTCCGCCTCAGGTGAGTTGTACCTTTGTGAAACATCCTCCACCAATGATGCTAACATGCGGCCAATAGTGCCTCAGTTCTACTATTAAAACAGTTACATGAGAATGTTTAACATGGCTATCATGTTATTTATCTCTTACCAGCCAATCATGTTAAAATCATTGCAACCAGAACGTACATAGATATTTCATACCACAAGTCATAAATTGTTTTCAATGTCATTCAAGAAAATTTATTACACATTTCGTAAATCTCGGACTTTATGTATCCTGCTGTCAGACAAACCAACATTGCCTACTTCACTTTAAACTTTACAATGGTTCAACATAGATTTATTTACTGACTGGAGTAATATGTAAGTAGGATTCTCGGCTGGATTTTTTTTTTTTAATCCAAGGTAAAGGTAAAGGTAAATATTGAGAGGCTTCACAACTTGAAGACAAAGTACTCTGAGATACTTGGCTACAAATGTTCCTACATAACAGTTGCATTGCTGCGATACGACATTTCAATTTGCATTTCTTATAGAACACCGTCTCCTTGGATGATGGGGGGGTATACGATACTTTTACAGTGCGTCCTCGCACATTCACGCATCAACAGTTGCAACTTCACCTCATCGCGGATACTTGGTGGGCAGTCACGTGATACTGTAGTGCATTCCATTGGCTGACGGCATCCGGAAGTGCACTAGTTCAGCAAGTCTCGGAGTGAGACACAAAAGTGCTTTAAACAGTCGTTAAAAGTGTGGGAAAATGTAATGCAGATAGAAGGTGGTTTAATATCAGTATGGGGAGGGTTCATAAACGTTTAAATTACCTTAAATCATAAGAGAAATAGTTTGTCGCTATATCGCAGTTAGTTATTCACATGTGGTTCCTGGAATGCATTAATCCAGAGTAACCAGGGCAGACTGTATTTAGCGTTTTGAACCAGGTGGGGTCCTGCTTCACTGAGACATGCAGATGCACCATATGCAAATCAATGAAATGCCTCAATCAACCCCGATGACATTGACAGTTAGACCCACTCCTGGTGCACTATTCGAAGAATTTGAGTGCTTGTTTCTCTTTCATGTGGCTCCGCGATGCACCAGCGACATGTCTGGAGTATACCCTGCCTTTTGCTAATAGTCAGTGGGGATAGGCTTCAGCAACACCTGTTTAGCAAAGTGGAAGAGAGGCTCATGACCAGACAATTAGATGGATGTATCTTCTTATTTCACATATTGAATTATATGGCGCAATTCTTCTGCAACCCCAAGTAGAACAGTACCCGGGAGAGCCAACCAAATAATTAAATTGACCTATCTTCAACGGTTTTAAAGAAGATTTGCTCAGTTTTTGTGATGAACATGCTTACAAACAACAACCACTGGAATCCACAACTTCATCCCCTGTCCACTTTGTAGCAGAAACAACAAAATAAGTCTTTCATACTCAAACTGCATCTGTTAAAATTAAGATCCAGTGGCAGAACATAATCACACAAGCAGAAATCCTAGTCAAACACATTTTTACCAAGAAACATGGTGAAAACTTATTTATTTTAATCTTCCTGCAGTAATTAGCACAAGATAACCACAGTTATTGTGTGATCACGAACAAAAGCTGAATGCTGCAGAAAAAACGGATGGCAACAACTGAGGAACTGATCCAATCTCCTTCACCATAAGTTAATTGATCCAAGTCATTGCCACTAATACAGTACACACACACACACACACACACACACACACACACACACACACACACACACACACGCAGAGAGAGAGAGAAAACAATGCAGCAATGATTGCAGTATGTGATTTGATTGCAATATGTTTGTTTTGGAAACGAAATCCTGATAATTAGTCTCTTCTGGCTGTGCTCTATCTACACCCATCTGTTCCACTTGGCATGCCTCCACCAACCAGGAGCCCCTCATCACTCCGTCCCCATGATTCAACACACTGAAACGCTTTCAGACACACCAACACACAAGCAACAGTGCTGTAAGTCACCCAATAGGCAGCCAGCTTAAGAGGAGGGGAGAGAGTTTGGGGTTGTCTGGCGAGGTGTTCGGCAATGACGGCCAACATGGACAGACGGGTGGACAGATTGACTGGTTGTGTTCTGATAGATAATTAGAGGAGATGCCGACACTTTGGCTTGATAGCAAAAAAAAAAACTGTATGAAGAGACAAAGACAGGGTGTGATACAGTACAGTTCCCAGTGATAACGCACCCCAGTGACAAGCAATCAGGAGGTTAACAACATTGGGGAAAAAGTTTGGCGTTGTAAGGAATGTTTAAAGTGTGTGTTGTTGGTTGAGTGTTGAAGAACAGCAGCAAAGTACTGCTGAATGAGACAGAAGTTAGTGGTGACTTATGAATGAGGTGGTAAACAAAGAGCTTATAAAAGCTATTGGAGGCAAGAAGACACCACAAAGAAAGGCCTCAAGCAGAGATTCCAACCTTTCTATCAAAAAGGAAAAAGTACCTGTTTCTAAATCACAGCAGCAGCCCTAAAGATAAATGGATTTGATTAATAAAAGCATCTTCCTCAAACTCTTCTTCCCTCTCTTCACTGATTATTAGATTGGCTCTTTCCTGCCTCTGCACTGTTGTCTGGATCAATTATCAATAATCACTGCATGCCTTACTGAGACAGTCACAGGTTTGCTGAGATGACAGTCCGGTGGAACTTTATCGCTGTAAGACAGGATACAAAACGGGTGCATGTCGGAGATTGTGTATTCTGAACTGTGAAACTGCAGTTCTAGTTGTAAAATATTTTGGCTGATAACTCCTGCAATCAATCCAGCCTCAGAAAATAAAAAAGCCAATATTGAACACATAGACACATACTCCTTTGTGTAAAACTATAAATATCTTGTTCATTAGCAGATTTCTGCTGATATATCTTGAGAAGCAGTCAAACTGATTGCATTAATTCAGATACATGACATCCGTTTTAAATACTGAAAAAATCCACTCTAATTTTTATAATCCTGATTGACAGAAATTGTTCTTTAGAATGGAATCACCGCCGTAAGGGCACAGTAGTGTGGATCATCCTGTTTATGTCGGAGCTACTTGCCAGGGATCCTAATATACAGTAAGTTCAGTCAGCCAACTCACAGAGAGCGAGTTTATTGTTACACGATCGCCCGCGAGGACCCCACAGGTGTACAATAAGCCCACCGCAGAGTGAGGATTACAGAGTCACCCGCCGTGACTCAGAGCCTACAAACAGGTGGATGCTGGGGTGAAGTTTATAGAATATTGAAAACACAGCAGAAAGAGTTGAAGTGCAGGAGTACAGTAGAATCATTGGAAGGTTTAACTTGTGCAAACTTACCTCTGATGATGCGATGAAAGCACTTTGAAATTTTCTTTGGTGTTTGTTCATATTGAATGTTCTTCAATTGAGCGTGCACCTCCATCAAGTACCTCTTTATTCAAATAAAACTCTAGACTGAATTTCAATCATACATATTTGTCAAAGTTTTTTGTGTCTGATAGAAAAATCCTGATTCCCCAGATTAAAAGAAAGGACCTTGAAGAAAGATCAGAAATGGTCCCTCTACTGAAAATAAAATACTGAGAATACTCATGTCACGCATCCTGATTTTCAGGCCTTGGCCTCCCCTTCTAGTTCTTGTGATGAATGAATCTGGTGCAAATATGAGTCTTCAAATGTCAAAAAAAACAAAAAACAAACATTCCTTCACTCTCTTCAGCAGCCATAGTGGCATGAAACAGCAGGTAGACAACTCATATTAATCAAAGTTCCTGCTCTGCTTAGCACAGCAGAGCCTTTCTGGCGAGTCAACAGGCCCCGCCCACACTCTATGTGACCTAAATAGAACACAAACTAATTAGTATCAGGGGTACACCTGTGTGTACCCTTTCATTTCACCTTAAGCTGGCCGCTTGAGACGGTAGAGGACGGTCCCCTGGTTTACACCTGTGACTTTCCTTCTGTCACATCAGAAAATGTTTTCCGTGATGGAGGAATCACAGCCTCAACTTCCCATCAGTCCACTCTTACACTTTGAAAGCAATTCATTTGATCATATGGTGGCCGATGACTGATGATTGTGCTGGGATCTTATTCATTCATATAATTCTCTACATTGTTTTGCATACGAAGAAAAATCCTCATTCATTCTGGGCTTCTCTTAATTCCCTTCCCGATTACCATAAAGTTGTTTCTCTCCTTGTATCTATATTTTCCCCTGCTCTTTACCAAGACCTACTTCTCTCCTCCCAGTTCTCTCTTCCTCTCTATTTGCTTTAGAAATACCTCACCCAGCTTTCACAATCATCATGTTTACATTAGGCCCTCTCTCTCTCTTCCCTTCCTCTACCAAATTCTCCAATGCATCCCATCTCTGTTCCTTTTGGTTTCTTTCTTCTCACGAGGCTTCACATTCAATTCAGTAGCTCTGAATTTAACTTGTTCTAAAACAAGCACTGATTGTGTTAAAATCAACTTGTGATAGAGGAAAGTTACAAAAATCAACTTCTGTTTTAAATCAATCTCTTTTCTTCTCTTGCGCTGCACTGAGTGGCATCACAGCGTTTCATTCAGTCGCTCTTCCACGTGACTCATCCATGTATGTTAATAACACCGACTCTGAGCTGGGAGCACGATCATCTTCTTTTTGTGAACGTTGGGAAACAAAAAGCGTACTGTCCAGATGATGCTGATGCAAATTTTAGAGCAGGGGTGTCAAACTCATTTTCACTGAGGGCCACATCAGCACAACGGCTGTCCTCAAAGGACCAGATGAAACTTATAAATGTAACTAAATGTAACTCAATGTAACTACTCCTTAATGTTAAATAACTCTAATTTATTCCTTATTGAAGTTACAAACATTACGGTTATAAATGTTTGTTTCTCTGTTAAAACATAAATTATTTTAATTTGTCGGGTTATGAAACTAACAGAACCCCATCAATCAAGGATCAAACTATATCCAAGTGAAAAAAATAACATTAAACATGAGTTTTTGTTCTAAACGTTTCTGTCAATGTTAAAATGTGTTTAATTACTGCATTGTGGGAAATCTAGTTTTGGTCAAAGCACACTTTTGACCTATTTATTATTAGACAATCTGATCTTTTATGCTCTCGCAGCCACATAAAATGATGTGGCGGGCCACATTTGGCCCCCGGTCCTTGAGTTTGACACGTGTTTTAGAGTAAAATCATGTCAAAAATGAGAATAAAGATTTTAAAATATAAAATCTTTACATTTGAAAGAATCATTAGATCACCATTTTAGAATCATCATGTCATTGTTAAGCAGACTATAGATTTCTTTACACATTAAGTAGTCATTTAGTACACATTTAGTAGTCATGTAAATAGCTTACCAGGCTACAGAAAACCCATCAGCGTCTGCCTCTGATGTTTTACAAAAAAAGGAAAAAAAAAGGTGCTTTGGATTAATCAAAAAAATTCATGGCATCAAGGATCATTTACCGTCTGTATTACACAGCAGTTTATTTCATCCTCTACTCGATTCCTAAAGAGCTCCAGTGCTTAAGCTGCCTTTGACTTTGAGCTAGAAGCTAAGTACCATTTTAAAATATCCATGTTTTCAAATCAAAACAATTAAATCCTATTATTAAAGTGATTCAGTGTTGTTTGTCTCTGCTCGTGACTCATATGAAGAACAGTAGTTCACATTTAATCAAATCGTAATCTTTTCTGGCTAACCCTGGCCACAATTTGGAGTTTGGACTGGAGCCACTGGCTGCTGACATCAAGAGACATAGCAGACGTGGCTAACACCCACACCAGCCACCTTACAACATCAGTGTATAATACAGACTCATGTTATTATTTACATAGATAAAAAGAGTGTCTTTCAGAGAAATAAGTATTATCAGTGAACACAACACAGATTAAAGCAGAATAACTGTGTATAAAGTCATTTAAAAAGACAGGGTGCCTCTACTGATACGTATGAGCATATTGATAAGGCATTACATTTATACATTGGTAGGAATTTTTCTGTTGGTGCGAAGCAGAGGATTACCATTTGGTGAATGCTTAATGGCAATAATTAGCACAAGTGATCAATCATTTTAGACCATTATGTGATTTCCAGTTATAATGGATTTCAGTTTTGCTTTTGATCACCACCAGCTGTGACTCACAGTTTGCCCATCGTTTTTCAATTAAAAGTAATTGAAGTCACAGCATAAATTATCATCAAGCCAAAAATCAGTGAAACAAAGATAAGATTTACATTCAGTGTGTCCATAAACCACCATCAAAACAACACTATGTATCTTTCCTTGTGAAAGACTAAATCAGATCATGCATGTATTAAAAGTAATTTCAGATTATAACAGCCAAGAAAAAAAGGGTCTACACCCAGAACACTTAATTAACAGGAGCCTGGTTGACAGAGTTCCCAACACCAACAGCAGGCGGTGAAATATTAGCTTTTCAAAAGGTAATTGTGCTGATAATTCTGTCTATTTAATTGAAACGGAAAAATGTAGACCATCACTGGTGTTATTATCTTCACATTAACACATCTGGCTGCACGCGCACACACACACACAAGCACACACACAAGTACGCACACTTGAGCCCTATCCTTCCTTTATTTTGGCACAATCTTTCTTTCTTCTGTTCCTCTTCCTTCTCTTTTCTTTTCTCTTTATTTTCTGCTTCCTCCTTCCCTTCTCCATCTTTCTCTCTCTCTCTGTTCCCCCACACAGTAATATGATCTTTTCTACCAGGCCAACAGAGACGTGAATCAAAAGACACAGAGAGAAATATAGTACAAACCTTAGTGGCCCCACCCCCACTCCCTCTCTCTCTCTTCCACAACATCCCTACCCCCAACACCCTCCTCTCCCTCTCTCTCCCTCTGTCTCCCTATCTCACTCTCTCCCCAGTCCCTACCCCCAACCACACATAGCTCACTCTTTTCTCTCTCCATCCACAACCTCTATCTTCCATCTCTCTCACTCTGAAACAAATATACCCAGTGACAACAACACAGTGCAATAACGTGTGATTCTGTGTGCGTGGAATTTCAACACATGTAAGATTCTGTGATTTAAAGAAGCACGTTGGCATAAAACACAGTGAGTTAGGAGTGAGTCATGAAACATGTGGGGAGAAGGTTAAATAAAACATCAAATAATAACCATAATTTAGCTCAAGAAGATATTTGTGTCATGCTTTGTTCGCATCCAATCAGAACTGAGTGATGTCAGAGGTCAGTGAGCTGCAGAACAGCTAGAGAATAAAATGCTTTGCCCCAAATCTTTCACCTACTGTTTCTCGTGGTAATCACACACAAGAAATCTACAGCAGTTCTCCTCCATACAGAATCAGAGGAGTATTTTGGCTTTCCAATGTTTTTCTACAGCTGCCTCGGCACAATTTAGTTTTTCCACAGTTGGAAGTAACTTCATTTTCTTTGTACATATAACTGCTGCACTTGTACTTTTTGGCTTGCCTTTATTGTGACCACTCAAGCAGATATAAGAAAGAAATTGTATGCATTATAAGAAAACTCAAAGCACACTACATCACCAACTTCTGCAGACATGCGGTGGGGGCTTTTTTTTTTTCTCACTTTCAGCACTAACTGAACTACATGGACATTGACGGGGCACAATCAGAAAACTGCATGGCTGATAGAGTGTGTGCACAGGTAAAGCATCACCTTATTGACCTGTCATGTGTCCTTAAACGCTCATTTCAGGATGATAATTCAGACGTTTTTATAGTCACAACTTCACTCTGTTGTGGCTACGAGGGAGTAACAGTGGAATACCAGTCTGAAGAAACCATTAATAAGTGGCCTGTGAACAATCTGATACAACAGCAAGTAAGCGATGATGGAATAATCTGATATTGAACAGTGTGTCATGTCAATCACGTAGATCTACTGGAAAAAAAACATTTAAAAAAGGAAAAGAAAGAAAGATCTGAAAGCGTAGTGAGTCCCTCTGGTGTATGGGATATGACATGATGTCATGTTAGTTCACACCCCTTCTTCTCATAACTCTCTACCTATCTGTGTCATACATGTGTGAGTATTTTAATCAGTTACCTTTAAATGCCCTAGCAACCCAAAACTCCCTACATGTCAGCAAAGAAAAACTGAAATGTAATTAAATTGAGTTGTGATGAAAAAACCTGGCTACTGACTATTTATTTTTTTTGTATTTGACTGTTAAAAACCTAAATGAAATAAAATGTTCCATTTTAGTGTCTGAAACCAAAAGAGAGAGCTTACAATTAGTTCAAAACTTTCATAACCTTACACTAATCAGATCCACCCAGTTTGACACTAGATAGATAGATAGATAGATAGATAGATAGATAGATAGATAGATAGATAGATAGATAGATAAATAGATAGATAGATAGATAGTAAATGAAATCATATGATCACAACAATTGTACATCCTGCTATTAACCAAGTTCCCTCCCAGCTCCAGTTGTTAATCTGACCCTGACCTTTGACCTTGCACTAGAGGTAGAAAGACAACAGGCCGTCACAGAGAACCCGATTAACATCATCATTAAACATAAATGAGAAGTACTTCTAAGGAAATTTAATACTGAAAGATAAGTACACTCATTAAAGTTGCCATGATAGGATTCTAGCAATAACAGTTACAGTATATTATATGATCCATGATAAAACTAATTACAAGAGATGGAATAAATTTTGAATAAAGGTGTCGTTTCACTGCTCGCAGCAAAACCGGTCAAAAACGACAAATGTAAGCAAATGAAAACAAAAACACTGACTTCATCAACCGAGTTCTAATCAAAAACTAATTGCTGCTTAATTGACAGAGATAGAGCGAGAGAGAGAAACATAGTGATCAATGCATGACACAATAAAGGTTATAGCTCAAGATTACAGCAAACCGGATGAATAACATGACGTTATTGTTTATTTTCTTTTCCTTGCTTACCTTGTTGGTCCCAAAAGACGGGTCCGAGTAAGAGAGCTGACCCAGCTTGGTGTGGTCAGCCGCGTTCAGAGGCTGCGGAGGAGGCGGGTAAACTGTTACATCCATGGCTGAAAATACATCCACTTCTCCCTCTGTTCCAGTCCCTTTCTTCTCTTATCTCTGCGTATGTGATCAGACACTACTGATAACCTTTAAAGTTTTGGGGTTTTTTTCTTCCTGAATTACCAAATAGATTCAAACTACTACCGTCCAATAAAGCAAGGCTCGGCGGAATTAGCTTGAACTAAACTCATGGAGTCAATGAAGTTTAGGTGTCTGTGCTCCACTGCTCCTCTCGCCGGCTCTCAGGCTCCAGTCACTGCTGCTGTGACAGCAAACTTCTTCCAAAAAAAAAAAAAAACTTCTTCAATTCCTGACATTAGAATAAGCCTTCACAAAGAAAGGCTACGCTTCAACAGACGTTGTGTTCCCTCCGTTTCACGCCGCTCGTCTTCGGTGTGGACAGGGGACTTCTGCGGACCCTGCCTGTCCCTGACTGGGACAATGTCACTGCGTTGCTGCTGCTGCTGCCGCGCGCGTCTTTGGTGCTGTGGTACCTCGCGGACCAGTGATACAAAGAGCTGCTGCAGCAAGCTAGCAAGAGTTAGCCGCAACAAACAGGAAGTTCCATGGTTTATAAAATAAAAGCACGGGCCCTGTTAAACAGGAAGTAAAAGCATGCGACTACTCCAAAATAAAGATGTAGCGACACGTTTTGTGAGATAGTAACATCTGAGTGTTGAGAGCTTTTTGATGTGAGAGGGACGATAAATGTATAGATGAGTACAGAAAGACTGAATGCCCTCCATTCAGAGGGAGAATGTGAGAAGGTTATGTGTGAGTTCCTTGTGTGAGTAAGATAACAGATAAGTAAGGGCTGTGATGTCACACTTTTAATTTTCTATGCACCAGTGCCCACTTAAGCATATACAAATTCATAACAGTATTATGAGAGGAAAACAAGGAACTAAAATACCAGATATGAAAACAATATGACATTATGGATATTAGAGTGGTAGACATTATACATATATACTACTATTATCACAGAGCAAATATAAAAATTGTACTAATGTGAATTACATTACATTATTGAACTACTGATGCACATGCTATGAAATCACCTTCCAAAAAATGTGAAAGAAACAGCATAAAATTACCTGGATTCCTTTCAAAATTAAATCACCTCTTCCCAATTTCAAAGGTTAGCAGTTTACAAAATATCTATTGAAATCTAGTTAAACCTTTTTGAGATATTCTATTCATAGTAAATATACAAATCAAAAAACGATGACATCAGTGGAGGTGACGCTTAAGATATACACAGTTAATACAGATAATACAGTTGTATTAAAACTAATTACCACACAAGTCCATGTGCTGATTTTGTTTTATTTGAAGGAAAGAGGTACACATTACAAAGACAATTGGAGGGGGGAAAAATTGCGCCCTTGGAACTTGAGCTATTTTGTGTTTGATATTTAAGTATCTTTACAATTCTTGTATTTCCATATCTGTTCCTGCTCTCTACGTCAATTTTCTTCCCCTGCCTATAGTTGTTGTGACAGATCTTCTTGTATACCGACAATTTATTGTGCAATACGAGCTCATATTTGACCTCTAGCATGACGGATTCATTCTTCAGCTTCCACTATTCAAAGTACCGTAGAATTTGCTAAACACCCATCTGTGCATGTAGCTAGAGTTTCATGCTATTCTACCTTTTATTGGACACTGACTGGTCCAACATTGAGCTGCAGTTGGAACAAAAGTAGGTTTGATTTTGAGAAGTGTAAAGGTAAATGGTGTACTAGTTGAGGTATAATAGTTCACCACTAGCCACAAAGCCACTTGTTGTAAAAGCTACAGAAAATCAAGTTTGTCCATTTAAAAATCCTATGTGTTACTAAATACTAAATGTGGTTTTTATTTGTGGTTTATTTTATTTGACTATATTCAGGTAGAACTAGAATAGTTTTTCTGCAATAAACTGGTGACTTATCCAGCCTCTACCTATATTCAGTTGGCATACAGTAGGTTCCAGCATAAAACCACAACCTGGATTTGGACAAGTCACTAAAGAAATGATTAATTATTGCCTCATATTCAAGATAATGAATGACTGAATCCAGAATGCAAATAAAAGCAAACTGATAATGTTCAATTTTTTGATTGCTGTTTGAATTTTTTTAAAGAACTAATTCAGTAGCTGGACAAGAGGACATTAAAATTATGTATAAATGCTAGCCTATTGAGACCGACAGGTTTTGCGCTGGTTTATTGTGGCGTTAATGTGTCAGAATTTATGTAAGAAAAGTGGAAATTCCAACTGCATATTAGTGTAAATTGAGCAAATGATGCAGATGATGAGCTATAAAAGGATGCTAATAAGAGAATATGCTTCCACAGTACAGCTACACACCTAGCATCAGTTACACCTACAGGTACACCTCAGCTTACATCTTCAATAGTTCCAGGAGACGCAATAAAAAAAAAACCCGAACATAACCAAACTCATTTCTGTACTGTATTTTATTTATGAATGCATTTTCAAATACATTTGGTTGATAGAAAATTATGTCAAGCTTTTTCATAGCAACCTAGAAACTACATTAGAAGATGTGGTTATGTTGTTTGTTGTCTTTTTACTAAAAGGACTAACATTATCTATGATTTTTGTACATCTGGGTTTGATTTTATTGGTCTTTTTGAAACAAGTGGGATCCTCACAAATGTTCCGTTGTGTACTTTGTACAGAGATAATTATATTAAATTTGTGATATACTGACTTTACCTCTTAAATAATGAAACTTTTGGTCAGACCAAACCAGAATGAATACTGCTGTCTTCCTGTCTGGATTATTCTTAATGACAGAACAACCATTACCATTATAAATATGGAAGTAAACATGATATACACATTCATACAAACAAAGAGATCGTCTCCCACTCACCACACAAACACACACGTGCACACAGACACACAATCACACACTCTCTCTCTCTCTCTGTTTTTTTTTTCTTTCTCTCTCTCTCTTTCTCTCTCTCTCTCTCTTTTTCTGTGATTAAGCATACAGTCACACTTGCATATTAAATAAAACTTCCTCTCACACACATAAAGTACGCACAGACATATTCATAATTATACTACAGTAATAATGTCTGGATGTGCTCTCAGAGACAAACACACAAATATTACCATGGACCACAAGTACATAAAAATGTACACACACATTTCAGAGTTTGTTCACAGACAAAGAGGTATCATAAAGAGCATTTCAAAACACTCTCTCTGTGTCATACACACACACATACACACACACACACACACGCACACACACACGCACACACACACATGCGCACACACACACACGCCATGTATCATCCCACACATACATACAGTTTACGATCCACCCATCCCCCCACATACACACATACATATATGCGCCCCTCCCCTCTGAAAAGGCATAATTCACTTCCACATTTTCCTCCTCCCCCACACAGCGCTGTACTTACAACACCACGCAGACACAAAAGCATGCATGCACTACACACACACACACACACACACACACACACACACACACACACACACACACACACACACACACACACACACACACACACACACACACACACACACACACACACACACAGACATACAGTATATGCACTGCACCAATCAAGTGCATATGTACACTGAAATGCTGTCTTACATATATGTACACACCCACACATGAACACATACTCTCTCTACACACGTAAACACACACAAACACACACCAACATACACGCGCACGCGCGCACGCACACACACTGACACACACACACACACACACACACACACACACACACACACACACACACACACACACAGTAAAGCATCCCTATAAACATGTAAGCATAGCATGAATGTCACACTATATACGCATGTATTCAGTAGTATATACAGTAGTATATCATATATTATATTGAACTACGTACTGTATATACAGCTAACACACACTCACACACACACACACACATATATATTGTATATGTATATATAGCTAACAACACATGGTGCACACACTCCTATTACACACACATACACAGATCTCTCTCTCTCTCTCTCTCTCTCTCTCTCTCTCTCTCTCTCTCTCTCTCTCTCTCTCTCTCTCTCTCTCTCTCTCTCTCTCTCTCTCTCTCTCTCTCTCTCTCTATCCTAACAGTTCTCAGATTTCAATGCATGAGCTTTCCACACACAGTATCTGATGGGTTGAAATAGTAACGTGCTGTAGCATTTGAATGATGTGTGTCTCTTTATGTTGGCGATTACATTATAGATTCATAGTGCAGCAATCCACTCCTGGGTAAAAACTGCTAGCCCTTATGGAATTATGACTTTCAAGTGTGAGGGTGAAGATGTAGAAGAACTCCAGAAAATAAGCAGAAAAAGAAGATTATTAGTATAAAAGCTTAAATTTCTAAAGCATTTGAAAAATTTCTCATGATTCACTTCCAAGACAAAGGTTTCCTATTAAATTGGATATCTGAGATGCCACATCTCTCAATGTGTGATAAAGCTGTAGCTGTCTAATCTACATGAATGCACTAAAAGAATCTAATGTTGCAATTATAGACTTTAGAAAGCTGCTTTTTAGTGTATTTTGGTACATTTCTACTTTAAGTACATTTTATTACTGTATCAATCAAGTGTGGTGTCTGTTATGCTGCTATGGACTGAAAAAATACCCAATAGTATAATAACACGGCCCAAATTAAGATTTATTCATCTTCTGTTTATCCCTTATTCAACAAATCATTACTCACATTTCAGTATTTTTGTTTCTCTTGACCTTTTCTCACAGCAGAAATATCTCAGGTGGGACTAATAACGCTAATGTTATTAGTGTCAAATTGAAAGAGTATGCGCAACACCAGGACCCATGAACATGTTACCCAGAACCATCGTTAATGTTATTAATTATGGTTGTTTCTTGCCGCAATGAGTCAATACATCTCCTGTGAAAAGTTTATTAGCAGTTGAACTTGAAAGAGAGACATAGTTCATGAGATTAAGTATGTGTTTTTTTGAAGTTGTGTTATTATATCCATGTGGTTCCTTTAACGTAGGCAACTGAAGATGTAAGGAGAATGGAGTAAAGGCAAAGCCACAACCAGGGACTAACTGGAGTTTCCTGTTGAGTTGTTCCATGTCTGCTGAACTGGGTCTGATGAACTCTTCCAGCCCACATACTTTTATGGCATATCTTAATGAGAAAAGCTCAGGTGCAAACTAAAATTGCACTGGAGAGCATACTTACACTGTGGCCAAACAATATTATTTTGTATTATTTAGAAAAACACGAAATGCACGCAAAATGCATGTAACTGTATGAACATCATAAATACAGAAATAATGCATAAGTAGAGGTGAAGGAGAACAAACATCTCATCAGTGGTAACTGAAAATGTCATTCACTACATCACATGTCCACATGAATGTGATTATATAGGACATACTAAAAGAAGGTTAAAAGACGGAGTGACAGAACAATAGCATTCCATTAAGACCAGTAATATACAGTAGATTCTCCTGTAGCCCATACATCTTCCTGAATGTGGAAGAGTTGTTAAAGCTCAATCAGAGACAACATCTTCTAAATATATTATTATTACTAAATTATGTCAAATTACTGTATGCTAACTGATCCTTTTATTATAATATAAATACATCTTTACAAGGGGGACGGGTCTTTTTTTCAAATTCACTGTTTTGAGGCATCTAAGCGTTAACGAAGAAATAGATTTTAGAGTTGTTTTAATACTGATTATTGCAATGGCTGTAAATGATTAACAAGTTAACGTTCTGATTACCAATAGGTTTCATTGTCTTTAAATTTATTTCTCTGAGTATCGTTTATAATCCTACATAGTGTGCTGTTATATATCCACTGAGTTATCTTCTGGGATAGAACTAGCAGACCCTGTTTATCCAAACCTGTTGGTGATGTTTTTTCTTCTTTCTGGGATTCTGTATGAAATGTTTTATTTAGTTATTCCCAAATCAATAGAGTTATTTTTGACGCATCCTTTGCATGATGTTAGCCTGCCTTAAGTAAGCTCAGAGGCTTCTCTTTCTCAATGTTGAGCCACAGAGCTTTCAGTGTGCATCAAGCTGTTCTTTCACTGACATTCTTCCAATATTTTCATTCCTCTATTGAATACCACTTTCAAATAAAGGAAGGTCCCCAATAATTACATGAAAAAGAAAGAATTCACTTTTAACGTGACCATATTTAAGCAAGGATGTTGCCACTACTAAAAAGAATGTTAATCAACAAATTTTCATTCACTTGTTTTTATGCACATTTCAAGTGTGTGAAAACATGGATATTTTTATTTTGCACTCACTTTTTCTTCAGTCTTAATCATCACTGTTGGTTACTGTCACTTACAATGAGAGGAGAGTTGAACTACAAACAGTACAGCACGACGTATGATCTGAAGTGTCTCTTGTGTTCCCACTGCTGCCCTTAATGTGACTGTCAGAGCTGCCCTACCATGCTGAAATTAAATTTTTAATATGTTTCTATAAAACAGAACTGCAGAGAACTTCAAGTCCATACCTTAAATGATTGAAGCTTTAGTTCCTTTTGTCAGCTAATATATTAGACCACATAAGGTGCTGTCAGGAGCTGCCAGTCCCTGCTCTGACATGAACAGCATGTACTGCAACATGACCTTCAGCATATGACTGCATTAAAACATTTTATTTTAGCCTGCTAACAAAAAGCACAGCTTTATTTTGTCAGGTTGAAAATGGACAAAGGGGGGGAAAAAGCCAAATTTACAAGTAATTGACATTTAAGATAAGTATAAAATACATTATAATATGCTATAATCTATATTATTATTATTATTATTATTATTATTATTATTATTATTATTATTATTATGTTATTTTATTTTTTATTTTTATTTTATTAGACTGTTTATTCAAGTTACAGAATCTTCACAGATTCTTCACAGATTTCACTGAATTGGTATAAAGACTGTCCTTTAATGTGGAAGAAATGATTCGTTTTTGAGAAGCATCTAAACTCAGGAATAATTTTTCTTGATGAATGTTAATTTTCCATTCTCTTTAATGTTTCATTCAAATTTTTAACTTTTTCTTCTTCTTTTTTTGCAAATCTACTAAATCCAGTCTTGCTCTGAGACACTTGCATGTATAGGTTATATCAGAGCGTGATTTATTTTGTTTGATTTGGTTGCACCTACACTATCCCTGCTTAACACCATTCAACAGTAAGGTTACTTTATTTATGCAGCACTTTTATATGAGACAATTCATTGGGCTTTACATGATAATGACCCATAAGAAAGGTGAAAAGTTTATTATTCATAGACTAATAAAACAAGAGAAGCAAGATTTCAACACAAACCAGGGTAGTTGAAAAGAAGAAAAAACAATTAAATGGGCCAGCATAGCATGGTGGGTATGTGTGGAGTTTCCATGATCTCCCTGTGTCTGTGTGGGGTCTCTAGCTTCCTACAACCACCCAAAACATAAACTATAAGTAATTTGATGACTCAAATTTGCCCATAGGCATGATTGTTAGTATAAATGACTGTTACTCTATCGAATGGCTCTGCAATAAACTGTGACTTGTCCAGGGCGGGTGTAGGCTCCAGTCATCCCATATCCCCTCCCCCCATTTGATTTAAGATTCACAGAGTCAGGCCTCATCTAATAACAGATAACAGTTAATTCTGGGTCCGATAAAATGTTGCTTCACAGTATTTGGACCTGATTCTATAGCGAACGAGGATGCCGAGCTCAGCTGTCCTGTGTTTTCTGAAAGGTTTTACCGTCACATGAATTTCAGTTATATTTCAGTCTAGAGCTCTGGAACAACAACCGTTTTGACAAAATATTATGCTATTATCCTTTTTGCAAGATGTGTTCCTCTAACAACAACTGAGTGCAGATTTCTTTGTTCGTGACAATTCCTTCTAATCATTCTAATATTTTATAATTGTATTACCATTAACTATAATCATAATTAAAAGAACCGAATCCTTTGTCAAATAAAAACTGATATCTCGATAACGCTGCCAGGTAGAGTAGATGCTGACCGTTAATCAGAGAGTCGGCGGTTACATCCCTGCCACGTCTTTGTTCTGAAATGTCCTTGTGAGGATGATGAACTCCATGTTGTTGTTGTGTTGTGTGAATGGTAATTACTACTGAAGAATGTGTGAGTGAACTGGTGAATTGTGGTTTGTTCAATACTGACCTGTTTAGTAGGCAATCACAGAATATTTGTTCACTGGAAAAGAAATAGTAGTAAACTGACCTTGTTGTATATTAAAGGCTTATGTTTAACTGACTGGATGAAGTGATGTAAGGACTATTAAAGCGTATCTGCACAGATCTATAAGGATGTTGGTCACAGGTTTCAGTCAGATATAATACAATCTAACCTATGTAATCTGAAGTTATTCTTATTCTTAGATTCATATGTAATCTAAAGTTATTCTTCTAAAGTTAAAGTTATTAAAAGTCAAATATGGAAATTTCTGACATTATCCATCCCTTCAAATCCAACAGCATTAATGCAGGTCGGTAATTGGTAATACGAGAGCCATAATCTGTAAATGCAGTTGAAAAATTCAATTCAGACGAAATGGAAAACAGGTAGAAGACATGCAACAGGAAGGAAAAAGGAGAACCTCAAGTTGTGCTGATAAAAGATACACACAAACCTAGATTCATCATTAACTTTTATGACCCTTGTACAAACCAACATATTCCCTCTTTCTCTCATTTCTGTTTTTTAATCCAACACACACACACATACACACGCATGCAAACACACGCGTGCACACACACTCACAGCTCTTCTGATCCGACAGTTTCATATTCGATGAATGTCAAGTTCACTGAATTCATTTGCACATTTTTTGCTGGAGGTTGATGCATCATTCAAGCCTATTTTTCCCTGCTGTCACTGTTTTACACCCAATCTCATTATTATTTCATATTGGGTTATTTATTATGCTACAGTACAGCACACATGCTCATACACCCTCTCTCTCTCTCTCCCTCCCTCTCTCTCTCTCTCTCTCTCTCTCTCTCTCACACACACACACACACACGCATGCACGCACACACACACACACACACACACACACACACACACACACACACACACACACACACACACACACACACACACACACACACACACAGACAAACACACACAAAGTGATGAATGCATTGCACAAAAAATGTACATGTTTTACCAAAGTTAAAGTCGTCACTGCACTGAGATTTCTGTTCTATTTTATTTCTATGTGAATTCTCAGCTTATTATCACAGCACAAGTATTATATAATAGTTAATATAAATGGTTATACTATATTAATATAATTTGTACTGCAGATGAAGGATTGGTAAAACATGCACAAACAAACTATTTGCAAATAATAGCGCCATTGAATTTTTTATGCCTCAAAAAGTGACTGATGGGTCCTTTCTTCACCCACCTGCAACCAACCAATGAAATAAATTCAAATATTGAAAGGTGTATCCCCAAAGAAATGTAAAAGATGAAACATTAAACAAACCTATACACCATTTACGGTAACCTTACAGTTAAACCAAAGAAATGATGACCAGAATAATTTTTGACAATTAAGACAAACAAATTAATGCAAAGAATTTAAAATATACTAATAAACTATACTTCTTTCAGCATGAACAGATTTAAGCCTCGACTTGAATTTAGATAGATCAAAGAATGAATCCGATGCGTCTGTTTTTATTTGAATAACCAAATGAAATCAAAAAAACTACCTCCTTTACAGTATTTCAGTTTCAGGTCTTGACACGTCATTGGTGAAACAGCCCTCCATAGATTTCATCACTTTATAGCACATCCCAAAGTTTTCACTGAGAATAATATCATGCTTTTGCTGTCATTTGCCATTTCCATCTCAACCCAAATAGCTGTAGGACAGGAAATGAGTTGCATTTTGCACAGGAGCATTTTGAGGTGATCTGGATTGGAAATGACACAACTCCAGCTGAACTGTTTTCCTGTAAAGGCCATGTAGAGCCCTATGAATATAATAGGGAGCTACTGACACTTATTGGAAAATGAATGCATGGAGTAAGTGTTTCCATATTACTGATAATGCAGTTTATTGAACAATCAAAGACTTACTCGTGGAATAGATATAAATCTGTAACTGAACTCATATTTCACTGATCAACAAAACTTAATTTAGCATCAAGGTCAGGAGTGGCAGAAAGAAGCACATTTAATCCACGGTCTTTGTTCAACAGACTTTCAAGGAAACACTGCTGAGAAATCAATGAAAGTCTTAAACCAAAACACAGCAGGGCGGTTTGTAAAAATGTTTTATTACCAGAAAACATAATTCATTTTGAATCTGGTTTAGTTTAAGTAGATCATTACTTTATTATTTGCCTGTAACCTTTATTTTGTAATCTCCTTACTTTACTGTTGCTACAGCGGTTAGATAACAACAACAAAAACGTCACCATTATAAAATATAGGTAATCTATCATGTATGGCATTAATCTGAATCACCTAAGCCTATGTTAATGAATACACCGATCAGGTAAAGAACCCTGAAGGATTTCTGTCTCTCTTCTCCTCTTCTCTTCTGTCCCTCTTCTCTTTCAGTTTGTTAACTCACATTGTTTTGAACCCACTATTGACCTGGTGCTGATTCTACTGGATAAAAACAAAAATAAAATAAAATGGTGAAACTAATGTTAACATCCATCCACTTTTTGTAGATGGGATGCTCACAATCATTTTGTCTACAGCTACATGTCCACCTTGCTGGTTCCAAGTCTGCCAGAACTTATCTCAGCTGGCAATGCGTGAAAGGTAGGGTACACCCTGAATGAGACACCAGCTCATCGTGGGGCCATAATGTTGTCATATTGTAATAAATTATTTGGGACTCAGAATTGTGGATCAGTTTATATTTAAAAAGTAGACTGCTACATGTTTACAAAAGACTGTTTAGGTATCGTGTTTTGATATATTTATAGGTTCTTTACATGTGATTAATCTTAAAATGCAAGAGAAGTGGAGGTGACACTTGAGCGATGGATCGCAGACACAGCGTCACCATCACAGTTTAGTTTCCATGTAAAGGACAACACACTTTATTTCTAAAAACAAAGTATTTTTTCCGTCTGAACTTAACAAAACTAACGTTAATCATTCTGCAACTTTCATGAGAAGCGCAAGGACACCACAGTTCAAAGATGGCTTCCTTTTTTGTTCCAAGGACACCCTGACAGCTGAGTAAGGAGTAAGACATGACCAGTGTGTCTTTGCCACCATAGCCAGCATGTCAGCAACACTTCATTAAAGGCCTTTTAACTCTGAGTGAATTTCAAATTTTAGAAGCAACTGATTTTTTAATCATGAAAAAATAAGCAGGCCCAATTCTTTTGTAGTTTAATTGTAGGTCCTATGAGCCTAAATTTTGGACAGTTTAGCATTCGTATTTAGTAGAAACTTAAAAAGACATGATATATTTAATTTTCTGTTCCGGCCACGATGTGGAAGATGAAGATGACGACGCCCAAAAAGGCCTCTGGACCATGGATAAGATCACACCAATGGATGGATGGTAACGTTCATTCATCAGAGGTACAGATGATCTACTGTGTTCAGTTATTCCACTGAGGCTGGGGAGTATTTAAGATGATATTCAAAACTGTATTCTTCCTGAAAAGAGACAATTGTCTTTGTAGCACATTTTCAGTGTGTACTAAAATGTAATAGAGGTGAATTAAAGGACGGAGGTGATCATTGGCTGCTGCCTTTATGTGGCCGCCTGAAAGCTTTAAAGACACTGGGTCAGGGAAATGACGGAGAAACAGAAAAGACAAATATTTGATGATAGATTGAGTAGTGTGTGTGTGTGTGTGTGTGTGTGTGTGTGTGTGTGTGTGTGTGTGTGTGTGCGTGCGTGTGCGTGTGTGTGTGTGTGTGTGTGTGTGTTGAGAGGAAGAGATAGTGTTGCTGACAGCCTTTCAGTTTGCATAGACAACTGAGTGATGATGAGGTCTACGCTGTTTTGACAGATCATCCCCCCCCCCCGCAAACACACACACACACACACACCCACACACACACACACACACACACACACACACACACACACACACACACACAGATATGAGTGTAGGACTTTTTCATTTTGAGAATACTGGATTTAACTGAATATTCTCAGTTACTTCAGCGAACTACAGTATACTGATGCAGAGGTGGGTTTCTTCATTGTCGTGTTGTGTTCTAATCCAGAGTTGGTCTTCCTGAAGGAAATTTGCATGTTTTTTGTGTGAGTGAGTTGTTATGGACTATTCTGTCTGTGACAGAACAATTACCACGCATCGAGAGCATTCATTTGGCTTTTTTTTTTCCTTCACTGATTGAATCAATGGTTGAAGGTTACCTGCTTTTCAAAACCATGCTTTAAAGTAAAGGGGGATGCAGCCCACAGAGGTTAAGATGCAGGTCGAACTGATGTCACATTAAGTTCTTGGTTCTATAACTGTAGCCTGAAAGCAGAACCAACCAGATCAGATGTTGAGTTATACGTTGCTTTGGTATTTATTTGATTAAGCTCAGCCTGTCATTGATTTATGGCAGGAAAAAGTCAGTTTTCTCTGGTTGTCTGCCGGTTTTGTGGCAACAATGGAAAAAAAGTGATTGACCTGACATTTATGAACCCATTCTTTTTCCACACCTTTACGAGAAGCTGAACTGATCACCTGCTGATTCTAAACACATACATGAAGGTGAGGCCGAGTCTTTCTATCAAACTACAGTCAGAAAATAAAATTAATATGAACACAGAAATTTCTCGGGGTGCTAAACTATTATTTGAGGTATAAGATATGAATAGAAAAAGCAGCAAAAGTAAGAAAAAAATCATTTTAACTGCATTTTATAAAGGAGAGGAAATACAAAATGACAGCAGCTTTGCAATGTAAGTGTAATTTGTGTGAGTATAGAAGGTGTGTATGTTTTTAACTTAGGGAGAGGTTAAAATGCTTCATGGTGAACCTCAAGAACAAACAATCTGAGGAGTAGAAGCAGTATGTCTGAGGTATGACCTTTGTAATATATATCCCTAATGGCTTACCATAAAAAGGTTAACAGATCCTATAAGATGGCAGAGAACGCAGAAGTCAAAATTAAATTAAATTACTCGCATAGCAGACATGATAAAATAAGGCATGTGAAACGTCAGAAATAAATCTATGTATTATTTTAGAGCCAGGTGAAACAGACGAATGTGACCCGACTGTTAAAGAGATTTAAAGAGCATTCTTACAATGAAAAAGCTCTGACAACAAGGAGAAAACAGAATACAAACTAGTAGAAGGTGACATCATACATGATAGACTTTACATCTTAAAGAAAGAAATGCATCAGATTTGTGTTACACAGAGTTGTGTGACATTTTATTCCAGTTTGTCCAAAAGGAAATTGCTTCTGGATGCTCACACCAACAAGCCTGGCCAGTAAAATAATCCTTTTTAACATTTATGGAGCAGAGTATATTACAGGGCTATCTAATATGACACTGTAAACACACATACACACTCACAGTGCAAAACAGCTACACACACACACACACGCACACGCACACACACACATGCACACACACATAAAATGCTTGAATGTTCTAATGCAATGACACAGAGATTGATTCAGGCCACGTCCCTTCATATGAATTATTCTTTTGTGTAATCCTACACTGTGGCTTTTTTAATTACAGTTTTACTGTTTCTTTCTGCGTTGTACCAACATTTTAATGATTTGTGTATTTGCATTTCCACGTATGTTCACCTCCACACGAATCTCTCTTTTCATGGCAGCACAGACACAGAAAAACGATGAACAGACAGACAGATAGACAGAGGGAAAAAAGTGAAAAGCACAGAGTCTAAACAGGGAGAAATGGAGCACAGCACATCAATCATTAAGATGATTATTATGGCAGTTGCCATGGCAACACTCGCCCATCCCCCCTCTCCTCTCCCACTTTCCAACCCTCCCTCCCTTTCTTTTTCTCTCGAATCAATTCAAATGCACTTAAATGCCACAGCAGTAGAGTGACAATACTGCAAGTGTATATTAATATGAGAAAAGAAGAACATTCAACAAAATGTTTATTTTACAGTGTCCTTAAACCAGAATTGTAATGAAGCAAAGTTAAAGACAAAAAACAAATATAACGGTTTTTTGTTGCTGTGTTTGTTTGTTGGTTGGTTGGTTGGTTTATTTGTGGGATTCAGCAAACTTTTTTCATCATACATGGAAAAAGAATGGAAAGTAAGAATAATAGAATTATGTTTCATATTCAAATAAAGGAATATGTCCATCGGTTACGTTTATTTGACATTTACACCATAACACTACTAAACAGCTTCCTATGAAAGTACACACTGTACTACTGTGAATGCGTGTCTTTATGTATTTGTTGACGCGCCTTAAAAGTGAGTTTCCTTATCACACGCTCAAGTATAGAGAATCTCAGTGGTTCCACATGGAAAGAAGGAATGTTGTAATCTCCCTCACAGCCATTTATTTTAATGGAAAATTTTTAGTTGAAAACATTTCTTGTTTTGTCAAATATTACAAGAAGGAATTAGCAAATTCACAGCACACCATTCATAACATTGCAGAATATGTGGATCTTTGAAAAGAGTTTCTAAGTTGCCAAATGAGAAAATGTTAGGTTGCAAAAATATGAAGAATTATTGTGTAACATTTGCTGATGTCAGGACTTTTGAACTCTTTAACATACTTATATAAACACAAATACAATACACATTTTTGCAATCCATTGAAAATGAGAGCAACTATTTTAAACCTTTGCAATCTGAACCTTACATTTTCAAGTTTAGAAAAGAAAACTGCGAACAAAAGCGAACCATCGCCCAGCACTGGCATTCGATGAAGCATCGTGTCTCCACAACGTTTTCACTGAAGATCTGAATTATTCAAATGCAGAGAGAAAACTGAGGGTCACGTAAAGAAGAGGAGACAATGAAGAACCATTTTCATCTTCTCTGCTGCTGTAAAGGTGCTGCCATGTCAAACAGACATGACAGACCTGTCAGTGACGTTCAAGTCAGAAACAGTGCAGGTAACAAAACTGTCATGTCTAATGTTATTGCATGTCCAGAAATTTCAATGTCAACAACAACAAAACACTATGCTGAAAAAGTGATGTCCAGTTTTTTAGGATTTAATTATAAAATATGTTATGACAATGAAATCCCCATGAGATGTACTCCTCTTTTTTTTTAAAAAAGTGATTGATATTTTTATTTCCATTTTTAGAGTCTGTGACCCAGTGTGCAGGATCACCTGACATTGCATGTGATTCTCACAATCTTGTAACCTTTCACCTGCAGCTCAAACAAGCAGAAAGCCTTAGAGTCTAAAAGGCACGAGATTTTCTGCTGTCCCAAAGCTGACAAAGATGCTCTGACCCTCTAATCAGAGGATTGATCAAGAAAGATGGAACAACATTTCCCTCCCTTAGAAAGCTTCATAACTTTATTCTCACCCCCTAAGTGTACAAAAGTGTGGAATCTCCCTCGTGTTCAATTTTTTTGAGAAACACCTCTGGAATTTGGTGTCGATTCAGATGCATTTCATCTTTAAATTTTCTTCCATGTTGCTGGAGTTATTTTCCACATTTGCATTAAAATATTAAACCAATATCCAATATGTGAAAGGTTGTATGTGTCAATCTTACAGGATCACATCCATCCTTTGGTGCCTTTTTTTAAATTTTATTTTGTTTTAGTTTGTGTTTGTGTTTGTGTTTGTGTTTGTGTTTCTTTTTGAATGTCTCTGCATACAGAAAAAAAAAACATGCAACAAACAGGAAGCTATCTCAGCCAATACTTTAGGGCTCCAGAAAACAAAAACAGGCATCAGTTTACTTACATGTGTTGGTCATATTGGAACCATGTTGGATGTCCTGCTAAATATTTCTGTGTGAAAATCACATTTTCTGGAGTCTCGATGTCAAACGTGACTGAGATTGTTATCGTTGGAAAAATGCTTTCTTTGTTCTCAACCCTTATTGTCTGTCTTGTGTTAAAACACACACAGAGACTATATTATCATCACTCCACCAAACATCTGCTGAGAGAAATAAAGGAGAGAAAATTAGCTTCCTTCTCGGCACACCCCCCCCCCCATCTGTATTTTCTATTTTCTCAGACATGAGAGGATCGATGCAGCCTGATGAGAACATGTAATGACCCTATTAACAAGCATGCCTGTTTGTGTGTGCTATTTGAAATCAGGGCATTCTCATACAGTTTAGAAGCACTGAAGGGCTGCTGTTGTTGAAGCCGTGGCTTCAGATCACATTTTTGATGGTATAAATGTGTTTCTTTGTAATGCAGAGCCACAACATTTCAGGGGTGCGTCACCAAAATAATGATTTTTGTTTTACCTAATACAGCTGTTTTTAGCAGTGCAAATGGTTTCGGTACATATATATGTATATACAGGTTTATATGATTTACAGTATGTCTCAGTGATTTCTCCTTCCCTCCAATAGAATGAGGTGAGGTTTGCGTTTGGTCATAAAGCATCAGCTGCCACTTTCAGTGTCCCTATTATCTAGGAAAACCTATAGAACACCTCATTACAGTCTTTATAAGGAACATTTTTCGGTTGAATATACACTGCTGTTACTGTTGAGCTAGAATACCCATTTTCCTCCATTATTTCAGAATGGCAACAACATGAAAATTATCCGCACTATCTAGATCCCACCAAAGGGACGCAGGTAAACCAACCCTCTAATGCAGCTCTGACGGTAGTAACCAACCACTCATGCCTATAGGGTAGGAGTGCCCTCCACTCTTAACAATTACATCTTAATTGTATTCTTATTAAGTATCAGAGCATCTAAAGAAGAAAGAGAAGTTATGGACCCCAAAACATCCAGATGGCCCATTTATTATTTTTATATTGCTGAGGTAATGAAAAACATGATTGTAAAGTAGAATCAAAATCCCTCTTTGACTATCTGAACATTATAGCTGTGATGAAATCAGGTTTAATTGGATTAGTTTGAACTACAGATCCACTTAATTTGTAAGTGAGTACATTACCGCCCTGTAAAGTTGATTTGATGGTTCACACTTAATGCCCTACTCTACTGATCCAGCTGGTGCATTAAGAACATTATTAGTCTTTTAGAATGTTTGAGGCCATTAGGATACTTTAAGTCTAGTATTTACACTGTTTTATATTGCATTCTGCTCTCAACCATCACCTGAGAAACAGGATTTATATATTTTTTTATTAGAACCTAACTTTGCTTAATGATTGACAGTATAAAGATGACCAAAAATGAGGAGAGATGGATAGAGGGAGGGAATGACATGCAACAGACCCCGTGAATAGATTCAGTAAAAATCTTAATGATTTATTCCATGTCTTTAAAAAAACAATGACAGAATGTATGATTAGTATTTTGTCATGGATCCCATGTTCATTTTGCTGCAATGCATCTAAAGCGTCACATCCAAGGATCCAGGGTTGGCCTCACCCACGGGGGGGGGGGTCACACTCAGGAGTCCCTGGTATAAAATAATTTGGGACTCGTTGCTTCAGGACATCAAAATGCTTCAGCGTTCCCAGATTTTGAGCACTTAGCGAATTCTGTCCATGTTTGGCGCTGATCGACATCTCAAAAAAGCTTAAAAAGAAACATTTGCTCATCAGGAAATGAAAACCGTGAACCAAAACATGCCAAAATGTGATCATTCACCACGGATCCACCTGTTTCACAGTAATCATATCTATTCATAAATTAATATCAACCAGTTCCTAATCATCACGCTAGAGGCCCACCTGAATGTTTCATTTTGTTGTGACACATCAGGGTCGATGTGTGATCCACAGACAACGAATTACCGAGACTAGTGGAGACAACAGAGCTCACCCTTCTCTTATAATTACTGAGGTGGATCATTTAAAGATATACACTAATCTGTCATGAGATTATGACCTGTGAACATTATGATTTATGGATTAACAGGTGAAGCGAATAGCTATGATTAATTTTTTTTATCATGGAACTTGTTAGTGGCTGGGTCATATATTGGGCAGCAAGTGAACATTTTGCCCTCACAGGTGATGTTAGAAGCAGGAAAAATGGGCACGCATTAAGATTTGAGAGAGTTTGTCAAGGGCTAGACAAATGGCTCAAAGCATCTCCAAAATTCTAGTTGTTGTGGGGTGTGTTCAGCGGTCAGCATCGATCAGAAGTGGTCCCAGGAAGGAAAAGCAGTGAACCGACAACAGGGTCATGGAAAGATCCCATTTTCCTTCAGTTAACATCAGCCTTATACCTTACTGATGATGTATGAATATTAAGAAAACCATTAGAAGAGCATTTTCCTAAATAGTGTTTTTTGTTTTGTTTTTTACCACATTGTAAATATGTGTACACTAATAATATACATAAATAATACCACATATGTGCTCTTCTACTATCTCTATCCTGAGCATCGGTGGTGTGTGCTGGACACACAAGTCCAGTCTGTGGACTAGAGATTGAAAAAAAATCATATTTAGGAGTTGTAGTACGATAACAGTATTTCTGACGAATCCTTTATTCTAACAGTTCGGTATGATCATGAATATGTGCTCTTAGTCTTTGCTATTGAAACATGGCTGAGGGACGGTTGAGTAAGATTGAAATACTCTGCAGCTTTTTGTGAGCAGAAGACTGAACCACCATATAGTAAAATGACTCGGTGGATGACATTTAGCTAAGTTCAGGATGATGGGGGAAACGTTCTCTCTCTTCCTGTCTCTATCTATCTGTCTGTCTCTCTGTGTTTTCTGGGTCTCTGCTCTGACACAATTACACTTCAGCTCCTATCAGCTCCTGGGACGCTCCACTGCACCCCAGGAATGGAGACACACAGAACTGCTAGAGTCACTCTCTGAAGTTTTTTTTTTAATCCTGTCACGCTTTTGACTAAAATAGATTTTTAAATTAAAATGGAACATGTTACTACCCCTATATTAGGTTTCAATGAATAAATCTAAAATCAGTCATATCTTCGGTAAACCTTTCAACAGTAAAGTCAATTAACACTTAAAGTTTCATCAATTTTCACTCTTCTTAATCAAGATGCAATTGTGTTTGCTCAAAAGGATACTTCAAGATTATTGTGTGCACAGCTTCAGGAAGGAGGTCAGCTTGGATGGATGTTGTCATGACTGCATGCCATTTCCTGCTGAAAGTCCCTTTTCTATTATTATTACATTTAACTTCACTGTAACACATCTTTAATAGCTGATTTGTCCTGTACTGTCCTTATAATAAACACGTTTATGTGTAGTGGCTACCACTTCCCTGGAAAAGACAGTTTCATTGACTGTTTCTAGTCCTTATTGCTGCTTTTTTGTGTTTTTCATTGTACTTTTTAGCTCCTAATCAGACTCAGTATTACAACATAAAATTATTCAGCCACTAAACCTGAACCATAAATGTCCCCAAAGTGAAATGCACACTTTGCACCTCAGAGAGTAATCAACAATATTCACTTTGTCATTTACCTTAAACTAAAGTTACGTCAGCTGCATCTCTCCAGCATATGCATGTTTACGTAATGGTAAAAAAAAAAAAAGGTTTTAATTATTTAGTTGCTGCTCAAGAACACAGAACCGCATTCATTTTGGACACAATGTCAATAATAAAATATAAAATAAATATATACTGATAATCAATACAACATCAAGAGATTGAGCCAACTGTTTGACATCGGTGCAAACAATTCTACAAACCATGTAACAGGAAAAGATCCTCCTCCTCCTCCTCCCCCTCATCATCATCATCATCATCATCATCGTGATCATCATCATATTACTAGTCATTTATTTCTTCTCTTCTTCTTTGACTTCCTCTTCATCTTGTCAGATGCAGTCATCGTCATCATCAATGCAATTTTTTTCTTTTGTGGGGAAAGAAGAGGAAGATGATGTGATGGTGATCAGTGTGATGAAGAACAGAAAATAAAAGCATAATGCGATGATGGTGATGATAATGTAGTATATTGAGGAGCAGTGAAGGTGAGATAGACCTGACAGCTTGTGCTAAACCGGTCCAGTCCCCCTCTCTGAACCGGTTGCTGGTCTACATAACATTAGCTGAACACAGTGCAGACCCTACAACCCACTGTTGCCATTTCCACCACCATTCACCACAACACAGCAACTTAAGAAAGTACTGAGTGGGGAAACCCCATCAGTGAGAACAAAGGAAGCCTCTGGGGTGACAGGTAGGAAGGACATCATCAAACCTCAGAGGCCCAGTTCCTGTCCTGAGCATGAAAACAAAGCCACAGCTAATAAAGACACATCATACAGTTTGTGACATGAAAACGTCCTGATGATCTGTCTGTCTGTCTGTCTGTCTGTCTGTCTGTCTGTCTGTCTGTCTCTCTATCTCTATCTATCTATCTATCTATCTATCTATCTATCTTTCTATCTATCATCCATCCATCCATCAATCTATCTTTCTTGTTCTTCCTCATCCCTTGTGATCTCTTGTGGGCTATGGTCATTCAGGAGTTAATGATGTCAGTGTTAATGCGATCTAGGCCAAGGGCACAATGGACACACACACACGTGCGCACACACACGTGCGCACAAACACGTGCGCACACACACACACACATACACACACACACACACACACACACACAGGGTAAACAGTGAGCGAGGGTCAGACAGATGGTCAAGTTATCAAACAGCAGGGGAATTCAAACCATGATGCGCACCACACAAACATACATATATAGTTAGAATCTATCCTTGTTTAGATTTTTATATATATATATATATATATATATATATATATGCATTTCTTTCTTTTGTGGGGAAAGAAGAAAATCGAGAAGAAAAAAAATATATATATATAGCCACTGTTAGGCTTCAGAACCATGGATAAAGGCAGATCATGTGACCATGGCATGAGGATATTAGCCAAATGCAAACGGTCTGACAAACGTAACAGTAACACCCAAAAGATTCAGATTTCACGTCATGTCAAAATACCTCAGTAAGTGAACAGTTCGCTCTGATGTCTAATTTTCGACTTTCCTGTTGGTGCGTCATCTGCAGCGTTTTATCCTTTTTTTATCCACATCTCTGCAAACGTCTGAGCAGGGAACAAACACAATATCAGCGATGAAAAGAAGAATGTTTAGTGTGAATGATCTTGAAGATCAAGACTGCTGGCAATTCAGGTCACGGTGACAGTCAGAGCCAGCAATGTAAACTATAGGCTACCTGTAAGAAAACTGTCACAACCTGCCTGTTTTGTCATATTTTTTAAATCATTGGCAGTGTTGTCCCCCCGAGGATAACACTCATTCAGCAGATGGAGACGAACATCTGAACAGTTGCTTGCTTTTATGACAACAACAAAATCAACACTGAAAACTAAGGCTTTTGGTGGCAAAACAATAATTTATTCACAAATATAAATATATAACCAATAGGAACATATGAACAATATAAACAAATATTGTTTTATCTTTGACATAAAACTTGCTGGCCTAGACTTCTTCCTGGTAGCGATCAGGTGTTCCAATTTGTGCCTGCCCATTTGTCCCTCTAGCCTGCTATCTGGGTTGTGGTTATATGGTGATCTTGGAGTACAATGGCCTTCATCAGTCATCATCCTCCTCAGCCCCCCACCCCTGCACTTCCTCCTCCTCTACCTACTCCCTCTCCTCCTCCACTATGTATTACTTCACCACCCTTCGCGTGATCTCTAACAGTGTTTTACACTCTTCTGGGTTTAAAACATGTTAAACATAGAAGCCTGAAAGAAAGATGCAGCAAATTGTTTTGACCAGTTTTGTGACCTTCTGATGAACGGGTAGTAAAGCAATTTTGGTCCAGATTATCAACATATGGAGGATTTGTAGGTCAACAACACACTTGAACTGGGACACCTTGATCAAGAAGAAGAAGGAATAGTAGACGAAGAACATGTTCAAGTGGTTGCTCTCCTAGTGCCAGATCTGACATCAGGAGATCTGGATCTGAAAGACTGAAATCGATCTTCAACCATAAAAATGTTCTGAATGTTGTGTTATGTAGGATTAGACCTGAAAAAATAAAATAATGAAAACAGTTTGGGTTGTTTTCAGTACCGAATGTCACGTTTCAGTTTCGTTTTCATTTGAGAGAATTCATATAAACTATCTTAAGGAACATGCTATGCAATTTCCTCCGGGATTAATAAAGTATCTATCTATCTATCTATCTATCTATGGTCTCCACAGAGAATGATAAAGGCGAATTAGCTTCAAAATAATTCAGAGCCAGAATCCTGTGACTGAATTGTGTGCATCTGAACTTCCTGTTAAAAGTGGTTGAGATCTTGTGATGTTGCAGACTGACGAGGAAGTAGATTAAATAATCGATGCGTCTCTCTGCTGGAGAAGGTGAATCTATTATGACGCCGTCGCAGGTGTTGTGTCTGGTTGGCAATGCTGCTGACGTCGTCTATTCATATCAATCCCTCCAGCATCTCCAGCGTGGAGATAACATCCGTCATGAACTGCATCCATCCTGTCAGGGAGTCCCAGGTTGTCATTTCCTCTGCTTGAAGCAACAGATCAATACTTTTAATGCTTTCATCAAACTGACCATCTGCACAGATGTTACACCTCACCGATGTCACGTGGAAGTATTCTAGTTCTATCCAAGCCTGTTGTCGCTGCTGCTGTTAACTAGTCATGGATTAGTTATTACTAGTTAGCATTAACTATTGACAGATCTGACCTCACTGACAGGACAGAACAGAAGAGGAGAACACATGCCAGATGTTTATTATCTGGTAGAAGAGAATAGAAGGTAAAAACATGTAAACAGATTTTTCTGAAGCTCATTACCATATAATTTCACGTCTGTTTGCTTTAATCAAACATTTCTTTTTAATTTCTGCATGACTTTTTGTCAGGATGTCACATGGATGCATTTACTTGAGTGGACCAGTAGCTGTCTTTCATATTTAAAGATTAAATTTTCTAGATGGAAGGGTGGTGGTCATTATCTTACCTGGGGGGCCACTAGAGGAAGAGTCTGTTCCAGGCTGGACCATATCAAGTACTCAAAAAAAAGTACAACTGATCCAGTCTTTTCAATTGTTATTAATATAGACATTTCAGAATGTGTCAAGTGGACCTTTTTAAAAAATGTATTGTAATAAAGTCAGCTGCATGGACTTAGATTATTACCAGTCAGCCTCAGCTGTGAGAATATCCAGATACAGAACTAACGAAAATAGTGAAAAAAGGTCTGAAAGTTCTTGATGTGCATCGGAAACTACCACACAGTCAATAAAAAGGGCATGTTTTAAAGGAAAGCATTTTTTTTTTAAAAACTGTTCTTACATGTAAAAACTTCCTTATTTGGTGAATTGGGACTTTGATGCAATTTTCAAGAGTGCAATCTAAAAGTGAACCAGCATTACTCGGATGTACTTTGAAGGATTCGGACAGTTATTGACAGTGTTGTCACAGATCTGAAGTAAATGCTGCATTGAATCCGAAATATTGTAAGCGGATCACGAAATCCATCAATTCAAGTATTGTTTACTGAAGCAGAAACTTGTGGTATATCAAATTCTGCTTTTGTAAATGAATAGTGAAAACTGAGAGATTTGTATTTTTGTTTCTGATGACATAAAAAGAAAGATCACGTAGCAATCAGTAAGCAGTCTTGTTTCCAGAGTGGTGATTTGTGGGTTATGTGTCATCTTCGGCAGACTCTTGCAGGTCCAACCATTTCTTTCATGTAGCTTTAGTGCCCCCTGCTGGTCTTCAGGGGAATTTACCCGCAGTCCGTCATGTATTTGGTTCAGAAACTAAACTCTACATTAAGTTGAACTTAATTGTGTCAGCACAAAGACAATACACTTAAATATATTGCACCGCCTATCGTTATATTACACCGCTATAAAGTGAACATGTCGTGATTATATGCTTAAATTTAAATTTTAAAATTACATTTTCATTCGAGGATTCAGAAGACAGAGTCAGATGGAGGCAACTGATTCGCTGTGGTGACCCCTGAAGGGAAAAGCCGAAAGAAAAGAAGAAGATAGGACATGCATTCATTCATTCATTCATTCATTCATTCATTTTCTTCACGCTTCATCTGCGTTTGCGGGTTTTTTTAACATTTCCCGGCGGACTTATGGGCGAATGGCGGGGGATACTCCTAGCGCGACGGCGGTGCACCGTGGACAGTGGACAGTGACGTAAAATCGCTGACCAAAGAGGTGTGATGCCTCATTGAAACAGCAGAGGGCGCTGTACTAATACAGCGTGTTGTCTGCCGCTCACAAAGGCGTCACTGCTTCACATTACTGTAGTTTATTTCTTTCCTCCATGGGATCGTTCCACTCATGGTCATTCGCTGGTTGAGCGTGTGACAAAGGCGTTTTCAATTTTATATTATTTATATGTTGCATTTATCCTTTATGTCATTCATCTTGTTAGCCCCTCCTTTTCTCGTTGTGTATCCAATCAGTGGGCTTTTATTCCCACAGTTCAATATTAAAATTCATTAGATCAACGCTACAAATTTAAAAAAAAAAAAAAAAAGACAACAAAGGTATGAACACAAAATGCATACACATACCAAAAACAAATCAACTTTATGTCATAAAGAATTTTTTCCCACATGTATTGCTTTTTAATAACGTGTCAACATTACTTGCACACCTGAATTTCATCTGAGCTGGTGTTGAGAATAAACCCAAGAATATCTCTTTTGTTTTTTATGACAAAAACTGATAAATAATAGTTTTATATTGTGCACTTATAATTTGTGTTATAATTTGTGTATGCTAAACCAATTGATAAATTATTGACAGAATTTGTGTGAGTAGGTAGAAAGATAGAAGATAAATATATACCGGTACTTTATAATCCTGAGGGAAATTCCGTCGGTAAGGGTAGGAAAGGGTAGGAGTAAGGGTGGGAAAACAAATCAATTTTATGTTGTGTCTCCATTAAAGTTAGAGAATATAAAATTCTTTCTTTCCAAACCTATGTCTCACGGAATTGAAGCGAATGGAATCAAAAGCATGCCAGTAGGCAGCAGCATGAATTAAGAAGTAATGCCTGACAATCGAGTTAATTGTTGCAGAAGATGAGATGCATTTGCAAATTCTAATGATCAGTGATTATCATGACACAGAGTTATCTCTGAAACTGCTATAATTAGAATCATCACGAACAACTATTAGCTTCAGCAGTGCAACGTTGCAATCAGTTGTGCAATGTAACAGCAGTCTGCTGGTTCTCAGTCATTCAGCTTGAGGTAAATCAAGAAGAGCATGAAAAGAACTGGACTTGCTGAAGGTTGGTTTGACATTGATGGCTTCTTCAAGCCCTCTCTCAAACCATCTGTCTTCTTTGGCCATGAAGTGTGTATTTATATCCTCAAAAGAATGGCCCTTCTCTTTCAGGTGCAGATGGGCAGTCCTGCCCTGAGTCGTTTGTTCTCCTGGTGTTGTGCCGTCCACTTGTGGAGTACTGTAGTTGGTTTGTCTCCTCAATCTACATGTCTGGATGCATATACTACACAACCATCCATTCATTTTCTTGTACTGTAGATGAAATGATCACAATAGTCTCGTCATTCTTTCAGTAACACTGTGCAGAAGACATGCAGAATAATGTCTCACTATTACATACTGACTGTGCACCACTATCTTTGAAACAGCGAATACACCTGTGTCATCCTGAAAAAAACAACCACACCCTGAAACACCTTCCAGAATTTGGATACCCATATTTGAACATGCCCGCGGTACGTTTAATTGTCTTAGAGACAGAGAGACAAATGCAACTGAGTAAACAGAACATTTATTCAAATCAGGTAAGTCTCCATGTTTGCCAAATGGATCAGTCTGTCTGTCCTTAATGGAAGTCAACTGTAGGAATAACTCAGTCCACAGGGAATTGAAGAGAGAACCAGAGGGTGGCTCTGATGGAAAGGTGTCAGTTCACCTCCTGAGCACTGCCAGGGTGCACTTCAGCGTGTGTGTGTGTGTGTGTGTGTGTGTATACCCCAGCCTATAAGTGTGTAAAATTAGAGTGTAAGAAAAATGTTCCCATTTAGGATGAATTAACAATGGATTAACTGTCTGTAGGTGTTGTCTGAATTACCTTTGATTTTATTTGCATGTTTTTCAATACCGGACGTATGAATTGAAGGTCTACTGGACATCACGTTGGAGTGTGGTGTGAACATTTCAAGGCGCCTCTATCAGTTCCTCAGGATTTTTCAAGTGGAGGGTTGCTGTACTATTTCACTGTATGAACCTGGACTATTTGTGTGACCTTTATTTGTAGAACAATACAGATTTGATTTGTATTTAGATTGTGTGTGGTGGAACATATAAATAATTTGTTCTAATCTTAGATTAGTGGGAGATGTAAACTAGGCTACATCGTGAGGGTTAATGGTGAAAAAAAATGTATAAACCAGTCTCACATTGTGGCTCACCATTGTGTTTCTGCTAGTCTCTGGACTTGATTGTGGTCTGTATATATTATTGGATGGATCAATCCACTGTTGATATTTAAACACTGGATATTTATCTTGTTACATTTATAGTTTTAGTAAGTCTGTTATAGTTTATTGTGGTACGGTAAAAATTTTCAGGAGTCACCGTCTACTGCAGCACAAACACACACACACACACGCACGCACGCACGCACGCACGCACACACACACACACACACACACACACACACACATGGATCCATGGATCACGTTACTTTATTGGTTTAAGCAATGAAATATTCAAATTAGTCAAGCTCTATTGGCAACGGAAAGAAAACAATTATTATTCTTTTTTAAATAAACTTTTATTTGTTAGACTTTCTTAAGTTGCAGAAAGAGGCAAAGTTAGAAGACTTTTTTAACCTGGATCAGTTTGTAGTTTGTATGTCAGCATTTCAGCAGGATTACACAAAAACAGATTTCAGTGCAGCAGAAAGCCCCATCACATTTTGGTGCAGATCTGGATCAAGAGGCAGATGCAGGATGTTTTTCGTCAACAATAGAGCTTTTTTCACCTTAAGAAAAATTTAACAATACAATATACTGCATATGTGTGTGTGTGTGCAATTTGGTACAAATCCAAAAAATGAAATTATCCAACAGATTTAATGCTTGGTATGCCAGCTGTAAATATAAATATACCTAGAAGCATTCATATACAAAATGATTGGAGCTCTACTGATGGGAGTTTTAAGTAATAATGAAATGTGTCCATAATATAACCTGCACCTCCTCTTAAATCTTACAGGGATGTTGTGTTGTTTTTGTGTAAGCATTGCATCCCATTCTCCAAGAAGAAGAAACATTTTTGTATTTGCCCCAATTCAAAAATGACAAAAATGTAACATTTAAAAGTGTTTGTAACTTTTTGAATAATCATGCAAACGAACAAACAAACAAAAAAACAGTAGCAAAAACACAGTCTCCTGGAGGTAAATATTATGTTAGAAGTACAGTTTGCACAGGGTGTGTTTAGCCTGTGCAGCAGTTCTAATGTAGTACATTCAGACCTGCCTAAGGTCGTGTGTGTGTGTGTGTGTGTGTGTGTGTGTGTGTGTGTGTGTGTGTGTGTGTGTGTGTATACAGGTATATCTGTGACTTTTATTTTCTCTCATTTCAACAGCAGAGAAAGTCTGATATAAATCCCACTTCATCTAATTCGCATCTAATTAGGGCATGAACAGGAACACACACACACACACACACACACACACACACACACACACACACACACACACACGCATGCACAAAAGCTCACGGTGAAGGTAAGAGATCAGTAATTCAAGTTCCACTCCTTCCATCCCTCCATTTCCTTTTCCGTCTTCATAACTTTTATTTTTACTCTTCTTCTGTAATGAAAGATAAAATCAAATTATTAAAAAGACAATTGATAACCATGTTAACTATATTTTTATGCCAGTAGAATATGTTTAGGTAACTTCTTACTTATAGAAGCTCCAGAGTCCTAGATAGGTTGTGCAATGAGAATGTTCCTACAGATGGAGAAATTATGTTTCATTTTGTTGGTATGAAAAAACGAGCGTTAATGTGTTACATTTGTCCAGACTGAAAGAACTCATAGATACAATTTCTAGAAACGATCGTGAAGTCTTTGTCCCACAACGTCCATTTTAGTGACACGTCTCACAAATTATCTGGGGAGTAGACACATTCTTGCTGTCTTCTGTCTTGCTCACTGAATCGTACCTGAATACTGACTACTATCAATCAATCAACTTCAACTCAATCAACTTTTATTTATAAGCTTAATCATATCTGAAGACATTTCAAAGCGCTTTACAGATAGAAAGCCAACAATGCCCTCCAGAACAAGCATAAGCGACAGTGGCGGGGAAAAACTCCCTCATTGAGGAAGAAACTCCGGGCAGGACCCATGCTCTGGAGGGCGGTCATCCGCCTTGACCTTACGTATGTATTACGTATGTAAAGTACTACAAATGTAGCTGGAGGCAGTATCTCACTATCAATATCACAATTCATATTCTATCAGTGTGCAGTGGATATACTGCAAAAGCAACAAAAAAAATCATCTGGCCAAGAACATTTAGAGGAAAATTTGCAGACTTTGATCAAATGACACATTTCCACTCCCAGATCTGTTTACTTTACAGACCTATAAAATTTTCTCAAACACCATCAGTTTGTATTTCAACTTGTGCCACTTGTCCAAAACCAAAAACGTGCAAAAACATTCCCATCAACTATTTTCTTCTTCTTCTTCCTGTGATTGTGATCTTTATTCCACAGCAACATCTATTGTTATTAGCCAGTAATAGCCGGTTGTATTGGTCAGTATCTCAGGTGGGTTTGTGTTGCTGGGACCCCACAAGTATCAGTTTCCATTGTAAACAAAAGTCCTCTGTTCTTTCTCCCCATGTCCCCCTCCCTTTATCGCCTCCTCTTTCATCCGTCTGGCGTTCTCACTTCCCTTCTCCACAGTAGCCATTTATCTCATCTTCACTTTGCTTCATACATTTTGCTAGACTTATCATTTTATATATTATAGACTGTATGAACTATAATTACATTTCCTTTGTGAAGAAATCTGTGATGTGTTGCTTTGTAACATAAAATAAGTTTGCAATTTTGTATTGAAATCATGGCATTTGTTACAGGTTATGGTCGACATTTCTTGTGTCTGTGACACTGTTGTGTACTACGGTTAATTAGAAGAGAAAGCAGCAGACTGTTTGCTACAAACAACATTATGCAGCTCTTCTGCAGGACCTTGCTATTCTGTTTTACATAGCGTGGAATGCTAACCTGACCACATTCCCTCAGAATAAAAGTCGTATCTATCTTCACCTCTTCTGTGTTTCTGCCCCGTTGTACCTCTGCTGCTGCTGAGCTACATCCCCTTACTCTACATGCAGAATATAGGCTGGTCCCAGATTAGTAAACGAACTGGGTTAGTTCTTCCAGGGCTTGATTCATTACACTGTGGTACCAGGGGAACCAAATACCTCAGGGACAGTATGTCTATTTCCATTTTAAATCTGTCCCTCATGATGAAATATACCGAACCTACTAACACGTCTAGGTCAAAATCTGGTATACGACCTACAATACACTCAGTGGTCAGTTTGTTTGTTGTTGGTATCTATCGTGTGAACAATTAATTAAACACTACCTGAAATAGTTGTGGAATGTTGATTTAGAAGGAAGACATGAAATAAAAGTACGAAAGACACTCCCTACTTATATGTACAAATGTTTGATAAATTTGATCATTTTAATTTCATACAGTGCTTGTTGTTTGAGGTGGATTCATTTGGTGGTCTCCCTCACATCTTCTAGTGTATTATATTAATACTATATATGAAGAAGAAATGTATCTTATTTATTCCCTTGGGGAAATTATTTAGCTACTCTATCTTATCACACACACACACACACACACACACACACACACACACACACACACACACACACACACACACACACACACACACACACAAGGGGACTGTAAGCATGCAGATAATAGTGAGAGGTAGAGCGGTGGGCATCTACTTCATGTTGCACCCCAATGAGCAACTTGTAAGGGGATGGTGCCTTGCTCAAGGGTGCCTCAGCAGTGTTCTGGAGGTGAACTGGCACCTCCCACTGCCAGTTCACCCTCGGAACTTTTTGGTCCACTTGGGCCTTGAACCGGCTACCCTCCACTCCCCCGCCCAAGACTTGACTGAGCTACTGCAGCCCCAATAGAGACATTCTGTTACATTCAATGCAATCTGGAAACCGTAAAATATTCTAAAAGGATGAGATAAAAGATTATCATATTATTGGCAGGACCTTAACTGTACTAGAAACTTGCCTAGGTAGATGGTGTGTGTCCTGCTATCACATGGATAGCAGGACCCAATATTTCCAGATTTCATAGATAGAAAGTCTTTGATGATTTCTGGACATTTATTTATAAATGTTTGCAGTTCTTTTTTGTGAAAACAACAGAGCCCACATCCTTACCTTCTATACTTTAACTGCATGTCCTGTAGTATGTCTGGGGTAAAGGTGGAACATGAAAGTCACTGGAAGGCGGCAAGGACTGTCCGGTCACTCAGCGGCTGGGTGGGACGGAAGTTGTCGCCCAACAACCCATCATTCCCATCTAGCAGCTCCGCCCCTTTGACGTGGGACCGCAGTCTTCGGAACTCTTCAATCTATACAGATAAAATAGAAATGCCCTCAGCGTAGAGGACAAAAACTCACGTCAAGTCTCGACACATGAGAGTTTTGTCAAATAAGATCAACAAAAGCACAGTGTTATTCCCGGAACTTGTGACCTTTATAAGAATTTAGTTAGTAGTCTGCATTGAAAAAAGATCCCAAAAAGAGTCTCTTAATTTTATTGTTGACAAAGAGGAATAGGATCTGAAATTTGTATTGTGCTGCTGTCTGACTAAAAATAAATTTTAATTTGCCCTTTGGCATTGGTTATTCAGCATTATAATGGTTTGAATTTGCTCTGCACTGGTGTAAAAGTGTTCCTGTAATAGTTCTAGTAATTTCAGATATTAACAGGAACAGCATTTGCCCAAAGCACGGTAGACAGTGAACAGCCTGTATTTACTCAGCACACACTGTGAGCTTTTTACACATCATTTTGAATAAATCATCTGTTGATATTTTCTTGCATCGATCAAAATGTTTGCCCTGAATTGATGCAGAAAGAACCCCAAGGGCTGACATCCTGTTCATGTGTAAACACAGTCATTGCAGATATTATCACTTCCATAGCGTGTATTGTATGATGGATGACTACATTGCTCAAAACAAACATGACAACAGTTCCCGTGCTCTTGAGCTATGGACTTAACAAAAGGATTATACTGCACTGTCTCTGTGCAAAAACATGTGCACATAGCAACTGTTGAGTGACTTACACAAACACACAAATGCACCTTAGCATGCACATATACACTGTGCATATACACATCTCTAGTAACCTTTTAGTGGCCAATAATTGCCAGATGCGCTCTGTGTGAGGACACTCCTGCTGCTGCTCATGCTCATCTAACAGTGGGACCATGGCTAAAACAAGAAACGCCAAACAAGGTACATTTATGCAACGTATGACGCTGACTGTCTACAAAGTTTTCTATGCACTGAAATTATGAGGCGCTAACTTAATTTTGTGGCTCTCTCTTTCTCTAAAAACTTGCGTTTCAATGAGTGAATTTTCAGTGAGAAAAAGTATTTAGTTAATCAGTGTCAAAATAATACTTTTTGAAAAAAGAAATGTTATTTGCTATTTTAGCAATTTTCTAATAGATCAAAAATTTAATCACACACATGTGTAATTATAGTGTAATATTTATACAAGTACTTTAACTGCCTTTAAAGTGCTTACAGTGTTAAGTATCCAGTTGTGCTAGGTGGCCAACTTTAATTTATTTATTGACTAATAATTTGCATATAAATTAATTTAACATTTGTGTTGTTGTTTTGAAGGCTGACCTAAGACCTGGGGAAAGGAGTTTAAAGTTATGCCTTGGATTAATACTGGCCCATTAACAGTCATGGTAATTTTATGGGCTTTTCACCCTCAAAAAGACAAATTTAATATATGCTAACCTAAAATCACCAGCATGTGCACCATCTGAAGTGGGAGTGTGAACCATATTAGTCGACAAGATCAACTTCTCTGCTGCGAGCGAAAGATTCATCTCGTCTCCCCCTCTGGTTTTTACATCTCTATCAACATTTGGAGTCAATAAAATTACATTTAATAAATGGCTAATTTTTTGTTTTCCAATCAACGTTAGTATTCATGTAAAGAACAAGTGTCTGATGCTGGTTTGTTCTCCACCAGAGAAAAACAATCTATACTCTTGAGTTGTTAAATCCTTTACTACCTTCACCACAAGTTAAAAAGTGAGCTCTGTGGAGACTGGGATTATATCAAAAGAAGATGTGTGAAGATATTTTATTTTTCGCTTTGGTAATTTATTTATTTTTTTTGCCTAGCTTTTTTTTTGCCTAGCATTTTTGGGACAATGGTTCCTTTAATATCAATACGAGGATCAGATTCAAGTCAGATCTGTTTACTTCTGTCTACAGATTTATTCCATTTCAGTCTTGGACAACCAGGTAACTAGTACTAAGATCTCCCCAACACCTTTCAACAGCCAGTTCTGCTTTCTTTTTTTGATATTTATGTTTTACCTGTAACTGTGAAATGGTGAGAGGGTATCGGTACAGGATCCAAATCACTTTTTCACTACAGGGTGGCGTGGTCAGTGATCCCTCGTACACCCAATAGTCTCGTAGTAAAGGATCTGAAGGCAGAAAAAAATGGGATGCAAAAAGCAGTGACAGCAGCTTGCTAACCTGCATATGCTAACCACAGCTAAAATTGAAAGCGATACGGTCTACAAACCATCTGCAAAGTATTTATCTGGTGTTCATCTTGATAATGTTTTGCACATTAATAAAGCACCAGCTGTTTACATATTGAATATTGGAGAGTAATGGCATCCTGGTAAAATGTGTTCTATTCTATTCTATTCTATTCTATTCTATTCTATTCTACTCTGGAAATGTAATCAAACAATCAACAGTTTTCACAAGGTTTCATTCTTAGTCATTTTTTGCTCACCAGGTAACAGGGTGTTGGGATTGAAGCAGGGGATTATCTTGCTCTTTCCCTGTTGGTACCAAAAATTAATAATAATTGTTGTGATCACAAAGTGATTACTCATCAAGCATCTTATACATATGCAGGAAATGATCATTATCATCATTATTATTCTCACCTTGTACTGCAGGTCCTGTAAAACTTCAGTGATGGCTTTCAGACCCAGATGCTCCTTACCAATCTGATAAAAGCACAACACATTAAGTTTTTGTGGACTGTAGTGGCTGCATGATTTGTCAATGTATCTTCTAAAGACCTAATGAAGTCACTAAAGGGAGCAAACAGGAAATATGAAGTGAAGGAGATATTAAAAACTCAGTGTTTCCGGAGTGTAACCAGGATTGACCTGATAGCTGGGGTTTTCTCATTGTAGGTATTCTGATGTGGAATGGTTTCCTCTCCTCATAAACTACAGAATTTTTCCAGCACTGGAACTAAGAACCAATGCAATGGAAAATCAATTTTGTAGGAATGTAACTGAAGTTGTTTTCCAACTTGTGCAATTGTTCTAAAATTACACAGGAAGGTTCAAACCAATCTGTAATTAGTATGTTCTCTCATTAAGATCAACAGTTGCATGTCAAAATTAAAGTGTGTGATGTAACAATTGGCACTGACAATAGTGAGCAATTTTAGGAATGGGGGGAGGGAGGGAAAAACATTATCTGCTTAGGGCGTCATAAAGGTTTGGACAGCTGCAGGTTAAGTCAGTTTGTACCACAATAAACTAGGAATCAAAGAATACCGGGAAACACAATTCTGTTATGATCACTAATGATCCTCATCATTATTATCATCACACGTAAATTAATAAGATAGTTTTCACTTAAAAACAGGTCAAAACACCTGAAAAAAATCACTTGAATGAGCAGAGAAACATCAAGCTTTTCCCACAAGTCCATTTGACTATATTCAACTCAAAGATCACATGACCTGAATGACTGAGAGTCTTCACAAGCAAGTCAGACCCAAGTGTCTCATAACAGAGAGAATACTAATTACTATGCATGCTGAGACTAGAAGAGCCAGTCTAGTGATGACTAGACAACCAAGTAAGTCATGCATTCATTTAAAGTTGTCTATCAGGCCACATGGGCAACAGTTGAATTTGAAAGCCAGAGAAGGGGTTGTTTGTATATTTTGTACATTTAATGTGTATCAATGACTGTTATAAATTGCAGTGTCAAAATAAAATGGAAAAATATACATGTTTAATCTCAAGGTAATACCAACTGATCTTGGTCTGAAAAGCCAATTTATATTAACATTTCTTCTTTGAACATGAAGCATTAAATGGAACCTGCTGTCCAGCCACCAGCCTGCTAACTCTTGCTGCGGATTCCTACCTGCACAAATAGAGCTATGGTGAGGATGCCATTCTTCTTTCCCAGAGCATCCTCCAGCGAGTTAAACAAAGTGCTGTTCCAGTGAATTAGATGGAGCTACAGACAGACAGACGAGAGAACACAGTCTGCATTGGAGAGGTGATTGTTGTGAACAGGTGTAGGGAACAGTGGGAAGTACAAGAGTGACAAACCACCAGCTGGACTTTCAATCCTGCTCCTATGTCAAGTTAACAAGAATATGAGAGAAGAAAAAGCCAAGACAGAGACAGGATTTGATAAAAGTGATGATTAACATGTACGTATCTCACTGACAATCATTTATAAATGTAAATACAAACAAATATCTGTTTAAGACTGTCAGATGAGCATTTTGCGATTATGAAATGGGGTTAAAAATTCTGCATTATTAATTTGGTTGATATCCAACATCCCTTACCTTTAGTAATACTCAAGTCCAATTAATAAATAACTTTAAAAAAATCTGACCTGAAATTTTTGCTGTTCTCCAATATCACCTTTAAAAGCACAAAAGTGTTTTCCAAAACATGTGTGCACAATAGTTGTTAATAGTTTAGTTAACATTAGCTAACACTAGACGTCACAAGTCATGTTGTTATGCAAAATTTTGAGAGTTGTTGAATTTATTTCTTGTGAGAGAACTGTTTGTGGGGTTATTCTGCATCTCTATCCAATGAACAGAGCCATGGACAATTGAGAAATAATGTATTAAGCATCATCAAATTAAGTTAAATTTGTAAGAATTCATATTTGACCTTGATTTTAAAATAAACGCCAGATGTTAGTCTCAGGACATGCAGACTGAATGACAGCAACTGGGGTTAAAATAGTGACCTGTAAAGGAATAGCTCAACATTATGTGAAACATTCTCTTTTCTTCTGAGAAAACAGGTATATCTGAAATCCTTCACTAAAATTCTTCTTTAGCTAGATAAAAGGACTATTTCTAGCATAATCAAATGCAGAATAGTATGCCAAATGCATATTTCCAAGGAAATAGTGCTGTGTTGATTTTGAATGGTAGAATGGTATCGATCATCTCTTTTTATTCTTGATTTTATCGCCTAAAATTTGAAGAAAGAAATTGAAATGTTAAAATATTATTTTTAAAAAACTACTGTGTTATCTGTTGAATATTTATCAGACTATTGGTATAAAGTTTAGACCTGTGGATATACATGTCACCTAAAGTAAAACACGCACTCATTGAAACATATTGACTTCAGAAGCTTAGAGAAGATAAAACAGATTTGGGCTTCAAGGACTCAAAAACTACACTGCAGTCTGAAGGACAGCCATCTGAACACACAGACACTTTCGAAGGCTGTTTGTTCGACTCTACAAGTGCAGCTCTCACCATGGTCATGGCTTTATCTCCCTCTCTCTCTCTCTCTTTCTCTCCTGTTCTGTGTGAATGTGTAATTGCAGTACCTCCATTGGGAAAGCCTTGAAGTTGACAGTGTGCTCTGATCCTCTCTGGTTCTCTTTTCCCCAGTGGAATCGAACCTCATGAAGCTCAAACTCATGATCGCTAGGCAACGGACCCCCAATAACGACTGAAGACGGCACAGGAAAACCGAGGCATTGTGGGCAAGCACCCGGAGGAAGTAGGACACAAATCAAAGTGACTTGATTGGCAGCAAAAAAATAAAAACTCACTCTTACAGTTCTTAAATCATTGGTTCATGATTTTTGAGATTCTTTTACTTCTTCTTGAGGCTCACCTGATTTGGACTTGAGAACGATGCGGACAGTGTGACCATCATTGATGACCTCACAGTCTCGACACACCACGTAGTTTGGTGATAAGCCCACGTTCAGGAGGGAAGGGTCATACTGAGCCTCCCTGGAGTTTAAGTTAATGGGAGACTGGTACTCGCCATTGGCTGCTGGGAAATGGAGTCCCCATTCTACACCTATGATTGAAAAAATCCTTAAGTATTCAAATACATTGTCAACTTTATGATCTGTGTTTGTATGTGCAGTGTGTTGCTTTAAAGCAGGAGGTTATTTTATCAGCAGGCAGTCAAACAGGAAACGCACAGATCTTACTGATAAGTACGAGGTCTGTTCTTTCCCCAGCAAAGCATTGTGACAATGTGACCAAACAATGAAGATTCATCATTTAGCTTATTTATGTTACTTATTATTACTTTCACCTAGTAGGTCAAGTGTTTTCTGGAATTGGTTTATTTCTTTGTCAGTTTAAAGATTTACTAGAAAAAAATTTTTTAGAAAGATTTTGTCCAAATTTATTTAGAATTAAAAACTTTAGCAATTATTTATTAAATTTATTGTTGAAGAGCAATCCATTTAATGGTGGTGATCGAGTTTATTAAATTGTTGCACAGTTCATGATTTGCTCTGTTGTTCCAGAGATTTGGGAGCTACAAGGAACTTTTCCTGCAGTGGTGGTGAGCTCCATTAAATTTGGACTGACATCTTGATTAAGAAGAGAGCTTCTTAGATAAAAATGTGTGTGTAAACTGTCCTTTCTTTTTTTTTTAATTTTAACCCTCAAAACCTAATTTCTTAGGGTTAAACAAGGACATTTATTGTCACACCAGTAGTCGAGGTTTGGCCAGTCACCAAATCCTACCTTAACCCTTAGCTGGACTGTGGTGGCTGGGAAGCTGGATTGATGAATGGAGAGAGTGAAACGGTATAGGAAAAGTGATCCTAAAGATAGGCTTCACACTGCATTGGATTCACTTACAATTACTCCAGCAGAACAATGACAACATTGTGTGACATTTTGAACCCAGTGTGTTTTTAAAGGGAGGACAAACATTTGGTGAGTATTGTGTTCAGGAAAACCCAGTACAGTCATGGACCTCTGAGAAAGGGAGCTGGCTATACCTCTCTCCTGCAAGCACAGTGCACTGAATACTGAGCTCCACAGCAATGGGGGCTGAGGGGACACATCACATTCCCCCTTTCCTCAGCAACTGAAGCCTTGACAACTATTTACTAAAGGGAGTCAGGGTTTCACCACTGCCACAATTCACATAAAAAAAAGCTGTGCAAAATCTTCTTTGCTTTTAGGCATTTCTACATCATCTCTAATACTGCTAGTTAACTGATCCTTAGGTTGACGCAGTTCTCAGCTTATCTGTTTTACACCAGGTTGTCATGAAAGACAGAAAAACCCAAATTAAAGCTGTGGTTTCTGCAGTATGTCCTCCATCATTGTCACAAGAGTGCTTGCTCACGGGGTAGTTTTTGGGCCGGTAGGCCAGAGTCTAAACCAGCTCTTTTGGACTGAATAAAGTAAAAAAGGACTCGTTCCTGCCTGCCTTCTTTCCTTCCTTCCTTCCTTAGAAGATTGTCTGAACGCAGTTCTTTTCAGATGCAAGTTTCCCACACGACACGGCTGCGACTTTCAAGCCATGCACTGATGTCTTATTCATGCAAACAATGGTTCATTCAGCAAACTTACAGTTAAAATGTTACAGTTCAGTATCACAGTCCATCCTTCCATGCTCAGTAAAGGCAGCAAAACAGGAAGACAGAGTGAAGGAACGTGATCCGAATGAACTTACAACATGGAAATGATATTTTTCTTATATTGCCTTTTTGTGTCAATGAAAACAACACTGTCGATAACGCCGCAATGATCACAATATATAATATTGAATCTTGAGATTAGCGTGTGTAAAGGTGATTCAGTTTCAAATAAAAAATAAACAAATAAATAAAAAATATTTATACAAATGAATGAAGTTGGTGTGATAGCACAATACATACTTTAATGACAGATGACACTATCCTGATCACATTGATTCTTGAGAGACAACTATTGAGTCGAGGTTCATCACCTTAAACATATAATACGAGCTTCTGAATACTTTGTAAATCTGCATTTGGTTGAATTTGCAAATGATTGCTTTGTGTTTCTATTTACATTCTACACAGTGTGCCAACTTTCTTGGAATTTAAATGACACTTGCCATTCAGATTCAATCCTTTCATGATATATTATGATAGTAAAACCGTCTGTATAACACTTAGTTTATGCAATTAGCCTCATGATTCATCATTTTCTTCATATTCCTCATGTGGCTTCTATTTGGTGTATGGTATAGTTCATTAGCAGTTTGTAAGCTGCTCTTAACACACAATGGAAATTTAAAACATGAATCAACACTGCACAATAATTTCACATAGTTCAATAAATTAATTAAAGTATATACAAACTGCAAAATATTTGTGATCAAGATTATAAAACACCACAGTTTTGTACCAGCTAGGATCACATTTTCCCCAGCATCCTTCCACAAACTGATGAGGAGTACTTTACCTTCCTCGTAGCCCCAGTCCAGCTCATCATCCCCTGACTCCTTATAATCCAACCCCTCACTCGAGTTGTCAGCCATGGTGCTTGTCAGTCTGCTCACTGTGTGCACAAACCAGTCAGCTCTCCCACTAGACTCCCAGTCACACTGGTTTTTATGATCCTCTGGACACAAAGTCTCTGGAGTCTGAGTGGATTCCCAGGAGAACAACTCTCTCTGCTTTTCACTTTCAAATCTTCCTTTCTTTCTTCCCTTGCTTCTTATCTTTTCTTCACCATACCCTGCTCCTACCCTTCTCTGTCTGCTTCTGTCTTCCCTCTCCTGTCGACTTGCAGCCACAATGTGAAACATGTGAAGCTCTGGTGTTTCTTTTCTCTCTGTTGCTCCTCCTCTTCCTCTCTCTCCACCTAACTGTCATCTCTTCCTCTCTTTCTCTCTTCCTCTGTCTTCCTTTTCCATTTCTCTCTTTTCTTTTGCAGAGCAGACTGCAGGTGTGCTCCCTCACCCTGGCTTCCTTCCAAATAACTGCAGATCAGTAGAATAACTTTCTCAACCCTCCTTACTTCTTATGCTGCTTTCATCCACGACTGTTGACTGAAAATAAACTGTTCAAGGTGTTTCACTCCAGTATTAATGTGCTTCAGCTGCAGTTAGGCGTGTATGTTTCTGTTAACCTTTTTGCTGCTGTGGGTAGCCTGGAGGGATTGTGCTGGAATGCTGGCGGGAAAGGGTCATGCTGGTGTTTCTGTTGGAAATCACAGATCCATCCCTGGGTGAAGAAAACAGCAGTGGTTGAGAAAACAGACTGAAAAAAGGGCAGGTCAGAGAGAGTGAAAGGCCAAACTGTTTTCCAACCATTATGATTTCACCATGTCCAACGCTGGGTGGGGAAGATATTAAACAGAAGGATCAGATGAAGATGCTTTTCATTCTACTGTAAAAAGAAACAAAAAGTTGGCTGAACAAGTCAAAATAGATTATTAAGCTCATTTGCCCTCCTGCTGTTCTGTCATAATTTCTTTCTTTTTAAAACCGTATCCTCAAGGCTGCTGATGTTAATTGCCCCACATTCCATTAGCAGGAAATTGGCCCCCAAGCCATCTGAAGGCAGGCAAGCTCCACTTCACTGGGGATCTACAAGCTGAAGGTGGACAGCTGTTCATGCAGCAGCCGGTACCACCCATTTGAAAAGCAAAGTAGTGATTTTTTCATTTTGAAAACTTGTAAATTGAAATGAAAGGACATATGCAACAATTTACGTCAAAGAAATAAATAGGATAAAGGGTTTACTCATGTCTTTTCCATTGCTTAGACTATATGTTGTAAAATTTAAAAAAAGAAAGAAAAAAGAAAGAAAAGCGAATGAATAGAAGTGTGGATATGGTATTAGGTCATCATTGACTATGTGATGAAAGAGATCATACTTACAGTTCAGTTGTCAGGATGGTTAGGTGTGACTGCTCTAAGAAACAAGCCTGACAACCTCCAGACGCTTGTTGATTCACCATCGTGGATTCTCACGATGGTGTTTTGATTGTTTTCAGGGATGCGGCACATCTGATCTTTTCCCTTAAGTTCCGTGTTACATATGATGTGGTTCTAAGTTATTATTCATTTAAAATGATTCCAAAAGAAAGCACTATTACGTGTAAACCCGGCCCTCTCTAGTAGCATGAACACTTCTGCTGCACTTTGCAGCCCTCTGCCTTTGGCAGCAGGTAGAGCCTCTGATGTTTCAGCGAGCAGATCCTGATCCAGAATCCTGAAGTTCGGAAGGATTTCTGACCAGCCAGTTCAACATAAGTCATGTCTTCACCAAAGTGATCAAAGACATTCATCCTTCAGAAGTGGATGACTCACAATAAAAAGGTGTGACTAACATCAGCTGTGAAGACACAGTGAGTAAATCAGACATCTTTGGAATTAAAAGGAGTCCTATCTCTTATCTTTTGGTAGAAGAGACCCCCTTTTGTTCCACATCCTGTCTTGTGACAAGATTAGAACCTCCCAGACTGATCTGACCACTGAAGAAAGAGAACCCAGCTGGTATTCATCTTCCATCTAACTTTCACTGAGACAGTGAGTGGGAATACTCCCAAATACAACACTGAGTTTTTACTACAGTACATAAATGTAAGATTTGCTGAACTTCAGTATAATCCCTGACACTACTTAATACTGAAATTCTATATTTATGCACAAAAAGCTGTGATGCATTAATGCTCAACAATGGATCATTATATAATTTTTTTTTTACATTTCAAAGCCCTCATTGGGCAATAGGTGAACTATAATTAGCTAGTTGTAATTTTATCGAGAAGTACTGAAAATCATTTCTGTGCATGTTATACAAACATTAAAAAAATTAATGAGCCTTTAAATAAATGACCGCTATTTAGAAATAAGATTCCTGTCGAGGTTTACTGTAGGACCCAAATGCGCCGCCGTCAGGTAAAAGGGAAAAATAGATTTATTTAACAACGAATGTGAAGCGATGATGAACCAGATGATCAGGCTGAGCAGGTAAATCGGCAGGAGAGGAGAAAACAAGCAGGCGGCTGGAATGGTAATAGTCCAACAGGCAACGGACCAGAACTGGAACACGGAGAGAACAGAGTTATCAAAAAGTCAAGGTGTGGATACTGACAAGCAGTACAAACGAACTGGCGATGAATGGTGGAAAGCTGGTCCTCATGAAGGTCTGGAGATTGGTCACAGGTGTGGTGCTCTGCTGCCAGCAACAGCCACACCCAGGTAGGTGGAAACCATGAGGGACTCAGAAGAGGGAGAGAGAGAGAAGCAACTGCAAATCCTGACAATTCCCATATGTGATGAACATATATCGGTGCTACCATCTAGTGTTTATGAACAGTTATGATCAGGACTGAAGTTGGTCATAAGACTTATTTAAAAAATGAACAAACTTGAATCCAGGAAAATTTCCACAGTGTACTTTAATTAATAAATTAATTTCAGTAGTTCATGTTGCGTAAGCTTCAAATAAAAATTTACAAAAATCTCTTACTGCATATACAAAAATTTAATTTTAAGTTAATCACTCAATGATTTATTTTTTCCCCATACAATGCATTTTAGTTCAAACTTTAATCAACCAATGCAAATTACTAAAAAGACCTTTTTTTATACAGAATATTTGCATCTCTTTTAAATACAGCACACACACACCACAATTATCATGTTTATAGTAGTAGTTATAGCATTCATTGTTGCCTTATCTTTTGGGACATCCTTCATAGCCAAAACCTAAAACGGAGGAATGTTTGTTGTTGAACATTTTGCATACAGTTATTTACAGATATTAATTTGTTCTTTTTTCACCAACTCTCGAAACACAAGGATTGCACAAACGTAACTGAAAACTTCCTGTTCATCTTCTGGTTACTATGCATTACCTGGAACTGTGACCATTAGATGAAACTTAACGTCGTCACCCATCACTGCTACAGTCCCAGTTTGTCAGAATTGATATTACTAGTTTCTGTCTGACGTTCAGCAGTAATTTTTGACACATATCTGTTCATAATGGGATATAAGCATCAGATAGTCTGGAATGATGGAGGAGCAATGTATACACTTGTTAGACAATGATTGAATGCTAACACTTCATGCTATGAAGTGGGTAAAAGGAACACAACTGGCTACCCCACACACTTGGATAAAACACAGCAAGTGAATCATAAACCAACAAAATCTCATTACAGCCTCAAATAATATCCTGGATAATAAAACTGAAATCACACAAAAATATTCTGGAATAGAAATAAATTTTCTTATGGCAAACAAAATACACCAAGCAGCTTTGAAGGTTTTAAACCAGCTGCTGATGTATCATTTATAATCCACCTCCAGTCAGCTGGACACCAACCACCATTAAGAACATGTGGGACATTAATGGTGGATTCCTGTTGAATCTTTTGTAAGTATAATGGGATGAACTGGAAGAAACTGAGGAAATCATTTGTTGATGGAATTTTGTTTCATTTTTGGAAATACTAAATTATTGCTTCCATTACAGAACAAAATCAAAAGGGAACGTGGAGGGAATTATATTCAGGAAACTTACAGAGGTAGTTTCATGTGCATTATGTATTAGTACACACCATAAATATAATTCCCATATTAGTCTTTTGGTCACAATTGAAGAGTAAACCGTTTGCTGAAAGACTACATGAGTTTACAATTGCAAATATATGAAATTCTTTGATTTTCCAGACCTTTTAATTCATAATTCCCTCCACTCATTGTTTTGCTTTAGCAACAATTTGATGAAAACAAGTGGGTCTAGTGAAATCTTGATAAACTAATTTGAGTAAAGTTTTAAATGAGGTTAAGCTTACTTCATGTGATCATTCCATGATATTAGTACTAAAGCCTGTGGTTACCTGCAATGTTATCCTCAGATTAATGTTCATCCCTACGGACCTACGTGTCTCCAGTGATCATTTGGAAACAAATAAAGACGTACATAACTGGAAGAAAAAGACAAATAAATAAATAACATACGACATTTACCAAATGAAGGTTAAAATAAGTCAAATTTAATATGATACTAATGTGTTTTTAAAGCTTCTTAGAAATATAAACTGACTTCTGTCATTCTCTTTTCATTGGCACAAAAGAAGAGTTGATCCTGAGCTCTGTAAATGAAGTTTTGAACAGTGCCTAGATAATTCTTGCCATCTTGCTGCTTTAGCTTCCTTTGATAGGTTCAAAAATGGTGTACAAGTATAATAATAGTACAATGAAACCTGACCAACAGCAGTTAATTTAATATACTCTGCTGTACTTCTCTAGTTGCCTGGAATCGCTCTCGCTTTCTCATGTACAAACACGCTCACTCACACACACACACACACACACACACACACACACACACACACACACACACACACACGCACGCACGCACCTCACTCACACACACACACACACGCATGCACGCACGCACGCACGCACACACACACACACACACACATACACAACCAGTCAAAGTTTGGACACGCTTTCTCCTTCAATGATTTTTCTTTATTTTTATTTCTACATTGTAGATACAAACTGAAGACGTCGAAACTATGAATCAAGAAATATGGAATTATGTAGCAACCTAACAATTGTGGATGAATGTTTTATATTCTAGATTTCTCAATGTAACCACCCTTTGATGACAGCTTTCTAAACTCTTGGCCTTCTCTATTTGAGCTTTTTGAGACAGTCACCTGAAATGGTTTCCATTTCACACATGAGCTGCATCAAGGTTGATTTATGAATTTTCTTGCCTTCTCAATGGGGTTGCTACCATCAGTTGTGTTGTGCAGGAGTCAGGTTGGTTACACAGTTGACAGCTCTATTTGACAACTGGTAGGATCAATATTATGGCGAGAACCAATCAGATGAGTGCATATGAATGGTGTATATGAATTTTTTATGCACAGATGGTTTCACTTGAATTTGTTTTTACTCCGTGAACAAATGTAGAACTTTCTCAGACCATGCTTACGCACAAAATGAAAAATCACCATTCTAAAACTCAAAACACACTATTTTTACCCATGATGCACAGCATATTGACATGACATTGATATAAAAAAAAAACTTTAAAGATAATAATTAAAACCGCAAATTTTCTATGTTGAATAAATTTACTGAATAACCCTGAAAGGGACACTTTTCCACTGTTCAAATAATTAAAATCTTATTTCTTCAATTTAACAATTATAAAAATATGGGCGTGTAAGTAAAATGGAGCAATTTTGCATGTTCTTTGCTCAAAACTGAAAAACAACCACCAATTATGAAATTACACATCTGCATTAAAGTACAATGACCACCTAACTAACATTCCTCAATGGAGAACAGTGCCAGAGAGAAGAGAGGGTTTTATGCCATCAAACACGGTTGGGACAATTGTCTACATCCACATGTGAATTAGAGCTCCAACTACAGACTCAGAGTGCAGGTAATCTGTGATACTCAGTGTGGTGGGTCATTAGTCTGGAGGAACCCACAACTTTTTTTATTCTACAGAACAGATGGATGGATGGTTTGTGCTTGTATTTCACATTACCAGACCTGAAAACATGCCTTAATTGTGCTCATCATTTAAATTATTTTTAACATTTGTGTGACCGTGGATATGGTCTTAAAACTTTACTGATGACTCTTTTTGACACTCCAGGAAACCCTTCAATAACATACAGTAAATGTTGACATGCGTGCCGAATAGAGCACACATGTGGTCTACCGAACGGCTGTCAGATGTGCTTGGATACAGCTGGTAGTAAACTTCTATCTAATCCTGGTATGTTGTGTCCTCCACAAACTTGCTATGGGCCATCGTATTCCCACATCAGCAGAGCAGCACTTCAGGCTCACTATGAACTAATGCAAGTGCTTTAATAATGTGAGCACTTTTGACATTAAATACAAATGGATAATATAATCCAATGCAGGAAGATGCAGAAAAATCTTTGGATGCCTCCACCTAAATACTATAACTATAAAACGTACTTACATTGCTTCAATCGGTAGTTCATTCAGAGTTCTGATGCCTTCAGTGATAATTTACAATGTGAATAATCATGAAAACGAAGAAAACCACATATACACGCAGTATGGGTGCGTTTGTGTGCGTTTACGTCTGTGTGCTTGAATTTTAATTACAGGGCTCATTTGGTTTCTGTTTACTGTATTGCTGTATGATACTGTAGGTAGTTTAAACGCAGACACACTTACTATACTGTTACTTCAACAATAGTCAGTATAGACGATGCACACATACAGTATGCATCACTTTTATAGAACAGAACAGTGTGTTACAAATGATTGACTGTAGTCTGAGGCATAGTGTAGCACTGACTACTGTGCACTGAAATCTGATTGGGTAACCCAGGTACCTTCATATACCTGCCATGTCTTTTTAGTGTGCTGTTTTGAGTTAGATGTAGTGAGTTTAAAGGACTGGCCAGTACGTACAGTTTAAGTTCCTGCTGCTTGTATGAATGGAGCAGTGAAGAGATAATCGAGCCTCCTGCTCATGACTTCCCACACAGGAGAATATAGGGGTTTTCAGTTAGCTGCAGAAGGTTTATTGATCATTTGAAGTATCTTGGGTTTGCTAAAAACATCAGCTATATAATGTAAAAACTGTAAACAGGACTGTGTGTCTCATACAAAACACAATTATAGAAATAATACATAAATGAACACATACATACACACACACACACACACACACACACACACACACACACACACACACACACACACACACACACACACACACACACACACACACACACACACGTAAGCCACAATGATTCAAGAAACTTCTGTAATAAATTCCGAAATTGCTGCCACCAATAAAACAACTGTTAAAAGTTTGATGTTAATTCTGGTGAGAAGACTACCGATGGAAACTCATGGTTCCCTCTCAGGTCTGCATATTTTAGGCTCCACATGAATTCTCTATTTAATGCAACGTACAGTATATTTAGTTCACATTTGTTATAGACACTTAAGTGAGAGAGCTGTGAAGGATTTGGCTAACAGAACATCTGCAGTGTATGATGATGTCACTGTTTCCTGTTTCCCAGCATTACTGAAAGGCATGTTCTTAATTCAGTGCAGAGAAATGGTGTTGTGTGGGTTGGTAGTGCACTGACACTCCGTATGCACGCAGAGATAAAGTAACTTCATTTGTAAAAACACAAGTTACAAAATATGCTGTAACAATGGCAAATGACTGACCTTGTGATAGACAGTGTGCAATTGCTTGGGTTGAGGCTTTTGATAAGTTTGTGTGATGTAATGCCTTGTAATTGTGCTCATAGTTTTTGTGTACATCTGTTTGTCTGCTGCTTTTTCTGAATGAGACTGTTATTTGTGATATTTGTCTTACTTAGAGCTCTCACAGGGGCACTTCATTTAAAAATCCATTCTGTTTACTTTGTAAAACAGTAATAGCTGTTGTTGAATTAGTAGAAGGACAAAGAACAGAATTTTATTCCCCCATGTATTTATCAAAAAACAAACGAACATTAACTATCAAGGTGTCCCTTCACTGATAGATAATATCACAGAGGCAATTGAAACATCAAACAATAAGTTCTTCTGAGCTTATTGTTCTTTCCTTTTTTTTTTTTTTGTTGAAACACACACTCAGACACACACGTATCATCATAATCTATTACATATACACACATGAAAACAAAAAACACACAATTGCAATAACTATGACAACTCTACAAGAAACCAAAATGTTGCATGTTTTATCGGAGAACTGTTCAACCTGGTGTTTATTTTATTTTATCTGAGATAGCTGCTCATCACTTGACCTTTCTTGTTCTTCATCCCCAATTTCCTAATTTCCTCCACCATCCTCTCATTTTCAGGTACTTGTTAAATCTAAACTGCTCTTCCCTTCACAAACGAGTTAACCACAACCACATTTTTCTCTTGGCATTGTGCGACTCATCTCTGAAAAGATGAAAGGCCATCGAGTTTATGTCTGACCGTTTTTCACTCCTCCTTTATATCCCTGTCCTCCCATTCAGCCAGGTTTACTGGATTCAATCTAAAGAAATCACAATGACAAATGATTAGAGATGCTACTTTCCTGTTGTCATGTTGTTTACTGATCTTCATCTTCTTATGTAGATCAGAATTATCCAAGAATTGTCTAGGGCAGAGTGAAATGTTATAGTCTTCCCAGACATCCCTCTGACCAGCTCCTCAAAAAGCTACAGGACATCTACAAAGAATTGTGGTTGTTTTTTGGCACACTCATGTAGTTAAAGTACAAAACCCAAATGTAGCTGCTATTGGAACAAATCATCCAAATTTAGGATAGTTAACACACTAGTGAACACGTTGTAATAGATATAACAGTTCGTTTCCTCATCATATTGGAGGATTACCTGTGTAATCCCAACAATGCTTGTGTTGTGATTACCCTAATTCGATTCAAAACAAGCTGTGTTTCAGCTTCAGAACACTGTTTCAGTGCCAGAACAGTGTTGATTTGCATTCAGTTCATGGGAGACAGGAGTTCCCTGATGATAGGAAGTAAAAATAACAGCAGCAAAGAAGCCAAATGCATCCAGTGACATTAATTGCACTGCGCTCTATTTGCTCCTCAAATGTCGACCAGCAGGATGTTGATGCTGAATTTAAAGCAAAAGGGAGAAAAAAACAGATGAATATTGTTTGTAAAAAGAAATTCTTAGTCTATTTCATCCTCTGGTGGCTGCTTTTACAGGTTTCCATAGGTTAGAACTATAATGTGGTTTCATATTCCAACCTCTCCTGGACCAAAGTGTCGTCCTTGTATTGCAGTCGTGGAGGAGACAAGGAGCAGTCTATGGCCAGGATTGTTTTACGTATACTGCGGTCAAGGACATGGCGCTCCCATGATGGATAGTGGTTCCTGCAAAGGTCAATCTTGATGACAGTCTCTTCCAGCCGTGGAGCACGAGATGAAGGTGTGGATGGAACCACTGGTCGAAACTGGAACACTGGCATGCAGCCATCCCGGTCAGAATACTTGCCCATATCACGATCCGGGGTTATGGTGGCACCTCGGTTAGATCGAAGTGAGTTGGTGGCATCCTCAGATGGGAGGGTAGAGAACTGGGAAGTGGGGTCCAGGTTAAGACCCTGGCCGCTCGGTGAGCGTCCAAATCGTGGACCGTTGGGATGGAAAAATGCATAGTACATAAGCATAAAAACCACACCTGTGAGGAAACTGCTGAAAATGACACAGAGCGCTGGTACTGCAAATGCGTCAGTGGTGTAAGTAGATCGGTACAGATACCACAAAGCACTGAGAGCAGCATTCTCCAAAAGGATCACCAGGTAGTAGATGAAAAGCCGACACCTAAAACAAGACATAAGACATGATGAGAGCAGTTCGATCACATAGACAGAAACTGACAACCCTGCTACAAAAACAACGGTATTTGGACAACAGAATTTTTTTTTTTTTTTTTCTAGTTGCAAAAAAATTTCAGCTGCGTGAGTACCTGTAGGAGAACTATCTCCATCCACACAAAAAGGTATTTCTGTGCAGAACCTGCCAAAGAAATCTAAGCCAAACAGAAGTCTGGGTATGACATACGTAATTATGGATCTGTTCTTTGGATCTGACAAACTTTAGGCCCAGAATGATGCCAAACTACTGACAGAAAAGTGCAGTTTTTGCTTAGTATCACGCCTGAATTCAAAGTCAAATTTACAAATACGTAGGTCAAGGTAGCCCAAATTCCTTAACATAGCCCAGGAGTGGTGCACCTCCAAACCCAACACCAGGGCTATCAGTATCACATCACAAGCCAAATTTCCCACAGGATCTTTTTTTTGTTTCGGTGTTTTGTCCATAGCTGGATCTTTCCCACCTCAAAAACATGTTCAGGTGAATTTGTTGGTTCCAAATTGCCCGTAGGTGTGAATGTGTGCTTGAGTAGTTGTTCGTGTTTCGTGTGGCTATGTGATGCACTTGCGTCCCATCTGGAGCGTCTCCCCACCTATCACCCATAAGTTCTCCATGATAGGCTCAAAAAGCCCGAGCAAGGGAGGCTCAGAAAATGAATGAATGAATGAATGAATGAATGAATGAATGAATGAATGAATGAATGAATGAATGAATGAATGAATGAATGAATGAATGAATGAATGAATGAAAATGCTCTTGAATTTTCCTGAAAAACTAGCAATGGATGGGATCACAATGTGTCTCCATTTGTCTTCCCTCCCCTGGGTAATGGTATCTTTGTGGTTGGGTGTGTTGATCTTCGTTCATATAGCCACTTGTCTTAAGCACATTCCGGATGTTTCTACATCCTCCTGTTCTGGTTGGGGTGTTTTGGGTCCAATGGTTAAGGGTTGTGATGACCCCTAACTTGTGCTGCAGTGACAGGTGAGAATCAAGAAGAAGATACTGCTTTGTGTGGGTGGGTTTTCTGTACACAATGATGTTGAGATTCCCATCCATTTCAAGGTGTACTGGACAGTCCAAGAACGACAGGACATTGTCTCTAACATCTTCACGGATAATCTCAATGTTGTGATTCACTGTCTTGATGTGGTCTGTAAAGGCCTCCACTTTTTCCCTGTGAAAATGTTCAGAGCCTTGCTTTCCACCTGTCTCATATACACATTGGCTTCAACAGGAGTACAAGTGAGCCCATGGCAAAGCCATGTTTTTGTGGTCCGGGGTGAAATATGGACTTGTGGAGGTTTTCTCCTTACTGTTCTGACTGCTTCCTTAGTTGGAATACATGTGAAGGAATGACATAATATGAAAGGAATACATGGTTTCAGCTAGGTTAAATTTTATTCCCTTGACCTTGAAGACAAAGTCCAGGGAGGTTTTCACATGGTGTGAACTGTTTCCAATAAGAGTGGATGGATGGATGGATGGATGGATGGATGGATGGAAAGAGGGAGAAGGCAGGTATACTTGTTTTTTAATGTTTGTTTTTTGGGTGTGGTATGAAGTAACACTTCATACCACACGTTTAATTCAAACAAAAATATAAGAGAGGAAGAGACAGACAGAGAAACAGAGGTTCATTACTTTGAAAGAAGTCAAACTTCCTTACCTTGTTGGTCCTTCCTTGACATTAAACCAGGAAAAGATGTAGATGATGCCAACCACCATGTCAAACACAATCTCCTCCCACTTGCTGATACAGAAGTCTGTCTCACAGTGAACTATCCAGAAGGTCATGATGCACCAGTGCAGGACGATGAAGATCCCAAAGTAGAGTTGGAACACAGAGGCAAACAAGGCAAACGTGATGACCCTTGCAGCAATAGTGAAGAAGTGCCAGCAGAACTGAATGATGACGGCCAGGTAGCTGATGGGTTTCTTGTCATCGCGAGATTCTCGCAAGGCCTTCTGGTAGGATGCCAGGGCCCAGGCCAGAGAGACAAGGGATGCTGCTGCCGTCATACCTGCAACATAAAGTTACATAGTGTGGAGATTTTTATGTACAAAATGCTATTTTGTTAGTTGTTTCACTATTTTTACAGTTAATATTATATGCAGTCTTGTGACAAATTGTCCAAATTCACTCTCACTTCACCTTGGAGAAAAAGAAAACTAAAGAAAAGTTGGGGTACAATCTGTATAATCTCTCTGTGTCTGCATGGTTTCTCTCTAGGTTCTCCAGCTTCCACCCACCACCAAAAAGATGCAATGTATGTGAATTAACAAATCCAAAATTGTCTGGAGGTGTGTGAGTGAGTGATTGTCTTTCATGTGGCCCTGTGATGAGCTGACATCTCTTTCCACTCCACCCCAACTTTTGCCTGTGGCGAGCTACGCAAGCCGCAAGGTGGATAAGCCATTGAAGATAAGAGGGTTGCAATCATTTCGTGTTCAAGAAGATGAAGGAATGAACAAATGGCTGAATAATTCAAGACTGAAGGATTCGACTTGAATTCAACTCAACAGGAGGTAAAACGAGATTATTTATAATCACAATCGGCATGTGTCCCTGAACACATAGTCCATGCAGTCTGGTCGTCTAGTCCTGACAGAACCCTGCTGCCAAAACACCACAACTTTAGTTGGACTATACCGGGAATGGCAACAGGGAAATACTTGTTAAGCTGAGCTCTTAATATTGAACCAATGAAAGGTAGGCAGACAATATGAAGTTGTTCTTTTTTCAGAAGAGTGCATTTCTTTTGGTACAATGCAGCCCACCTTTCTAGGCTGAATAGTGCCAATTGTCTGATCTTTTTACAAGTGCTTCCGTAACCCATGGAGTAGTTTAGGACATCTCTTGTATGGTAAGGTGTACCATTTGGTTCAGGAACAGATGCTGTTCAGACTGTTAAATCTCTTAGACCTCCCTCTAAGGTAACTCATTGATGTCACTCTTTCTCAGGAGGAGCAGCTCTGGTGATCCTAAACGGCCGGAATCAGCGTGGCGTCTTTCAGATCACCCTAACGTCTTCAGGGCCTACCTTGCATATCTTACTTCACCAACCAGAGTTTTAGAAAACCTGTGTGGGTTCTTGATGGACTGAGCACATTTATTCTCTTTTCTCAGACTCTGAAACCTCTCTACCTTTCTCAGTGCACACAGTTCTTCTTTTGAAGTCCCTGTTCAGGGTCTAGAATTCCCTTCTCACCATCAAGATCTCAGTCCTCACATGTAACATTAAATTTGATTAGGTTTTTATTCCTTGGAGATGTAAGATGTAAACCTAATGCCAATATAATCAGATCTTTATTCTCAAAGGGGGGGGGGGGTATTTTTCCCCAATAATGTGACTGGTGCGAGATAAGGAAAAGAAAAAATGTGGACATGTCCGACAAGGGTATCAAAAACTTTAACTTTGTGCACAAACGTTTAACAATAGTATCACCTGATGTTCTATTTTGAAGACTTGTCATGCCTGTATGAAACTGACATTAAGCGAGGAGTGAGAGAGAGAGAGAGACAGGGACAAAGAGTTACCTTGCACAGCCTGAAGTTTGTGTGTTTGTATGATGATGCAAAGCTGCAGCACGAGTTGTGGAGCACTTTCCAGAAACGTAACCAATAAATGCAGCATGCTCACATCGGCAAACTCATACACCATCCTCCAGTAGTAATGCCAGCGCTCCGTCTCTCCACTCTGACGACTCAAAATACCCAGGTAGATGGTGCGACAATACCTGGGGAACACGGAAAAATACATCACTTCAACTTCAATCAGTCAATAAAAATGGATCAAAAATAACCGGACAGAAGCTAAAGTGACATCAAACAGATTTCAGGCAGAAAATGGCTGGGATTCTCCGCTTCAACTTGGATTCTTCATACATCTTCACATGGATTGTCACTTAAAGGGAATGAGTTTGAGTGGGATAATGTTCATGAATTATGCTCAAATGAAGTGCGACCTTTAAATCCTATTTAAAATAATTTGATCTACTCTAATTCATTCATCTAACATGCATTTTGTATCTGTCCACCTACTCCCACTTTTCCTTTTTATTCACAGTCCTTCACACTCTATATTTCAGACATTAGCTGTGTCCCACTTCAGAAGCCAAACCATAAGTTGGGTAAATGAAAAAAGGAATTACCTTTCCAACAATATCAATTTTGTGTTTCTACCCCAAACAAAACAGGAGATATGCTCTAATACTTTATGGATACATTAAGAACACACAGCTTCACACATTCAGCCAATAGAAATACAAAATATAGGCTTGTGCTTGACTTGCAACCACTAGTGTGCTTTAAACGTCTCATTTCGTAGGGATCACTTACTGTTATGTCAATGTTTTAAGTGTGACATGACAGTTTCTAGGTTTTAGTTGCTAGACCAGTATTAGGTTTTATGGGTAATGTGGCCACTGTGACTGAGACTGGCGATGTGTTTTGTTATGGTGGAAAGTGTTGTGTGTAAATAAGTAATGCCATTGTAACAGGTCAGAGGTAGGACCCACGTACAGCACAGACTGAGACCAGATCAGGAATAGTCTAACAGTTTATTCTGAGGTTCGCACAGAATGGCAGCAATATTCCAGACCAACAGTCTCCGTAAACAGGAATCCCAGGTGACAGGTATCAGACAAGGAACGAGCAGGCAGAGTAGTCAACGACAGAAGGCTGGTCAGTTTACCGGGGCAGAGACGAGGAAGACGGGTCGAAGACAGGCAGGGTCGTAACCGAGGAAGCAGTCCGGAGATCAATACGAGAGAGCTATGCATGACACAAAGACAATCTGGCAGAGACTGAGAGGAATGGGAGGGTATATGTACTGAGCCGGCAGGTGATAATCAGGTGAGGAAACACAGGTGAAGGCAGTTGCACTGATGAGTTTGGAGTGGAAGGCAGGTAGAGCTGGGCGGATGAGGGGAAAACCAGGAGCGGATTGTGACAGCCATTGCTGAATAAAAGCATCATATGCTCTTGAGCAACACATCTAAATATATGTATGCGCAAAAGAGTGAGATCTTTGCAAAGTCGTGATAATATCTCGCTCTAGTTGAGGATTTACAGTTGAAAAACATGATATTACAAGAACATGTTAAGGTTGGTGTTTTATGTCTCAGGGTCAAAGCTAGTCAGTTTACCTAACAACTAGTTTATACAATTCATCAGTTCACATTCTTAATGTTCATTCAGGCTGCTGACACATGGCTGTTTGGTTACATTAACTATACTATAGATTATCTGTGTATTTGTCAAAACCTTTTCAATACAATGACAGAGTTGAAGGGATAAAAGAAGCTCTATCTATTTGCTTTCCATCCTTAGTAAAAGCAATGTACCTTGTGATATGGTAGTACCTTGTGATTATTTGCTCTGTGAATTATTCGCTCCATTTTAAAATAAAATTATTTTTAAAAACATTTTAATCCATTCCAGTCTTGTAAAAAAAAAAACCCAACCCGTCTAAATTGTGAAAAAAAAATTCTCAACCAATAGACATGTATACTTTGCCTGGCCTTGATTAATTACATATTACTTACGTAAACAATAATAACGTATGAAAAGAAACAGAAAACTCATGAGCACACTCGAGCTACGTCTTTACTCCATGAATGAAAACAAGATCCGGTCTCAGCTGATGTATCCTTCCACCAACTAGTGGTGCTGTCACGAAGCAGGGCTCTTATGTCAGACTTTCAATATTATGTTGAAGAAAAAAATGGACAGAGATCTAAAAATTTCAATAAGATATAAAAATTTCATAGCACTGTATTCTGACTTGTTGCAAAAGTGTTTTGCATTCAGAAGAACAGCTAGAGAACAAAACCATGGTAAATACAAACACTGAAAAGACAAAAAAGAAAGAAAGCACACTGGCTCAAAATGACATTGCCACATCTTTGACTAGTATGACAACAAAAGCAGAAGCTGGAAAGACATCGACGAATCAAGATTTGATTCCAAAGGGTGGAGAAAACTGGGTGTTTTAAACTTGTTTAAAAATTGGACCCTGAGTATTTGATGAGGAACATTCTTGTTTACATGATTTTTTGGTTTTCCTGCAGTGATCAGCACTTGATGTGCATTTTTTTTAGGGTCACTGTCTCTGCCCCCCTTGCTGCTTGTTGTGCTCCTCTACTCTGTCTTGTAGGAAGACTGTGGGCTCTCTCCTTCAAAACGTTCCCTCATCCTGCAGTTTACTCCTGCCCTGGAAGAGTCAACACCTCGGCAGCGTTACACATGACTTATTCATGTTGAACTGAATTGACTTTTTAAATCCAGTTTCCTTCTCGCTCTTTGTCACTGTCCTTGAGCCAGACTATGACAATGATGAACAAAAACATAATTGGTCCGCAGGTTCAGATTTTCAGATATTCTTACTTTAAGTAAATCTGACAACAGTGCCTCTGTGTTTGCACTTTGTATGAAAAAACAAATTAGGACACAAATGTTTTAGGGCTAAAAAGACTAAGGCTTGAGACAGAAGCCATAGTCATTCATTTCTGGGGGAATTAAGTCTTAGTTCATTATTCTTAATCAGATTCAAACCAGGTTCCAAAAACAGATTCAGATGTGTTGATTATTATGTATTTATAAAGGAAAACCGTTATTTTATTAATATTGATAAACTATATAATAATTTAATATAGTATATAATATAAAATGTATTATTAATAAAGTAACTTCCTTAATCCCCAATAGTGAATTTTTTTTTCAGTCTATATATTTCACACAGTGGGTTTCAGTTCCTTGCTAGAGGGCACCTCAGCAGTGCTCAGGAGGTGAACTGACACCCCTCCAGCTACCAGTTCACAATCTGTACTTTGGTCTGCGCTGGTCTTGAACCAGCCAACCCCTATTCCCTCAAGCCAAGTCTTTGTGGACTGAGCTGCTGCTGACTGGTTTGCTATTTAATCTTGATCCTCCCACCTCACATGACCTAATGTGAGAGCAATCAACATTTTATAGTTAATATAATTCATTATCGATTTTACTTTAACAGTTTGTAGCCTGAAACAGAAGTCTGCCTCTTACATACAACTTTTGCCGTGAATATGGTTAAAAAGGATTAGTTATTGTAGCAACATTGATGGAAACGAGGAAATGGAATTAGAGAACAATATCAAGCTGATCAGAGAACATAAACCTCCCTAACATCTGAATGGATAATTGAGAAAGTTTATTCTAATTATTGATTGTTCAGCTCTAGTGTCAAAAGCCAAAGTGATAAAACTACCCCACCTCAAAAATCCTTTTATAATATCCCTGATCCAGATACTAATCATCACCGAAATCCAATGGTCTAGGATAAGCTTGGATTCATCTTCCCCAAAACTTTCGTGCAAATTCTTTGAATCAAACACACCAATCACAAAATCTCCTTGATGGAGGGAACAACCATGAAAAATCTGTAATTTCTAAGAACAAAATACTAACATGTCAACTGTTTATTTGATGCATCAATTCAGGAATGAGAGATTTATTTGAAAGAAGATATTAATAATGGATCTCAAAACTGTTCAGGCTTCAGCAGCCCCTCTGGAACAGCCACCAATCTGACCATGGGGTCGGATTTAACCACAAATGTAAAACCTATAAATATGATTTTTGTTGGTTTTCCAGCAGGGTACATATTGGATATGATAGCTGGTGCCATGGTCTTGGAGCAGGCATTAAATAAAAGGCCTATTACTGTCAGGAGGGGGGGGGGGTCATCTTAGCATTCATTTATTCCACATGAACACAAACACAAGGCATCAGTTTTTCCAAGATGTCAGTCAGCTTCCCTCCTACCTCCATATCTGACCCAGCTGGAGGATGTGGATGACTGACTGGCCGAACCAGATGCTGAAGGAGACGTAGGCCGACCTCCTCTTCTTTTTGCCCCCCACCACGGTGCTCGCAGTGCTGTTGGTGGTGGTGTTCTTACTGACGGTCGACGCCTGTCTCTGCGGGGTGGCCGGGTGGTGCGGAGCGCTAACGTCACCTTGTGATGCGGAGCCGCTCAGTAGTTTATTCCTATCGAGGTGCGCGCAATCCGCTGCGGATTCCGCTGCGTCCTCGGAGCTGAAATCGTGGACGAACCATCTGAAACTGAAAAGCTGGACCGAGAAGGAGCCAAGAATGACAAAGAAGAGCGTCAGGCCGAACCACCAGTATTCGTGCTGGAGGTAGTAGTCGACTGACAGCCACACGTCGGTACCCACATCGGCCAGATACACGGCCACTGCCGAAACGATCCACAGGCAGTCCCACACTGTGTATTTCTGCTGCACCCGGGTCAGCCGAAGGCACACGGAGTTGGACCCCCCGGCGCCGCAGCATCTCGACTCCCCGTTGATGAAGTCCGCGTCCGCCGCGTCCGCAGAGTTGGGCTGTGCGCTCGGGTGGAGTCCCTGCACCGACACGGGGTGTTCCGAGTTCTGCAACGGAGTGAAGGCGACGTCACTCTTCTTTATCTTTAGCACCCCGTCCGATTTAGCGGCCATTATTACAAATCTAATATTCCTCGTCCGTTATTTCCCTCCGAATCGCCTCCTCTACCCTCGCCTCTCTCCGTCGACACCCTTGTGCGCGTCTCTGCTCCTCCTTTCGGGGTTGGACTACTTCCTATACACTGACGCTTGCTCATAATACAGAATATAGACGAAAGTGACACTTAACGGAGTCCCGTTCTTGTGTAGATCTGTGGTCTGGGTCTGATGGAGGGGAAGCGCGCTGCGTCCTGCGCCCTCAGACAGTCGGCATGTTTGGATTCCGTTCCTGCGGTTTGTCCCCCTCGATCGGTGCTGATGCTGAAGTGAAAAGAGAGAAAGCTGCCGCCATTTCCTTCATCCATAACGCTTAAAACCCATGACATCATCGTCGACCCCCCCATCCCCTCCTCACTGACTCTATCCTCCACTCGTCGCGCCCCCATCCCTTCCGCTCTGACTCTCTCCATGTCAGCCACTTTCGTGGGTGTTTGCATACAGTTTGGGCCCTTACAACACACACACACACACACACACACACACACATACACACACAAGACTGTTGTCGTTGAGGTCAAATTCATGACAATGAACATTTTCCACTTGGACCAGAATAAGAGTTGGAATTGAAATCAAATTCAAGAGCTGTCATGGATCAGAACCATGGACAGCTCTGTTTGGCTCAGGCCCATGCGCATCTCTGTATGTCGACCCCAAAATGGTGTTGAAATGCCTCAATCGTCCAAACTGGTGAGCTGATTTACAGAAAAAATTTTGACAAACCGGACTCTCTGTGCGAATACAGAAAAACTTTTTTTTTTTTTTAAAGTCATGCATTTTGTTTTCCAAGTGCCAATTTGGCCCATATTGCGGTGGCAGATAGTTGCGGATAGAGCGCACGTATCAAACAGACGCTGCAGTCTCCCCCCCGCCCTCCCCACACTCCGAAGGTTACTTTAGGTAAATATATATTTTAATTAGTAACAGTAACATTTTGTATTGTCATTCCTGTCCCCAGTATGGTCACAAGAGTTTGAAATGAAAAGTGAAACTAAAATTATGTTTGTTTGCTTGCTTGCTTGTGTTTGTTGTTTGTGTGTGGTGTTTGCACTTCTAGAAAGGCCGACCTGTTTCAATTAATGCTGGATATGTTGATTATCAAATAATCTAATGCATGGGGCTAAAACAAGTAATTTTCAGTGGTGCTCCAATACCATGGCAACCACAGAAAACAGACGATGGGTTGACAGACTTTTTATTTAGCAAACGCTTCACAGAAGATTAACTTCACTCAAGTCTTTGTATTGTGCAGTTCAAAATTAAATCACATAAGTTTGATGTTGAAGCTAATATTTAATTCTTGAATGTACAAGAGTGACACAAGATACACTCGAGACTAAACAATGAATTAAATGAATATTAAAATTGTAGTCATGTAATTTACAATACAAAAAGTATAATACGGACAATTGTAAGTGGTTTCAAAATATTTAAGAATGGAAAGAAATGTATTTAATTCATTATTAAAAGTTTTTTGTATCTGAATATTCAAAACAAGCAAATGCTATACTTTTATATTGTTTAATTGTACAAAAGCATTTGGATCAAACTAGCAATAATGTTGCTGTTTATATATTAAAAAAAAAATCCTTAGTGGAAATTTAAAAAAAAAAAGATGGAATACCAAAGCAGATCAGATGAAAACATTTATTCATTTTGCATAGTGGTTACTGAATCAAAAGTTTCTACAAGTCATTGTTGTCTTGCTTTACAAATAATGACACAAGTAATCTTCAAACAGTCTGTTTCTGACCAAGTATTTAAAGCATAAAGCGAAATAAATGACAGAGTAAGAACACAAGATGATGAAGCAGGTTTTTTATGTCTGATGATTGATTTATAATTGGTAAGAAAGCAAATTACTTTTTTTCTTTTGGTAAATTATGTGTAAACAACCTTTGTGTGAAATACTAACATTTCTGATATCACACAGCCACATGGTCAAATAATCCAGAATAAGCAGGACCCCACAAGGGAACAATTAAATAAAATTACTCGGCTTACATCAAACCTTTACATCAAGTATACAATGACTCATTTAAAGTCCATATTTCATCACAGAAATACCAGAAAATATTTTTTCTCCTGGCTTTCTGTGAGGACAGACGCATTCCTTTTTGTCTCCTGTCTTCTCTAACTCTCATCCCGGCAGTTTATTTGAATAAAAAAAGAAGGTTTGACTCATCCTATATGAACTTGTACCATGGACCATCAATCAATCAATGTCAAAATAATGATAAGAAAATTATCACATTCTGTTTCACTTTTGTTTTTCTCATTCACAGTATTTTTGGTTTGTTTGTTGTTTGTTTGTTTGTATTTTAATCACAGTTGTAGTACGCCACAATTGTTGAAATCCAGTACTTGCTTGCAAGCAATGTTGCATGGAAACAGGTTGCATATCCACATAACCACTAAACAGAGTCAAAGAAGAGAAGAAAAAAATGAACACAAAATCAAAAAACAAAACAAGAAGAATACATCTGATCATATTTTTTCACCTTCTCATAAATTGTCTGTTTATGAAAAGGCACATTTTTAAATAAATATACTGGAATATGAACAACAGCTTCTAGTGTGTCATATAAAAATGGATGAGTTTTAACTCAGAATATGTCATCTTCAGTCAATAACAGTGAATAACTTAAACGGCCGTGCTCTGTGCGTTTGATTGTTGCGGTAAGTTAATGCACAATTGATAATAATTCAGAAATATACCAGTTAGATTGGGAAGCCTGCACAGGGCAGTCTTACTGTATATTGCATTCAAAATACAACCAATACAACACACGCATGAGAAATCACACAGACACTCCCTCTCCAGTCATTATTACATGATTTACATCAAACAGTACATGCAAGGTAGAACAGAAGAAGCACCTTGTGGTGACCCCATGGGCTCAGACACTAACTCTTTGAGTGGGACACTGTTCAGACTAAAGACGCAGCTTTAGCTGGAATGAATACCAAAAGGGTGAATATGGACATTTTCCTTCAAAGAATCGTTGATTATTTATTGCAACTTTATGACTCCAATTATTGTAATTATTATCACAGTTCCCACGTAGGTTGTATTTTGTGTAGATCTATTTAAATGTCCTTTTGGTGATGGTAATGTAGTCACCAAAGCAGTTGTTGAGTCCCGAAAACACGGTGAGATAAATATCATCATATTAAGAGAAAATACATTTTCAAATGATAACCATTTTGAAAACTAACCTAGACCACTGTCATGTGGAAATAACACACAGCCCAACTGTTGCTAATACTCTAATACTGCAAATAATATTTGTAACTGTTGAAGTTCACATGAAATAAAATACAAATGACAAAATATAGTACGAGGGAGAAGTGTACGTATTGTCTCGTGTCATCAGGACTCTTGCTTCATAGCCTTTTTCAAACTATATCATTACCTTGTGCAAATATGTCATTCATCCATCTTCCAACTGTACAGTGGAGAACTAAAGAATCCTTGCACTTCTGTTTCGGTATTTTTTTATGCAGACAGTAGCATTTTCTTGACAATTGCTGAGCTTGCGCGTAGTATGAGCCTCATAACTTCAATTACTGTGGCCACTATGAGCTGTAATACTTTTTGCGTATTTTAACATCAATGGATTTTGATAATTGTGTTGACTTTTCAGTAAATTACTGTTCACTCTTGTGTGTTTGCTTATTTTTTTGTTTATTCTGATTTGTATTCATAATATTCTTTATTTGTATATATGCAAGTCAATTTTCATTTGGAACAATCCAGTCTGTTTTGTCTCATCTTATTGTTTGGTGTAACGGTTCTGTTCCATGTACCAGCCACACTGGGATGAGGCAGGATGGATCCCAGCTAAAGATGAAACAAAAGACAACGTAGCTGTCATCATCTTCTCTTTCCGTTGCTACAGAATTCTACTACAGCTACTAAAACTGTTGCTTCCTACTCTGTGTGTCTCACATCTTTCTCATAATGTAAAAAGGCAAAAAAAACATTTTATGATGCATGAGGTTGATAATGCTCCTCATTTTCATGATATATCGTATGGCTTCTTTTTTTTAAATTTTTTCAGTTAATTTTATGATGTAGGAATATTTTTTTATAGCATGGATGATGACCCATCATCCATGCTAACTACTGTGTCCTTTTCTGCGTTTGTGTAAGAGGAAATACCTCTCCAGACCAGCAGGTGGTGGTAGCCTCTGTTTAACAATCACAGATGGCTATGGGAAAAACAAGGACTGCAGCTCATGTATAAAAAAAAACCATTGTCATGATAAATCAGAGATCCTGGCATTTTCACAAAACCCTCTCACCATCTAAATCACATGTGTCAAACTCAAGGCCCAGGGGCCGAATGTTGCCCGCCACATCATTTTATGTGCTCCGCGAGAGCATAAAAGGTCAGAGAGCCTAAAAATAAATAGAACAAAAGCATGCTTTGGCCATAAACTACATTTCCCTCAATCCAGTAATTAAGCCCATTTTAGTTATTACAAAAACGTTTTGATTGTTATTTTTCTTTATTCATTAGATACTTTGATAGAGGTCTGTGGGTTCATAGACTGACAAAAGAATTTATGTTGTAACTGAGCAACAAACAAATATATTTTTTGAGTGCAACTTTAATGTTTGTCATCTGAATAAGTAATTAATTCAGTTATTTAACATTGAGAAATAGTTACATTTATTTTACATTACACTGAGTAACATTTAGTTACATTTTTAAGTTACTTCTGGCCCTTTGATGGCAGCCATTATGCTTTTGTGGCCCTCGGTGAACATGAGTTTAACACCCCTGATTTAAATGATAGCAGTTAATCTTATGTTGTTTTGCTGTGATCATGACAATATCTGAGCTATTCAGGTATTTGAATGATGGATAGCACTTAAGAAGTGTTTCCTGTCTGCGCTCGTTTGACTTTTATTTTCCTGTTTTTCTCTCCCCCTCTCCTCTTGACTATTGGTTTTGGCCTTGATCATGAATGATGAGATTCTGCAACAATTCCTGAGTTGCAGAATTTTATTTCATTAAATTGATGTAGATATTTAGATTCATTCTGTCAACTTCCAAATGCTAACTTGTTATAACTGAATATAGCAGGGCTAATTGCACACACATGGGTCATCAATGCTTTGATGGGATGGGAAATAAGGTCACATTTTCCACCCCTATTTGAACATTACGTCAGAGCGAGTCACGATTCATCAGGCTATAGTGACACATCTTGTATAGAACTGCACAAAACTGAGACAGTAGCCCTAAATTGTGATACAGGCAGCGAGTGATTACCTGCAAGTTTACTGATCACATTTATTAATGAACTTGTCCATTGTCCCTATGTGCTTCCCTCTGTCTTTTTTCCAATTCAGTTGTCATTTTAAATCAGTGCACTTATATCATCTAGGTGCAAAAGCCTTCCTGCTTTTATTTCCAGCATTATAGAGAAGGGAGTGACAACAATAACAAGAACAAAAGCAACAAAAACAACAAACCTAACCAAAAAATAAATACATACACACATTCTTTACACAGTGAGATATAGCAGATACATATTTTTCTTGTATTATACAGTGCTACACTATCTGTACCATTGACGTGATTGAGTGAGACCTTTAATTCTGTAGAGTATATGAGCTTATGTTTAATCTGGAACTTTTTATAGGAGCACAAAACCTGGCCTAACACAATGATGTGCAAGCAAGACCTATAATAAAGAAGAAAAATCTTGTAAAATATACAAGTCCCATAGGCAATTTTAAAAGTAATACCTGCTTGGCTGTAGAAATAAAAACACTCTATTAATAAAAGGCTTATTTTCTGCTCAAAACTGAGCCCTACATTATTATAATTGAGTCACAGTTGTTGCTTTTTTTTTTTTTTGCAGAATATCAGTCCATTCTGACAAAAGACAGTATTGATCAAATAATCCCCAATCAATAGACATAGTCTCCTGACTATGACTCCCACATTATCAAGTAATGAAATGTTCTTGACAGCTGTGCTTATCAAAAAATAAATAAAGCAATTAACTTTGAAAAGTCTTGTGAAGCACAAGTTCATCTCTCAAAAAGAGTTAGTAGTAAAAGATGGTAAAAGTTTAATGAATGTTTGTGTGCACTAAGCATTGATCCTTATATACGTTTTTCTGGTCAGTTATGGAAACTGAGCATCTCCCTGCTCTATTTGGCATACTTCTGAACCTTTCCATAGTTTTGGCCTCACATTCTTGTTTCACAGGGTGGAGAAAGGTTTTTGTCCAAAACGATGTGATTTTCTTGTTTCTCTCCACTACCTTCTGGTCCCTCTCTCCTTTCACATTCCTCCCACGGCTCCATAGTTACAAGCTCTTGAGTGCAGTTTAGCTGGTTGGCTTTAGAAGACAGTGTACTGGGACTGTTGCCTGACTGGGCAGTCGGTCTCTCCATGTGATCCCATCTCTGGTGGCTTAAGCCGGTGAGCTGTCCTTCACCTTCTAATCTCCTACCTCCTGATCCTTCACCTGCCTCTTGGGAGTTGGTCAGACTGACAGATTGCTGGGCTAGAGATGGAGATTGCAGGATTGCCTGCTTTGCTTCCTGTGTCACTGAGCAAGGATATGTACCAAACGTGGAAACCAAGTCATCAGGAAGTAGTTGCACAAACTTGGCTGAGCCAGAGGGGGCTGCGGTGGTCATTGCCTTTCGTATGTCATCCTGGGCTCCAATGATGTCAACTTTAAGAGCTCTTGTCTTTTGAGAGCTGTTGTAATCTTGCAATGAGCTGCCGATCCTTTGATAGGTGTTGTCAAAGGTCTCACCTTCTTGTGCCAAACCCATATCTTCAGCCCCACTTTGTCTGGGACTGGCCACAAATTCATACAAACCTTCTTTGATGATGGTCATTGACTGAATGCTGTCAGGGCCTCTATTAAAATCAATGGTGCTGATTTGACTTAGATCCAAGGGGGGAGGGACACGGTGTCTAGTACTAGTTGGACCTCCGTCAGAACTTGGGGTCGAGGAGTTTCTTTCTCTCCTCTCCAATGAAAAATCATCAGAAACATTGGATGATGCTCTACTCACGCTGGCTATAGGTGAAATTACCGGGGTTAGAGTTGAGCTGAGTTCCGTTAATTTTTTTGGTTTTTGCTCTGGGATCTTTGACATCTCTTTGTGTGTGTCATCCAGCCACTTTGCATTTTGGTCACGTGAAGTAGTTTTGTTTGATGGCAGCTTGCCTCTTTCAGGGGAACCAAGCTGAGTCACTCCCTGGTAATTTGAAAATTGTGGCATGTCTGTATTGCTGGAATCTGCATTGGAGTAGTGTTTGTGGTAGCTCCATCGGCTTGGTGATGCGTGATTGTCCACAGGGCACTTGCTTTCCTCTTTCTTTTCACATAAGATGTCTGTGAGTTCCATATTACGTGCAAAAGCATCCCTTAGGTTAATAGAAATAATGCTTCCACTCCGTTTGGCTCTTTCAAGTGCCTCCCTCCTCTTTATAGCCTTCTCTTGCCTCTTCTGCTCTCTATAAAACTCTGAGAAGTTGTTGACAATGATTGGAATGGGAAGGGCAATGACCAAGACACCTGCTATGCAACAAAGCCCTCCAACAATCTTGCCCAGCAGGGTTCGTGGGTACATGTCTCCATAACCAACAGTCGTCATAGTAATGGTAGCCCACCAGAATGAGGCAGGGATACTGGTGAATTTGGTGGCATCTTCATCCTTCTCAGCAAAGAACACCAAACTAGAGAAGATCATAATGCCCATGGCTAAGAAAAGGATCAGCAAACCCAACTCATTATAGCTCCTACGCAACGTGAACCCCAATGACTGAAGTCCTGTTGAGTGTCTGGCCAGCTTTAAGATTCTCAGAATCCTCATAATTCGAAAGATTTGAACCACTCGGCGCACATTCTGGAATTGCATCACATTCTTATTTGATTCAGTCAAACAGAGAGTGACATAGTAAGGCATGATAGCCAGCAAATCAATGATATTCAATGGTGCTTTGATAAAGTCCCACTTATTGGGTGCTGAGAGCAAACGCAGCATGTACTCCATGGTGAACCAGGCAATGCAGACAGCCTCAACATGGGCCAAACTGGGGTTGTCATTGAACTGGCCAAATTCATCTACAACCTGGAGCTCTGGCAGGGTGTTCAGGGACAGAGAGATGGTGGAAATGATGATGAACAGAATGGAGATCATAGCCAGAATCTGAAAGACAAAAGCAACATTTTATTTTACAAATTACTTGACAGAAAATGGTATAGACATTTATAGTTCCCACAGGATAAATGATCGTGACTAATGAAATAATGTCAAAATGTCAAGATAGATTTTCACAAGCCCACATTTAAATTCAGAGATTGTTTATTAACCTTAATATCTATCTTTAGCTGATTTGAGGAAACTATTGCACTGTTTGTCACAACATGACTCACTGATAAATTAGACTTACAGGACTCAACACTACTAATACCATTGTTCATAATAATCCCTAACAGGGAACTCTATCTGAGGTGAGTCTTCTCTCTGTGCTAGGACATTTCAGGATAATGGTAATAGGATTATGTTGCTATCTTTGGAAAGGATAAAGAGAGGTTAGAAGTGTTTACTCATTCTTTCCTAACTAACAGGAAGAATCAAGGTACAGTTTGGATGCAGAAAAAATGATTTACATTTTATGTGTAAATTTGTAAGAAAATAATTAACATGTCATATATAAATTAAATTATGAACACTTTCCCATTTTAAATTTGAAAGCAACAAAATATATGTGGTGTTTTTTTAGTAGAAATATTCATGAGGAGAATAACCCTTTTGTAAAGCTAAATGATAGCTGTGCTTTATAGCTGTAAATACCCAGATAGTGATACCAGGTGAGTTAGTTGAATTCAAACACTTTGAGGGAAACTAATTGCTTTAAATCATTTAATTCAGTTCAGTTCACTTTGCTTTCAGTTTAGGACCTTAGCAATACCGAATTATTCAGCAATACTGTATGTAACAGTGTGGTTTACAAATAATAAGTCCGGTTTCTACACTTCAGTTTTACTCGCATAAGCTTTGTTACTCAAATAAAACCCTTTGTTTATATAGTAATTTTTAGCCTACCCTTGACTTGCTTGGCTTAGGCTAAGTACCAGTGGTTGTGGTTCTCACCCTGGAGTCATGTACTGTTATACTGATTGTTATCCTGCACAATGGCACACACGTCAACTCAGAGTAATGGAGACCAAACACTGTAGTGGGTGCGTCAATTTTTATCTTAATATCAACACAGAGACATTAATGCATGCGTGCATGCGTGCATGCGTGCATGCGTGCATGCGTGCGTGCGTACGTGCATGCGTGTGTGCATGTGTCGTGGAAGAGGGGGGATATGTCTTATGTAAACTGTTTTTAGCATTGTTTTTATGCAAACCACTTTGGATTACTCATTTTGTATGAAAAGAGCTTTCTAAATAGAGCTTTGATTGATTGATTGATTGATTGATTGATTGATTGATTGATTGATTGATTGATTGATTGATTGATAGCATTACACAGTGTGCACACTTCCTGCTTCATAATCCTCATTCAGAATTTGTTATCTGTGACAAAAGCTTTACATCAAAACCACAAAAGTAAGCAGGTACACAATATGCATGCAGCTTGCCATCCATGTGATTCATCAGATCAGGCCAACTTGCTCCATTGCACCGTGGTTCAGTTCTGAGGCTCATGATTGGTGGTTTTTGGTGGTGGACTTGAATCATGAGCCTAGTTGGTCTGCTGCCATGCAGATCCGTGCACAACAAATTGTGATGCGTATTCTGACACCTTCCTATCAGAACAAGCTTTAACTTCAGACCACAGGGCTTGCCTTCACTCCCCCCCTGCATCAATAAGCCTGGACCATTTTCCCAGCTTCTGAAACATCAACTTTGAGGACAAAATAATTACTGCTGTTTTTAATGGAAATATTTCAAGGAAAACTGACAAATTTTAAGCAGTTCTATGTCTTTACAATTTGATATCATGACTGCTCAGTATTCACCATTACGCCAGCACTTTGTATTCCAAAGTCCTTGTAATGACATAATTTACTCCAGTCATGCTGGTCATGCAGAGAGCATACACTATAAAATCAAAGCTCCCCCCACCCCCCCTTGCTGTTTCTACAAAGGTTAATACTGTTAATCTGCAGCAGCTGCCTTTCGCCAATTAGAATTCTTTCATTTGTTCTTACCAGGTAATCTAATATTAAGTAATTTACCAACTAGGTACTCTTTTTTCACCCATAAAACCGCATCGTGTATCTTCACTGTGCATGTCAGGCTTGCTGGAACGTGACCACGCTTTCCACCTCTTTTCCATTGAAACTTTTCATCTGTGGTAATGAAGGACATCTCCTTATGCCTGTCTTAAGTGCACCAGCAGGGCTAGGCAGACTGTATGAGGTGACGGATCAGGCAGGTAAAACAGATGAAGCAACCAAGGCTGTAGCTGTAGAAAACTGTGCGTCTAAATGCTCTTCTGCCCCTGCAAAGTGGATCACTCACAGAAAAAAGTGTCTTATATTAATTACACTGACTGTGTGTCTGACTGCAGTGAACTGTCCTACACTCTGATAACTGGCAGTCAGGAACACAAATTTTATCCTGAAAAAATGTTTAAAAGGTTCCTGCAGCAGACCAAAGGTATGAAAGTTTTAGCCAAACATCTCATTAAAAAGAAAAGAATCAAGAAAGACCATGAAATATTTTGCCTAAAAAACAGATGTTTCAAATTAGAAAACTTTATTTTAATTTATCTATGCAATCTCCCTTTTTAAACGCAATTCGTCTAACTCTCTTCTGGTTGCTGAGGGAACCACTGGTTCATAGAACCATGCTTGGACTGTTGACAGCGCTGTGCTGAGGTCAGACCCTGAATTTTCAAGGCTTTTTTGAAGATGTCATAGTTTATTTTTCTCCTGCACAGCTTCTCATCAACTCTGGCAGTTTTTAATCAGCGTCTGCTTCATCCACTGACACAGAGTTCTTTGGATCTTTTCTATCAATGTTGTTGTTGAGTTGTCAGATAAAATGTCTCATAAAGATGATTAACGACTGTCTGCCTGCAAACAGGTCATGCATTTGGGTCCTAGTCTGACCTTTAGGATAAATCTGTCACAACTTTCAGAAAATGGGTAATCCTCATGATACGAACCATTGACTTACGAACATTCTTAGATACGAACAACTGCACGCCGTCGTGTACGACTAATGTACAGTGCAAAAATTGATTAGAATTATTACATCAGGGAACAGTCACTTGTCTATAAAAAAAATTGAGTGAACGACAGGCACACAGCAGAATTCTACAAAGCTTTTATAGCATTCAATCAATCCTTCAGCACAGGTCTCCTCCTTCCAACGTTTTACTAGCCCATACATTCTGGCACTACCCAAATTTACCAACATATTGGCAAAAGATTTTCTGATCTTTTTAAGATATCACAAGATGTTATCAATCCTAAACCACTGATGCCAGTTTTTGACCTTTTTTTTTTTTTTTTTGTGAGGAGCATGATGACAGTCATATTACTTTTAGCACACAGTCTGATTATTAAACTGGAAGCAGCCCCAGCCTCCAACACTTTAACCTTATGAAGTATGTTATGCATCATATGCATTTGAAAAAAACATTTTTTTCATTGGGAGGATGTGAATATAAATCTACTAATCTGACAAACTTCATCATTTGAATAAAAATTGGCCAACTTTCCCATTTTGTTGTTAATATGAAAGTACTAATGAGCTTTCCCCACATTCACATAGATTTTTTTTATTTTTTTCTGTCCCTTTTTTCTTTTTTGTGCTCTTCTCTATTCTATTCAATAGTCATTGGTGCTGCTAATCAGCCGTGTCTAAATATATTTCCCTGTCGCTTATATTTGAAATGACCCCGCAAGACATTGTATACTAACTAATAAAACTGCCCGTTTACTGGCAGACAGTAGGTCACTTCATTCTTGCATTATGACAATTTATGTTTAATCGTTGTTTTATACGTCTGTTGAAAAGTTATATTTCAGAAAAGCCAAGATATTGTTTGTATGTTTAACTTTGGAAACCCCCAACAACAACAAAAAAAGAAGGAATTTAAAAAAAAAAAAAAAAGTAAAAATGTAAAAGTTACATTATGGTACTACAGCAATGTATTTTGTTTATGTGATGTTTTTATATCCTGCAATTGAATTGTATTTTCTTTTGTATTTAGAGCAGTAATGACATTTAAATGACTTCAAATGGCGATTATAGATTGAAATTTAATAAACAACGACTTAAAAACAAATCAGCTTACAAACAGGCTCTCAGAACCAATTGTGTTCATATAGGTTGAGGACTCATACTGACAGACACAAGGCAAACATATAGGATGACTGTAGCATCCTATAATAGTGCAGTTTGACTTAATCCTTCAGGTACGACCTCAATGACTCTCGCTGTATTAGAAACTTTTCCAGTGAGGTAGAACTGAAGAAGTCTCTTTGATGAAATATCTTCAAATCCTTCAAATAAACATAATCCAGTAGGTTCCAAGTAAACCTTCGTGGATTACAGACAGGAAAGCAAAATTTCCAGTAAATTAAAAATTTCATTACCCCCTCCCTCCCTCGTGCAGGTCATATAGTTGGTAGGAAAGATCAGTCTGTAATTCTATTTGTAGGTGTACCTATCCTGGTAAGAACCCCAAAGCAGATTAGGCCATATTCCTCCCTCATTCTAGACAGTGTTCAGCCAGAAGCAACACATACAGTCCAGTTTAATGATTATGAGAAGAAAATTTTACAGGAAATAATGTTGTTTCTGTGACTCACTACAAAAGAATGAAAAACAGAATGGCATTAGACCCAAAAAATAAGAAGATTATGTAAATTGTCTGAAACTAATCCCTATTATTGGAGCATTTAATACTCATACTATCAAATAAAACTCAACTATTATGAATAGCGGTCCATCTGGACTGTGGAGTGTGTGGGAGTGTGCCGCTGCTGGTAAAAAGAAAACTACAACAAAAATGCTGCACTGTATTTTCCACATGGCCAGGTAATGCTCTAATCAGCAGTAACAGAGAGCTGTATGTGTCACCAAGACGGGACGCTCCCATTGGTTAAACCCTGAGCTACTTTACTGCTACTGAGAGGCAAATGGCTTGTGTTGGCGCAGGATCCTAAGCAGCTTCCCTCCTGCTGACTCTATGTTTCAAACATGGTCACATGGACCTCTGAAGGCCACCACCGCAGTGCTCATTGATGAACCCTGTCATTTATCATTCAAAATCAACCACACATGTATGACATGCACAATATTACATACAAGTCGATGTATGTAATGTCCTTGTTCAGTTGTTACACAAACATACAATTTAAAAAAGTCAGGAAGGGGCAAATACTTTTCATACCACTGTAGATGTTTTGTACTGGACTCCATTGTTTGCCTTATTGCTAACCACTGCACATCTCAGCATGCTTCACAGTCCACCTGAGAACAATGTGCTGGATCTCCATTCATTCTTTATCTGCTCAGCAGTCAAAGTGCGCTCTGTATGTTTGGAGATGAAATTACAATAGGGACTAAGGCTTACAAAGAAAATTAAAAAGTGGATTAAAGTTGATTAAACTTTATTGAGTTAGATGGTTGAACTTATGAGCTGTTCAAACTTTGTCAGTTTGACAAATTCCCATTGGAATGTTCAGTTCAAACACTTCCTTAATTTCTCACACGTGGAAGTTGTATTATGTCCAGTTTCTTCTTCTGACATCTAATCATTACAGCATTTATAGTACCTGCTAGAAAGAGGTAGAGCCCAATCCTCTGTCATAAGCAGGATTAAAGGTGTAGCATCCAGCCAGTAGTTTCCAGACGAAGATAAATACATCTACCCACTTTTCATCAGAGACATGGGATTAAAGAGTTTAAATAAAAAACTGTGTGTTTTCACAGCTTTATACATAGTGTCAATGTGTGTGAGTATAATGTAGTTCCAATGAAATGTTTTCTTACAGTATTTAAGATGAAGCCTGGTGTGTTTTTACATGTTAAATTTCCATCCTCTCTATCACCATCTCATATGAAGGAGGATTCTGGTGGAGTGTGTGCAGCTGGCCTTACCTTTGCAGACACAGATGAGCTGGGCTTCTCCAGCAGATCCCAGAGCTTTTGCCTCTTCTCGGGGCAGCAGCCTTCATCCTCCCCCTCACCATCATTTTCCCTTATTGTCTCTGCCTCCCTTCTCAGCTCCTCATTCATTTGCTCCTTTTTCTGGTGGTACCGTGCCTGGCAGCATGACTCCAGGTAGATCTCATCAATACCCCAGTAGTCCAGCTCTTGGCCAAAAGATAGGGCACACATCTCCTCCATCATGTGTAGTTTGCCTGTTCTGTAGAAGTTGAGGATTGAAGAGAAAGCCATCGGGTGGCGATCAAAGAAATACTCATTTTCTGTGACGCTGTAGTCATCGCAGATCTCCAGGAGTGACTCGTGGGTGTTGCAGTCTCTTAGTCGTCCCAAACGAGTCCTGGGAAGTCGGTCGAGTGTTCTCCAAAGGACTTCGTGTGTGAGGCCCCCCACATTAAGTCTGACTCGTCGTGAGCGGGCCTTGATGCGAATGATGTCAATTGGCTCAGGGGGGAGCACAGGAGCGGCGGCCGGCAGTGGTAAGACTTTGGGTGTGCTGTAGTTCACTCTGTCAGTCATGTTTGTTGTGCATGTGCTTCTCTCTTCCAGCAGGGAGGGGTGACCTTGTTCACAGGTGCAGATGGGTGTTTTGAACTGAGATGATGGTGAACAGGGTAAATATTTCCCAGGGTATAATGTGGGATCACCTTGTGGGTTTCAAAACGGTGAACTACGGAATCGATCCATCGCTGAAAAAAAGACGCAACACATTTATATTAAACAGAGCAAATATCATTTAGGAATGAAGGTTATCCGCAGTAAGACAGAGTACGTGTGTGTGAATGAGAGGGACCCAAGTGGAAGAGTGAGGTTACAGGGAGAAGAGATCAAGAAGGTGGAGGATTTTAAGTACTTAGGGTCAACAGTCCAGAGCCATGGAGAGTGTGGAAAAGAGGTGAAGAAGCGTGTACAGGCAGGATGGAACGGGTGGAGGAAAGTGTCAGGTGTGATGTGTGATAGAAGAGTTTCAGCTAAAATGAAAGGAAAGGTGTACAAAACTGGTGAGACCAGCGATGTTGTTTGGTCTAGAGACAGTGTCACTGAGGAAAAGACAGGAGACAGAGCTGGAGGTAGCAGAGATGAAGATGCTGAGGTTCTCTTTGGGAGTGACCAGGAAGGATAGGATCAGGAATGAGTACATCAGAGGGACAGCACATGTTAGAGGTTTTGGAGATAAAGTCAGAGAGGCCAGACTGAGATGGTTTGGACATGTCCAGAGGAGAGATAGTGAATATATTGACAGAAGGATGCTGAGTTTTGAACTGCCAGGCAGGAGGCCTAGAGGAAGACCAAAGAGGAGGTTTATGGATGTAATGAGGGAGGACATGAAGGTAGTTGGTGTGAGAGAAGAGGATGCAGAAGACAGGGTTAGATGGAGGCAACTGGTTCGCTGTGGTGACCCCTGAAGGGAAAAGCTGAAAGGAAAAGAAGAAGAATCTACTGTAGGTCAGTGTTTATGGAAAAAAAAAACCTTGTTAAAACCTCAAACAAGAGGATTCTTAGAATTCCACACAAAGGGTCTCTTCCCCCATAAATTCAATAAGCTCCTAAACATACACAACACCTGCATTTTTATTTAAGAACTTAGATCAAATTTCTCTTTATGAGGTCAGTATTCCTGCTCCTGTCACCGATAAATGTTTCATTTGGTATTTATTTTACCTTTTGGAGTTAAATGGATTGCTCTCAGGGTTCTTATAAATTATGGATCCACACATTTATCCTTTCATCTGTATGTATGCAAAATTGGAAATCTGCCAGTTAGCTTAATTTTTGATTAACAAAAAGTTTGTCCAAAAAGTTGAATGCAATGTCTCAAGTTGTCGTATTCAGTAAAAAGTTTTAAACTGTCAAATAAACGTTCACATTAACATGTCAATTTTAACAAATCATAGAATAAAATTTTCATAGTTTTCCATGGTTTTAATATTTTTTGGATTATTCTGAAACTGAAATATTATACTGAATATCAAAACAGAGGACTTTAAATAACACAGGATCGATTTTAAATTTTAAATATTTAAATATTTTTCCGACTTATTTTCAATTAAATTTGAACAATCCAGTAAATCTGAAGCTTCAACATTCACTTACAGTTCTGTCAAATGTCTTGTGTGGGCACATGACATTGGTCTCTTGCAAAAGACAATCGTTTTTAACCTTATAAATAAACGACAGTAGATTTTAATCCCAGAATTGTCTCAGTGACTGTTCCAAGTGGTTTAAAATTTTAAAGCCGGTTAGGAAATTCCATGAAAGTGGAATATGTGACTGACCTAAAAGACTCAATTCATTTGTGAGTCAATGGTCAGACTAAAAAGGAGCAGTTGGCTCTTTTTTTGCACTAAATATTAATTAATTATAGCCTGAATAATAATAATTTAATAACTGGGTATTATTTTTAGTTTAGACATTATCTTGTACCAATGCAAACTTAATCCAGTGTTAGAGAATGAGTGGAATCTGAGCTGAAACTTTCTTTGGTGAACTATAAATGCTTATGTTGCCACGAGAAGTCCTCTGACAGCCGAACCTTTATCTGATTGTGTAATTGAGTTCCACAAATCCCAGCAGTGGCATTAGGCTTTGTCTTCCCTGGCTCAAGTCTGCCTTAGTTAATAATAGACTGACTTCTCCAGGGACACAAATGAGACACACAGTTAAGAGACGAGCGAGGTGCAATGTTCCCGTCCCAAGATGTGTCCTTGTCCTTCAAAATTAATGAACTTCTGAAATAGAATTATTTAGTTTTATAATTTAATAACACATTTTATATTTTATGAACAATTGTGTAACAGGTTACGCTGATGACCTTTCTCTTCACTGTCTTTATCCAAATCAAAACATTAAAAAGATGAAGATTTGGATTCAAATATAAAAAGCATTCAAAAACCCAAGGTGAGAGCACCACATTCATGAGATTAAAACGACTCACTCTTAAACCCAGATTAAGATCAGGAGCCCACAACAAATTGGAAAAAAAAAAACCCCACAAAGAAACTAAACAGGTAGAGAAAAAATTAAAGGATGTTCAAACCAACACATATCACCTGGACCCAGTCTCTAAACAAACTAAAAGAGTTGCTTACCGACGCTGATCAGGAGGTCCGACCATCGCACCGGTCAGTTATCTGAGCTGCTCTGCATGATCCCCGCTCCTGATTTGTGAAAGCTCCCATGAGAACACACAACAATGGCGATCTGCATTTTGACAAACATACAAACAACAACAAAAAGTACTGGAAAAAAAACAAAACACAAAACCAGTCAGCCAGTGCAGGAACGCAAATGTCCCGGGATGTGTGTGTGTACAGCCATGAGGGGAGAGAGAGAGAGAGAGAGAGAGAGAGAGAGAGAGAGAGAGAGAGAGAGAGAGGGGGAGAGAGAGAGAGAGAGGGAGAGAGATTGTGTGTGTATATGTGTGTGTGTGTGTGTGTGTGTGTGTGTGCGTGCATGCGTGTGTGTGTGTGTGTGTGTGAGGGAGAGAGAGAGAGAGAGAGAGACTCAGCACCATGGACAGCTCCAGATGGCTGGAGTTCCTCTCCTAATATTCGATGTTTTTAGGGTCAGTGCTTTTCATCCACATCCCTGATGTTATTATTATTATTATTATTACTATTATCATCATTATTATATTTGTCAACAAAGATAAGTTGGTTTTTTTAATCATGAAAAAAATCATCAACAGGTCTAAATCTTTTTTAGGTTAATGGTTAAATTCCAAACAGATGAACATTCATATTTAACACAAAACAGACACAAAACATTTAATATTCCGTGCCGACCACCATGTGGAAGATGAAGATGAAGGCATCCTAATCAGGTTTCAGCCCCATGGATAAGGGCCGATCACACCAACATGACGAGTCTGATGCGAACGGTCTGTAAAACGTGACATAAACACACCATGGAGGAAGATTTCAGTCATGTCAAAGGCTTGACCCTCCTCTTCATCCTCTGTTCAGCTGTGTGTGGATGTTGGATTTCCTTTTCTTGTGCTGCTGCTTTGAAGGCTTCTTAATTTTTATTATTCATTTTTATTTGCAATGAGAATTTCTGTGTGCGGCAGATTTGTTATTAAGTAAACTACTGTATGTACTATGTAATACTGTATGCTCCGATATATCTTTTTCTTTTTAATTATTGATGGGATTGTCCCACAAAGACAAAATTAATTCAGGAGAGATGTAAAAACCAGAGGGGGGGAAGGATTCCCCCATATTTTTAAGATAATTCAACTTTTATTTAACAGCTGAGTTAAAGCTGAATTCCATTGGGGACAAACCATCAAATGGCTTCCTACAGTGTCTTACATTGATTTTCTTTTCCTCTATCTTTTCAACTGTTTCATTCTTTATTTAGAATAAAATGATGGGGGGGGGGCCCTCAGAGAAAAGATGGACAAAGATGTCAGCATCCTGAAAACAGGATGAAACCCAACTTTACTGTTTTACAAAGTTCACATAACTCCTTCCACATCCATATTATAATTTATAGAATGCCTTGTGTATCATAACGCAGCTAACATTAAGACTCAACATCACATGTACATGCATTATTAAATAAACACATACAATGGAATTTGAAAATATGTAACTATAACTATACTAACACATTTTAATTAATAAAAAATCCAACATAGGGAGAAACAATCAGTCAAAAAAAAGAAATTTTAGTAGTTCTACCTACTACAGAAATTTAAATGTGACATTTTTTAATAGGATGCTTCATTTTCTAAACAGAGTGTGAATGCTATCAGCACATGGACTGCAACACAGTGGGGTAGTGGGAGATAAGAGCATTACAATACAGTGGTCCCAAACACTGAACAAAGAACACACCCTGAGCCAAGGTAGAAGGACAGGTGCAATTCAAACGTACATCAACAAAATGCATAGAAAAGCCTGCCACCAAATCCTCCGCTTTTAGTACTTTAACAATTGATAGCAGGGATGAAGGGAAATGAGCAAAACCTAAGTATGTACATCCAAACCGCAGCAGAGCTTGTTGCGTTTGGTTCCTCGCGCCTTGAGCTTTGCTTGTTGGTCTGTTTGTGCTGAGGTAACAGTTCTCCAGCAGCGTTACTTGTGTTCCAGTCGCAGCAGCTGCTCCTTACCATTAATGGTTAATGACCGCAGATGCCCATCCTCCTCCACCTCCACCCGTTCCTGACCATTCTCTACAATTCTGATATGAAAGAGGAGCAAGACAGAAAAAGGTATGAAATTAAACTTGAAATGAAATACGTCCAATGGTTTTTCTCTGTAGTGAGGCCACTGATAGCCATTTCTATTATTTCCATTCATAAATCCAAAAACTCATAAGTTAAAGGAAGCATGCTCTACTAAATATTGATGCAATTTTTTTTCTGTTAGGATGACCAAAATTTTTGCATCTGTGTAATCTTTTTGTGATGCATATTGCACATTGCACATTTTCTGATGGTCCAATAAACCTTGTTTCACTTTTGAAATAATACTGTGTTCATCAGTTTTTTGATAAATCAAAATTAAGTTGTTCAGATCCAAACACCCAATGATTTATAAATGAAAATAATGGAAAATGTCAGGGGCGTCCAAACCTTTTGATACCACTGTATGAGCCAGTTAGAAGTGTCTGTGATAACGTGTTGGTACAATTGATTACAGTTTACTAGCTGTTTATGATCAGCATGCAGTGGGGTTTTTCCAAGAAACATTCATTTATTTCTTACAAATATAATAGCGTGCAAGCTGAAAAATAGAAGTGGACAAGGCAATGTTGGGTGGGAGCATACTGTCATATAAATGAAAAAAAATAAATAAACAAGGCACCACTTTGCTAATGACAGATGCTAGTTCAGGTGTTACCTTTGTTAGTCACCATGTACCTTTTAGTAGTGATCTTTCTGCCATTAACAATCTTTGTTGAAGTAGAAACAGAGCGAAAGTTGCCAACGTTGCCTCCCCCGCCTCCTCCGCCTCCTCCCCCAAATGAAGTAGAAGAGAAAGAGGTGAAGCCATCCCCGCCAAGAGAACCCATGGATGTCATGTGACCCATTGTATTCAGGGAGCCGAAAGTACCAAAGCCTGAGAGAAAGGGCAAAGACAGTGTTCTTTAACATTTCTGTGCGGGTGCAACATATTTAAAATTATTTTATTGTACTCATCTGCACATACCTTGGTCAAATGGTGAGAAACCAGCACCAAATGCAGGAAAACCAAAGAAACCCCCAAAAAAGGAGTCCCCTGTCCGGCTGCGATTGACCCGATGCTGGTGCCGGCGGCCATTGTTGAAGAACGGATCGTAATTGAATGGGTCAGCCCCTGAGAAACCAAAGGAAAAAGACAGGTGAGAAGGACTCAAGATGAACTCATTCCACTGGTAACACTGGGCGTCCGGGTCACACTGGGCGTCCGGGTCACACCCCACCCCTGAGCCATAGTCAGCTGGGATAAGCTCCGATAACACTTGTGACCCACAACTGACATTTATTAAATTAGATTCACAAAAAGACACCAATAAAATGTCAGATAGGTGACATGCTAACTTCTATATACTGAAATCGTATTACTTACCGAAAAAGTCTGCAAACGGGTCTCTGCCATTGAAGAATTCCCTAAAGACGTCGTCTGGGTTGCGGAATGTGAACGGTTCGTGGAAATGGTCTCCATTGTGGAAATGTCCCCCTGAAACGATGCATGATTCAAATGTTTGCAAAATTCAAAGTAAAAGGTACAACAGAAAAAAATGCGTGATGGGTCTTTAGCATCACATGTGACGTGTTTGGCTTCTCAAACTGCTTTCCTAGACACTAAATGTCTTGAAGTTTGGATATATTTAAAAACAAAGTTGACAATGCCAGGAAGACGTGATGATCAGAGAAGTCGGACCACGATCACTCTGATTTCTGGGGTTCTTTGCTCATCTGGGTTCTCTGAATGGCACGCCTTTGTCGCACCATCAAAAGTAGCTCTATTGGACTCACTGAGTTTTGCCACAGAGAACACTTACCACTTCCTGTGCCGTTTCCTGTCAGTCCTTCTTTTCCATAGCGATCATATATGCTCCTCTTGTTGGCTAGAAGAGGAACAAGATAACAGAATAACACCACTACCAAAGCAAGGAATAAGTCAAAAAGCACACAAATAATGCAACTCCCCTTCCACCCTTAGAACGAAGAGTTCATATTAGTTTCACAGGCGTCTGTGTTTGTCTAAAGGCTCAGAGAGATCATCGCGGTACCAACCATCTGACAGGACTTCGTAAGCTTCTGAAAGCTCCTTGAATTTCTTCTCAGCTTCTTCCTTGTTCTCAGGGTTTTTATCAGGGTGCCACCTCAAGGCCAGCTTTCTATAGCTGAAGTTAGACAGGGAGACGATCATGACAACCAAGAATATTTGACAACAATAATAAATAGTCTACTTATGATCTTTGAAAACTGATTCTGAACCTACTGGACCACTTAGTTCTGACTGACCGGTGGGGAGTTCAGATAATTAAACATGATGTTTTGTGTGTTAATGACATCACAAAACATTAAATATGACTCATCCACCTGTAAAAACCAGAGCTGTCACTTATTAATCAAAATTTGAATGTTTGAATGTTGAGTGAAAACTTCATATTTAAGCTGTACTTGTTGTTCAAAATGTAGGATGCTGAGTCAATTAACACATCAATATAGCAAATTTAAAGAATGTCACATGTAATTCTGATCAGATTTTCAAAAAAATTTCTCCCCGCAGGCAAATTATTTTTAATCCTGAAACTGAAAACAAACAAAAAAACAATCAATGGCTTTCATAAAATTTCCCCCAAAACAAACATAAGCGATCAAATATCTTCTGCCAATTCAGAAAAAACTATGACTCATTCAATGAAACAATGACTCACTACTTTTTAAAAACAAACAACTCACGCTTTCTTAATGTCTTCTGCAGATGCGTCTCTCCGCACTGCTAACACCTGGTAGTAATCCACCATTACGGATGGATGATGAGACAGAGTTCAGCAAGCCTGATGAACCTAAAAATACACAGACATGGTAACATCAGATTGTAACATCAAAGACATCAGCAATATTAAAGACATCAGTAACATTAAAGCTGCTGTTCTTCACTTGGCTTTAACAGTCAAAAGATTACAGGCTTTTAAGCAGGGAGAGAAGGATTCCACAAATAACATCAGTATCTTCATTACTACAGCAAATAATGTACCATAAGGTTTCACTTATATCTGCGGTCAACAATGTCAACAACGTCTATTGTTAAGGATCCAGGGTGATGAGAAAGGGGCTACGGGACGGAAGCATACATGGATATGGGTGGATTGTTGGAATGTTTCTCTATACTATACTATTGATCCACCCACACCCACTGTACCATATGTACAGTGCTCAGCACAAATGAGCACACCCACAGATTTGGCAGAAAATGTGGCACAAGGCTATTCCCATACTTGTGCACACACACACATATGAGACCCTCTACATAAAGTAATTTGAGATCAAAGCTTTATCCAAGACTCATTATTAACCTAAGCTTTATGCTGGGAGTGAAAAAATATCTATTAAACTCAGTTTTGTCATAAGAAAATTAACTTATGGGTTTTGGAAATACAGTATTATTTCTAGGATTAGGGTTACACTCACACACACACACACACACACACACACACACACACACACACACACACACACACACACACACACACACATTTCTACTCCATCTCCCTTAGATTGAGCCTCCATGCCGTCCGTTCCTGCTTCAAAGGTGATGTTAGCTCCATCTCTCGGAACAGATTGCTACATGATTCATTCGCCTTTATCCGCTGCAGCGGGTCGCGGGGAGCTGGAGTCTATCCCAGCTGCCCTAGGGCGTGAGGCGGGGGACACTCCGGGCGCGACACCAGCGCACCGCGGAGCTACGCAGAGACAAACGCTATTCAAAAATAAATCCAGGATGGCTTAAGTAAATGTAATATAGCTGTATGGTATGATACGTCCAATAACTGACAAATAAAATGGAATTATAGCTACCGAAGCTCTTTGTGCGGTTCCCGTTAACTTATCAGCCAACCTGCCGCAGACTAGTTTAAATGTTAGCTTAGCTCTTTAGCAGTCAACATAATTAGCCACAGAGGCTGACTATTGCGTCAGACACTCACCTAATCCTAAATCCAGTTTCTTCAGCACCTCTCTGCAGACATAGGAGAAAGACCTCTAGTCTTTTATTTTGGTCGTTAAAGAAACTAATCGTTGTTATTCATATTCGATGATCCACTGTCTCAGATTAAATGTAGCTGCTCCTGGCTCTTCGTCACATTTAGATTTGTTGCTGCTCATTCCACCTCACGGGCGCATTACCGCCACCTGCTGGACGGCAGCCACAGATACGCTCTTCACTGTTCCAAACAAAATGTGATAGTTTCTAATCAATATACTTATTGTCTTTGCAAAATTTTACATCAATAAAATTACTGCAAAAAAAATCATTTTTGGCACTTTTAAGAAAGATGCCACTAGATGTCAAAACAATTTCTTCTGCTAAAACTATTTAAATGCTTATATATGGCTATATATATATATATATATATATATACACACATATGCATTCTACACTTTTGTCTTTCCATCACTCTGGTACAAGTTCATCCCTGTCTCATCTGTCCACAGGATGTTGTTCCAGAACTGTAAAGGCTTTTCTAGATGTTGTTCAGCAAACTGGTTTTCCCGCTTTAATACACATACACCCACTTCGGTTCATTGTCACAACTATAATTTTATTATTTTGTTGACGTAGATGGTAGAATGATCAAAGTATCAGCAGCAACAACAGACATGGTACAACAGTGCATAACAAGCTTAGCTAAACAATGAGAAAGATATCACTCATGATATCATAAACATGTACTCATGCAGCTCAGTGTCCCCCATAATGTATTTGCACCTAAAATTACAAAGACCCTTATAAGTAATCAATAACAAATTTGTATGAAATTGGTTTCATTGTTTATTTGATAGTAGCTAAAGAAAAAACATTTATCAATGATGGGTTATTATACACACATACACTCAGAGCTGGTGACTTATTTGAGTAGTTTTGCAGTTGCCATTGAGGTCATGGTAGTCATGGTGGTCATGGTCATGGTGGGCACAGTGATATCTTTAAAGATGGGTTGTGTCACACCCGAGTAGGAAACTTTGTTTTCGCTGAGAGCCCCAATGATCATTTGACGCATTTCCCTGCTGGCATCGCCGCGCACAGCCAACAGCGCCTGGATGTGATCCTCCCTGTAAAGAGCAGAAGGGACATTAATTTGAAGTGACAAGGAGCAGGATTGCTTTGTAATTACTGATTGATTTCCCCTGGTGTCTTGGCTTTCCATATTTTTTGAACCTCTCTTTATTTGTGTTCAATATTTTTTTCCTGTCTTATTCCATTTCTATTACACACAACTTAATTTCTGGACATCTTAGATTTAATTTTTTGGAATGTGTGGTTTGTTACTGACATCTGGTGAAAATGTCAATGACACACTTTGAGAATTAAGTGAGAAATCATAGCAGCTTATCTTGATGTCAACCACTATGCAATTTGCATAGTGGTTGGAATGTCTGCTCATGTAAGGTGAACTAGATGTCAGGGTGTGTCTACATTTACCTGATGTCAGGGTACTTGGACACCAATGTGGTGACCTCCAGGAACAGTAGTGTGGGGTCAGTCAGCTTGAACACTTCAGCGATGGCAGCAATGGCACCGCAAAGCTGGTCTGTGTCATCACCCTGTGTAAAATTATCACAGTAAGCCACGTCATACTAACATGATAAATCCAAAGGTATTCCTTTCATGACCGCAAAAACTTAAGATTTGTTCAATGAAAGTCCAGTTTGAGATGTCTTTAAAATGTATTATTTATTCTTGCAAACCGAATTGAGCCAGCATTCGTCCTGTGTGGATGGAGAGAAAAGCAGCAACTTATACAGAGCCCCAGGGTAGGCCATTAACTTCGCTCCTGGAGCTGCTTTTCGAGTGATACTTGACAGTTTTTATACTGGCCTAGACACAATAAGTATAATAAACCTAGAACATGTGTTTTATAAACTGCTGAGATCCAAGCTAACGCAGGAAATAAAAATGGCATGGATTTCACAAAAGACTACTGTTGTGTGTCATTGAATTTCACAGGACAGTCAGGGTAATTTCTCATCGATTCTCCTCCCCGTACAATCACTATGCTGCTTCAAAAGCTAAATAATGACTGTTTCTTTATTGCCAAGACTCAGGTTGTTAACACTAGACTTGAAGGGACTGCTTGATAAGCCAAGAGCAACACTTTAGGCTAAAATTCTCTGTACTGGTATAGTCTGACTCAATATCACATAAAAAGTGGCCCATAAAAGTGAACATTGGTGCAGTAGAGAGAGAATTCGACATGAACTCACAGCAGATAATTTCCTGAAAAGAAACTTGAACTGATCAGCTTCTTTGATCATCCTCTCTGCTCCCTCTCTCCTCTCATCAGCGTTTTTAAAGGTGACTCTCTTCTGCATCACTGCTTGAATGTACTCCACAACCACCCTGCGCAGGGCCTCATTCGTCATTTCCTGCACACACGACCAATATGTCATCATATCATTTGCTCTCATTCATTTTCTGTAGCAGAAATCACATTTTTCATTCAAAGTTACAAATTGCTGTATGAAAAACATTTATATTTTGGCTATTGTCCTACCTGATTGAAGGGTGTTTTGATCTTGTTGAAGTCACTGAAGTAGTCCTCAACCGTCACACAGATGGTGTCAACAGCATGAGAGCCAGTCAGCCACTTTCTGGTCAGCAGCTCATTCAAGTGATGCTGGTTAATGGAGAATCAAAATCAAAGCAATTGAAAATGGTAAGAGTGGGAGCATTTTTTAAGTAAATTAAACAATTTGAAAGTCATAACTGGTTTTATCCTTTGTTCTTTAAATTGAAAGGAACAACACTTAAGCAAATGATGCGCCATTGAGCATTCTCCTGAAAAATTGGAGAACATCCCTTGTTAAAAAACAAAATATCTTCATACAGTCCAGGATTTCAAATTTTAAGTCTCATCCTGTACTGTGTTTCTACCTCAGACATGACTTACACCATTACTATGGTGAAGATTTCAAACTGTGTCAAATCTTTACAAAAGTTAATTCATAGTAATAAATGTTATTTCTGTAGTCTGTATGTAAAAGGGCTCATTTCTATAAATACAAAAAAATAGAAAAGTTTGTTTTTCTATTCATTCATAGAAAAAGATTTTATAGACACAAATAACACCTAAAACAATACAAAAATGTTAAAAAAAACAATCTTTGCTAAATATTTTTCTCTCTAATTACTTCAAGATCAAGGAAGACTTCGTCCAGCAGGAATTGACACCCTTCTTTGGCGACCTCATTCAGTGTTTTGTCTATGGCACCATCGCTGTCAGTGGACTCAAAGGACTGGGAGTATTTCCTCTTCAGACTGTTGACAGATTCTCTGAAAGGTGCAAACATAGCATGGGATAAAGTCACGCTGTGTGTTATGTGTCTATGTATAATTAATCTAATATACACACATATATGTTTTACGTGACAGCCTTTTACAGCAGCTGCTATCCTGTTTCTCTTGTTTGTTTGTTTTTAGGTGTGATTCCATCTGTTTCCATTTTCATGGGCTGAAAGGAATTTATTTACAAGACAAATTTGGAAATGAGGAGGAAATTATTATTTTGTGTGCATTCTCAGTCATCCAGATCATATTAACCCATTTTGATTTCCATATTTCTGGTGTGCTGTATTTATACCTATTTGATTATATTAATGAACTAATATCTTTACAAAAGCAGCCTGGATGACAGAGGAATCATGAAAACAACATTCAAATTTAGCCATTGATTATTTATTTTCAAATATATTAATACATTACTGTCAATATTTCACACTCGGCACAACAAAAATATGAACTAAACCGATTTCTTCAGTCTTTCTCAAAACGCAAGCTTGGATTATTTGATGGTATCCATCTGTTTGGACCTCAGTGGTGGAGGATGTATGATTTACTAGATTGATTTTTAAATTATCTTTGTTCAACCAGGGCTAGACAGGGATCACAAATCAATGTGAACAGAAGTATTAAAGTGACATTGTGAAAAGAAGCATCAGTATTAAACAAATTCTTACTTGAACGTCTGGCAGTTGTTAATGATCGCTATCATGTACTGCACATAACACTGAGGAAGCTGTCGGTCTCTCAGGTGCTCCTCTTTGTACATCAATGCCTGCTCTCTGTATCTAAAAAACAACAACATGAAAATCATTCTGATTTGCAGAAAAATTGGTACAAATTGAAATAGTTCATTTTCTTGACCTGTGCTTACATATAACAAATTTTAAAGGAAATTAAAACATCAAAACCTAAAGTGTGAAAGGAAAGAGAATGCATCAACAGGTATCATTTACAGTGAACTAGTAATATATTTGGTGAAAGAAAGAATAAAATTTTTTTTTTTTAAAAACAGATCAATGAGAATTTTTATCACAGTCGAGGGGATGCCTGACTATTGCAAAATATACCTGATCAGGAATGAGTTCATCTGTTTCAGGCAGAGCTTCAGAACTTGTTCCTTGAAATCCCCATCAATCTGAGCAGCAACTTGCAAATTCTGTTCAAACATCTGACACAGAGTGAAGTGACATCAGGTCAGGAGTAATGACACAATTCCTTTAAAGTCCTATTTCTGTCCACTGCATTCACTTTTTTTGGTTTTACATCAAGTAAAAGTGTTTTGGTAGTTTCTCAAAAAGCCTGTGTGTGTGTGTGTGTGTGTGTGTCTGCGTGTGTGTGTGTGTGCGCATGTAAGAGTGTGTAACAGTGTGTAAGAGTGTGTATTACCTGAAAGACAATTGCTGGCAGTGTTGTCTGGTAGTATCCATCTTGGTCAGCCTCAGGCTCAACATCTTTATGCCAATCCTTCTTATCAGTTTCCAAAGCTTTTCGCAGCCACCCAGTTATATTAGACTGAAAACATGGACATGTAAATGCAGTCAGGTTGGCCATCCAGAGTCTCTACATTTAAAGAATGTGTTTTAATAAGAAAAACTAATAACCCCTACACCATATACAACGATTATCACTTTACTCTCTAAAATGACAAATATAACTGATTAAATGCCAAAAGAAATGACTGGTAGTAATTTGGAAAATATTGTGATCAATGCGTCACTCAATGTTAAGAAATTCCATACCCTTATTTGGCAGGAAACATTTTTGCTCATTTAAATTAATTAATTTAACATATCAAAATTCATTAATGATAACACATTTCAAAACTGCTTCAGTGTTCACACTGCACTTCCTCTCACCGCTCATATATTATATTTCAGAGACACAGATTCTTTGCACTACCGTAAGATTACTGATTACTGATTATAACTAGATGTCTATTTACAGCTAAGCGCTAAGAATTTCATTATGGTAAGTTTTAAGCAGCTAGTCTAAATGAAATAAAAACAGACATGATAAATTACTTGAACAGTACATCCATTCATGTACTTGTCATTGTGTGTGTGTGTGTGTGTGTGTGTGTGTGTGTGTGTGTGTGTGTGTGTGTGTGTGTGTGTGTGTGTGTGTGTGTGTGTGTGTGGTAATTACTGTAAATGTCTTGATATATTTGCTGAGGAGGTCATCCACCATATCTTGAGGGAGCAGAGGCTCCAGCTGGTTGATGTCACACTCTGACTGTAGGTCTGGATGGCCCATCATCTCCACACTGAAACACACAAGTTCATCTGAGGGTGTCTAAATGGCTTCTGCAACTCAATGGCAACACTGTTAAGAAAAGGACTATAAAACTTTTTTAAAAATTTAATAATAATGATAATAATAATAATAAAAAATCTTTATTGTCCCGCAGTGGGGAAATTTGTGAAAATTACATAAAATTTACATTAAAAAATTTACATAAAAACCAATAAATTAGGCAATAATGTATAATGTAATGTGTAATGTATTGGGTGTGATTTATTAACATTTTTTTTCTGTTTTTTTTCTGGTCTAAAGGTACAATGAAATAGTACATAAGATATATATACCGTATATACAGTATACCTGTATATAAGATACCAAAGTCGTGTATTATTAGGCCTTTATCGTAAGGAACAAGCCAGACATCCTGGAAAATTGTTCCAAAACAACAAGTTTGTGTACCTCTTATATGTGTTGAGGACCCAAGTCAATAGGGTCACAATTTCATTTGCCTCCAAGTCCTCAGAGGCGAGTTCTTTGACACGGCTGGACACAGCATTGTGATACAGACTAAAAAATCTGAAACAGACATTAGTACAGTATGAGCGAACACTTAACTAAATGTGTTAAACTATAATGGAACGTGTTAACTGATAAATTTGACTTTTTTTAATCTTCAAGTTGATCTTGTAACATGTCACAAAATTCCTTATTCAGCTTCACCCATTCTTCTGGTAAATGCAATTTCATACTTAATCAGGAACAACTGGAAAATCTCTTTTGGTTTCCTTTCAAAATTTAGTTTTAGTACTTCTAACACACACCTCTAAAGTGACAAGTGGATATTTACAGTAAGTTGCAAGCAAAAGAACATTATTCTGAATGTGAGACGCTGAATATTGTTTACCTGTTGAAAGTGTGGTAATGTGGGGGGAAACACTGCACCATGAGGTTCTTGACAATAATGAGGTCATCCAGAACATACTTCCTGGTTATTTCTAGAAGACGAACCAGCCACATTTTATCAACTTCTCTCGTCACAGCCTGGGTACCCTCAATGCGGGTACTGACTGTGGCCTCCAAAACCTGGAGCAGAAACATTTCTAACACTCTTAGGAAAAATCTAACTTGTCAATGCAACACTAGATGTAAAAGCAACTGAATGGTTGTTTATCTCACTTTCTTTTTACATTTTTATTGTGTATGTGGTCTACAATGACTTCTCTTACTTCAAACATCTTGTCCTTCCAGCGTTTGGGCCTGCCAGGTGGGATGAACCCTGTCTGCTTTTTACGATCAACCATACGGCGATCAATCTTCTCCTCCCGCTCAATGATGCGAACCACTGATACCAGCATGGTGGGGTCGTGACGAACTGTTAGCATGGACCTCTGCAGGACCATCCATAACTGTTTAGCCAGCTCATCTGATAACCCTTGAACCTGAGGAAGGAAAGAAATAGATGGATAACAATTCCTTATAACTAAATATGTTTTCCAGCTATCCTAATTAGACACATGAATGTTTAGAGCTGCAGTCTATAATGGTGGTTTTGAGACTTGTAATCAGCACTATGTGCTGTATATATATATACAGTATGTACACAAATACACTACCCACATTCAGGGATATTCAGCTATTCTGCACCAACCCTTCAATCTCTATCGCTTGAACTTACATCTTCAAAATAGATGGAGATGAGGTTCATATCGCTTGTGTTCTTGCTGTCCATGCGATACTGCTCATACATAAGGTCATCTCGTGAACACTCCAGCTCCATCAGCTTCCTGTGGGCCTGCAGCAGCTCTGCCTGCTCTATCACCTGCTGCGTCTCCGCCACAATCTCTGGTACTGCACACAAGAAGACACACAGTATGACGACCACGAGGAGACAACACAAAACAAACCCCTCAAACTCAGAGGGCGTGAAAATTTGTGATGTGACACTAAATCTATGAGGTAGAGCTGAACAAAACTTACCAGAGAAAATATTTTTAAGGTTTTCCACGGCAGATGCCAGTTGACTGTGTTGTACAACAGCGTCTTTGACATCTTTCAGGTTTTCTATAGTGTTGATACTCTGCCTCCAGTCTTTACTCACATCAGCCAGTGAATTCTGGATATTTTTGACATCCAGCAGGGCACTGTGCAGTTGGGTCAGTCCAGTGCGAACGCCATCGAGCTGGGACTGGATGGCCGCCTAAAGGATTCCATAGTTCGTTATACCATAGCTACTACTTTTTGTGTTATGTTTATAATTCATTTTCAACGAAAGATGAGGTTACAAGCAATGAAGTAAATATATCAATAACTATTGTTAAGGGAAGAGCGGTATAAAAACCTCATTATCATCAGCCAGAGCTGGAGTTCTATGGTGGAGCAGCCAACTCCAACAGCTAAAAAAAAAATCACTTCCTTCAGACATATTACCTTCAGTCGAGCCTCCACAGACGCCTTTTTGCGGGCTTCTCTTCTGCGGTACTGTTCTACTTTATCCAGCTGATCTGATCGTTGCAGCATTCCTGCAACGCGCTGTACCGCCGTGGCAACTGCTTCCCGGCTGGTTTCTTCCATGTTGCTGGTAACTAGTGTGGAGTATCAATCGATTCCAAAAGCCTCGTTCAATCTCACTGGACCTGAGTAGAGAAAAATGCTGACTGGCACCAGTCTGTCTCTGATCTAAACGATTTCATCTGTAATCATATAACACTTAATTCACGTAGTAATACATTCTTTCTGACATACGTCGTTACTGAGTTGTAAAACTAAACAGTGGAAGAATTGGCATCACACAGTGAATTGAAGAAGACACACATCGTGAAAACTTCTTGAACTTTCTTGAATTATGAAAAAATTTTAAATATTAAACAGCCTACCAAAGTGCTTATTCAATATATTGACATTCAGCATTCATTTGAATTTGTTCGCTATAATGATGCACCTGACAAGAACATAAACTGGACGCAAGTTCTTTCAAGAAAACGTCAATGCACCCAAGACACATCAGGTCAGTTTATACAGATCAGGTCAGTTTATACTTACAACTTACAGGGACACTGATAGTACTACCAGTACACTGATATACCCACAGGAAAACTACTATTATTACTGATAGTACAGTCAGAATACTACAAGTACAATGTCATTCCTACAGGAATGATGCTAGCTAGCTCCTGTCAGCTTCCATGGCGCTACGTTACGTTTGTTAAGACGAAACAGAAAATGAAGAGGACACAACTATAATTCACATGAACCCGTTTTCCAGTTTGACACTACAGGAGTGAATGTTTGCCATTAAAACCTGGTTGGTCAGCGCTAGAAAATAATTTAAGTGCTAAGCTAATGAGTTCAGGTCAACTAATTTTCTAGCATAAGCTAAGCTAAGCTAACTACGGAGGACAAACCCTCTTTTCCTGTTTGAAAAACAAGTTCACCGGATTAATCCGAAAAAATATTCTTACCTCAGACACCTAAGGGATAAACGTAGGGGTGATGACATGCATATCTGTCAATGTCGGATTACATTGCAGGTTTATAACGGAGTGATGAAAACACAACAACTTTCTTCCGTCTTCCTCCTTTTCTTCTTCTTGTAGCCTACGGGCATCAAAAGTGTATTATTGCCCCCTAGAGGTCATTTGTAGAGTGCAGCGTTCATACTGGATGCGTGTCCCCTTGGAGCATGCCTGCATTGACCTCATATTCATCAAATGTGTCATCGTCAGCAACGACCCCAGCTCTTGTGTTGCTATATATCATTCTTATGGCCATAAACAATGCTGGTGGAATACCATAAGCCTTTAAGATCTTAAATATTCAATAAAAAGTTATTCTGAAGTCCAAAAGCATTATCATTACGGAGTGGTTGTGTTTTCTCACTTCTTTTATGATGCAGCGCGGCACTAAGATGTGGCTTGAGGTGGATCTTCCTGAATCCATTCTGGTTAAATCAGATGGGGTTCAAGAGGTGCCTGAAGGCCGTTCAGGGCAATTGGATTGAAGACGTTATAACATAAATAAGACATCTATGAAATCACTGGTGTTTGTGAGATTTCTTGCTTTAGTAATTGGAATAATGACAAGTGACCACTTGTCCAGCATGTGGTTGTTCATCAGACAAGAATTGCACAGGGGAAGGATGATGCTGTTAAGGTTGCAGATCTTGTAAACCTCAGGTGGAATATTATCAGGTCCAGAAATTCTACCAATGTGATGTTCTTTCCTGCTCGTACCGTAGTTGGACATGAAACAATTACTGATTGTCTCATCTTTATGAAAATGAATGCCAGTGCTCAACTTAACACTGTAAGATTCTGAAAATAAAAGTGCACCGTGTTAATAAAAGGCAGTTGCTTGTTTCTTAGAGGGTTGGAGGTCTTTGATTTAGACCTCCCACTGGCTGTTCCACTGGGGTGTTTTATTAGTGTAAATGAGCAAACTGTGCCTTCAATTGTACTCTGGACAAACACTTTTTGATAAATGATGAAACAAAAAAAAACCACAATGAATACTTGTACAAGTATTTATTGAAAAATATTATAATATTCTCATTTTAATGCTTTAAAAACAGAATCCGACAGGACTCAGTGCTGTGTGTGCTTTCTATTTCCACCTGGAAGAGGAAGAAATAATCTTTTGTAACCAAAGCCTTTTGTAAACAACGTTTCCACTCATCAGTTAAACTGCACCATGTTGAACCCTTTACTGTTACGCTTATAATACTGGATATTTCAGTTTCAAAAACTAAACTCTTCGCTCCTACATAAAATGAACATAAATGTCTAGAACAGTGCTTCAATGGTTTCCTGTTATGGCAGTGAACACATTGCCCCCCTCATCCATCCTGATGACAGCCTGGGTAGAAAACACTTACCTGTTGACCTCTCAGGTTTGCTAGAATTCCCTTTAAAGCCTCTTTGCTGGCTGCTCTGCTCTTCTGTAGACAGAAATGGAATAATATTTCTTAGATTAAATTATGGCATACTGGTGTTTAGCCTATTTTTACCCAGTTCATTAGAGGGGAGGAAAAAAAATAAATCAAACGGCTTTCATGCACTTCAGAATTTAAAATTTCAGTAAAAATATCTATTTCAGCTGAATAGTCATCTGTAGGGGTGCACACATACCTCTCACAAAACCCTTAGACCCTCTTACAGTGTCTTCATGCATTGCTCTCTCAAACCCATTTCCCAGGAGTTCAAATTAAGAGATGGTCAGCTCAAAATGAAGTGTGTACAACTACTATCACACCAATGCCAATTTGTGATCACAAGGTTTCTTGCAAAAACAGGCAATAGATAAAAGAAAATGCATTTCTGTTTAGATTCATTAGATGTCTAATATTTACGTTACAAAAGGATTTGCAACCATTTGTCACTTAATTACCTTGAATGCCGTTCCTGCGCTGGTTTTTTTGCATGTGTGCTTGAGCCTTGTCTCTATTGTCTGTGAAAACAAAGTGACAAAGCATGGAACTTCTGTACTCTCCTCAAGAGACAAAGACCAAGCGCAAATTTATTATAGTTGATTACCTAAAGGTTTAATAAAGTGTCTTCTGCTTGGCTCCAAGTTTGTGTTTCCACACTTGAAACACAATATTTCACTACACTGGGTGGAACAGTCCACTAAACTTCCCTTTGGTAGAGACTTTTCTGTGTGCTGGTCAGTCACTGGTACAAACAGCCTCTCGTTTCTCTGCTGATTGGCCTCTTCGCACCCAGATGACCCATTGTCCACCTCCCTATACATCCCATCATGGAGAATCATCTGGTCTGTAACTAAGACTTTCTCCCGTTCCGAGTTAAACTGAAGCGCTGCCTCATCCTCTGAAGAGACACAACTGTTCTCTTGTTGCTCATTTACAATGACCGATTGCTGGTTTGGGCTTTGAGCAGCCTCAGGTTCAGAAGACCTATTTTGATCAATGTCATCTTCAGTAGGAGTTAATAAAACTTCGCTAGGCAGGTTAGTCAGGCGGTTTAAGGGACTCAAGCTTGTCTTTGGTTTAGAAGTGTTATTTTCAGTGTTCATTTCTGTCTTCCTTCGTGGACTTAGCTTGTCAGTCGGGGTACTAAAAACAGGCCAACTGAACTCCAAGTCAGAAGAGGAAAACAGGCGAGAACACCTCCGTTCTTTATCAGATTTGACAACCAGGTTGTCATTTTGGGATGACGGTCTTACTTTTTCAGCTTTGTCTATCATCTCATTGGGTATTTCTGAATCTAACAGGCCTCTCTGTGCCAGACATTCTTCAGTGGGGATGAACGGGGCAAGAGACTCCACAGACCAAACAGACTCATTCATTTTTACATTCACTTGACCATTATTTAAAGATAATTCATAGGGAATGGCATCCGTTGTGCCTTCGTGCGGATTTGTCTCATAGATCTGTTGCTGCTGCTCCTGGGATTCCTGGAGGGAATACAGCAGTCCATCCGTATGGGAAGAGGACCGTCGTCTACAGCCAACCAATACCACAGATTCCTCTTCTGTTCTGGACATTGGAAGATGCTCCGATAAAAAAGGCAGTGTGAGGATCTTGAAAATTGTTTCATTGTCCTTGGAAGAGGAAATATTTTCCGTGTCACCAACATCAGCGATGCCTGGCACCACTGCATTGTTCTCGTTTTCAGTTCCACGCAGATGATTCGTTTCAGTTTCATAAGATGGAAGCTGATCTTCAGTCAGTCGTGGCGTACCAGCTGACATTTTCGGCACTTTTGCCTGTGGTGTTCCAGCTCCCCAACTCATCAGAATGTCAGGAACAGAGGCAAGTCTCTCTTTGATCACCACATCTTGTTGAGAAGAGCTGCAAACAGGAATTATCCCATCTGGAGAGGTCATTGACCACACACTGCAGTTCCGATCAGGATGTGGATCCTCCTGACCAACAGCTTCCGCTGTGGCGCTGAGGTGTGCATGGCCAGTTCTGGTTGGATAATGGAAGTTAAAACCATGACTGAGCTTCTCATTTCTTCCGGGAAGCCTCAAATCTTTTGAAGTAATGCTAGTTGAAGTTACACTCTTATCCTCAGCAGAGACTTGTCTTTGGCTGCTAGAACTAGACGGGGAGCTTGAGGCTGTTCCATGCCCAGAATCTGATCTGACAGGTGGGCTTCCATCAACGTAGCCACCTTCACCTCTCTGTGGGGATTCTGTCTGGACTGCAAAGTCCACGGATTCTCTAACAGGGAGCGGCAGGCGAATCCTGCGAGCGTGGATTGGGTTCTGGTACGCACTTGAAGGATGCATCGGTTGGGGGAGGAAACGTCTGTAGTCGACAGGTTGGATGTGAGGTGTGGGCACAATATAAGCAGGTGACTCCATATAAGAGGGAAGTGGGAATTGGGGCATTACCATACCATAGCCTGTAGCAAAAAAGAAAGAAGATGGTTCAGATTTGAGATACATACAATATAATAGGATAGGGATTGGGTTCGTGTGATCCATTTTGGCATTGCAGAACGCTGTAGCTCGTCCTTCATGAGAAAGATCCCTTATTCAATTGGTTAAAAGTGCTAGGAAGAAAGTAAATTAACTCTTTTCGGACTGCAGGAAAGCATTCATTGAATGAATTGATCTCAAACAAAAACGTTTCTGCAAATTAATTTGCAAGACTTCCATTAGCAGGTAGTTTAATCTAGATTATAGAACAGGAGCAACAGTGCTCTCCTTCCCCCATTAGCTACCATCAAGCAGGGCGAAACATAAAACATCCAGTTTTTTCACAATTGTTTGGTTACTGTATAACTCCATGTCTGGCTTCATCGTTTTGATGTCTTCAGTTCGTATCTACACTATAAAAATAAAAAATACTGAAAAATCACTGAATGAGAATAAGTGTCCAAACTTTAACTTGTAGTGTTAAAGGAATACTTTCACTGGTCCCATCTTATTATCCCTTATAATAAACTATCCATGAATACATTTTCTTATCTATCTTGTTTTCTCTAAAATTCCATTCTAAAAATCACATCTATGTCATTAGTTTAAAATCAACAAAATTGAATAAATTAAATCTGCATAACTCACCCATGCCTGGGAAGCAAGGGAAGGGATTTAAAGAGAGGGGCATGGGCCACTGATATTGGACCAAATGTGGGACAGGTGGAGGAGGGATACAGAAGACGGGCCGGGCAGGAAAGAACTGTTGGGGGTGGGCTTGAGGCCCTTGATCTTGGCTGAGACCTTGCAGTCCAGGCTCCTGCTGTCCAGCGTTGTTCACACTAATGTTAGGGCAAGAAAACTGGTTCCCAGTATTCAGTCCTGGGCGAATTAAAGGTGGTGTGGGACCAGTTGCTGCTGCCATAGTCAACCTGCAGAGAGGGAAGACAGATACTAAACCTTCACTGTAGCAGGAAATAAATACAGCAATGACAACGAGAAGAAAAAAAAAAAGCACAACTACAACTGTAAATCTGCTACTGTGAAGATCTGTTCAACTTTCTGAAAATATTGAATCCTTTAAAAAGATATTTCAAAACCACCTTAAGAAATTACTCAATGTATTTTATTGCAAAAAGTAGAAATTAAACCATACATTTTTATCACACCACTTATGTGCTCTAAAATGCTCCCAAAATTACTTTGAAGAGTGAAGTGGGAAAAGCACGGCAGTTCAGTCATTGGTTGAAAGCCAAATTACATCGAAAAAATGAAATGAATTTGATTCAAAACAAAATGTTTCTGCGAATTAATTTGTTCATTGCAAGACAATTTAATTTTGAATTTTGTTTAATGTAGAACATCTGTCATATTTTAGCTTAAAACACGCAATCATCAAAAAACAAATAAACAAATAAACTCACTGCTAAAGAAACAAAAGGAAAAAACTCACGGATCCAGAAGTTGACCTGTATCTGCATTAAATCTGGATGGCTCTTTCCTTGGCCACCAAGTTAACCCTCGACAGGATATAATGAAATGTAGTTTGTTGTTGGTTTTTTGGTTAAAATATATGTAATGATAAAACAAAAGTAAGATAAATAGTTGGGAGTTATTCCTAGGCCAAGGTTTTGGTGTACAGTTCTGGCCGAGTGTTGGAGCTTCTCCTGGTTTTGCTATTTTGGGAGCATTCAGTTCAAAATTGTGATGGATAGTCTATGTAGCAATTTCACTTTTAAAAAACAGACACAAACAAAGAACTGACTTTAGATTCCTAAATTTGACATTTCTAGGGCCATCATTAACTAATTATAAGCAAGCATCCCCATTTCTGGCTCCCATATCAACTTTAATTTAAATTTCAAATTTAAAAAAAAAAAAAAGTCAGTACATGTTTACTTTCTGTGCTGTAAGTGGACAAAGAAAAGCAGGTAATCTGGGCATTTTACCTTGTTGACAGGATCCGTTTAAAATCACACACAACAGTGAAGAGATGAAAGCTGGCAGAAGACACAGCTGCGTTTAAGTGGACGTTAATCAGAGCAGCTTGTGCGTCATTAGGTCCGACAGGGAGAGGCTGTGCGACAGTTCACCACAAGAGGGAGACAAAGTCACACCAGATGACCATGGTTGTTTGTTCGTTTGTTGGAAAAAAAATAACAGACCAAAAAATAAAAAGTGACTGGAACAGACAATTGATGATATCAGTATAGAAATAAGCAGTATTAGACAGTATTAGGTGCCGCAAGGAAAAAAAAACAGAAAGGAAAGGCAGCAAAAGGGAAAAAAGTACAATGATGGACACCAGACTGCATTATTGCAATTAAAATTTTACATAAGGTCTTCAAGGTTTTGAAGAAAACACCCTGATTGGATAATTTGAGAGGAACACAGGTAATAATAATAAAAAAGAGTCTAAATAGATTTTTAGTAGAAACAGAGTGTGGGTAGACCTACTTCCTTAGGTCAAGTATGATTTAGAAGACTTCCAAGTAAGTGTAAATATTCCGTCATGTTTCCCCCATGCAAACCAAGTAAGCAATTGAGTCAAACTTAAAGCTATAGACTGATTGATTTGACATTACATTTCACAAATGTTATGGAACAATTTGTAAATGAAAGATTAATAAGTCATTGAGATGAGGGAGTCAATAAATCACATTAAAGAGGTATCATATGAACCACTGACCAAATCACCACATCTTCCTTCACCTTCAAAATAAGTAACCGGATTTCAGCATTTTTAGTCATATTTTGAGAAATTTTGTACAATATAATTTTCAGTTACGTAATGATGTGTTGTTATCCTAGATCATGTCCATCCATATGCCATCAGTTCTCAACAGATGAAAGATGATCCTGTTTTTGAGCGGATTTGTAGATTTTTCTATCAGGTTCTTGCTTACATGAGTGACATCTCTTTTCCAGCAATCCACAAAAAGATGCCATCCTGTGGTCGTAGCTGTCATGAACGTCTTTGAAAACCTCATTATTGATTATTGTGTCCAACACAATAATCGACAATGGTTGCCATGAGGATGAACAGACAGTTCAGCCTGTATCTAACAATTAAAAAATAATAATCTAATAACATGAGTGACAGATCAACACACCAGTTTTGTAAAATGCCCTTTTTTATTGAAAATTAGAAACATCACAAATTTGGTGTAATTTGCAGCCACACCCTGAAAACTGATTTCTTTCCTATAGCATTGAAATTAAGGCCAAATGTCACTTTGTTCAGGTGATATGAATACAAGTTCAGTTAAAGGAGCAATTGCTGACATAACAGTGCAATTAAAAAAAACACTAAATTATAAAAGATATAAGATAGAATATTAGGATAAGATCATTTGGTTATTAAATGCATGATAAAAGGAATATTTTGATAAACACATTTACAATGAATTGATGTCAACACCCACCAGACTTTTGGTGTCTAGTTGTAATATCAAGTCACGCAGGAGGCCACAATATACACACTGAAAAAAAGAGTAGCTGAAACATAAATACTAAACTTTGAGGGAATATTTTTAAATACAACTGGAGCAGTAAGATAATATTACTGGTCTTAAAAATGATTCACTTCAGTCTGGATATAAAAAGGCAAAAAGGCATAATAAATTAAAAAATAGTAAAATCTTTCAAAGATCATTTGTCCTGTTTCTAGGTTTGGCGTTATTTTTCAAACTTCAGTGCGGAAGCACTGTTCCTTCATTATTGTTATTTTGCTACTATACTACTATTGCTAATGTAGAAATAAAAGGATGTTTCAGAAGCAGGACATAGACAATAATACTGTTGAAGACAATATGAGGACATGTTTGTGTACACACCCACACAATTAGTGTGTAATTCTGAAGCTGTTGTCAACAGAGTTCATATAGAAAGCGAGACTGTATATGGGCTCCAACAGCAGGAAGGACGTTCAGGAAAGTATGAAGATAAAAATAAATTTATCTGAAGGAGGCGCGGACCTGACGGCCCTTCAGAGGCTGAGGAGGCCGGTAGTTATCCACCATGCAAGTTGGAGCGTCTCCTTCTCCAGTGAATAGGAGTGAGCGGAACTTGTCCATCTAGTAATGAGGGGAGAGAACAATATCTGTCAAATGATGTGTGTAGAGTATAGAAAATACACACACACGTAAAGCAAGCTTTAAACTTGTAAAAGTATTCGTACACACACAACACAAACAAAAGTTGTGAGGAGATGTGAGTAAAATTACATACTTGTGCAGGACTGACGCTGATCGGATCCTTGAGGACAATCCAGGTGACACTTTCGTAGAGGGGCGGTGTGGTCAGAGAGCCGTCGTACGTCCAATAATCAAGACAACCGGGCAGGAGAGTTTTTGCATCAAAATTAGCAAAGCTACTCTGCTTGCCCTGTAAGGATGGAGATAGGGAAGGAAATTTTACAACAAATGTTTCAATGATGAATTATACACTTTTTGATTTTTAAGGTTGTTAATCAAGTGGTATGGACAGGTGTCCTAACCTTGGTTTTAATGGTATCTAAAGCATCCAAGACTCTCTGAATCCTTGGATTGGCTGCACCAATCTGGAAATAAAAAAACATGTACACATTATTCCATTTAAACATACATTTCTTTTTAAGAATATCCAGGGTTTACAGGTGCTTTCATGTGGTGTCGGAGAAAAGTGTCCTCCACAGAAAACACATGTGAACACCGGAACTCAGAGATCGCAAAGATTTTAAAACCTGATTTGCTAACTTTTATATTACAGATATATAAAGGCACATGAAAACTAATGTTTGATCGGTGATTGCACACTTAATAATTCACATTGACTTTTTGCTTGTATGTTGTTTGTATTATAGGGTCAGATTGTAAACATTAGTTTCTGTCAGCACAGTGTGACATAGAAAAGTTCTAAATACTGTTGATTAACACTAATATCTGAGATAAAATAATATTCTCTTGTAAAGGGAATTGTATTGTGCAGTAACACCACTGAAAACTAACAGATTACTGAGCTTTAAGCTGTCAAAATGTTTCTTAAATGCTCTAACCAATGAAATGTCATACATTCTCTAGTAGCATCCACATTGATCTCACATCATGACTTAAACACACACTGAAGTGTGATCATCAACTTCCCAGCTCTGAAAATGGGAACAATAAAGAATGATATTTACTATAATCCATTAATTCATTAATATAATATTATTAATATAATATCATTCCTGCTGTGTGCTGCAGTCACAGATTGACTTTCAATAATGAATCTAAAGACTCACTTTGAGGAAGACTCCAACCACCGCCAGTCCATCGGGCTGGCTGGCTGCCTCTCCAAAGCTGGCGTACTTAGTGTTCCAGTGCACCAGGTGAAGCTAGACAGAAACAGACGTAACACAGAAGTAAACAGCAGCAAAGTGACAGCAGTTTCTGTCTGTTTTAAAACCAATTTTTCTTTTTATGCATCTTTCTGAAAGACATGTCAGACAACAGACTGATTTTATTGCCAATCCCTGCTCCAGACTTCCAGGTGATGGCTTTTTTTGTTTCTTGGACTTTCCTCTTGTCTCACTATTCAAATTTGGATTTACATTGTGTTCAAGTCACTGTAACTGTTTTCTGGTGAGTTGGGAGTCTTTTTTGTCGTCACATCCCTGAAGTGTAACTTTACTAGTCTCATATTTATACCTGAATACCTTTCACAAATTTCCCCACTGTGGGACAATAAAGGTCTATTATTATTATTATTATTATTATGAACCTTCCACTCCTAACATTTAATTTATCATTTCAAATCATTAAAAAAAACATATTCTATCAAGTGACAAATAGAATGGCTCTTTGACGGCAAATTCTGAATCTGGCACTGGATTCACCTCCAAATCTAATCAGCTCCCTTCTATTCCAAACTTTCTACAAAAAAACTGTGAAATATTCAGATAAGTTTCGATTTAGCTAACATTTAGGTGATACAGTTAAAGGATTTTATGGAACTTTTCTTAGCTGTCTGTATCAGTTTGCTAGTGTCTGTGAATTTTTTCTGCTAACTGGTGTTGCTAAGGTACCTCACAGGGGAACTTGATACCGCTGACAGTGTGCTCAGAGCCTCGGTCATCACTGGCCCCCCAGTGAAAATGAAATTGCTTCAGACGGTATGTTCCAGAAATAGGACCTCCAGTCAGGGCTGGTTTAGAACAGTTAGAGAAAGTTAGACATTTAATATCAATGATGAGAAAAAATCCGGTCAATGTTCCACAAGAAGTCATCAAGCAGTCTGAGATGTGACTGAAAGCTGAATATAAACCTTTTACTTATTTCATTTTTGACACCTTTATTTTTTATGCATCATTTAAAAATACTGTTATTTATCATGAAATGATTTTTAAATAAAAAATGTTCCAGATTTTACATGCACAGGTCACCTGAAAGTAGTTATTACACGGTAGTTTGTTTGTCCTGACATGATGTTCAGTCGAGGTAAATACAGTGTGCTGGGTGGGGGTAGCTTCTAATGCTGCTGCCGTAAGTGATAAGGGGTGGGCCCACACATTAGCACACGCCAAAGCTGCACAGCTCATCTGTTTGTTATGAGATACTGTATGTTTTTAAAAAAGGGGTGTCAAAACTTTACAGTCAAAAAAGAAGCTATAGTTTTTTTGTGGCAGATATGGATATGAATTTGTACTCACAAGATAACTCCGTCGGTCTGCCCAAGGGCAGCTGTGGCTACATACATAGTTTACCATCACCAAATATGAATGAGGAGTGAATGAATAATGGATCCTATGTAAGCGACTTTGAGTGTGTCCAGAAAAGTGCTATATAAGTCTAATCCATTACAATAATAATAATAATAATAATAATAATAATAATAATAATAATTATTATTATTATTATTATTATTATTATTATTATTATTATTATTATTAAATGTAAAAAATACACTATGCAAAAGATTTTCAATTAATTTTCATTCATTTCATTTTTAAAAAGTTTTATCTATGATTTGATATGAGTTAATATTTTCAATTGCAATTTAATGACCATGTAATCAAGCGTGGATTTACGGCCAAATCCACACTCCAGGAACCACTTCTACTGCTTTGTCTTCTGCTAAGCCTAGAGGAAATCTTTATTATTCTTATTTTTATTGTTGACTTGCTGTTGTTTTTTTCGATCTTATTATTTATTGCGAAACCACATGTCAACAATAACAGTAGAAAATGATCGAAACAAATCTACTTTTCATTTACAAGAAATTTCAAATCAAAGTCTAACTATACGGAAAGAAAAAAAAAATTGAATTAATGAAAGTACACATCTGGAAATGTAACTTTTTCCACGAGAACTGCTGATTCATGTGTATGATACACATGAACTTCAATTGTTATAATCTTTGTATGAATTCTTAATATATCTTTGCATTCTTTTGTATTGTTAACATTTCCTGATCAAGTGTAGTATTGAAGACTTATTGGTGCAATGACTTGTCTTATCAGTGACATCCTCCTAAGTGACACCCTTATCTGTTGTAGTGCAGGCAGAGCTGATAAAGTTAAAACTAGCGCTAAAATATTCAATTTGTATGAATAAAGTAAACATGTCTTCTGTGCTTACTGGAACTATCTGTGTCATCCACAAAGTCCACTTGGAAGGAATGCCCATTGTTCAGAATTCCTTTGGCATTTGAGGCGTCATACTTGAGTTTGAGGGCCTTCAGAGATGAGTCGTATCGGCCCTCCTTGGGCACAATATTGATGGGAGACTGCCTGGGCCCATTGCCTACAGGGTAATCTCTCGCCCATGTGTCAGGTCCTGTGAATACATTTTCAAATAAACAGGCGTGTTCTGAAGAATTCATAGTTTGTTAATGCTCCCATTAAATTGTCATACTTCACACACTGATCATCATAAATAAGATGAAATATCAGTCCACAATTAAACTAACATATAAATACAATACTGTGCTAAAAAAAACTACTAAAATAAAGAAAATCTTTTAATACACCTTTGTCACTTTCTTTACAAAACAGCATTTATACAACAATACTACAATATACTTTTGTTTTTATTCATGCTAATGATACTGAAACTGGATAAACCTGTTTCCTGTATAAACCTGTAGCTGGAATGTTCGTTTGTTGCCTACATACTGGGTCATATCATATTGAAACAAATAAAATAAATATGACAACATCATGAATAAAATCTAAATGAATGTACTCTGTTTCACTCACGAAAAGCAGTTTACCAGTGTGTCCATGGACTTAATAGATACACATCAGTCACAAGGAAACATATTCTTACTATAGTTATGTTTGACTTTAGTTTCATAGTGATTAGGTGATTTTGTCACTATTGGTATAACAATTACATAAAGGCATAAAATTCTCACATTTTCTAATATTCTGGTGACTTAAAAAATAATTGTATTTCAAATTGGAAAACCACAAGTTATTTTTTTTGTAGTGCTAACATGGTGCTGAGTGAATGTTGATCCTTTAAGAAAGCAAAATGTGAGTATTTGTGTTATGGTGGCTGATCTTATTTAACACATGTAATAGTGTAGGTCGTGCACTGGTGCAACAATGCCGTGAGACCTGCTGCTGCTGCTGCTGTCGATGATGATGATGATGATGATGATGAAGGTGATGATGATGATGATGAGGATGTGAGGTACTCACCGTTAGCGGGTCCGTATCCCCACCCGTGAGACATGATTCCTCCTCTGTCTGAATACTGATGACACACAAATGGTTCAACCAGACGGGCTGCAGAGGACGATCCGCTGCAGAGGACCTTTATATGGTTCTACCGGCGGTGGGTTTGGTTCAGACAAGTTAACAGCCCAGCCGCCCAGAGCTGCGACGGCCGCTCCTCTTGCGTCATTTTTCGTGGCTACTCTGACGTCACCCTCCTCTTCGGAACACTTTTTAAGGAGATTCAGTGTTGATCTTCTGTGTGTGTGTGTGTGTGGGGGGGGGGAACCTTTACCGTCTGTCCTTGCAGAGGTGATGTGGTCAGACATTAAAAAGGGGAGCCAGGATCTATCGATGTCCATAAGTTCAGTAAAGATTTTTCAACTAAGTATTACAATAGAACATTTTATTTCCAGTTATTAAATTTCATTTGTCCAATTATTTTTGGCAACTTGAAATGAAGGGATTGTGTTAAAATTCTTCAGTTCCACACAATGTTATGTAATCTTTTTGTGAAACCCACTGAATAAAAGCTAAAAGTCTGAACTTCTGCATCTGAATTGTTTCATTTATAATTCATCGCGGTACTGTATAGATGAAACTTTGCATAAATATTTTTAACTAACTCAGGCAGGTGGTCAGGGAGAGTAAGATGTTGGTGGCAAAACACAAATATGTGGGTGATCAACCATAACACCCACCACATGAACACAAACCGGCTTTCTAAATTTAATCTGAACATTAAACACCAGACGGAGCGTCAGTCACAACATGTTCTGTACCTGTTTGTGTTTAATCACAAATCTGCAGGCCCAAAGCAGGAGTCACACGTTATAAATAAGATTTGAATGACATAAGGTGTGACTTTAATGTCTATCAAAATGTTAAGAGCCCCACAAAAGTTTCAATATCTGAACTTCCCCCCAGTGAGTCAGAACCGAAGAAGCATCTTGAATGAATCCTCTTCCAACAGGAACAGAACGCAGTTCCTTCCCACTCATGTCAAGGACCTTCGCGTTTGCAGTTGCGCTGCAGCACCACCAGGTGGCGGCGACACCGGACCTGAAGGAGAAGCGCATCAATGTGCAATAAATTCATAATGGAGATTATTTCTGGCTCTTGTACTCCTGCAATTCTTAGCAGGTATGTAGAGCTAGGCATAACACCTGTTTGCGCCTTTTGATTCCCCCGCATTCGTTCTCACGTCCACACTCACACATTCCACCGGTGACTCAGTTCTGATCCACTTGCTTCCAGTATCGGACGTGCTTTTGGATTTAGCAGCCGGTGCCTCCTTCCAGCGATGGTGTGAGGATCCGTTTCAGGTAAAACCGGGACTTATTGATTGATTGAAGTACACAGGATTCAGCCGCGTTTCGGTCGCACCGCGTCTCCTGGCGCATTCCACCCACCGGAGACAAGGCGCACCGGTGATGAAGGGGTGCGTTTGGTACCGACACAGCCATGATTTGGTGGCCAAAGGCTAAGCTGCACATTTATTTAGCTTTCAGCTGCATTGGCGTTAATGGAAGCCTCAGCTTCAGCCATGATTCGTGACGTTCTCCTTCAAAGACTGATGATATTTTCCATTCCTGTTTGTCGCGATGTGATTCCGCGATGAGCTGCATCTGTACCAGCGCGTTACAGACAAATCACCAGACATTTATTTTTTTATTTTTTTTCACGGACCCGTGAGATTCAGATTATACAATACAAGATAAAGTTTGTGGATGGATTAACGCTGTCAGATCGCGGTGCGCACCGAGCCGCTGGTTTTTTGTTTTGTTTTTTGTTGTTGGAATAATCATGTTGACAAGAAGTCGTATGTTTTGACACCGGCTGGGAGCGCAACGAATCAAGTGGGTTTCTAATCTTTCGTGAGTTAAATGATCGAATCTCAAACGTGAAATACATCTAGGATGGAACGATTCAGGAACGATTGGAATGTTTCAGCGTGGGTGCCCGTGTGATTGAGGTTTGCGTGGTGCGGTCATGTCGGTGGAGATGCGCACTCCGCGTCTTCCACCTCGCTGAGAAGTTGTGAGCTCAGGCGAGCCGCGTCACTTGTCGCCAAAGGCTGAGGATTATACAGGACAGACACATCCACGCGTGTTTCTAATTCAAGGAGACCGCTGATGATACAACAGTGTGTGGGCAGTGTGTCAGTTCACCAGTGATTCATTTGTCATCCTTATATCGCTGCTCAGCAGGGAAAGGTGGACACCTAACTACAAGTTTGAGTAGTTTGTTCTTCAGGTGGAGTTAAATTCCTATGTGGTGTGTAATAAATCATTCATTCGTGCGTCTCTGCACAATCCTGGCAGAAACGTTATTTTTTTAATGCTGTTTATTATTACATGTGTGTGTCACACTTGTGTGTAAACCATAGACACTCGTGTTTTCACAAACTGGCTGATTTTCTTGAAGACCCGGTTAAACCAAGACATAATACCTGTCAGGTAGCCACACACTGGTCCAGGTAGTCCTCCCACTCGTCCATACATTTATGTCAGATGCCTCTGCTAATGCATTGCTGGCATCACCTTATTGTGTCCAGTTCATTTGACAATATACAGTATAGACTGCACTACATTTTCCTTTGTCAGCATGTACTGATCACACACTTTGGATACTTCCTGTAGTTTTTTCATCTGTGATGTCTGGGCTTGGCCTCACATTCATGTATCAATAACAGCAGAAGCACATGAAAAATACAGTTCTCTATATAGTTATCAGAATTTAAGCAAAGCCTTCAGGTAAGTCGAAGAATTTCTAGATTATTCAAGGAATTGTTTAGCCCTGGACAATATCCTCAAATCCCTTAGATAATCCCTTAGTGCTTATAAAGCTTAACAGCTTTATGTATATAATTGTGTTATGATGTAAAAGAATCTTCCTTATTAAATGGCAATAGTAGTCAGTGGAATATCTCTGTTATTTAACTAGATCTACAGCTGGTCTGCAGAATCAAAGGTTCCTGTAGTTCTCCTTTAGGTATTCATCTATTTTCATTCAGAAATGTGTCGAGTCTGAATGACTCCAAGAAAGTGTTGTGTGAGCATTCAGTCGTAAATCCTTAACTGACCCATCAACGTTCATTACCATGTATTTCTTCTGCTATAAATCAATACTATATTTGTAAAAAATGAAAGTAGACATTAAGCTGCATGTCTACGAGACGGAGAAAGTAATTATTATAGCTCTGTTGCTCCATCATTAGCATTGTGGTTCAATGTTGATGGGTAAGGACTGAGCCTTCCGTTTGTTTCACTGTTGTGTCCCTTTGTCTTTTAAAGGATTATCGATGAATATAATCAGTGTCTTAAGCTATTTCACTGCTCTGTAAATAATGATGCAACAATTGCATTGCTATAAAATATATCCTCTATTCCGTTGGAGAGGTCAGAGTAAAAAATGTTGTTGAGGATATACACTACAAAGAATAGAATGCTAGAAGCTACAACGTGCAGTTTGCCTGATGTACTTTGGATAAAATTAACCTCCTTCAAACCCACCTTACAAATGATTGCATGGAAAGCAAGATACTTAACCCCAACTCCCCCCGTGGGTGCCATAAGGGCTTCTTACTGCTTCTCAGGGATGTGTGAAATGCAGAGCACCTGAATTTCCCTGAGCGGAATTTCCAATGAGATCGATAAAGTGTAGGAAAAAAAGAAGAACTAGAGATAAGGAAATAAAAATCCAGAAGGCACAAATACTACGGTGAAGATATGCACACACAAAAAAACCCCATGACTATTCAGTTTATGACCAGATGGACGCAATGAGACAGGCCTCTGATTGGTCAGTAGGATATACAGTTTGATATTTTTTCAGATAGGCAAAGTGAGTCCAGTACAATAGAGCAGAGTAGACCACTGAGTGTTACATTTGATTCCATTTTAATTTCTTGGCTACTAGGAGCATTACCATTGTTAAAACACCGAGATTTGTTTGACAGCTGGTAAATTAATATTAACTCAGCCAATTGAATCGGTGTCTCCATGCCAGGAGAGAAGCATTCCCTTTGACCTTCTTCACAGTATTTCAATACGTCAGCTCATTGATAAGTCACCCATGGTGTCGCAGTGAATTTCTATCGGTATTTTAACAGCTCTTGGTTTTTGTGTGTTGCCTAGACAACACATCTTGTGTGAACACAATGAGTGACTTGACACTTTGAATTTGACAAGTTCTTTCGGAACGGAATGTTACTCCCCCACTATTTGTTCCACTCGATGTGGAATATTCACCGCACTTATTTATTTTGTGCAGTTTCATGACTGGAATTTATTTCGAATTCTGTTTTTTTGGGGTTTTTTTCCGTTTATCCTGTTCCCACATGATTTTATCATACTTCCTGTCTGATCCCATCAGACGTTGATGAGATCAGTTCAACTCGCCTTAAAAGCTTGATAACTCATTTGTGACCTGGTTATTCAGGCCTTATTCAAATGTGTTCCAGTACACACGCCACCACTGGATTTACCAATGGATTATTTCAACAAATGTCTGTCTTTTGGAAAAATTTGGACCCAAATAGATAAGAATAGGTTTGGTAAAATAAATAAATATAGAAATAAAAATAAAAATTACTACAGCTTCTTTTTCTATTATGTTTGAGTGCTTATAATAACAATCAAAATACACACTCTATATTTCCCACTTTCCCCTCTTGACGGTGTCTTTATTTATGTATTTATGATTTGAAAGTGTGTCTAAATTCGTGTGCATTGTAGATTTCCTCTTGAGAGTATCTGGCATTGATTTGGGGGATTTTTTTTCATCCAGTCCTTCACCACAGTGTTGTCTATCCCACCACTCAGTCCCACCATCATGTTGGCACCAATGTCATGGTCTTCCTGGAAACTCTCCAACCAGTCGCTAGAAGCTATGCAGACACATAGACTGAAGTCCTTGGCAGACTTTGGGCCATGTTACTGTGACTCTGGCCTGGTGCAGGACACAATTCAGGATGTTGTGTCTCAGAAAATCTCCCAGCACAGTTGGCCGATTTCCTGGTTTCCACTGTTTTTTCTTTCTGCTGTAAATGTCTCACTTTACATTTCTTACTGTAGAGATTTTACCAGTTAACACTGAGGAATTAAAAACAACCTGCCAGCATGCGGTATCTATAAATGTGCTGGCTGTGGTCTCTGTGGGCATCATGAAGGAAGCTTAATGGTTATGTAAATGAGGATTGAAGGGGGACATTACCTTACAGAGTTGTCCCTAGACCAGGTTCAACTGTATTACTACTACTGCTAAACATAATAATTATTCCAAATTCAAAATTCTTAAACTCTTCTAAACATTTTCTAATCATTTAATAACCTATTAAGACCAAAGCTCTCCATTGATCTACATTCTGTTCTACTTCTCTTTGCTTTTTGACCTCATTTAGACCTGATAAGTATAAAAGCAAAGCTTTTTCTTCTAACATGTAATTTGTGTCCACATACCTACTGTATGTGGACACAATCAGAATCACATTACCTTTGTACCCACATTACCATAAAGAGCAAAACTCTTAATTTCCACCCTCAACACAGCAGTATTTTTCCTGACTGCTTTCACATTTATGAATGACACATCCGAACATCTTTTTGAACAAGTTTTTAACATCACAGTGCCATAAACAAACAGAAAAACACAATTTTTGCCCACTTTTGACAGTCACAGCTACAATACAGATGTAATGTAGCAAACATTTGCTTGAAGTCTCTATAGCAAAGTATAAAATATGTAATCTGCCATAATTTTTATCAAGTCTTTTATCAATATACTCTTCCAGATAGTTCTGAGGGTCCAACCTTCTCTGTCCTTTTTTACTTTCCTCCTTATGCTCAAACCCAGCTAGATTTGGATTCAATGGACGACTCCTCTTGTGCATTTCACATTCTTCCAGATCGGAATTAGAATAAAAATATTCATGGTTGTATAGTAAGTTACAGATGTATTCATTCAAGGAATTCACTGAGGTTATATGAAATTTGAAGAAATACCTTCGAAGTGTACCAAAATAAGAACACATATCTATCTGTGGCTGTCTTTGCTTTATCCTGATATTGGCTCTTCTGGACAATTATTAAATTGTTACCAAGTTTGATTATTAGTATCCTGGTCAGCATCATTGTTGTTTGACATATCTTCCAAGTTGTCACCCGATCGATCACTGGTCAAACACAAATGCCCTAAAGACAAACTGCTTCATGTTTTTGTTTTGCTCACAGCAAAAGTGAACTAAATGGAAATTATGATTATTATTGTTGTTATAGTTGTTGTTGTTTTTACATTTTTTCTTACTATAAAGGACATAAGTCACATTAGGAAAATGAAGTGAGCAAAATTTCTCACAGACCAGTGGAGTAAATTCTAATTTAATACATTTACATAGTTGCTTGCTTGGGTTTGAACCAGTCTTCTTCGTCACCATGGTTCCTCTGCCAATCGTAATACCAACTAGTGTCGTTCTGTGGACTTTCCAGGATTTGTATCTCAAACCTGTGAGGTGCCAAATGCAGTCGCGGTACACTTCAATCTTTTACTTCCTGTTTCCACAGACCACTTTTTTATATCAACAGCTTCTCTTTGTTTGTTATAGCATTTTTTGTGTTATCCTGTATTTAACTCTTCAGTTAGGGCTGTGTAGAAAAGCAGAGCTTTTTTATTGGGTGAATTCACTGTTTGATTATACAACAAACCAACGCAGCGATTTGATTATATTCTCTTTCTTAGCTTTATAGAACTTCTTATCTTCTAGCTTTGAATAAATATATTTGTCATATTTCTTCTTTCCAGAATCGAGGCTTGTACAAAAGTTTCAGTTAAAAAGACGAGGCACCAACAATATTCAATGCTTTTTAAATCTATTGACCCTGTGTTTGGCTCATTCCAACTTAATGCAATTTATTTGATATTTCAAATCTGTGTTCTGTTTTGGAACACTGTTTCTAATGTTAATAATTCATTTATCATATTTCTATTGACTAATGTTGTTTTTTACTAGGTGTGATAAAGTTGATCTGTTTTAGTTTGAAGGCAAACAATTCGAAAGGGGTTCGTAGTCCTACCAAGATCCAAATACTTCTATCTTGTATAAAACGTACTTTGAGCCATTTTACCAATTCTTGGCACCACCATTCACAAATTCTGTCTGCTTGAGAGTTTTACCAAACACTGTGCAAATATGACAGGAAGGAGCATTTGTTCCTGGTGAGCGCTGTAAGCCATCTAAAACTCTTCCCTCAGTCAGAATAATCAGGTTTGATTTACTGGGGGGTTGGATGGGGATATGCTTTAAACCACTGAGGTATTACACCGTACTTACATGAATGACGTGCTTCAACCTGACCCAAATTGTCGGAAGTCTTGATGTTCTCGAACGTCCCCTGCACATGAATACATTGTGGTTTCATTCCCTGCTCTGAAGGTCACTGAGATTTCAGTAAAAGGAGGACGAAACGCTGCAGATGACGTGCCAACAGGAAAGTTGAAAAGACCACAAAAAGTCCGACATCAGAGGAAACTGTTTTTCTTCATCTTGTATTTTCTGACTTATTGCAAATCATAGGAACTATGGCTTATTTTTTCATGATTAACCCCCTGTTGCTTTTGACAAATCACACACAGAATATAAGCACCTTCAGATCCTGCTGGGTTTGCTTTGAGGCTTGAATGTCATTCTCTCTCGCTTGCTCGCTCTCTCTGTCTCTTTCTCTGTATGTATCTCTCTTCCTCCCTCTCACTTCCCCTCCTTGTACTGTGTAAGTAACAAAATAGCAGATATTATTTTAATGACATCTTATTAAGCATTATAGTCAAATAGCCATATGTCAGTTTGAGCCATCATCAATAATTGGCCAGTTAACTAGTAAATATCATGAGCTAGATGTTCACTCAAGTTAATTACTAAACACACTAGGAGTCTCAGTCATGGGGGTTACAATACTAATGAAATTTAACGCTGTTCCAGCCACACAAACCTCAAAACCAGCATGTTGCGCATAAAACATTAACACAACATCAGTGAAACATCCCTTTTTAACATCATCCATGAGCCTTTGCCCCCCAACTCATAACTGCTCCCCTTCAGAATGACTGCTCTCTAATGATATCAGTCAAGCACAAGCCAGATACACATGTGGAAAAAACTTGTTAGCACCTTTATGTTATTGAAAGAAAAACTCACAATGGACACTGAAATAACTTGAAAGTGAAAAAAGTAGGAATAAATAAAATTGACTGAAAATTAACCAATGAAAACCACTCATTGGTTTGTGTTACATTAATGTGTTATTACGCTGCTTGAAGTTAGCAGACCAGTGTGTGGGATGTAAGAAAAGCAGAGACCTTCAACCAATGAAAATGGTATAAAAGGCAAAAACATTTTAAGAAACTTGTTCATGTACTGATTTGTGTGCTGGAATTTTGTAAAAGCACCTCAATTTTCATTATTATGTAACATAACATTGTTAGTGATAAGTTAGTTATTCTGATGAGGATATCAAAATATACCTGACATTATTATTGATCCAGACTCATTTGAAAACTGAGATATGTTTTGTTTTTTGTTTTTTTATTTAACCCTGAGCTTGAACCAGACTTAGATGAGCTAGTGATATCATTGATTTTAGTGGATTTTCCAGTGTAGCCATAACCCTGTGGTTATTATGCAATTACTGCACAAGATTTTAACAATGGACAGCAGGTAATAATGACAAACAACTAATTCATGTGACTTAATTTGAGTGCAGCTAATGGCAGATAGCAACAATTGAACTTTTTCTTGGTCTAGAAGCTGCAGCATGTTTTTAAATTGGCTCACTTCAACCCATGGTATTCATTTACTGCCACATTAGCAGCATACTGCTATCCTTTTTTTGTCTTCTACGCTGGCTTTCACCAATACTTCTCTGCTGCTGTCTTGTTACACACTGCTCTATTCTGTGAAATAGCTATGCTACTCTAACGTCACACAGATAGGTAGGTAAGTAGGTAGTTACCTATGCCTTGCAATCCCTTCTGCCAGACTAACTACCTCATGAATACTGAAAGCTTGGTGAATGAGTGGGTCATGCTGAGCAGCCATATCAACTTAGAAAATGTTGTATTTTATGATTTTCTTCATATGCATTTCTCAGTGTTTGTCATTGATGTTTATTTTAGTTTAAGAAGTGATTATCACCAGTGGGCACTTCATCATGTTGAGATGCATCTGCTGCCGTGTATGAATAGATGGATAGATGTTATTGTTAGTGAAGAGGCTATAAGACAGCCATCGTACTTCAGAGTACACATACAGTACAATCAAATACGCACCTACTTATTCTGTTATTTAATATCTTTGTTGATGTGCAACGAAAAACAAAGAAACCAAACGTAAGCATTCAGGTGAACACATCAATGTACATAGAATATCTGTAAAATACAACTGTGTGTGTGTGTGTGTGTGTGTGTGTGTGTGTGTGTGTGTGTGTGTGTGTGTGTGTGCGTGCGTGTGTGTGCACAATAATACGTTTTTAGGCTAAAGGTATTCCTCCTTGTCTCCTGTCTTTCCCTCTCTAACTCACATCACCGTTTCTTCTGTCTTGTCTGGCAAATTCCTGTCTATGTCAGTTTTTTCAAACCCATCTGGACCAGTTATGGAATTGATAAGCTGAACTTTCAACTCAATTGATCAAATCATTGACAAGGAATTCTGGTGCGGGGTAACCTATCTGTCCTGGTGGGACATTGGCTGCTTGCTTCATGAGGAACTCTTGGGAGACGTGGAGAGTTGTGTGCCTGGTGGTTCTGTCCGTGGAGGACGTTGAAGATATTTATCTGTTTGGATTCATGATAACAAGGCTTTTACTCCTCATAGTGAGCGTTGTCCTGGTATATTGAAAATTCGGAACGATGGCAGCAGATCAAAAAGTCCAAAGGCTGACCGCCTTGTTAGGTGAGATGGGCCGGGCAGTGGGTACACAGACTGTGGTGATAATCGCAAGATGAATAACATCTCGGGGGAGCTCACTGCTCTGTGCGGGGTAGCGGGTAAGTGGGGAGCTCGGCAGGACTATAGAGAGGACTCGATTGGCTATGTTCCTCAGATCCAAAACCATCTTTTTCCACCCTATTCTGGCGTCCCCCATGATATCAGTTGGCAGCTGATAACAAGAACTTCCTCCTGGGGATACAAGGCCTAGAGGTGTTCTCTCTCTTTCCTGACACCTGTTGACTCTTTGGCAATGTCATCTAGACCAAGGACTTCCAACAGAACACACATATGCAACCATTGGACTTTAGACATAACTTTCATACACATCTGCCCTCTGCTTTACCTGTGTGATTGGTGTTGTGTCTGTGCCAATATTTGTAGCAACAAGGGGCATTCATTTTGCCAGTCTTCATTATGCTTCCTGTTGGAAGCAAAGTGTGGTGTGAAGAGGTGCTATTTTTCTCTCACCACCTCCCTCTCCCAATGACCATTCCTTTCTCCCACTCTTTTGTCTTTCCTGCTCCTGTAAAAGAAAGTCCATCCGCAGTTCACCAGTCAACGACTACTCATCAGGCAAAGTAAACACCTGGAATATCTCCGCCATCATCAAAAAATACCTCAATAATCTCTTGTCCAAGAGGCTTTTTTAGTTCTGAGTTCTTCTTCAGAACTCTTCTTCTGTTGGGTACCTTTTAGGCTCAGGGTCAAATGTCATCTTGATGAACATTTCCCTTTCAGCAGAGCTGAAATCAGCAGGTGGCACTACAACTAAAGGATCTCAAACCAGGTCCTACTGAGCACTCTTGTCTGGGGAGTATTTTTAAAAGAATCCTTTCATGAGATGTGCTCATTGAGACATGGCATAGCTACATTGACATGGCATTCAAATCATTGGATTCCACAAATTCAGTGAGTGTCTCGAGGGAGTTAGTATTATCCTTCTCCAGGCATTTGTTCATCATCTCCAGCTTTCTATAGAAGGAGCTGATTTTGTCTAAGATGAGGGATGTGCTTGTCACTTTCTAAAATGTTGTAAATTTGGATCATTCAGCTCTGCAAATACATCAAAAAAATTGCCAGCTTCGTCATATCAGTAAACGTGACAGCAAGTTCTTTGATGCATTACTCCACCAGAAACATCCAAGTTTTATCTCTGAGCTCTAATATTTTAACTCCGGAGGCACCATGCTACAGCCAAGTATAGAGAAGAATCCTGATTTTCGGGTGTCTTGTCTTGATGAAATTGACAATGCTCACAACAATGTTTATTTCCAGACTCTCGTGCCTCACTGCCAGCACTTCTCTATGTATGATACGGTGTGTCCGCTGTGCATTTGGCCAGACATTCACATTTCATGCACAAAGTCTCTTATGTTTTCTATTTTTAAGATAGTCCTTTATTAGTTCCACAGTGGGGAAATTCACACGATTGCAGAAGCAGAGGGGAGCGGGGGTTCATACATACATTTTCTCTACTCCATTTGTGCAAACAGCCATGTTTCCCATTTTAGTCCATGGCCTGTTAGATAACCATCAATGATACTACAACAGAACATCAGCATTGAGTGATAAAAAACACCAAAATAAAACAAAAACTGCAGGTTGTTACCTAGTCAATTTAACAGAGTAAAATCTACAGATGAAAAATATATAGGCCGACAAAGTTATATACTCCTTACCATCAATCTGAATTTCGCAAAACACACCACTTCTTCTAGCTTCCAGAGCATAAAGAAGGCTGCCACCAGATTCTGCTATGTGCAGCTAATGAAGGCACCACTGTATGGTGATTTAACAGCTTTCAGCTGAGCCACACAGGTGAACTACATTCCCTCATTGGTGAAAACAATTAGAATTCATGCTGGAATGTGACAGCCCCCACCCATAAAACCTAAAAACCTAAACCTTTTGTGAAAAGCTCTCAGCAAGAAGATTTTCAACTCCCTTTTTATGATCAATCTTCAGGTAGTCTTGCACAATGACAGTCCAAGTCATTACCTGCTGGTTATTATTACACGTTGGTGAAAGGAACACCAGAGGATTATGGTCTGTACAGACTTGAATGGGTGTGCAGCTAGAGATTGTAAGTATTGTAAGTATTTAGACCAGGGATCATAATAGGCCACATCAGTATCGTCCAATATTTTACTCTTAGCCAGTCTTGGGGGTTTTAGCTGTATTTTTGGGTGAGAAGACCCATGACCTGTGACTGAGAAAATTTTCTGACACTTGATAGCACATTTCTCTCCAGAGTGCCTTCATAGTCTTTGGATAACCTTTGGACATATGCAAGACAACCCCAACAAGATGCAGCAAAGCAACCCCAAAACATAAAGGAGCCTCATCAATGTAGGAACGAGGTTTTCTTCTTGGAATGTGTGATTTTGCGTCTTTGAACATAGAGCTGATGTTCTTTGCCAAAAAGACATTCACCCAGAATTTTGTGACTATATGCATCGTGTCAAATTCCATTATTGCTTTTTTATGATTAGGTTTCAACATCGGGGTCCTCCTTGGTCATTTCCCATGAAGTCCGCTTTGGCTCAAACAGTGACTTATGGTCTGATCCAATGCTGATGTACCCCGACCTTGAAAGTTTACGTTTAATTTCTTCGGAGGTTATTCTGTTCTGTTTGATTACCATTCGTGAAATCAGTCTCACTGTGTTGGATACTGCCTTTTGGATCTTAAACTTCTGAATTATATGTGCAACTATAGTCACAGGAACATCAAACTGATTGGAGATGATCTCATAGCCTGTACCTTTATCACAATTTGCTATAATTTTCTTTTTCATCTCCTGACAATTCTCTCCTTCATTTCCTGTGGTCCATGCTCTGTGTGCTACACATCATGTCACCAAACTGCACAGTGACTACTTGCCAGGGACTGTTTTACTATTACTACTAGGCAGACTGACTGACTACTAGTCTGATTTTTTTCCAGGCTTGTTTGATTTTTTTAAATGATTGTATTGAACAATTCAAAAGCAAAGAATTTCTTTAGTATCACTTTTGTCAGTTTAAAGTTATTTCAGTTTAAAGTTATTGATCATTGCAGGTTTTTCTTTCAATAAGAGACTGATATCAAAGATTTTGTTCACATGTGTAGGTGCCTTGAGGTAGTGTCATTGGGCATGGGGACAGATTAAAATTTTACATCTTTTTTTTTTCTTTGTAAATCACTGTTGACAGTACTGTATATCAAGAGTAAGGGGTAGTAGGAGCTCCTCTGCAGTATAGTTTCTTGCCCCATTCCATTCTATATGCAAACATGTTGAACACTAAGTGTGTCAACAGTAAGGTTTATCGCAAGTTTAAGACTGAGATACACGTTCCTACATTTTCTTAACTTGGATTTTGGTTGTGAAACATTTTTCACGTGGATCAGTGTTGTATTGTTAGTTTTGTTGCACATTTTTCTACTCACCCCAGTAAGAGGCTTTTCACGGCAGTGGATTTGTTTGACTACCTATTGCATATTCTGATCAGAAGGGGAAAAAAAGGAGACATCATATGCAGGGCGCATCCCACAGTTGGAGAAACAGAAGATTAGTGTATGGGGAAGATGTAAGGCAGTACACCTTGTCTTCTTAAAAAAAATTAGTTATTGGTATAGGTATGACTGTGGGAATGGGGATTGGTATAGAAACAAATACTAACTTTGTAAAAGAACAAACAACACTAAAAAGGTCTTTAAAATAATTTTTGATTACCACAGGCAGCTGATGACAAGCAGCATCTTTTGTCCCCAACTGAACCAACAACTGATTTATAGAGTCAGAAATGCTAAACCTGGGAGCTAATCCATGATCTGAGAAGAAGTGTCCCTGCTGGCTCATTTTCTGAAGAAAATTGGATCTTTTGTTGAGATAAAGGACGTTGATTTGACTTCACAGTGGAGCGGTGGCCCTTCAGACTGTTGCCAGCCACCAGTGGTGGGAAAGCTGCAGTAGGGAGATAAACATTTGGATGAGTAAGAACCACATGAGCATCATCTTGGTGAACAAGCAGAATTCTGTATAAAGAAGTTCTTCCTTGAAATATTCTAAAGAGATATGTTGCATACCCAGGCAGCCACTGGTCACTCTATACTGGTTAGATTCCAACAGATGGTTAAAACAATCAATGCATCTCTGTGATAACATGGGAAAAATGACAGATGTAACATTTGGAAACACAGGTCATGTTGAACTCAAGATAAATACACTTCAGTCAGCTTTATCCTCAGCATGACTGCCAGTGCATTAATAATACACTGAAGTGAAGAGAGTGAAAATGCACGATTTTAGCCAGCATCCCCCTCCCCCGTCAAGCGATGAGTTTACTATGAGAACGGGACTCTGTCAAACTATGGAGGAGGTGATGGCAGACATGAGCATGGGACTTACCTGTCAGTGGAGCCCTGCAGCTATCCCGCTCCTCCTAAGAGAGTGTGAGAAGAACAAAACAGTAGGAGGTCACAGAACAGGGTGACATAAGGGTTATGGAGATGCTTTTAGAGCCTCATCCCTTCCAGAACAACTGAAAGTAAGCAACTCATACTTTTTGCATTCACTCCATTTCTGCTGTGTTAACAAGAATTAACATACAATAGGAATTATAGGTAAACATTATCATTTATATTTCTGGGTGTAACCAGACCTAACTTTTTTTTCAGCCCAGAATCATATCAAAAAAGCTAGTCGAGTCAAAATCATGAAGGTAAGAGACATAATAGACCCCAGTCTTGGAATGACATTTTCCTTAATTATACTTTAAAAATGCAAATTATAGTTTACAAAGAATTACAAAGAGTGAATTAGAAAAGTTACTGGCTGTTTCTGTGATACTATGGTTTTTCGCCTTTTCACACCCTGATTCATACATTTAGTGAAGCCAATCACATTCTTTCATTGATTTTTTGGGGTACTGAATTAACAGGTAACTCATATCATCAGACCCTTTTCGGTGGACTGAAGTTCCATCGAAACTTAATATCAATAGCAGGCGGATCTGGAGATGTTTGTGAAATTATTAAATGTACATGAACACAAAAATGATCATACGACAGTAGGGCGACAGATCTGACAAATTGTTATTATATTTTAGTATGTTTTTATGTTACATTTTTTCTTTTCACAATTCTGAAGGTATAAATTGTACATAATAGTGTTTACGAGAACAATCTGCCCGCAGTCCTGTCAGACAGTGCTTTTTAAAGTGTAAACTGTTCAGAAAATGTGCATTTGTACATAGAAGTATTTAGGTAGATTATAGATTCAGTTAGTCTACCACTTTGGTGCTTCAAAAAGTAACAAGATTGAGTGGCAGGAACATTTGCTCTTATGTAGTTATAATTACTGGGTAGTTTTAAAATAAATTGTGTCAGAAGCACAAGATGTCCTGAACAGGAGAGATTGTGTGGTCTGACATTTGAAAATGAATGAGAAGTAGCATTTATTCTAATACTCATAGAAAATGAATATGTGTTAGATGAGAGACAGACAGATACTTTATTAATCCCACAGGAAATTGTGTGATGTGAAAGGCTGGTTGATTGCATTTTAGATCTATCATCTTTTTGATTATTTTTTGAATGATTTAATGTTTTTATTGAGTGTAGAAAAAGCTGGCCATGATCCTGAGGCAAGTCAAGGTATTTGTATAGCACGTTTCCAATATACGTTTAATTCAAAATGCCTTTGTGACCGGTAGAAAATGTCCCTCCTGGGCCACCAGAGTTGGGTAGCAGTCAGCTTCTCTGACCAATCAGCCAGAAATTGGTATAAGGTGCCACTATGCTTCCTTTCTGGCTAGGAGTTGACTGCTACACATGCTGCCATAAGTTGTCTTCTGTGTTTTTTTATGTTTATGTGCTTTGTATGTGTTTTTAGATTTATATTTGTCATATGTTAGGTTTTGTTCAGGGACTTCTCTCATGCCCACACAGGTGGATTCCTGGGGAGGATTGTTCCACAGGAGGTAAAAGGACAATTCCTTTAGTGTACAAATTGTTTATTTGGCAGAGGTATTTAACCTGTCTTCTTTTTGTTTTAGACAGACTGCCACTGCTGTTTTTGTTTTTATAGTTTGGTTTCATTGTTGGTTTTAATTGTTTTATTTTATTCGATTTTATTGGTTAGGCTTTTGTGCCCTTTTATACTCCTTGATTTTATTCTAGGCTTGTATTTTCCCCCAAGACAACAAACAGTACTGTTGCAGCAGTCCTACTAGCTTTTGACGTGTTTTTAATTGTTCCTTCTATTGCATGAGTGCTGCGGGGCCGGTGCCAGGGAGCTGCTTTGGACGGTGGAGCCATCAGTGGTCGGGGTCCCTCACTTCAGCTCCACACTCCCCTTAATTTGTGTGTGTAGTGGTTTTTTACACAGCCTTCACATTTTACACTTTACCCCTTGTCTTTTTGGTTGTTTGCTGTGTGAGTGTCGGGCACGGAGCTGGGTGAGTGCTCCGGCCTCGATCGGCTCCCTAATTACGGTCATCCCAGCCGTCCTGCAGTGCTCATGCAGACCTGATAGGTCTGATAGGTCTCTTGGCATTCTTGTTCTTTTTACTCTTTTAATAACGTTTTTAGTCTTGGGGGAAGAACTTTGTCTCTGCCCATTACTGGACCATCGCTTGTCCAATTTCTTCAAATATCTGTGGCCTGTTCACCAACTTAAACAAATCTTACAATTTGGTTATTTACTGTTCCTGAACTTTCTGAGTTGTCAGTACCAAGCAGCGGCTACACTTTACAATGACAAATACGTTCAGCACAGATCATTACAATAATACAATCATAAATAAAACGTAGTTTAAGCAAAGAAAGTTCATTAAATTCAGGAAAATAAATTGAAAATCTAAGGGCAACTTACAGTTTACAGCATTGCTTTCAGGCCTGATTCTAAAGAGCTGACAGTTAAAGCAGATCTCAGGTGCTCAGGAAGTAGTTAATAATGACAAGGAGGTTTCTGGCTTGATTTATAACTTTCAGTGACATGGAGTCAAACTGAGCGCTGATCTTTGATGTTTGATTTCTGGAGCCAAATACAGTAACTTCTGTCTTATCTGCATTGAGCTGGAGAAAGTTCTGACACATCCTCTCATTGATTTGATTAATAGACTTACTGAGAACAAAATGAAGGACTGCAATCATGTGATCACTCTGAAATATAAAGTTGTGTGTCACCTGCATAAGTGTGGTAAGAGACGAGGTGATATTCTATTATCTGAGCAAGCAACGTGCTGATATTGAACAGAAGAGGCCCGAGAATGGACTCTTGAGGAACCCCACATGTGAGCTTTGTTTGCTCAGACTAATTTGAGAAAGTTGTCCCTAAAATGACAACTCCTCTTTTCTTGTGCAGTCTTACTTCATTCATGAAACTAAAGTTGGGAGGGCTTGCCTCGGTATGATTTGTTGCATTTTTATGTTGCCCAAACCAAGTTTCAGTTAAAAACATAAAATCCAGCTTGTGCTTTTTAATGAAATCATTGATCAGAACCACTGTACCTGCCAAAGATCTAATATTTAAAAGAATTCAGTTTAATAGAAACCTAATTTCTCCTGTCCTCTAATGTGAACTGTGTTTAGCAAGAAATTGATGTTAAATTGGACGGCGACATGCTTCTTATAAGATGGAGTGTTCTTTTCCTTCGACCGGTGCTGGCTGTCCTCCATGTCCCGATTATGTGTCCTTTTGTTTTGACTCTCCTTGTCTCATGTCCTTGGCAAAGGGAACAGTGTGACGCAGGAGGAAAGAAATATTTGAGGATTATTTCAGCATTCAGCCAGCTCACTGTGTTCAGCAAGTTGATAATGTCCCGTTTCTTGGAACATTGGACGACCCGCTCTACTGCCCACTCTACTACTGAGCCACTGCCGCCCCAAATCACTCTAATCTTTAATCAATCATACTTAGCAGTACTTGTGACACTTAAATAATATCAACAAGTCAACAGGAAATTTTTTGATGTGTTGATGTCAGACAAACATGGATGTGATGTAGAATATTAATAGCAAAATGACAATAGTGTTGATGTGCCGTGCTGCTTTGTAAGCCCCTAACAGGAAATGAAGGGGGGTGTAGTCATCGATATGTAATCCATTCATCTGTAGTCTAACATTCATGATAACTGATGGCGTTCTGTCTCTACAGAACCTGATCAACACATAATTCTAACAATTTAATAATTTTTTCATTTGACTTCAGTGTAGGTTTCAGTAGTTTATGCCCTCTTCACTCAATCCATGTTAATTAACAGTTATACATTAATTGCATTGTTGTATTCCCCAGCGATGCCTGCATGACTTATTTCAATTTGAGATGAGGGGATATTCCCCTGTGGGTGTTTTTGTTTGAAATTATCTTGTCCCTGTGTATTAAAAGCTTTTAGGGAAGTCTCAGAAAAGTCTCAGAGTTTAAATAACTTTTTAAAGAATAAATACATTATAGTAAATTACTCTTTACTAAACCTGCACTGCAAAGTAGTTTTGCCATGCAGGTTCCACACTGCGCCCCCCCCCCACACACACACACACACACACATACAAATTTGATGGATGTAAGCAACATGTGTTCTCTTGATTTCCTCTCTCAACATCCATTTATTTATTTATTTCATTGCAGCAGTCTATGCAGGGTGAGCAGTTGGTTAACCAGCTGGATTTGACAAATGGAGGCAGAGAGAATTCACTGATGAGTTGAGACACAAGGTACAATGTTGTAAGTGCAGGGAAAAAAATAAAAAAAACATCAATCCAAATCCTGAACGCAGAAAATAGTACAGAAAGTTGGCAGAATTGTCTGGCAAAGATTGGAGGATGAGACAGTGGATAAATACTGCATGACTGAATCATCAAACCATGAGGTGTGACTACTGCCAACCTGACTACTGGGATCAACCATGCCTGGGGAGACACTAGGAGATGCACACAGAGACCAAGGAAGAGGTGACAGGAGAGAAAGTCCATTGCAAACCCTAATGCAGTTATCCCTCCACTTTAAACATAGTGTCATGGTATTTCCTTTCAGAATCTTGCTCAGAAATCTTTGGATATAGTATTTAGTAAATCAGTACAGTTTGTTGGAAGACTGTAGCCTTATTATTACAAATTACATTTTTCAAGCTTGAAAACTTAATATTTCATCAAAGAGGCTACTTCTTTAATTCAGTTTTTCTTTATCTCTTCTTATCCTGTGCTACTTGTTTGACAGAACCTGAATTATGACTGATGCATTCACCTTGTACTTTGTTTTGTCTCAGTGCAGAATGTAAACACAGGGTCAGTGGGTATTTATATGTGAATGTTGATTTTGCTGAATTAAGTCTGCAGTAATAATAAATAGGAGTATCTCATTTTATCATGCATACAATCTTATACACAAACTACATAGGAAAGAAAGCATTTCAATCTGTCAGTAGATTGCAATGCTCATTTCAACCATTTAAATCTATCAGTATGTTACTGCATACTGGAGGTGGGAATATAATAATGTTAGCTCACAATCGTCTTCATCAATGAATGAATCAGTCATTGTCATGATAGACAGACACTCTTAGACATAGCGCAGAGAAAATTGTCACTCGTCAACAGGTTTTAAGAGAGAAATGGCTAAATTAAGGCATTGATAATCCCACTAATGATAGCAATAAGGTTTCTTTTGACCCCTTGCATGTATCACTTGCAGTTCACATGGAAACATTCCAATAAACATTTCAAATAGTTGATCAACCCTGAGATGGCACTGCTGAAGCAAGTTGGTTCCATCGGTTCTGAGTATGTTGCCTTACGAATGTTGGCATACATACATACATAGACTAAACTTGTACATGACAATAAAAAAGTCATCATCATTGAATCTCACCATGGTAACACGGAAAAAAGATTCCTCATATGTCATATTGCACCTCAACTGAGATTGGAGACCACCCACACATTCTTCCTTTAACAGGGCATGGTTTGGCACCAGGAGGAGGGCTCCTCAGCAATCACAGAGCAAATTAACACAATGGGATGTCCATTAAATATTAATAAATATTATTAATCCTAACTCAAGTTGTTATAATTCACACGTGTGTTGGGAGGGACACTTAATCTTGAACACGTAATTAGGCTGCTTTCCGGTTCCTCAGGGATCAAATACTTCTTTCACTCAATCAGTGCAAATAAATTCATTATTTAATCTGTGTTTTTATGGATTTTCTGTTGTTCCTGTGTCTCTCATTGTTTAACTAAACCATAATTAAGATGGTAGACCAATAACTTTGTCATTTGTCATTGGAAAATGTACAAAATCAGCAGGGGATCACAAAATTATTGTCCTCACTATCAATCATTATCTGGATATGAAATTACCTGTATAACTTTGCATTTCATCCAGGGTATAATTTACTTTGGAAAAAAAAACCCACTGTCAAGAGTTCATTCTATGCAAGAGAAGAGCTGCGGATCAAAGGTCAACAGGATGGATTTTATTAGACAGGAGGATACCCCAATACACATAGCCAGAACTGCCCCCAGCCTCAAGTAACTGAAAAGGAATTAAACAAATTAGCTGTAGTTTAACAGCATAAACAAATTGGCTAGAAATGGCTAACCTGAATTGAAACAAACCAAAATGGGTAAATATCTCAATTATATCAAATGATAATTAGATTAAAATATGTCAAAAGGAATGGCCAAAATTATGGAAACTAACAAAATAGGTTATAAAATAGATTTGGCCAACTAAGTGTGCATAAAAAGCAGAGCTGAGCCTCCACTCCAGAGCCAGCAGACAGACGCACAAAAAGCAGCCCTGCAGAACAGAGTGGCAGCGCAGGGCAGAGCAACAATCAACTAGTTGTCACATTAAAGTGGCTTCATGATCATCTGATTATTATGTTATGTACCAAAGACAATTTTAGCAATAATAAGCTAAATTTAAAAAAATCTTACCTCTAGCCTTAACAGCAGAGCATACAAGCTACAGCATAAGACACCAGAAGACTAGACGATCACTGAGAAGAGGCTGTGGGCAGCCATGTTTCTTGAGGGCAGACACCTCCAACCGAGAAGTAACATGTTAGATGGGAGGACAGAGAAAGAGGCAAGGGGATGGGCGCTCTTTTCTTTCCTAATATCTTTCTCAATGATTGGCTAAGACTAGCAATTCATCACTGGCAACTGTGCTAGAAAGCAAATGCATACATTTCAATGCTGCTGCATTTGTAACACTGAATAATAAGGTCAAGAAAAACCTCTATACTGGATAAAGCAGGAAAAGATTCAGTGTAATCCGTCTGCCATATTTTGTGTGGAATATGACAGGAGAAGACAGGCATTAAAGACAGGCATTAATGATATGATTCACACATCTTCAACTGGTCATTGTGGTCCCATTTCTTTCACACATCCCACCAGTGAGCTGTTGCTTTCTATCTGTCTGTACTTTGTAAGCTTCACAGCCACGCTCAAACCCAGGATCTAATTTATGAATAATAGGCAGCAGCTCTGTCTCTGTGGAATCCCCACCGACTTCGTCTTTTGCAGTTTTCATCTATTCTCCTCTCTTGTTGTCCTCTTCTTTCGTCTTTCAGCCAATTTATACAGTAATTAAAAGAATGTTTTATTTATATAGAAGCAAATCACCAAATAGTCGTCTCAATGCACTTTTCTATATTATATGTTTTCACTTTTGCCCTGTCTATGAGCCCAGTGAAGGTGTCGGCGCGTCAGGATTTTTACCTGTCTGTTTTTAATGCAGCGATATCACGTCCATCCAATATTGGTATTTGGTCTTGTCATTGGCGTACAGAGATTTCTTCGGATTCGATTCAAGGCTTCGATTAGAATCCTGTAGCAGAACACTGAGGAAACCACAGAGCATGTTGTCCATTCTATCATCTGTACGATTGGCAAAGTTTTTTTGGGCTACTCACTTGTCATTGGTTCCCTGATTTAGCTCAGTTGGCAAGTAATTCACCTCTGTAGAACCAAAGCATTCCTACCTCTAAATTCTGTTCTGGTAAGGTGACTAGCTGTTCCAAAGTTAGCTGTATCGACAATATCCTACCACTTAAGACCCTACCAAATGCATTGCACCAGCAGACAAATGCATTGTCATTCTGGATCTGGGCAGGCCTGAACTATTTAGACAATGGGATGCCATGCGGTGTGGCCAAATTCCTGGAATTTCAGGGCCTTATCTTTTGTCTCAGGAAAACAAGATTGTGTTGTGACCCTCTCAACGTTGTTGAAGGGATATATTTGACTGCATCTGTTCTATACAACTGGATGTTGTGGTATGGTTTTTGTGCCAGTTAAGTTTGGTTAGTCAGTCCCTATAGTCCCTTTCTTCAGCATTTGCAGGGCCTGTAAGGCTCTTGGTTCTGAGTACACAGTGGCACCTGACCTCATCTGACCCTCTTGCCAGCTCCAGGTTTTGTACATCTTGCATTAGTATAGTTTGCTTGTGGCATGGACTAGAATGTGGTGACAAGTCTGGTTCTTCATGAGCTGCCCTCATACAAATGGAACATGCAGCTGGCGGGAGAGATAGATTCTGTTGTAACTGGTATTCTCCGAGTGAGGGGCTATCTGTTCACCTCAAGGAGGCTCAGAATGAGCGCCAGTCCAAGAAAACAGTTGATCTGATGAGGCACACTGCCTTCTATGTGTGTGTGTGTGTATGTGTGTATGCTTAGGTGCGTGAATGCATGCATGCGTGTGTCTGGATATGGAAGAAAAGGCCCATCAGCCTACAGTAAATTAGTTTCCTGTCTGCCTCCGGAGCTGTTATCCACCCTCAGAGGGTGACTCAAAGGCTTCTTGTTTGCCTGCTTCCATTTAGCCAAAAATAACTTGATCTCAGCCCTATTTTCATTTTTCCTTCCTCCTACACACACAGCATCAACTCAACCTGCCTAGCACATATGGTTGTTTGAAACATGTAGCACAAGACAGTGCTAAGAGATGTGGGGATTTCAGCTGCAATCTCTCATCTGCTTTTTTTTTGTTCCATATAATCTTGTCGATAGTATCCTCTTTTGCCCTTCACCCACAGCTGAAATAACTTGATTCTCATATGTTCTGGACATTTACATTCTAATTATCATTGTATAGATAACTGCATGTAGCTAATAGTGCATTGTTGCACTGTCAGTATATTTTGCTTTGGGGGAGAATATACTGTATGTGCAACAGAGACAGGAAGTGAATCTTTACTGATACACAATCAGCAAATCACATCACACACACTGAGTACACAAGTCCATACTGCTTCTGTGTATAGCGGCTTTGGTTGGTGCCTACCGCAAGTATTTCTGTTTGAGTTTTCCAAATTCCATAATCCCACACCAGCTTCCCACCCACCAGTGCTGCAAATTGTTCTTAGAATTCAACATGTTAACTGTATAATATATTATTTGATTGGCATCAGTGATTTGTTTTTTAAATCTTAGAATGTCTTCCAGCTGTACTTGGGTGGTTCTGTCTTGTTCACAACCAAAGAAACACAAACACATTATGAAAATAATGATGGGCCTACTTTGAATAAAAGTTCAAATTTGTACAATATTAGAGATCAATTATAAGAAGAGTTCTTGATTGTCACAATACAAAAGATGCATGTATTAGTAGATAGCATGTAGAATCATTGTAATATCATGTACATGTATTATGTACAGTATTTGGTTCTTTTGCTTTCAGTTGACAGCCGACTGAGGCCCACCTTCTCCGTGATACAACCCGAATGAACCAGCATAACTACAGTTCATCTTATATGAATCAGAAAATGTCATATATGAAAATGTCCTGAGAGATTAGTGGTAGCAAGATCAATTCACCAAGTTATCCCATCATTCATCAATGAAGTGGACAAAAAACAAAAAGATAATAATTTAAAAAATGGGTAATGTTCAATCACATTACTTTGACCTTAAAGTCTTTTTTGTTTTCCCGGAATAAATTTGTGTTATAACTACGTTATGATCGAGTTTAGAGCAGAATTATGGTCAATAGCAGTGTGTGTGTGTGTGTGAGTGTGTGTGTGTGTGTGTGTGTGTGTGTGTGTGTGTGTGTGTGTGTGTGTGTGTGTGTGTGTGTGTATGTGTGTGTGTGTGACCGACCACTCACCAACTTTTACACTTCATTCCTGTTTCTGTTTTGCATCAGTGAATTGGATGTTCTGCCTGAACAGACCTGCTTCAAAAGTCTTGTGTCAGTCCCTTGATCAACCTCCTGCTAATGGCCTAATGAATTTGGACAGGTGAGGTTAAGTCAACTGGGAGCACTGGCCAGTTACTTGATGTAGACTTTTCACAGCTTAGGACCTCCAAGACACTGTAAAGGGAGACCCGGGAGGACCAAGGCCACGGGGCCTTGACAATTTTAATAGACCAGTATTAGTATTTATTTGTTTATTTGCAAAAACTCAACTCACTGAGTGGATCATAAATATCAAATTAAAGTACATTTTTATTGTTCTCTTTTACTACATGAAGGTGCTGCTTACTGACCTCAGACAATCAAGCAAGCTGTACTGCGCTTACGTCCATTTGAATATGATGAAATGAAATCTTTTTATCAATAATTACAATGAACTAATGTGATTTTCCTTTAACTTTACTATATTCAATTGACCAATGCACTTTTACTTAATTTTTATAACTTTGCAGTAATAGAATGGCTCAAAGTCAATTCAGTTCTCTTAGATTTAACATCAAAATTTCCAATTATTCTTAGCTTAGCTCTGAGCTGGTGAAACAGGAAGGTGCTACTGTTCATGATGTCACAAGCCGCGCTTGCATGGTCATGATAAACTACAACCAATGCAGTCACAGGCTGCAACATCCCGTGACACCCTCGATTAAAATTTTTACCTTGACCTACTTGCATAGGTCAAAGATCAAAGGGAGTGCTCTGACCTACAGTCATTGATCAAAGAACTAGCTTTGATCTATGGTCTTACTCACACTGGCCTTCTCCCTCGTCTTTCTATCTTATCCGGTTCCTGAGTGTACAAATGTTGAAATTTGACCGTGACCTACTTTTCCCAAGGTCAAGGTCATCATCTCATTTTCATCCCTTTTACCACCCCAGTAATGTGCTTCTTGTTTCATCTTTCTATCTGCAACGGCTGCGAAGGTATTTGATGGAAAAACGAACGGACGAACACTGTTAGCAAGTAGCCCAACTTGATGTAGAGGACATCAAAATGTCATTACCAGTCTTGTGCCTTACCTTACCTTTAGTTCCTCAGGAGAAATCCCGTGGAATTATTATGGAATTTTCTTTCCAACTGCTGCAGGACTGCATGTCACTAAATAATAGTGGGTTCTTCAAAATTAGTTTCTCAAACTCTTTACCCTGCAATTTGGCAAGTGCCCACGCAACATTCTGAGATCAGTGTTTCTGACTTTTTCAGTCGACCAACCAACCCCCCCATCAGGCACAAGTACAGTGTCATGCATACAGGGGGCGGCAGTAGCGCAGTCCATTCTGTCTCGGACTGGGGACCAGAAGTTGTCCATTCAATACTAAATAATGCTAATCTAAAACAGAACTATGTATTGTACATGTGAAGAATGTCAGCGTAGGTTCCCTCCAGGTTGTCCAGGTTACACCCACTGCCAAAAACACCCTCTTTCCCGTAAACTGGGATAGACCCCAGCAACACACTTAACCAATACTTTGGAAAATCACTTGAAGACGAGACAATCAGGATTATTTCATCCTCAGGAGTACAAATGAATTGATGAAATGATGTTTCCTAAATTTGTTTCCAACCACCAAGTGTTCCCTTCCTTCCCATTTTTACCCAAATAAAATTCTATTTCATGGTTTGGGGGGGGGGGTGCATTAAATTCTGTGATTTCTTAGTCATTTTCAACATTATCTGGAGAAACGACACACCATCGCTGGGACTCAGGGTGTGTGTGAGTCACTCAGCATTCTCCCACACCTGGTGCTAATTATAGCTGGAAGTGCAATGTGATGCCTCTGTTCTCCCTCTGTCTCACAAATGGTTACAGCAGATGTCGTGGACTAAAACGTTCCTATCAGTTGTTTAATTGATTTTTAGCTGTCTCTCTCTCTCTCTCTCTCTCTCTCTCTCTCTCTCTCTCTCTCTCTCTCTCTCTCTCTCTCTCTCTCTCTCTCTCTCTCTCTCACACAGACACCCTTTTGCTAATAAATGAATGGATTTGCTGTAACATTTTGCATACATTATTCATTTCCTTTGCAGTTCCTTCGGCTACGATGTTTACCTAGTCCCATCATCACCTTTCTGATATTGAGGCAAACATTAACTAGCTGTTACATGGCAGAACATAATATATTAGTTATTTTATTTTCTGATAACTGAAGGCAGGTAGATTATGTCAACTATCCACTCTTAATTGTCAGGAAAAGTGCATTTGTACTTGATATGTGATAGTAGTGTGGCCTTCTGTATGAGCCCGGTAAATTTTGGAATCAGCACCAGTTACCCACCCTTTACACACAGAGCTCCAGTCTTCTTGTGCTACGTTTTCATTTCATTGTGATTTTTGATGATTATGAACCTGGAAGAGCATGACACAAAATCCTGGTCACAATGAAACATAACTGTGGGAATGCTTAAATCAAAGGTCAAAAGTATCCAATTGATCTTCAGTATTCGTGTAATTTATTTGAACTCAGAAGGGGTTTATCTTTATTGCATTGTTGACTTTTTTTTTTTTAAAGTTTATCTTATTGCTTTTCTCTCTCCCTGTTTTCCAGAGTCTGCAGCTTTCCTCTCAGGGACAATCTTCTGCAGCCCTTCTCTGGTCACAGGCCTGCCTGGCATCTCTCATCCATACCATTCCTCATTCCATCCACCTCTCCCTCTGCCTGTCATGAAGGGCCTATCCAGTAGTCGGAGCCATCATCACGTGGTTTCCTACGAACCGCTATATGATCCAATGGGTCATCACAAGCCATATTTGATCAGTCAGAGTGAAATGCCTGTACCTATTCCCATGCCGCATCCAGCTGAGCCATCGTACTACAATGCTCAGCGTACCCTGTACCCCTCTGACAGCAACAGCATTGTCCCATATGGAACCTTCCCAAGGAGGTGCCACTCCACCTCCTCATCTAACCATCCTGAGGTAAAGGATGAGTGTATGGCCATGGTACCATATGTAGGAGGGGGAGTAGGAGGAGGAGGAGGTGGTGGAGGCTATGGAAGTAAAATGCCTACCAGGGTACCAGCAAACTATGCGGACCCGTTTGACCAACAATCGTCATTTTCCAGAGATGGTTACCATACACTGCAATACAAACGAGGAATGTTGGCCCACAGTGGGGGGATGGGGACCAGTAACAACGACAGTCCAGGGAGAATTCGCCACCTGGTCCACTCAGTCCAAAAACTCTTCACCAAGTCACACTCACTGGAGGGGCCACACCACACGCAGTCCTTCAAGGGGGCCAATAACGGGAGCGTTAATGGTGGTGGTGGTGGAGGAGGAGGTGGTGGTGGTGGTTCTAGGGCAAGCCTAGAGGGTGAAACTCCACCAGTGGGAGTGCGCCACCGAAAGCGCAGCAAGAGCCGTGAGCGCTGTCGATCCGCGGAGCCCAAACATCGAAGCCACCACCATCACCACCACCAGCTCCACGGCTCAGCGTCTGCTCCAGGCTCTGGATATTGGAGTTCAGATGACAATCTGGAACGGGAGCTGTGTCTCTACCACCCACACCACCACCAACCTCCACCCTCACCCTCACCTTCGATTTCTCCGTCACCGATCGCCATGACGATTGGGCGGTACTCTGGCAATAACCCTGATAAGTTTCCCCAGACTCCCCTTCCCAGTCTCTCCTCCTCACAGTCCCACCAATACTTCATAATGGACCCTTACACCTCAGTCAATGAGCACACACACACACACGCACACCATGGCCACACACACCACAATTCTGCACTCAAAACCTCCAGAAGCAACAGTGATATGAAGTATGCATCATCATCCGCATGTGTGCCAGTTAGTGGTAGCAACAATAACAGCGGTGGCAGTATCGGTGGAGGAAGTGGCTCCTTGCTGCCACTGGGTCTAATGGATGGACCCCTTGTGAAGAAAGGGGCATGGTCATCAACCCTAACGGTGAGCAGGGCCCGAGAGGTCTACACCAACAACAGCAGCTACAACCAACTACGAGACAGCGCAGGATCCGGTAACCTAAACCTAGATAGAGCGCTAGTCAAATCTAAGGGCAGTCAGCAGCAGGAGCACTCTTGCCATTTCTTACAGGTAAATAATTCCTCAAGACTCCCACCCAGAACTGGTTGATTCACCCTTCTCCCTTCTATTGCCTTTCCTCTCTACACTTTCCACACCAATGTCTCCTCAAAGTCTGTGGTGTCCAGTCCTTATAAGACCGCAGGTTTTTTCCTCCTACCAAACAATACACTTCCATTCCACTGAACGATTGTTTCAGTTAGCTGTATTCCATTAAAAAAGAAGTTAAGTGGCCATTCCATAGCTTTTGATAATTCAACTATTAGTACCAGGGTGAACAGTGGTGCTTTCTTAGTCAATGCAGATTTTATTTTGAATTAATTTGGATCATGAAATAATAGATTTGCAGCAATGCAAATGCAAGTTTACTTGGATACTGGAATAAACTTTTTTAAAAAGAGCTTAAAGCATTGTGAAGTAAACATATTTGGTATGATGTTATGAAGATGGAAGTAGACAGCCAGAAAATCATTGTTAGTTGGAATAATAAAAGACAATTTTGTTGATTATGATTAGCTGAAATCAGAAACCAATAAAGTCTCTGTACTATTTAGATACATCCAAATTGAATTTCATGACATCAGTTTTATCGTTTATTTACATCTTACTGGAGCTTTCTTGATTGATAATTGGGCTGACTTGTCTTGGCTGGCAAAGATGGGCATTTCATGCCTTTTAAACTATACAAATTCAGCAACAGTAGCTTTATATAGAAAATCTGTCATGGCTTAATTGTGTTAAGTTGTATTTCCACTTTGTGATACCAGCTCTACTCAACTCTACTTGTTTTTGTGGGGATTTTCTGTTAGGTAAATTATATTAAATTATACCTTCTGTGTTTGAATCACCTGCATCGAGGTTCACAAAAAACAGAGCAGGTGCAAAATCATGACGTGAGAACACAATGCAAATGGTAGATAAGACAGAATCAAAATCGTTGCTGCGTTGGTTTGCATCACATACAAATTAATCTGCACAGCACAAGCCCACGACTACCATTTTAACCAGCCAAGCTGCAATACTGGCATTGATCTTTTACAGTAAACTGAGGAAGTCGAGACGGGATGTGTGCTTCACAGGAGTTTGCCATAGCATCGCCATGACAACTAGCTTAACCTAGGTGCTACTATCCTCTGATGGAAAGCCACCTCCGTAAAAGTACCTGATGCTAAAGCTGAGTCATCAAGTTGAGCTGGTGCCACCTGGTGGAAGCATAGCTTTTAGTGTTTGGTTGGGATGACAACTGCAGATTTTCTTGGACAGAAACATGATTGGATATCACCGACTAAGGCTGTGGAGACACTAGAGCTGGCTCAGATGAGAGCTGGAAGTCTACCGTTACCTGACAAAGTATCTCTATACACCGGAGTCTTATCAATCCCTCTGCTGTCAGTTCCCAGGTATTTTAATAAGATGTATGGAGGTTTATATATTAAAATTATTTTATAGATATAATAGTTTTTTTATAGTTATATAAGTTAATTTAAACTAATCTAATGTTCACAAAGTAATAGGGACCAAACAATTTTCACAACTGTTTAATTGTTCAGTTTATGAAATGAAAATGTGTCATTCACAAATTTATGAGCTTCGAATGATGAATTTCTAATTGTAATTTAATTAACTGTATTAATCCCTTAAGGGAAATTAAAAATCCACTCTACACACAGGTTAGTAGGTACATGCATATATATTGTGTACAGGGCCATAACATACACACAAAGGGGCCTGTGGGCCTGCAGGTGGGGGGGAGGTAGAGCAGCAGGCAGCTCCTTCATGGTTTCATACTTTCTCCAACAGTTATTTAGTTTTAAAAAACTTTTATAGTCTCAAAGAAATATGGGATTGGTGTTAATCTGTTAACCTCTACCCTTATGTAAAGTTCAGATGTGAACTGTTTGATGCACATTCAGAAGTAATAGTGACGTTCTGTAGTGCGTCCACAGCCTTAGAGGGAACATTGCTAATACCCCCAAGACCCCCACTGATTCATCCTGCCTCTTCTTCACCAGTATCCCCTTTTCTCCACTCACTAAACTTACTTCAACCCACCTTCACCTCCTCTGCTTCCTCTTAGTTTGGCAAGTCTTCTTATTCCTTCTCCTCTTCCTCCTCTTTACTCCTTTTGAGTTGAAGAAAGAAGTAAGTGCAGTACCAGTAGCAGCCTTACTCTCTGAATGCTAGGTAACGGCATGAATTCATGAATATCGACAACCTTTCTCTTTCGTAGATGTCCTTTTCATTTTTAGCCATGTTTCCTTTACTATCAGTTATCTTACTTTTTCTCACTGTTTTGTTTTTGTGGTCTGATGTTGTGCTGTGTTGTTCCATTTTTGGCTACATATAGGATAAATATTTGCTATCAGCTTGTTGTTCTTTTCTTTTTTTTTTAATTAAATGAGGGAATCTGTATTCAATGCATTCAATACTTGTTTCAGATCTTTTTAAAATTTACATCAAATGATGAAAAGAATAAAAATTCTCACATCTACAGAACAGTAAACAAAAAAAAAATTTATTTCTTCAAAAAACGTATGTACAATAGAGATTTGAAAGATGGTCAAATAATGAAGGCAGTTTATTCTAATGCATAATTACCTGCAGTACTCTCAGCACCAGCTGGGATTGTTAAATTGTATGTGCTTGTGCAATGCTTGTATAGGTTGGATGTTCTTGGTACTTGGTAGCATGACACATTACAGAATTGACACGCGTGAAACTTTATATGACCAAATATCTACAAATTTCCTTCCGGCTTTCTTCATGGCTTCAAGAGGCACCAAAAAATCAAATATTACGTGTGGTTGGACTAGTCAGCCATCACCATGGTAACCAGTGAAATCAAAAGGATTATTGAAAAATTGGTCTTTTCTCAGATTTTGACACTTGGATATTTGACTGCATTTCCTCCAGTGACACCACATTGGTCAGTGGGATGGATGTGATACTCCAAATCCATTCAATGTATGAAATGTATGTGACTGTATGTGAGAGAAACCTTTTTGGATCGACCACCATTCCAAGTAATATAATTAATCATTTCAACCACCTGCATCCCTTCTGTTATTAGAATGATAATTTCATCTCCTGGCCTACCAGGAGTCATACGCCATTAAATAGGAATGTACCAAACATGGACACTCAAAAGTAATGTTAGTGTCAATGTGAAAGACTGCCTTTATGTGTGTTGTATTTTAGATTGCACCCAAATTGTTTTAGAAATATTTTTCATCAACATAACAAAACGGTTGGGGTTTTGTTTTGTTTTTTGGGGGGGGGCTTCATTTATTGCTTCATCCCAGTCTAACAGGCTTGGAAAACACTTTGCAGAAATGATGCTTTATATCGTGATGTCCTCAAATTACTGCTGTTTGTTGTCCGTTTGTGAAATTATGCAGGCCACCATGTCAAGTCTCTGTTTTGGTTAATTCAGCATTGCTTGCCAAGAGCCTGTGTCTCCAGTATGCATCATAAATTAGTACAGTGCCCCTTATAAAAAAAAAAAAACATTCAGTTTCCCTTCAGAATCAAAATTTCATTTTGCAGTGGATTGGGAGAAAGGATCACATCAAGGTTTTTCCACTTTCAAACTGAAGAACAATTTTTTGACTTTTTCTTTAATTTCTGAAAGAATAAGAAGTCCAACATAATGAGGTATCTAAGAAAGCAATGAACTACTGAAATAAATACAAATGTGGATCTAAATGCCTGGCTTGCAACCAATCCTGTAGTTGTTGTTACAAGGCTATGAGTCTGTTTGTGCTGAAAGCTTGAATGGGGTAAAGTAGGGTCTTTGTGGTGGGATGTGCTATACTGAATGAAACATTCACATTGGAAATAAATATGAGACAAAATGATTGAGCAATGGCAGCTGGTCCTGTGGGCACTTCAGATTAACCCTTTCACCAGCAGAGGAAACCGCGTCAGTGGGTGAATTTCTTCCTGTTATCTGAAAGACAGACCACGATTCCTTTGAACCCTAACATTCCTTTTAGTGTAGGAGGAGCATTGTGGGAGCCATACAAATTTACCTCCAGCAGCTGCTGCTGTTCTTACTTCTTGCCAAACTGTCAGAAACAGATTCCATAAGGGGGCACGAGGACCTGACATTTTCTCATGGGACCTGTCCTCAGAGCTCCACACCAATGCAGCTCAATTGAGAGTCAGCAAAGACTGCAAGAATTGTCAGCTCTGTCACTGTTGCCCTGTTTTTCTCACTCTGAGCACATGTGACACATGAGAAAGAGTCTGGAGACTCTGTGGTGAATATTATTCTGGCAGTAACATCATCCAGCAGGACTGGGAGACATATCCTTCAAAGGTCCACAGATCTCCATGTCATAGCCAACCAGACATTGACTACTGTTAAGGGGGAATGGAATCCTCAAAGCAAACCGTATTCCAATGCCTGTAATTTCAATTTTTCCTTTGATTTTAAATGTATGTTTGAACCCAGCTTCCATTAGATTCATGATTTTTGTTGCCATTGAATTTACGTCATTTTTTTTCTCAAAAAATTATACAATGCACATCAGTAAAAAAATTTCCTCCTAAATAATTTGTTCATCAGGATCTGATGTGCGATTTAAATGTTCTCTACATGTTTTTGAGCAGTGTATATTGACAACTCAGATTCTGGATGTACTTCTGAGCTGAACACATCATTATACCTTTTTTTTTTTACTAAATAGGTCATTTGTGAGTGACTTCTGAACCACCTTAAAAGCAGATGTCATGTCGACCTGACATTTTGTCGTGTTGATTTACTTTGTCTTTCACAAACACATTTTTTTTCTTACAACCAGACTTGCTCTATACAATATACACTACTAGTGTATATTGTGACAGTCACTCCTAATCTAAAAACTGAAAGACCTTTCTTTTATGGAAGTGATCAGATGGTGGCCACACTAACCTATTATTCTTTTCTTTTTCTGAAATCACATATAGCAATATATAACAGTCATTCATTAGTTAAACTGAGGGTTTGTGTCTCAAATCTCTACAGACTTTGTGGAGATTTGAGACTGTTGCGCCTTAAGTGTGTAGTTAAGATGGTGTGTTTTCAATTTTCAAAGTTCACTATTTTAGCAACAGAATGAAAATATTTAACAATCACTTGTTAGCTAGACTCAAAAAACGCACTTACTTTGACTGAAAATCCTCCACTCTAGAGAAATTCTGGCCCTTAGATAACTGACGTTGCCTCAGATGAGGGGTTTATGGCAGGTATCTTATCTAATGTGGTTTTGTGACTGACAATGACTGACTCAGATTGTAGGCATGACAACTCCCTTTAGTCTTCTGAGTGGTCAAACACTGAAAGTTTCTTTATGTGTTTCCTGCTATCAAAGAAAACTTTCATATCAGACAACTGGAGAATAAAAAAATAAATTCCAAAATGAGTATATTTTTAAAATGTTAGTTTGTTCGAGTGGACAATAACATAGATACACTTTTGTGAAGTGTATTTTAAATACACTAAAAATTATTTTGTAGGAATTGTTCATTTAGCTACAGATTACAGAAGTGTGTGGATTTGATTCTTGTAAACCACACATTCAGATGTACCTTCAGAAATAGTTTTCGGAGCTCTAAATGACGGTCAGGGAATTCAGAAGCTAAAAATGAAAAGAGAAAACCCTTTTGTATCAGAATAGACATCATTGACGGAGGTTAACAGATCCAAGCAGCACATTAGAGCTATCTCTCTGGCTGTACACGCTCAACCTGCAAATTATCATCTCCAGCAACGCAACAGCACAGCTGCTGGCTGCACGGTTAGAGTACCTGTTATTTCTAGAGCTGCTGCCTTATACCAGCAAATCAGGCGAGTGTTGTCAAGGAAACAATCTACAGGCTGCTTTACGAATTACACAGCAAATGTGATGGGCATACTGTATATATGCTCAAATATGAGTCATGGTCATGTTAAGAAACAGGCAGATCGAGGTGGTTAAAATGGCAAAAGGCGTGAGGTCTCAACCTGCAGCGTATATAATAATGTAAAACAGATTGCAGTCTTTCACTGTTCTTCATCCGTCACAGTGGAACTGCAGAACGTTTGAGCTGCAGCGGAAGAAGCCTCTGCGTGGGTGAGAGGCGCTGCTGATGCTACCGCAGCTGGTCCTTTCTCCACATTCTCCTTTTATAGCCAAACTGCTCATTTGTGTTTCTTTGACGTCATACAGATACACACACACACACACACACACACACACACACACACACACACAGGATGAATTCCAACAAATCCATCCATCTTTCTCACTGTGATTTATGTTTTATTAGTGGACTAATTCTCCTGTCTGTTTCTCTGGTTTTGTTTGTTAATTTCTTACACCTCACTCAGTATGAAAGTGATAAGCATGTAAGTTAAAAAAAAAAAAAACGAGAGAGAAAAATGGAATCACTCCACCTGGCTCAATGTTCATACTAAAAATATGTAGCTACCGGTAATTAAATAATTAACTGGTCTCTATCCCAGTCAGAAACTAGGAGCTGCACATATTTATATCAGAATCTAAGTCAGAATCTATCATTGAGCTTCAATTCAACTGCTTTGTTGAGACCAGCAAACTACAGATGTAACTTTAAAATTGATCATTTATCAGTGGTGTTGCCATGGAAACTAACCCCTCCCCTCAACAAAGAATGATGGAAAGAATGAAAATTTAGCATAACCCCCCTGGAGCACATCCCTGGATGCATTACAAGGCCTTGTGCAGAGCAGCTGAAAGATGTTTCTGGAGACACCTTGAACATCTCGTGGCTCCGTGATGTATCGAAGGGTAACCTGCCTCTCGCCAGCGGTCAGCTGGGACAGGTTCCAGCAACACCCGTGACAAGCAATACATTCAGACCCGTTCCCCTGCAAACTGGGATCCACAACAATTTCCATATAGAAGCACTCAGTCCTCAAAGGATCCCATCTTCATCACATCTGGAGATGAAGAACATCCACACCAGGATCATCATCGACAGCTGCACAGCTTTGAATACAGTGACAAAGATCAGGATGCTACAGGTGGACATTGGGACCTGAAACTGGTTCCTCAACTTCCTGACACAACTGGTAGCAGATACTCAGCATTACCACCAGACTCAGCACCAGTCACATCGTCTATTGCACCGACTGTTTATGGTACCACGTCAGAGAGTCAACAACATTACATTCCCAGGGGTTCACTTTGCTGTTAACCTGACCTCCTCTACAAAACACTGCAGGAGTCATCAAAAAAGCACTGGCTCCACTTACGCTTCCCACCGTCCACAGGGGCACCTTTGACAAGATTGACTTATTGCTTCACCTCCTGGTTCAGGAGCTCTAAGGCCTATGAACAACCTCACTTTTTCTTTCTAACAGAACTCTGCCAGCATTTGATTTGTGAAATATTAATGAAAAAGAACCACCAATGAAAAATGGAAGCAGTCCCATCCAGGATGTTAAGGAGGACGTGGAGAGAAATAACAAATTTTTATAACAGTGGTCATGGTTATTGTGTCGCAGCCATATTGAAAAGAGCTTTATTACTGCCTTTTCTTCCATCTTTATTTAATTTATTTAAATAATTAATTTATTAACACTAATATTCTTGCTATTTTCAAATTATTACAGTAAATTCCTTCATATATTAACAAAAGGGTGTATGCGTGTGTGTGTCTGTGTGTGTGCATGTGTGTGTGTGTATGTGTTATACTAGCAATAAAAATGTATTTACCACATATTGCATGACAGTTATATAACTGTTATTAAATTAGTTCTCATGTCACTTGAAAGGACAAACAGTCCTTCCTGTCCTGTCGGTCTATTTATCCACCCTAATGCACATACTGTATGTGCTGTTCCTCTGCTCTGATTCCTCCTGTGGAGTGCCGTTCTCCAGGATGCATTTCTCTAGCACTGTTTATTTTAAAAGCAACAAAATAGCATTTCTCTATATCACCTTAATAACTCAGTTTATCAGTGTTATTACTCATAGAAAAACATATTGGAAGGAAGTCCTTTAGTTACCGTTACTGGCAAAAAAAAATTTTAAATCTCGTTTCTCAAAACGTTGATCAGTAATGCCTGAGCATCATTTTCATTGTATCGGAATAGAAGTCACAAACACAGATATATCCTAAATTAACTACCACAAGCTGCTATTATCACCATCCAGGTTCATATAATGAAATCATTATGGTGACGCAGACATCCCACTGATAAATCCTGACCTGCATCACAGCTACATAAAAATCCTTTTCAGAAGTGAAGTGCTTTTATATTTTGTTTAGTTTTGCTGCCAAGGTACTCTCTGCATGGAAACATTTAGAATGATTGAAAACAGACCCTCATGAATCTTTTTTCTTTTAATTAAAAAACACAAAACAGACTTGATGTCACCTGGAAAGTCCATATTGTTGGACATAATTTACAAGGGAGGATAGCCTACAGGAACTGGTGTACTTGTGGTGAAATATCACCACAATTTATAAATGCATCAATATTTAAAGCCTCTTCCAGGTGCAAATGGAAACTTTTTAATAGGAATTCCTTTTTCGTAATGTAAACTGGGCTCTGTGGGATTAAGGTTACTAGGCTTGTGGACAAACAAATGATGAGCTACAAGCTGTAAAGTCTGTCCATTGATCCATTGTTATTGGACTTTTTTTGTGTGTCAGTGTTTTGAAAGATGTCTCATATTTCCACACATGTATAAAACACATGACGGTCTTTTTTTTTGTCTATAATTTATTTTGGTGAATGTGTTTTTATTATTGCTGTGCCAACAATCTATTTCTATTACAAAACTATAGCATGATGTCTTGTAGGAACCTTCAAGTTTGATTAGTTCAGACATGGGCCACATAAGACACTCTACTCTGCTGACACAGTCAATTGATCTGACTTCTGAACAACAGATGTATCAATTAGCCTATGAAATTCTGTGACCAGCCCAGGCAGAGCTATTCATCTCCTGTTACACGCTCATTAGTCAAGACATCGCCCTGCAGTCGTATGGAGGCTGTTAGAGATGCAACTATGTGAGAGTAACTTCTAAGCCCAGTCTGTGTCTTTGGATCTTAGACTTTGCTCTGTATTGTGAAACATATTAGCAGCTTAATATACCATCAGGACTGTTCATCAGCAAGTTTGGTGGCTTGGACTGAGTCAGCAGTGGGCCGGATCATCCTGGCAGTGTTTATCTATTCTCTCTGCTCCATTGTCAGGTACCTCAGGATGAGTGGAGTGGCTTCTCCCCTTTGGGAAAGGAAGACGACATCCCTTGTCGGAGGATGCGGAGTGGCAGTTATGTCAAAGCTATGGCTGAGGATGACAGTGGAGACTCTGATGGGAGTCCGAAACCCTCCCCCAAGGTCCAGGCTCGTCGTGCCAGCTACTTGAAAGCCACTCAGCCATCTCTGACTGAAATGACAACTCTACAGTAAGATATCACCATCTCTGTCTCGTCCTGACTTCGTTTTAATAAAGTTAATCTCAGCCCAGAATCTGGACGCTCAAAATAGTTGTTTATCTTTTTCACTTTGTACTTACTCAATGTAAAATTTTATAAAAAATGGAAAGTTGATTTTTCTATGACACATCTTGCTTGTCTAATACAATGTACATTTTGGCAGGACACTTTTAGTGCATATAAATATAATAACATTGACTTCTGAGCTGAGGTAACTCTTATAGGTTGATGGTCGGCCCGCTGAGCATAAATCACAAACAGTTGAACATTCATATTTAATACAATCTTAAAAAGACATGAAACATTTATTTTTATGTGCCAGCCACATTGTGGAAAATGTCCTCATTAAGCTTCAGAACCATGGATAAGGGCCGATCACAGCAACATGGACAATTTAGCAAAATGCTAAAGGTCTGTAAAATGTAACATGGACACCCCATATATTAAGATTTCATCCTGGCTCTCATTAAATATCAGACTATATGAATAGTCTGCACTGTTGTCAGACTTTATGTGGTCTTTTTGTCATTTCTCTTGGTGCATTTCATCCTTTTATCCACATCTCTGTGAATTTCTGAGCAGAGAACGAAGCCACGTCTGGTCCATTAACACTGACGAAAAGCAGACTGTTCAATGTGGACACAGTCATTCTGTTGCACACATCAGCAAGGATGTGATTCAGCATGGGTAGAGATGTATAAAATGAATATAGCCAAACTTTTCAAAACTACACAGACGAACAACACATTAAAAGTCTAGAAAGAAAGGCCATCATCACAGCCCTGTACTCAAATGTACATTCAAATGTAACAAAATTTTAGATAAGCATTGACAACCACTGATGAATTCAGTATACAATGAACTGTGTTGTAGTAAGAACATGCATAACACCCAGGTAATGCAGGGGTCACATCTTTCTGTTTAGGTCTGGGGGCAGGTGTTGCACTTGTGTTTTGCTGCCCCCTAGTGTTTGTTACTAATGAGCGTTCGTTGCTGTGTGGATATTTCACTCGGTTCTTCATTACAGTTATAGGGTTGATTTAAGTGTGCAGAGTAAAAACTACCTGAAAATCTTTTATAGCTTGTGTTACAAATATTTGTGACTTTTTTGTTGTGAGACACTAATAATAATACTTATAATTATAATTATAAGACGAAGATTTTTGAAACCATGTTTTTTCATAAAAGTCGAAATACAAGATATTTACGTTGACACAAAATCCAAAAGAGATTCAGCAAACAGAAGAAGAAAAAGAAGAATACTGTATTTGAAATGCCAGGATCCAGTCTGAGTAGATTGTGAGACAAAACATCAAATCATGTGAAATTCCTTACATTATGCTGTTAGCTAAAATAGCGTTTTTGGGGGAGTTTTTTATTTTTTTGTGGATTTAATTTATCAAACTGTGGATTGTTCAGACATGGTGAATGAATTCAGCAGCTGTGACACGTGACCACTGCTCTGACTGAATGAATTTTAATGGTGAACTGTATAACTCTGCATCTCTGTCGTTCCTCTCAGGATTTCCACAGAACACTCACCCAAACTGCAGATCAGGAGCCACAGTTACCTCCGTGCAGTGAGTGAGGTTTCAATCAATAGAAGCATGGATACCCTGGACCCCAAAACCCTCCTTGACCCTAAGTCATTGCTGTCCTCACCCCAATACCGCTCAAGAAATGAAAGCTACATGAGGGCCATGAGCACCATCAGTCAGGTCAGTTGTCCAAATGCCTTTATTTTTATATTTTGGCATATAATGTAAGTCCCATCCAGTCATGTCACAGCAGATTGGATGAGACAGATTCAATCTTTCTTTTCTTTTTTCTTCCCTGTGTTTGCTGCTCTTTCTTACCCCCCATCTGAACCTCCACTAGATGAGCGAGGTGGAGGTAAATGGGCAGATTGAGCAAGTATGTGAACAGGTTTATAGTGAGATGCAGTCACAAGCCATGGACCCTGGAATGGACAGTATGGACACCATGGACACTCTGCCTATGCCGGGGTGTTTTCGGATGCGCAGCCATAGCTACGTGAGGGCAATCGATCAAGGTTGTGCTGGAGAGGACGAAAGAGAGGGAGGGAGACTGCTGCTGCTGCCATCCTCCCCACCACGAACATCTGCCACCACTGTAAGAACCATCCAGAGCAGCACAGGTAGGAACGGCCCAGCTTGAGTGTGTTTTTGTGTTTGTTTCTACTTTGAATGTCATACCAAGTTTAAAATCACAGTATTTGACACCAAAAATGAACCAATCTGGTTACCACCTGGATTGACTAGAAAGCCTATGACTCAAGACGACACACATGGATTGGAATGTCTGGAACTATACAAGATCAACAGGACACACCTTCATCAAGTACAGGTAGTCCTCAACATACGAACACAATTGGTTTCAAGAGGTTGTTCATAAGTTGAATTGTTCGTAAGTTGTTATTTAATCATTTTCAACCTATAATCACCATTTTAGGCCATTTAAATGCCATTACTACTCAAGATACGGAAATACTATTACCTTAGACTTATCAGAAACAATAACAAGAAATACGTAATTTGTACCCTCCGGAGTACAAATGGCATAGTCGGTATTACTGAGACACGCACTGCCGTTATAAGACTGGAAAATTTGGCCGAGAGCGTGGAGCTGGGAATTGGCAGTAACGCTAAAAATTTCACCTACCTGAAACTGTTGGGGAACTGGGGTCAAAATGATGCTTCATGATAGTTTGCAAGGAGGACAGAGACTCTTTGGCAAACAAATTGGCACAGTGTCTGTAACGGGTCTGCTCTCACGTAATCAGATGCAGAATCCCTTCACTGTGTAAAGCCCTCACGTAGCCAGGAGGTGTGTTCTGATTCATTTCCTTATTAAAAAGAAAATATTGTCCCACTAAGTAGGAGGAGATGATGGAATGCTATGATCGTGATGCTGGTAATGTATGCCATCAATCAATTTGATGTCACTAGACGAGCATCTCCACCATCAGAAATCCACCTCTATGCTTCACGATGGGATCTATTGATGGAGAAGTCAGCTGTTTCCTGTTTTGGAAATTTAAGTCCCTTGACACTCTATATCAGTACACTATTGTAGATAAGTGTATTTAAATGTACTAGTTTTCTTTAAGTGACAGGCATGCCCTCGGAAAGAATTTCAATTTATTCATTTTTTAAACAGATAATATTTGTTGAGTAGAGTCCTATCATTAAAATAAACCGATGCTGTAGCTGGTGCCGTGGTGTCTAATTGGTCAGCTCACACAGAAAGTTTCTTCTGCCTTTTAATTTCTGTGTCTCTCTCATTCTTTGCAGTTTCATCTTGCATCACCACCTATAAGAAAAACCCACCACCAGTGCCACCCCGAACGTCCACCTGCTCCACAACCTCCAAGCCCTACATCTCCATCACAGCCCAGAGCAGTACAGAATCAGCACAGGTATCGCATTGCTGATTATGCACCATTTTGATATTCCTTTCAACACATCAGAACATCTTTGTAACCGCAGGGTAGAACTCCCTGAGGTTTTATTCAATTTCATGTAAAAAAACACACTCCAAAATGTAGGAATTTGTATGAAAATTTTCTTGAAGGTTGAATCCAATGTAACAGGACTTTTTTTTTTTGAAGACCTTTTCACCTTTCGTCCAAGAGTTTTTGTCTATCTAAACTGACCAATTGTGACAAACAACTCATTCTGGTTTCCTGGTTGGCTTTCTGTCGTTTGTAATGGGAGCACCTGGGCCTGATGTCAACCTGATGCCGCCCAAGCTATGCAACTTGGGCGGCAGTGGCTCGATTCCCGCTCCCCCTCAAAAACACCCGGAGTGTGAGCTGACAATGGGAGGTGTGAGCACTGCCGAGGCGCCCTTGAGCAAGGCACCGTCCCCCTCACAAGCTGCTCATTTGGGGCGCACCAAGAACGAGCTGCCCACCACCCTACCTCTCATTGCATGCTTACAGGCTTCCTTGTGTGTGGTTGTGTGTATTACAGTATTACATGGGCCTGTACACACTAATTTTGTTAAATTCCTTTCGAGGATTATAACTGTATAACTGATAAATGTTCCATGTTTTCTATAACTAACCAGGATGCGTACATGGAAGAAGAGGGACCCAGAGGAGACATGACCATCCAGTCAGGACTCAGTAACTCAACAGAAAGCATTGATAGCATGAAGGCCTTGACAGCTGCCATAGAAGCAGCTAATGCACAGGTTAGTCTTTTTCTTGTTCGTTTATCCAGGTTCATCATAAAAAGATCAAATTCTAATGCTGTAATTAGTTGTTTTCCTTGTTACTGGCACCTAAAATTATGTTTAGTTATTTTATTTAAAATTTTTATATTATGTTGTATTTATATTAAAGTATTTTGTAAAAACTCATTCACTGCTTTTATGCAAACTACATGTCCTTTCATTTTTGCTCTGTAGATCCATGGCCCAGCCAGTCAACATGTCAGTAACAGCACTATGATAGTCAGCAGCCCGGCCCCATCAGTGTTGAACAGGAGATCACTTGATCATCAAGACGACTACAGGAAGGACGTTCTCAGGAAGGGCAAATGTCTCTCTATAGGCATCCAGGTATTCATTCAGACAGCGCATTATTTGACACATACAGTAAATTCAGTCCTACGGATCGGCGATTTGGGGATCGCTGTTGTTTCACAGCAGAAAGTTGGTTTCTCTGTCTTCTGTGTGGCCTTGTGATGTAACTCACTCGTACCCTTCCTATTGCCTGATATGTATTCCTGCTTACATATCAAGATTACGTCCACTTATCACTAATACTTGTACTAAGCTTTAAAGACCAGCTGTTCAAATAATTTAGCCAGTGTTATCCGTCTCGTGGTGTAACTATTAACTGTATCTGTTGGAATTTAACATGTAAATTATCCTTTTTTTATATCAATAGAAAATATTAAGCCCCAAAAAATTATGCTACCTGTCTGCTATAGGTGGATGGACCAGAGGAGATTCCAAATCAAGATGACCCATCCAAATTCACCTCTGTAGGTGTACAAGTGGAAGATGACAGAGGGTCAGTCACTCATTTTCTCCACTTTTTCTTTTCACTGTTGTTTGCATTCACTTAGAACCCAGGATCTCTTCCATACAGTTTTGTCACAGTGTTAATTTTACACCAACACAAATTCAAATAAACAATCTTTTCTACTAACACTAGTTTTACAGATAGAATACAGATATGTTCCTCTATCTAGTCCCTCACATCTCAAACAGGCAGGCTACACCCAGCTCCAGAATTCATTCTCTCTCTCCATCTCTTCTGGTCCTTTAGTTCTGGTGTATTTACACTCTACAAGTGGTGGGGTGTGTAGTTTACTTTGAGGATACTATCCTCTGCAGCTAAACATCACATAGACCAAAACCATGTCATTGCCAAATAAACCCAAACAATTCAAGTGGGTTGGAACAGACGCCCCCTCAGATTCCAGAGCAGCTGCCTTGAACTAAATGCTCAAGGCAGCTACCCTTGATACCGCACGCACACACACACACTAATACACAGACAAACACACACACATACACACATTCTCCCATGCGTTCATACTTACTCTACGTGTCCCTCTTCAGGTATCGTCGTTTCCAGCGCTCTAACAGTGTGACAGCGGCCGTACAGGTACAATGTTCCCACGACTATGTTACTGACGTCCTCAGTTTCTATTTATTTCTTCCTCTAAGATTTCTTTTTCATGTTTCTTCACTCTTGATCTATATGAATTTCTCTAAGAAAATTTTGATGAAACCGTTTGAAGAAAAAAAAAACTGTGTACAGGTGTATGCCACAGTAAAGATAGAACCTCTTGAAATGTGTTATATGTGTGAGAACACAGAGTCTGTGACTACAACCTGTTTTGGAATGGAATCTATTCCAAGTTTTTAAAATTGAGGCTCAAACAATTACTGAGATTTATTTATCATTACATCTAGGCTGATTTGGATATGCCAGATTTTCTGGACACCGCTCTGGACTCCCCAGACACTGACATGGATGTCATGCCATCTGGTGCCATATCCCGACAATACTCTTGTGATGCCACCACCTCCACTGTCAGCATCCAGGGCTCAGGGAACCACTACCATGCCTGTGCCTCCGATGAATACGAGGATGTGGGCTTCGACCCGTCCATCCTCCCCCCTCCGGACCCATGGATAGACAGTATATCAGATGACCCCCTAGATGTCAACTTCAACAGCTCAGCCATTCTGGAGGTACGTGGTTGCAGATTGGTTATATATAAAGTCTCTTGTACGTATCCTTAGCATTGTTTAATTGTAGTAGAAGAACAAAATGCTCCTGCAGGTGTGTGTCTAAATGTCCTGAGCTCTGACTGGCAGGTGGTGCAGCGGTCGGTGTGTCAGAGAGACGGACGCTGGTTTCTGAAGCTGCTGCGGGCGGAGACCGACCGTATGGACGGATGGTGTCGACAGATAGAGCTAGACCAGAGAGAGAACGCCCTTTCTGAAGATAGTATGGCTTTGTGTTTGTATCCGTCTTGTGTACTTGTATTCGTTTTTGTATAGTATTTGTACAGCACAATCATTTCAATAAGGTAATGAGTCAAAGACAGTGAGACTGGCTGACTGACGGACTGACTTGTTTCTGTCAAATCTGGAAAAAAATATTTAAGACAAAGAATTGTGTTTAATTTTTTCCCAGAATTAAACAAAAGTGAACTTAAGAGGGAGGTTAAATCCAGATCAACCAAATGCAGCAAATGGGAAAGCACGGCCCCTGGAAATCACCCATAAAAAAATGTGATTTCAACTGCATTGTAATAATTTTTATATTTTTTTCTAACTGTCCAGTCCTTGGGAAGATGAGGAGTGCTGTAGGAAGTGCTCAGCTGCTAATATCCCAGAAGTTTCAACAGTTCAAGGAGCTTTGTGAGGAGAATCTGGTGAGTGTGAACCTCATCTACACTCCTCTATCCAGCTCACATGGGCTGCACGGCAAGACATCAACATAAATTTGTGTTGCTGTCACTCCTGAAGTCCATTGTCGTTACATTGGCTCACCTCCATCATCTCATTTTGCCAAATAATAATGAAAGGCCCCTTGTTGAAGAATGTGGATACACCAGTGTTTCATGTGGATGAAATTATGTTTTAGCTCCAAAGGCGCACTTCCTGTTGCCAGCAGGTGGGGCTGTCACTGTAACTGCAGAGTGATGTCGATGCCTTCAAAATGTGACTCAATCCAGAATATAAATTCAAGATGCAATTATTGCACCATGGGTTAACTTTGTTCTTTTGGGCAAATGTATCAAATTAATGTATTGCATCACCATGGAAACCCCTTTTGTGACTTTTTATCTGCAAATACTGACATGATTCGAAATTGACTAGATAAAATCTGTAGAAGGACGATTTTAAAAACGAGACTGGAAAATTCAACATCAACTGCTTCCTGTTATGTTTAAGAGGTTTTAATAAACATTTTTATAGATTGTAATATGACATTTGTACACATATATAATATGTTATTTCCTGTTGCCACTAGGTGGCACTGTGACTATGGTCTCTGGTTGGATTGTGGCAACCAATTATGCAATAATGGTGTATAACATACTGTAAAATCTGTGAAGTGTGCCCAGTTCTGAATACAACTCGAATTTTTATTTTCTAATGTATTTGCTATTTTATATTTTTTGCAGCACACATTCAGAAGCTCAAAAGTCTGAGCTGATGAGTTTGAACTTGAATTTATTTTTGTTTCTGACCTTCACCTTTAAAACTGTGCTTTTACATTTACAAGAACCCAAAAGCCCACCCCCGTCCCGTGGCTTCAGACCTGGCTGGTTTCTGGGATATGCTCCAGCTGTCAATCGAGAACATAAGCCTCAAGTTTGATGAGCTTCACCAGCTCAGAGCCAACAATTGGAGACCCTTGGATCCCCCTGAGAGAAAGGTACACCCACAAGCTTTCAACTTTCACTACAGGGTATCTGTTAACAAGTGAGACTGTGCCTATTGGTATGCTTTAACTTTTATTTTGATATAATTTGACACAAATGGCTTTTGCTGATAATAAAAAGTGATGTTCTAATTATTTCAACTGTCAAATTGCTTTTTTTCCTCATTAAATTTACTCTAAAACTGCTTTTTCTTTCCCCGAATCTTCAGAGATAAGTACGGCTCTGAATTCTTACTTTCTTTAACATTCTCGTAATGCCAGCTTTTCCTTTCCCTGTATACATTCTTTTGTTCTGTCTTTTTGCAAACATCTCATAACAGATTGAAGAAATTCACTTTTATCGCAATCTGTTTTTGTACAGCCTCTGACAGGTGTTCCTTCATTATTCTTTTGTTGTCCTTTACAGATATTATGAAGGTGAAACAATTGTTATGATTCTGTGCCAAAGAGACAGGAATTGTACGAGGAATGACCCTCACTATTTTATATTTTATTTTAAATAGCAAACAACAGGAATTCAATTCAGAATAATTAATGAATTTAAAACTTTCAAATCATTTTAAAAAATTGTACCTAAATCTAAGTGTGACTGAATTAATTTATACCCAACCCATAAATGTGCATTTGATCTTCAGAAAAAATAACCTTAACCGTAGCCCCACTCACAAACACACACACACACACACACACTGACACTCACAAAGCCAACATTTAACTGAAATCTGCTTCCTATTTGTGTATAAAACCTGCATACAAACAGAATTTGATGATGACAGAACTTATTAATTCAGTCTGTTCTCTCTGTGTAAGTTAACAGCGGTTTTTGTGCTGTTCTTCCATTTGCATACTTTAAGTGTATCTGTAAATCTTTCTGAATGTCTTGTATCTGTTGCGACATTGTATATAAAGACTGTATTTGTTTCCTCATTTGCTCTCATTGTTGCCTTTTTTCTTTCTTGTGTTTTTTTTGTGTTGACAGTTCAGGTGCTTGCAAACAGCCATCTATCAATCAGCATAGCTGCAAATCCAGCAGCACCACAGGACCTTGACACAACTGGGCCTCTGTGGATCCATCATGTCTGTCTTTCCATCCATCTCTCCATGCTTTGTTCCTCACTTTCTCACGCACTACAAATGCATTTACAGTGTGTGGTATCAGAAGAAAACATATTCATGACATGCTTATGTATGTAAAAACATGAGAATTAGAGGTAAATATGACCAAATGTGTCAAAACAGCAATAAATAGACTGCAATATCAGTAAACCAATATTAGAAGGACGTGGAATAATAAGTGAAGAAAGAGTCTGGCATAACCTGTGGTGCGGTTTGTTAGAAATGTGGAGGATGAAATATGAAGAAAGTATAATAATCCCCCCCCCACCTCCCACCTCCCAACCATTCTCTCCCAACAGGAGAGACGACTCTCACCTTCAGTGCCAAAAAAGCCACCAAAGGGCCCGCACCATCACCCTCCTCTGGCTAGAGACCGATCTCTGGAGAGCTCAGAGAGGCAGAGGCTGGAGGCCAGGAAACGCCTGATGGCGGCAAAGAGAGCCGCGTCCGTACGGCAGAACTCGGCCACAGAGAGCGCCGACAGCATCGAGATCTACATACCGGAGGCTCAGACCAGACTATGAGGAAGCTATTTGGGATGCACACAGGCCTGACATGCAGACACACACCATATACATTACAAACAAAAAGAGGTATGGTTGTCCAAGCCACATTACACCTATAAACCAAATAGGTCATATTATCTGAACAACTTAAACAAGAAACACTTCATATGCTGGAGTAATATTGTGGTTCTGGTAACTTGATCAGATCCAATCTCATTGTCATCATTCCTTCTCCTTTACATCTTCCACCTATCAGCTGCAGTGCAGGATAAATTACTGCCACAGCTGTTATTTTTATACCAATATATTCATTGTCATTAAGTTAATTCAATTCATACTAGTACCGAATCATAAAATAAGTTGTAGGACGGTACTTTCCCAGAAGAGCATCTAGACTGACTATTCTACTGTGAGTCATGACAATATGAACAAGAGCGATGACGACATCCATTCTGCAGCTGTGTTTTTCTCTATTTTTACTATTGATCAACGATTTTATTAAGAATTGAAGTCACATTTACTAAATTTTTTTGAAGGTGATTTTTATGATAAATCATGTTTTATTTTATAAACAAGTTACGGTAGGTACATAGGGTATTTCATTTGAGACTAAATTTAACACCATGCTGAAAATGTCCTCTCTGGTTCAGACTTTCACACCTGCTTTTCCTGTCAAAAATAGGCCTGTTTGCACTTGTAAGTACACCCAGTATGACATCACGCAGGCCTGCATTGGAAAACAGCTTCATCTCAGCAAATAAGGCTCAAGTAAACGAACAAACAAAATCTTTCTCAATACTCACAGCAGCTAAAAAAGTCAGCTCAGGATTTCCAGCATATGACAACAACAAAAAAATCAGCATGGGAATAAAATTCAGGACAGTTTTCATTTCGTATTAGTTAATTGAAATAAGCACAATTAAATGTGAATTAACAACTGAAATAATTAAGATAGGAAGGACCTGTGGATGATGATGTTATTTAGCAACGAATTATTATGAATTATTGAGAAATGGGAAGTAGAAAAAGACAATATTTTCTAGAAATGTATACACATATTATAGACAAAAATTCTATAATGACATGCATTTATTGAGTGAAAAAAATCTAGAAAGGAAAACCACTATTACTTTAATAATGATAATAGTGTAGTTGAGCCTTCCACTGACACACTTGCTACTGATGTCACTTAGACACATACTATATATCTGGAATGATGGAATTTGCGTTCAACTTCTTACCATGACTCATTTTCACAATCAGACACAACTCTAGTTATGTGAAAGTGATTCTTCAGTGAGGTGATGGACAATCATACACTCCTAATTATAAACAGCGTGGTTAATGTGTGTTACATGCACACTGGTGTTCATTCCCACACACACTGAAAACAAGTTCTTTCAGGTCTGTTGTATAAACTGCTGGCTGTTGTAATACATCTTCTGCCCCCGGAGAAGACAACACCACGATCACTGTTTACCTTTCATCTTCCTCTCTGGCTCCACATTTCATCAGTTTTTATTAAACACAGGCCCTTCACATAATGACCAACAGTTGTTTCCTTCGTCTTTGGTGAACCCTCTCAAAAAGCAGGATAATATTGTAGGAAAGCCATGTATTTTCATAGTTTTGTATGGCTTACTTTGAATGTGTTTTCATTTTTGACTGTGAACATGTTTTATATCATACTGTCCCAGAGCTTTATAAGTTTATAAGTAGAGTTTCATTTTAAGTTTATGTTGCTTAGAAATCCATCAAGTGAATGGTAACATTCTGATTCTATTTGACACTAAATTTGGGACTTGAATTGCTTTGCGTGTATTTTCTTTTTGCACTGTTCCGCTATGGATACCCCACTTTGAGCAGCGTAACTGTAACAGCCAGCCAACACATAAAAGTATGATAAAAATATAATAGGAAACATTATAATTTATAAAAAATCAATGATGTGACTACCAGGCAGGAAGAATCAATGGGTTAGCTAATCCCAATCTGAAACATAATCCAACCATGCATGTCTGATAGGATATATCAACCTCAGGTGGCTGTTTTTAATTGCGTCTCCCACATTTATGCAAATGAAAAGCCACATTGGAGTACCTCTTTCATAATAATAAATACATGAACAAAAAGCACACTTATTATTGAGTTTAAACATATCATTTTTATATATGAAGGTAATCCCCACAAATAAATACCAAGAATTAATCAAAACCGCTCTTTGTTACTGCAAGGCTTTACGGGACCTTCTGACCAGACTACTAAGGAGACAGTCCAGACTCATCATGTGCCATATTTGAAGTTGTTGGTCCAGACACGGTGGTGTCAGGAAAAATACACTCCTGCCAGTGTTTATGGTGACAACTCCTTGTTTTACTGATATGTTAAAAAAAAAAAAAAGCATATTGATTCACATTTCTCTGAGGATGATGATATGTTGTGAATGAAAGTTCAGTACGCTGTATTTATTTTCTTCTCTTGTAAAGATGCCAGGTGCGTGTGTGTGTGTGTGTGTGTGTGTGTGTGTGTGTGTGTGTGTGTGTGTGTGTGTGTGTGTGTGTGTGTGTGTGTGTGTGTGTGTGTGTGTGTGTGTGTGTGTGTGTGTGTGTGTGTGTGTGTGCTTTTGAAGCAAGACGTCATTTTGTACAGAAGCTGATTACCTCTATGTTAAAGATGACAGTGACAGTGAGCCATAATCAATGTTCAGTCCCCCTCTTATCAAGATGAAAGGGTCGTACAGATGTGACAGGTTTGTTTGTACCTTGACATTTACAACATTTACTGAAACATCCTTTAGTGTTCCAGTAGCAAAGCTTACCGTCTGTTTGAGAGAAACAGTCTAACAGGAATAAAAGTATGGAAATAGGATCTGCACATCTGTCATGCTGTGTAGCCTCTAAGGAAAGCCTTGATGTTTGTCTTCATCCCATTAGCACAGACCCCCTGGGTGTCAGTTTGAGATGCTAAGTGCTAGCTAGGGAATGGCCAAAAATAATAGCAGTGGTGTCAGGAAGGACATCACCATAGAAGATCAATGTATCCCAAAATGAAACAAGGCTGCTTCAAAATTCATTTTTCATCAGCTTCATTGTTAAAAAGAAATAAAGTCTAAATTGTTTAACTTTCATGTATGAAAATGCATAACATTTGACAAATATTTAAGAAAGCTATTAAAATAAATAATTTTATCTCCACAACAGCTGGATCATTATGAATATCATTATATAGATATAGAAGATAAAGATATAGATATATAGATAGATGTGTACTTTACATTTTATCACTGAATGAAACTGTATATTTTATTAAATCTGCCCTTAATTAATAAAATTTGTTAAAATTAAGACCAAAATGATGTCATGGTTATGTAAAACTGAAAGGATATATTATACAATCATATGATTCTACATTTGATAAAAGATTTATGAGTTAATTTAGTATTTATTCTAGCATCACAACATAAAGACTTCATTTCATCAGTCCCCACAGATACATTTATAGGGAAACATTTGGTAGTAATGAGCAGAGCCTTATGTAGAGCCTACAGACAGACTTAAAAAGCCAAACTGACAGGCGTTAATGAGGATTGAGGAAGATGAGTAGAAGCAAGTCATGAACATGATGCCTGAACTAGGTCACTGAATTGGCTCAGTTTTTTGTATTATATGTGAAACAAATCAAATATATTCTGCTTTATTATCATAATGCCAGTTTAATGTCTCCCAAGTAGAATATTCATACTTTTTGGCACTATCTATGCATCGGTGAACATGAAACAGCATTTTAAATAACAATTTTTTTCCCCTGGCAGTCCTGTTCTTTATCAGCAGACAACCTGGGTGTAACACTGTTAGACTGTAAAACTCATGTATGCTTGAGTTGGCTGTGTGTGCTATTTGTCCTCTGGAAAAGAGGGGCAATGTAGTTTATAAAATCAGGGTCTCCCAGATGTGGTCATTTGTGACTCCAAAGCGTGTGTTGTGTGAGGATGTATGTGTTATGAAGTTTGCAAGTGTGTGTGTGTTATGTAAGTTTTACCATACTGGAATATGCACTGTGGGTGTGTGAGGTCTCTATACAGTAATGTGCTTCCTCAGTCCCTTTTTCTATGTCAGGTCTTTCCTCGGTATGGTCTAGTAGCCTCCATTCATACCTTCAGGTGTCTTGTGTTTGTACAGACAATGGTTCCGGTTTTTTCATAATGCATGCAGACACAATATTAGTACTTAAAAATTGATATATCAGTTGAAAACATGTATTTGATTTATTTATGCTCTTATATATTGTTTTTTAAACTATGAGATTCTGTTTAAGTGGTCATGTTCTTCTGATTCTCTGTTTTATTTTAAGGAGATGATTATATGTCCATATTTATCGATATTCCATAATAAAATTAGATATCAAGTCTTTTTCCATGGCTGATTTCTTTAACTGGTTTTGAACTTCCTGTCTGGATGGATTATGCACTGAAGGACTTTATATTAAGACACTGATTGGTATCATTTGGTTCACATCAAGGATTGACATTTATGATCCCACAATATCTAAGGCAAACCTAAGTCACGTCAGGTAGGAGTCACTTTTGTGTTTGTATGACACATTTTAAAAACGTCTAGGGTTTTGGGGGGTTTTTTTTGCTTGCTTGGCTTTTGTGTGTGCAAATTTCACCCTGTAGATATCAAAGATGGTTCTCAACAGTTTGCATAATCTCCACAGGACTACGAAAACTGTTCAGAAACCGTGGCTTATATCAATGTCAAACTTAATAAAGATGACTGCTATGATACCAAAACCTATCCCACTTTGAAAACCTATCCCTTTTTGAAAAACAATATATTAAAAGAAATCTGTTGCCACCTCCGACTCGCTGCAGTCTCCGACAAATTTACATATACTGTATCTCAAAGTCATTTCGCGGACACAAAAAATCAAATTAAACATGGATCACTCTTTCTTTGGTGAGAAATAGATATTTGTTCAAATAAAAAGTAGCATACTCGTCTGTTGATATGAGTCCCTGACGTCTGTCCATGCCCTCCCTGCTGCCTGCATGTGGCAGGATTCCCAGGCCTCCCTGGTGGTGACACAGCAGGTTGTGTGCTGCTGACCTGCTTTCATTAATGCTTGTGATGTATTTTTTTATCTGACATATTTCTTCATAGCAGGCCATTTTCTATGTGAAAACATAACCCTTGTTTCAAATTATTTGTAATAATCTTCATAAAATATAATTTTATCCTGGAGTACTTCACATCAGAATAACCAAACTTTTATAGCCTTGGTTGACTTTATTAAAACTTTGTTTTCCAGTATTGTGACCTTTAAATCTCGTCATATGTTGAGAACTTGACTGTGTTGTTCATCCTATGTGTTCTTGGTGTGTTTTGGAAAACCTGCAACAAACAGATAGGTTGTTATTTATCTATTTTAAAAATACTTTAAGGCTTTATTGGGGCTGAAGAAGGAGTAAATCTGGTATTTGATACCAAATCCCTAGAGTGAAGCTATGACTATGCCTGCTAAACCTGATTACAAGAGAATGCCAGTGCACTGGATGCTAGATAAGTATATATAATGTATTTACTACACAAGCATTGTGCTTGATACTATTATTTTATTCATAAAATTTAAAAATATTAAAATTATTTTGAAATATTGCACAAACCTCAGGGATAACAAGCTACTGTTGTCATTTCAGTAGTATCCCTAAAGCCAGGAATCAGAATCAGCTTCAGAATCACAATAGGAATCTGAATGAGTTTTCTTGGTTAACTTTGTGCACACAAACAAGGAATTTTACTTGTTTAACTTGTTTAACAGTTTTACTTGTTTAAAAGTACAAGGAGTTGGGACTTTTAATCTTAAAAATTGAATAAAAATAAAAACCACAGCAAATAATGTATTGGTACTATAGCATAAATTGTGCAATAAATATGTATTCAAGTCATTGTTTTGTGTTACAAAGGTCCATTCTGTGTTGGTTTAGTCCATCAGAGTAACAGCCCAGGGAGATGTCCCCGTGTCGGGTGGTTTTACTGGAAAGGGTTCTGTAAGGCCAACCAGAGGGGAGCAGATTGAAGAGGATGTGATCACAATGTGAGTTCTGTCAGAACCAATGATCCACTCTGCAGACCTCATTAGATAGAGGACAGAGGACACACTGTATTATGATGTGTAGGAGATGACCAGCAGCTCCTGAGGTAAGTAGAATTTATTTAGCTGTCACAGGAATTACAGCCTTTGCTGGGCCTTCATCAAGACAGTGTCTGTGTGAGAAGGACATTCACCTCAGATCGTAAGAAGGGGCAATCCCCAAAACAGGACTCCCTCCACTCCCTCCCAAAACATGCAATTGGAATTTTGGTGATTGACTTTATTTAATATTGGCAAATGCAAATTATTCTTTACCCCCCCCCCCCTTTTTCTCTCTGTGTATGTGTGTGTGTGTTTTATTTCAACTGGTTCACTCTCGATGTGGGTCACCACACAAATTCATCCCTACCCTACCACCACCCCCTCTGAACTATGTGCAGCATTATGGTTAAAACGCCTCCAGAGTGGAAACCGTTTCTCCTTCATAGTGTGGAAATATAGTGGAAAAAACTTAATGGCTATGATATAAATTCACAGAAAGGTCCAAAAACTAAACATCCCATTGTAGGTGAGGGTGTTATTTAAAAGCTGAGGGTAGCATCTTCTCTAGAATTACAACAAATTATCTGTATGATTAAATGGATTTCAAGTAAATCCCTACTTAACTTCCCTTAAGTAGCCCAAACACAAAAGTTTGGGAAGGGTCGAACATGGAAACAAGTTGTTGCATTAAGGCTCAGTGAGTCCCTTTAATTTGTTTTAGTCATCCAGATGGATAATGCCCCGCAGCCAGAGATTAAGGGGATTAAAACAGAATCACTGTGTGGGGGATTAGCCCCAGCTCTAATTCCATATATTTGTCTCCTACAGTTCACTTTCTGGATTAGTTTTTCCCAGTCAGTCTTGGACATGGAAGATGCACCAATGAGGAATGTAAAATCCCACGCCACAGATATGTCATATATTTTCATACAACAGAATCTAATAAAGAAAATTTATCCTTTTGAAATTTATAGGTTTAAGTCTGTGGTTATGAAGGGAAATTATGATCACAAGACTGTAGGCAGTTCTTACATATATAATTATGTTTATATATGTGTATATTTTTAATTTATATTTGCATGTACAGCTCTGAAAAAAACAAGAGACCACATCAAAATGATTCATTTTTTATGATTTTACTATTTGTAGGTATGTGTTTGAGTAAAATAAACTTTTTTTTCTTTCTTTTTCCTACAGCCAACAGTTTTTCCAAATTCCAAAGAAAAATATTAGCATTTATAACATTTATTTGCAGAAAAATTACAAATAACAAAATACTAATGCTTTAACTTGAGAAAAGTACATATATTAATATTTGGTGGGATAATTCTGATTTTTAATGACAACTTTCATGCATCTCCATGCATCTCCATGACTGTCTCCCTGCTTCTACAGGATATAACTTCTAAAACAGACACCTCCAGTGTCTGTTTTTAACATAAATATGAATAGAATCTGACAAGATAAAGTATTATTCCAAAATAAATTAACATCACTATCTTAAAATATTTTGTTCTCCATGAAAAAATCTCCTGTCGAAATTTACAAGTTCAAAATACTGTATATCATGGTGCATTTTTTTAAATTGTACTTTTCAGCAAAAGTTAAAATTAAAACAAATTTAAAATAAATACTTTTCTTTGCCAGCCAGACCTGAATGCTTGGCATCTTTTCTTGACAACAAGTTCGTTTTAGTTTGTTGTAAGGTTTTGTGTTGTGAAGATTTGAAGTCTGGGGTTCAGATGTTCATCAGTGAAACATCTCCTGTTTGAGGTTTGTTGAAGTTGAGCTGCATGGAGACAGAGCTGGGCTGCCTCAGGAATACTTCACACTGAAGACATGCACAAATCCAAAATTAGTTAATATAACAGCGCTACCTGCTGACAATAGAAAATACTGCATTTAATTATTCAATTTACATGGAGTTAACCCCAAAACCACATGAAAATAGTTTCAAGACATTGTTGATGCTTTATTGTGATCAAGTTGTATAGTTTGAGTCCCCACTATTTAACAGAAAGTTGTGAAAACTCCATTGTGCTTCATCCAATCTAGACCAGACCTTATTTGTATAAAACTCCCTTCTTCAAATCGTTAACAGGCTTTAAGTTGTTTTAGTGCCACCTGCTGGCAACAGGGAATACATATTGAATGACATTTTATTATTTATTGATATTCAATATTAAATGTGTAGCCAGCTGAGGCCCACTCTGACGTCATCCAAACAGAGTGGAAGCCCTGAGTGGCGCCGGGTGTGGGGGTCCAAACAGCAGCTTTAGTTTCTGGTGTCTTTACTCATTTATTTGGAAATTTAATACAATTTGTCACCAAACGTTTCAACCTTTTCATCAATGTTTACATTCTATGTTTTATTCCTACGAGAAAAAAGCAGTCTGTTGTGTGTCTCGTTATTTTTGTTTCCACTCTTTTTGCATTTCCACTCTTGACTCTGGACCCGACTGATTAAGTTGTCAAATGTTTACTCAGTTCCTGTATTTCCTTTTCAACTAGAAACTGCTTTCCTTTGTATTTCCATCTGGATATAATAAATTAATACACAGATTTGAACAATAAATAAATAAATAATAATTACAAAATCAGATTGCATTTTAATTGATGAGCTTTTATTATTCTTTATCAATCAATCAATCAATCCTTTTAATAGTGGTCTAATTTTTCAATGATTTGTAACTTTCTAAAAACTCCTTTTACTTTTTTTTCCTGGCTGTAAAAAAAAAAAAAACAACTACTATAAATACATGCATATGTATAAGTCTAACAGTGTGTGTGTGTGTGTGTGTGTGTGTGTGTGTGTGTGTGTGTGTGTGTGTGTGTGTGTGTGTGTGTGTGTGTGTGTGTGTGTGTGTGTGTGTGTGTGTGTGTGTGTGTGTGTGCGCGCAGCGTCCAGCTTGCTGCATGCTGCAGACCGGGGGACTGCATGGGAACCGAAACACGTGGAAACACTCCGCTCGCGTAGGTCAGCCCGTTCAGAAAGGCAGCGCGTTCATCAATGAGGCGGCGTGGAGAGCGCGGTCACGGGACATTAGCAGCCTGCGCTGTTCAACTTATCGTCTGGATTTCAGCAAGGGAGGGGTCAGAGGGCTTGTCCTTCTGGATGATAATATTTAGTACAAAGACGTCATCAACCTGTGAAAATGCGTGAACGCCTGCGTGAAAACCTCTTTTACAAATCAAACAATGAAAAGTCTAGGATGTGATTTTCTTTATTACCCCAGTGGGAGAAAAGACAGTGACAGTAAAAAGAGATGAAGATGTGTGGATTTTATCACGGATGTAACACTGTGCTTCAATTTAAGAATTATATTAAGACTCTTAAATTGGTTAACAACAATCTTCGGTGAGAAAATGTTTCGTCTCGCCTTAAATTACATGATTTTTTTTTTCAATATGGAGTTTGGTGTTCATTCGTCAGACTGGCAAACAGTCGAACCGTCAGAAAAAAAAATCTTAAAACCACATTAGATAGAAAAGGAACAAAGCAATTCCTGCTAGAACCAACCAAGGTTTCATGTTTTTCTTCAGGAGATCGAAAAAATTAATTAATCAGGAAAAAGGTTTTGGGAATATAAATGTCACTGAAGCGCAGCACATAAAATAACCCTTGTTTACAATATGATGAGGGATGCGGCGAAACTCGTTAACAGACGGTGGAAATGAGAAAATGAAATGAGTGAAAATAATTCAAATGAAAATATTTCTTCCCAATATTTCCCAAAAATCAACTCGCTTGTCCTACCTCAACAGGCTGGAAACGGTTTGGGATGATTCTATGGATGCAGTGCTGGAGGACAGGTCACCCTGTCGGTGTTTGGTGTTGTGTTCAACACCTGGTTAGTGTCGGGACGTGTGTATATTGTGTGAGTTGAATTTGTAGACAACAGATCAAGCCTCATTTATAACGCGACATGTTCCATTGACTTGCGATATAGGGACGCAAGTGGCCTTCTTCCCACGGCCAGGTCCCGTGTTGCAGCTTTCTTTGCAATACCAATATTACGCGCGGTGCGCGTGCACCCCGGCTGCCCTTAATGTCCATTTTGTCCCCAGAACAAAGTGAAGCCTTTCACTGAATGGACTGAATAGATGCGTACTAACAGACCCCAGATCGGTGGGTAGTCTCCATTCGGTATATCGAGGAGCATTAATAGGCTCTGTTGCTGAAGGTGTCAGCGAAGCGCGCGTTCCTGGACCCACCACTGAGCTTTTATTCGTCAACCAGTTCCCTCAATCCAGCCCAGTGTGGCTGGCACTCGACCACTCCACTGGTGCATGTATTTATGGCAGCAGCGCTGCCCACTTACTGCTTAATAAATGACGGTTGAGGGCTCTTCTGCATCATCAGGTGGTTTAATGTCCGGGCTGGAGAGGAAGAGGAGGAGAGCTGCGCTCCTGTCCGCGACGGACTGGTGTCCACATTGAAGGAATCGAATTGTTAAATGAATGATGAATGAATCGATTTATTGAACGAATGACCAGAAGAAAACTTTTCCGCGTTTTAGTGCTGGAAATACAAATCAAGTGTAAGGGTGGCCGGGGGTGGGTGACTTAATCGATGTTGATGTTTTAATTAATAACTTGTCATTTTCATTTTCATCAGATTGTTTTTGACGTTATCGATTTTTTTTTTTCCTATTTGTTTTACTATCGACGTGTTTTAATCTACATATATATTTAAAGCCGACGACTATAATGACATTGGACAGATAGATAGATAGATAGATAGATAGATAGATAGATAGATAGATAGATAGATAGATAGATAGATAGATAGATAGATAGATAGATAGATAGATAGATAGATAGAGAGAGAGAGAGAGAGAGAGAGAGAGAGAGAGAGAGAGAGAGAGAGAGAGAGACAGACAGACAGACAGACAGACAGACAGACAGACAGACAGACAGACAGACAGACAGACAGACAGACAGACAGACAGACAGACAGACAGACAGACAGACAGACAGACAGACAGGTGTTCCTTCATACTGAACTGCGGGTGGAGGTGGAGGACCGCAGCGCAGCGTGTGGAGGAGGAGGCGTGGATCTCTAGGGGGGTTATCTCGAGGTGCGCCTCGCGGACCGAGCTGTGATTGGTCGGTGACCCTGGTCAACGCCACGCGACTACGGATGTCGCTATAAAGAAGTCTCGCGTGCCGGTTCTTCGGCAGAAACGACCGTGTGTTCGGTGATGCGCTCACAAAAAGCAGCGAGTTCATAAGAGAACAAAGTGTCATTGTTGAGCCAGCAACAGGTGGGCAGACATGAACAGTGTGCTGGATCCTTTCTCCGGACTCGACTCGTTCTCTTCTCCTCCGTATTTTGACGATGACGAGTTTTTCACCGACCAATCCTCGAGAGACGGACACTTGGACGCTGATGAATTTTTGGATGACGACGTCGACTTCCTCACCAGTCATTTCCAAGACTATTACGGCAAAGACGGGGACAGTAGGGCAGCTCTGAACGATGGGGATTGCGACATTGGCAACTTGTCTTTTTCCTCCATGTCATCCGGCTTCTCGTACGGATGCGCGGACAGCACCCCAGAACTGTCCCCACAAAGCGGCGAGCCGTTCCTGAAGCGCCGGAGGAGGATGAGATCCGAGATGGAGATGCAGCAGCTGAGGCAGGCGGCCAACGTCAGGGAGCGGCGGAGGATGCAATCCATCAACGACGCGTTCGAGGGGCTCCGCTCCCACATCCCGACCCTACCCTACGAGAAAAGACTGTCCAAAGTGGACACGCTCCGGCTGGCCATCGGATACATCAACTTCCTGGCCGAACTCGTGCAGTCCGACCTGCCCATCAGGAACCCCAGCAGTGAGACCCACGCACAACCCAAGAAGATCATCATCTGTCACAGAGGAACAAGTAGGTCCGCTTTAAGATGATCTCATGATGAGAATAATACAGTTTAAGTATTTATTGTTAGGAAAGAATTATGTGATAGAACTGGTGAACTCCTAAAATTAAAAAAGGAATCAATAAAAAAAGTTCTAATTCCTCTCTTCTCACCCCATCAGGGTCTCCCTCCCCCAGCGACCCGGACTACGGCCTGCCGCCGCTGGCTGGTCACTCCCTGTCCTGGTCGGATGAAAAGCAGCTCCGGGAGCAGAATATCATCCGAACCGCAAAGGTGTGGACCCCAGAAGACCCCCGAAAACTGCAAATCAAAGGCAGCCTGACTGACATTGAGAACGAACCCCCGTTCGGCCTTGTGGTCTGAACAAAACTTGTCCTCTGGGATTAATGTGAAGTTATTCCTCTATTCTCGCTCAGTGTGAGCGCATTGTAAAACTGTGAACACCATGTGAGCTCATACTGTACAGATTCCCATATTGTATTCAATATTGTAAATAGTTTTATCACGTTGATAATTTCATTTGAGTAATTCAGGCAACTGGCAATCATGTATTTATTTTTTTACGAGCGGTAATATATGTATTAATTTAATTGTAATGAATGACAAAGAATATATTGTACGATGGTTAATATTTATATTTCCTGTGAAAATAAAAGCACTTCGTGATCAAAAAGCCTAACCTGTAAATAATTTCGATATTATTCATGCTTCCCAGTTCATTCTTGGCTCATGAACATGAATCTTACCGCATTAATAATAACAACCAGCGTGTTTAGGTATATTATTCACCTTAAGATGAATGAAACAGGTTCTCATCAATATTTCTGTTGAACACATCGGAAAGAAAACTGTTGTATTTGAAGGAATGCTGAACAGGACAGAACACTGTGAGCAGGACAGTTCTGCTGCTGTCATTATTCCTATTTACCTCATTTATTTATATTGATGGAAAGAAAATTAATGGAAAATAAATGTGAGGGAGGGTGATAATAAGGCCAGTGAGATTCCAGTCGAGGAAACGATTTGTTCCAGAAGTATTTATTCCAGAAAGTAATTTCAGAGAACGAACATAAAGCTGAAGTTAATTTCACTCCTAAAGCATTTTGTTAAACTGACATTATCTTTCATATATATATATAATGTAAAACCGATCGATGGGCCTTCATGAAATATTAATCTCTACATGATCAGATCCAAACCAGATTGGGTTTCAATCTAATGAAAACGGTGCACCAATAAATGAAAGCTACATGTATTGCATTACGTTACATTACATTTGCATTTATTGTCACTGTCCTGCAAGTACAGTACAGTACATAGTTTTGGCATGCAACCAAAGTTCAAATAAAAAGTAAAGTGTATAATAATTTACAAGAATAAATACATATTCAAATATTCGGAGTATGTAGAGAATATTACAAAATAAATGTAATAAGATAATATTCTGAAGTATAAGGTTAAAGAGTATATATGCCAGTCTATATGGAATAAATATGCAAATGTGTCAAATTATTGTAACCATTCCGAAGTAGAATTTAACAGGTGATCGAACTAATATAAAACAATACTGTGTCAAAAAATATGCTAATGCCATGCAAATGACGGAACACTGTATCCCCACAGCAGGGCCGCAACAGAGTGGCGTGAGGCTGTTGAATGCTGCCAGGTGCTGCTGGGACAGATTTTCCCGTGGTAGCGGCATCCCTCCATCATTGCCCCCACGGCCTCCTCTGTGGCCGCCCCCACATCACCGAGACTCAGCCGCATATATGAACCCATGCCATCCCCAGAGCTCGGAACAGAACAGAGGAGAATCGCTCTGGAAGGAGACGGATCGAATGGTTGGATTGAAATCCTGCATGGAGGTGGGTCAGATCACGGTTCTGTTTCACGTTCAGAGAAGTTCTGGATTTATAGAAATTTAAAATCACTAGAAATTTGGATTACTTATATGATGAGACCTCTGTCTCCCTCTCTCCCTCTCCCTCTCTCTCTCTCTCTCTCTCTCTCTCTCTCTCTCTCTCTCTCTCCTCTCTCTCTCGGTGATTCACCGCTCATTACCAGCGCGACAGGAGCATGTAATCCTATTAGAGCCATTAGAAAGTCAAATGTTAGTGAGTCGCTCTCTTTGGCAGGAGGGTCGGTTCCACTCTGATTGTGCGGCAGCAGAGCCGTGGGTTAAAACAGTGGTAGCATTGTAGTTTCTCGCACCTTCGCGCTTTTGTGCAGTTTTTTAGTGCGCGACGCTCAGTGCGCCTCTCTATAACCTTTGGTGCGGTCGCATCCAAGCGGAAGGGACTGGCTGAAACGCTCCCAAGCTATCTTGTCACTCCAGCTCAGGCTTGGCAAGGCATTAAAGGACAGGCAAGACCGTTTTACTGCGTGACAGGTTTTATTTCATTTGTCCCCAACCGGCCTGGACATTAGAGTTCCATGCCAAGCCGTAACTTGGTTGAAAAAGGCTCCTTCCTGTGTTCATGTTAACAGCTCTGCTGCGTTTAATATACTGTATTGTATGGCTGAATGTATGATTTCTGGAAGAACAATCCAGACTTCACATTTCAGTCAGTAAAAACACTCAAAAACATGTTTTTAGCAAAACTAACTGACTATTTTAAATAGATTAAAACTTAATTTGATATTAGTATAACAGCAGGAACATCGTGACCATAATTTTGAAAAATCAAAGATTGTTTGTCTGTGAAAAAGCGTTGATTAATTCGCGTGTACTATTTGCTGATGTCTGGTGGATTTGGTGGTTGATTTGATTTCATGCAGGAACTTACTTACAACTTAATTTACAGACGCGCATAACGTGCGTTATAACCACTACGGAATTTGACTCGTCACACTTTCTGACACATTAACGATGCTCATCTCTCTCAGAGGTGAGTCTCCAGGCGTGTGTTTTCCATTGAGGTCCATGTGGATCTAATTTGCATTTTATTTTTTTTTCGTTGAGACGCGCTGTAAACAGACAGAATTGATGACACGGGGAAAGATGAATGGCCCACGGAGGGTGTAATTTCACAGTGATGTCACAGCTGAACTTTAGTCGGTGAGCAGTCCTGGAGCACAGGTTTGATGAATTCATTAGTCATTCCAAAACTGGAGCTCAACAAATGACAAATGACTCTTTTTTTGCATTCCATCAACCTTAACGGAATGTTAATCAAGTACAACATGCTAAAAACGTTATATTTTGTATTCTCTACCACAAAAATGTTTACGTACTTGTCTAAAACGCGTTATATCTATTTCATTACACTTTAAAAACCATACATTAAATGTTATAGAGTTTTCACTGATGGATCCGTATTGCATGTTATAAGAGGCTTCACAAGTGTGTTGGTGGATATGTCCTGCAAGGTGTTCCGTATTAACTATAAAAATTGCAAACAAAGACACAAATGTCTTGTGCAGACATTTGTGTCCTTTATTCTCTTAAACGTCACTTCACGTCTTGGTAACAGGATTTGACAGCGATCGGCACTTTTACGCACCAGAAGCTGTGAATACTGGACGGTTTGCATGCAAGAACGATTTAAAAAGAAGTGTAGGGCGAATGTCTAAAACGTGGCTAAACATGATGTCGGTGAGGGTTTGCATGTTTGAACAGAGACACTGATGGGGGAGCAGGAGGGGGCTGCTGATGCGATCAAATCCGCCGCGCCTGCGCAGGGAGAGAGACGCCGTAAAGCCGCAAATCGGGTTGCTTTGCAAATTATTTCACCCCTGCGGTGATTAATAGTAGCCTACCTATCATTCCCAGGAAATGCATGAGGTTTTTAATCAACCATATATCGTCGAGCCCTGATTGGTTAATGTGGGAACCGCTGACAACCAACAGGTGTCTGCTGGGTGGAATCTGCTGGAGGAATCAGGGCAGGGAGAGGAGGCGTCTGCGCTCCCGTTCTCCAGACATGACTTAACAGACTAAATGACATCTTTATGGGCGCTCCCGTGTCACCATGGAACACTCCGTCGTTCTCTGGGGATGCACCTGGTTGTTCAAACTTTGTCTCTTTTCATGACCTCATGCGCCCGAGTCCCTGGACAGCAGCTGCCTAAAAGCAAGCAAAGAAAGGGGCCCTCGCAGTGTCTTCGAGACGGGTTGGCACCGTTTTCTACGTCTTTAATGTTCCATTAGCCTTTGTGGAAGACACAATATGGCAACAGTAAAGCATGACGTTTTGCAATAATAAAACACATTTTCAATTATGTGAAGCTGCTCGGGACAGTCAGGCTAAAAATATCCCTGCGTTGGTTTTGTGCGCCTCAAGCCAATTAACCGCTGCGTCTTGATAGGCCAATTGAATTTATGTCTCTCTTCTTTTTTTTAGGATAGAAAAGAGGAGGGTTTCGTGGATTCTCTTTCTTGGAACGGCGGTTTTCTTGCCATCACCTGTCGTTTTTTCTGCTACGATAAAGCAAACTGTGCCCGCGCCCCTGAACTACACCGCTCTCACCATTCTCCATCATTGTTTCTCGTGCTGATCACTCATTACCAGGTTTCAATAAAATCCTCTATTAGCTACGTTTTGTGTCATATTTTAGATGTAAGATTAAGCAGATGCTACGATTGTAAAATCCAAACTGTAGGACCACTCAAGGCTGAAAGAGAGACGAGCACTCGGTTGGTAGCGGGGGAGAGAAAAAAGCTTCGGGCACATCTTCAGAGGAATAAAACATTTAGGAGCCATAAACAGACTTCAACCTGCTCTATTTCAGCCTTTGTGTTGTTTGTGAATAATTAATGTTAATAGGGACAGGTTTGTATACTTTGAATGCGGGACCACAGGTGCGGAGTGACAGGATGAATAACCGGCCCTGATTTTTGCCAGAGCTCGAGGGCTCTTGTCCAGGGTCTCCAAGCTGATGGAAAATATTGTCATCTCTTTGATTCGAAGCATTACTTTCACCGAGAACAAAGAAGGGTGATGAAAAGCTTATGTTGGAGAGAAACGGGCGATGACGGTGGCCGCTTCAGACTGCTGAAAGAAAGAGAAAGGAGGCGAGTCAATGGCAATGCGCGCTTCTGGTTTTGTGCGCAAGTGCTCCATCTAACTCAAATAAAGGAACCTTTCCGACTTTTAAAGGAGCACTTTTTGCCTTTAATAAAGACTAGACGGCTGTCGCCATTAAGCATATGGTGCTAAGGCGCTGGTCTTTTGTCCCCACGAAACCCTTAAGATACTAACTTCTGTTCTTCCCGGGATAACCAACTTCTCAATAGCTCCAACTTTATGCGCCGGCAACAAGTGGCTCCGGGCGCACGAACAGATTTTCCCGTTGAGAGGAGGAAAGTGGGCTGAGACAGCTGTATGAGTGGGGAAAAAAGTGGATTTCAATTCTTTACCAGACACGCTGTTTGTATTTTAAGGAAACTATTGACGACGCATACAGATAAGTTGCGTTATTGCGTTGATCCAAATGGTTTGTTATGACGCATGGCGACGCTCGGATGTCGTGAGGCTGCGGCGAGAAAAAAACGTGCAAATATGGAACTCTGCTAAGATGATAGAACGACTGGGAATATACTCTCGTTATTTGTTTGCGTGTCCGTTTGTTTTTATTATTTTACAGCCCATTTGTCATACTTTGTGTGTGTGTGTGTGTGCGCGCGCAAGTATCTGTGTGTGTGTGTGTGCGCGCTCGTTATTGTTTTGTTTATTTTGGGTGTATATTTATGTATGTGTGTGTCTGTTAGAGAGGAGGTAATGAAACAATCTCGGGGTATAAAGATTATATGTGTATATGTATACATTCCTCATAGGAGTCAGGAGCTTCCTGAGGAGAATTCATGCGTAAAACTAGTTTACCGCTTGCTGCTCAAGTTGCATCTCGTCTGGTTTTGTTTCCACCTCGCCTGCGCCTCCTCCTCTGAATCTACAAGTGTATTGCCGCTCCCCGCCACACACACACACGCACACACACACACGCGCGCGCGCACACCTAAACACACACACACACACACACACACACACACAGCGTTATGACGTGATTATAGACATATTTTTTTTATATATCAGGAAGTCCCTCTTTTCTTGTCATAGCGTGAAACATTATTGTTACAATAGTTTTACTGCATTATATTTACCATAAAATGATCCACGCTATAATTTGATTCTATCAATTCGTGTTATATTGTCATATCTTAGCCAATTTTATCATTAATATCTGCAGAGAACACTGACTTCAGGTTCATTTGCAGGATGTGACTAATTCAGACAATGAGAGGAATTAAGAACTGTAAATGATCCCAACAGTATAGTAAACGCATGAACACCAGATGTCATTTAAAGTGTTTCACGTAAAGAATTACCTGTCTTGTCAAACATTTCGCATTCTTGTAGAAAATTTTTCATTGAGTAACAGGAAACTGATCAGTTCTCTTTTTTGGTCAGTCACCGATAGAACACATTCAACAGAACCACGTGGGCCCACTTTAACCACAAAACACAACTGTCGACAGAGAGCATTTACAGCAAGTCAATATTACTTTAATAATTTGATGTCTTTTTCAGAAGGGCTACAGTAACTATTAAAGTTTAATTTATTAAATTTAACAATTTTCAGTGAAACATGTTCTTCCCGGATCCAGCATAAACCCATGTGACATTAGAAATAAGTGAACGCTCACACCATTTATAACGTGTGTTTGTGTGGGGAGTCTTGTGACGCAGCCAGTTGGCCGCCTCCGACCTCTGAAAACCCCCCTGGTGGATGGAACACGGCAGGCTGACCTACGCGCCAGAAAATTGGGAAAGCGCCTTTGACTGAATTAGCCATAAAGACGTCTTGCTATGATCTTTGTTGTGGCTGAAAGCAGGGTGGATATGAGAGGCATTGAGCACAGCTTTTGCGTGCCCCATCATGAAATATTACAGTCTATTCACGAGGAAGCCCTCTTTTGAAAAAATATGGAAATGAAGCAGGCCGGGCTGAGGAAGACAAAAGGCAATAAATATATTCTAAATAAGAAGGTAACCAGTGCGTATTTCAGGGGGGGGGGGGGTCGGAAACCATCACAGGCTTTTTCCAGTAATTTATGAACTGTTGGATTCGGTCAGGAAGGCTCTACCTCTGGGAGAAACCTGTAGGCGTTGACAAATGATCCATTTTGGAGGGGTTTTTTTTTTAAGCACTCTTGAAACATGCTTGAATAACTCGACAAAAAAGTGATAAATTACAAATATGCTAATTCCAGTCACGGCCCGTTTGTACGTGTGCGTCTCCATCCATCTCCTACATTCTGTGCCGCTGATCCCCGTCGTGCGCTAGAGGACACTCAACCCGTTCAGATCGGAGCTCTTTTGTTCGCCTTCTGGGGAGGGATAGACTTTTTTTTTTTTTTTTTTTTTTTTAAGTTTTATTCCCCCCACCCAAAGCCCATTCCAAGTCAGTTGCCAGGATTCAGAGGTGTAAAAGCATGCATCATTTTTCACCAGCTCTCCGTTTTGATATCGACAAAAGCGGCTGCTATGGTACAGCCTCTCCGCTTGTTCCCTCGCTTGAACTTCACTGATGTCCGACTGCTCTCTTTTCCTCGTCTGAACGCGGCGCAGCAGGGATGGATTTGCAAAACAAATGCAGCTGTGTGTGTGCGAGGGAGTCAAGTGGCACAAAAAGGCCGTTTCAGTCAGCCGATGGGACGGAAAAGTCAGCATTATGCGCACGTCAAATCAATCAAAAACAAAAGCTCGCATGCAGCAGACACACAGTTTATGGTTTTTAAAAAGCATCTAACTTTGTCACATTATAAAAGTGAAGAAAAAAAAAAACGATCCAGATATAAGACGGTACATATATGGGACGCTGAATTCAGAATAATGATTTTATTCCAACTTTCTCGCAGTAAATTTATCGGCAGCAAAAACTTGACACCCGGAGAGAACTACAGGAGTCAGCTCTGATTGTATGTGTAAAAATGAAATTTACTTATGGATTTAAACGTAACAAGAATAATAATCAATAAATATGACAGTTTTTAAAGCAAACTAATGAATGCAAATATTTAATATACAGCGATACACTGTATGATAAAAGCAGACCATAATAAAGAATAAAAGAGCAATTAAATATAAAACCCTGAAGGCTACGGAATACAATGTAAAAAAATAAAAACAGTGGATGAATAAGAGCAATCTGAAATGCAAACGGAATATATAAAATGAACAAGCAACATGATGAAAATTTTCAAAATAAAAATAATAAAAATAGATGTAAATATTATTAAGTGCTGTAGATTTAAAAGTATACTTTCTTGTAGAATTATTAAATATTCATAGAAAATTATTCAGTATTCATGGTGACACTGACCGGTGGGACTGGAGGGGTCAGGGGTGGGTGTGTTGTGGTTGACAGTGGAGTCTTATGACATTCAGTGCATGAAGTTGACTTCATCTATGGACATCTGTGTAAAAAGGGTCAGTGGTTGTAGTCTATTTGTTCTTTTTCACTGTTTTCTCTGTGCTGTTTCCATCTTACTCCTATCATTTGGTTAGAAACACCAGCCTAACCAATCAGATGTTCATCCCTGCTGCGGCTCCCTGGTGACCGTGGAGGTTCCAGTGGCTCTTAGCCAGTTCTGACTGGGAGAATGTCCAGCCTCAGAGGGACCATGATTAACCCAAGACTGGTTCAACTCGGCAGGAAGTCCTCCACAACCAGCCGCAGCTATTTATCTACTTTCCAATGAAGGTAATTACTTTAGCAGGAAGCCTCAATGCTGACACTATATGTTTTATTCTTGCAGACCAATTCAGTATAGCTGTGAAAGAAGAGGCGGACATGAAGTGGAAACCCTCCTGAGATGTTTCAACAGGGTGTAATATATATCAAAAGTCAGTAACCATGGAGACTCACTGATGTGTAAGGGAAGCATTGGAGAGCGCAAAGACTTCGGTAAAACCTGAGTATAACATTATTATTATTATTATTATTATTATTATTATTATTATTATTATTATTTTTATTTTTATTTTTTTTATCTCCACCAAAAGTATTAAATTTTTTTCAACCATTTGTTCCTTTGCTTGTTCACCTGTTGTTAGAATGTCTAAAAACTTTTGTACAGAGTTTGTTTAGTGAAGAGATGAAGACAGATTTTCTATGTAATTCTTTACTTTCCCTGCAGTGTGTGCAGTGTTTCCTGTGGGTCTAGACTTTTGCGTGCTCTGACTCCTCCACCGCTCTTGCCACCAAACCTGTGACTCTTTGTCTACCTTAGAACTTTAACCCTGTGTTTGTCTCGGTTGCCCAGTTGGTCCTGAACCTAAACCAACCTGTAACACATCTGCTCTCTTTTAGCCTTCAAGCATGTTTTTTAAAAAACGTTGTAAGCATAATAATGCATATACCTTACATACTTTGGCACTGGTAACAAGAGTGCATACTTTAACATTTTGCCTGTTTAAATTGATATGTAGAATAAAATATAAAATTGCAATCCTTGGTCATCAGTTGTCTTCTGGTTAATGAGTCTTGTGTATCTATGGGTGCAACTTCGCCTGAATATGCTTCCATAGGGAACATAGGGGTGCATATTCAGGCAAAGATGGCCAGAGGAAGATCTAAAGGTGACCAAGTCAGCAGTAAACTCGCTCTAGAAATGGCAATAGGTGAGCGAATGAGTGGCTGGGTAGCAGCCTCACTGGACACCAGACCAGGAAACAGAGGAGGAAATTGGTGTGGGAAGCTGTTTGAATGGCAACTTTTTCTGCAACCATTCCTCAGCTGTCAAACTGTTGTCTGAATGTTGTAAGTCCTGGTTCTCAGTGGCCACCCTAAGATGATTCAGATTAAGGAATATACTGTATACACCGTCTTTCTTATTTCAGTATCATACTGTGATCAGACATTTCTCAGTAATGTCCATGACTACACACAAAGTACTGACCTGATGTTCTAACACCATCCAAGGTGATTTCATCACTAGACACCACATCCCTAACAATTTTGGGGCTGAATACAAAGACTTCAGTTTTGTTAGAATTTAATTTTATTAATTTTATGATTCTTTGTTGAGGTCTCAGACATGAAGTGTGTGATGTGTAGGACTGCTGTAAACATTATTATCATTCAAACACAGTGCTAGCAGTACCTCAAAAGTCATTTGAATAATAAAAAAAAACTATTAACCACACCAAAAGAGATAAAAAGAAAAGAGAATGGGTTCCATATAGCTTTGCACAACTTCAGTCCTGTCTTTAAGAGCAGCACCGAAGTTCTAAAAAGCCCCCCCCCCCCAATGAGAAGCAAGGAAGAGCTAGGTTGAGGTTTGACCATGAAGACTGGACTTGAGATGACTGGACTAACGTCATCCAGTTTTCAGATTTGCTCTACACCAGGTCATGTAATGGTCAGAGGGAGACTTGGAGAGGCCCGCTAGAACTTTTTTCAATTTTTCCTTGTGAAAGATGCATAAACCAACCTTCATGTTAGGTTATCCGGACGGAAAACTTGTGTCCTACCCTTCTGACAATGTTTTTTTTGCAAGAAAATGCTCCATGCCACATAGCAAGGGTTTTCAAGGTTTGATAAAGGACCAGCAGGTCAAGACCTTGTCCTGGACAGCCCAACCTTAACCCCACTGAAAACCTCTGGAATATAATGAAGAGGAAAATGGATGGTTGGATGGTCTCAGATTATAAAGCACAAATAAATTGCCCGAATGTGTGTGTCAGGAGATGCATGAATTCACTAAACAGCATGGAGAAACAGTGCTAAACAGGTGGAGAGCATGGCAAGATGCATGTGACTGAAAATCAGGGTTATTCCACCAAATAGAAATTTATGGACTCAAGTTAAAATATTAGTAATGTTTTGTCTAAAATTATTTTAAACTTGTTTTCTTTGCATTAATTCTGGTCTGAAAACTGCATGTTTTTTCATTTTTTTTTATTTTCAAAAATAAATGACAATATTTTTTCTTTGGAATTTGACAGAAATGCTGTGTACAGTTTATAAAATAAAACAGAAGAAATTAATTTCAAACAAGCACCTACCTGTAAAGAGCAAAAGCAGAGAAATTAATTTTGCAAAGGTCTCTTAACAAGACTGTATAGTGACTCTGATTCTCATTCTAGATATCATTAGGTCTCCTTCATAGCAGCAGCATTGGCAACAAACTGTCATTACCATCTCAAAGAAGAATACAAAATTATTTAGAAATTAAACACAACAAAGTTGTTCATGCAAGTTTGCAGTGCAAATAAAACGGTGCCTCTCCACATTAGAATCCACAGGTCAAAAATCACATGGGTGCCAAATTTGTTCAGACACCGTCATGTTTGTAGGAATAAGAAAGCATTAGTGGTATAAATGTCAAATAAAATGTTCTCATTAAATTATCAGTTGTGAGTAATGTAATAAGCAGGAGAGAAGGGCAATTGTTGCAGAGAAAGAGTCATACCCCAGCTAGGGGTCAACTTAATTGACATCTTCATGACGAGAGAACAGCTAATTGATTTTAAGCTTGTCCTATTCCTGCACACCAGGAGACCGATCGCAACGCTTAAGGGAATTTTTGTGTTTGACTCTGTGAGATGATTTTTAAAGATTGAAAAATATGCTAGTTTGAGTGTGTCCTGAAACCAAGAGTCACCTGCTTTGACTAACGCCTCTTTGATCACCTCTCCATCCTTGAAGGACCTCTTGTGCTTAATGGTGGAGCCACTCACTCCAAACGATGAATATGATATTGTGAAAAAAGATTGCTGCTTTCCTTCCATAGGAGGTGGTAAGTTTTGTTTTTTTGTTTGTTTTTTTTCCAGATCTGCTTATTTTTATACACTTTCATTAGTAGATATAAATTGGAACGCTAACTCTGAAATTAACCCATTGCAGCCTTGACCCCAGTCGACTGCACAAATGTGCTGACTCGTGTTACAAAAGATGAAATCTCAGACTGGCTATGTTGTAGGTCAATGAAATGACAAATAGCACAATGACAACAGATGGGTTGGTCATATCTTTTTATTCTTTGAGTGCTACCCAAACTACATTTATGATCAACCCGACCCGTTCAACATGTAAGACAATACAGAGTTGCTTCTCCTAAACTAGACTAAATATAAGGACAGGTTTGCATCACTTCTTACCTATCCTTACTACCTCATGTTCTTGGTGGTTTTCCATGCATAGATTTGCAAAAATGAAATAATGAGTGTCATAGCAGGAGCCCAGGATGAAATAAATGAGGTCCAGGAGTACATCAGGAAGATGGCTTCTTTTATGGGTGCTAAGAGAGCAGTGAAAGACAGAGTGATTGTGCATTGTGGAAGATCCTCCACGGGATAGATGGAGGAGGTAGCAAATGTGAAGAAGTCATATCAACTGCACTATAATAATGGCCTTCAGGACAGCACAGAAGCTGTGATCATGAATGGGTCCTAACACCAGGTCTACAGAGACAGGGGGCCACAGCAGCCAGTGGGATCCAAGCTACAGGCTGTGCAAAGACGCCCCTGAGACAATCCAACACGTACTAGCAGCAGATTCTCACACATCAAAAGTCTCTAACCAGAGGGAGCCATGGCAGATACTGCAGAGCTTTAGATTAAGGTTTCAGCATTTCATGTCCGTGCCTTAAGTAAACTGGTCTAAGTGATATTAAATATCTCATCAATGCTAATCTCATCACCATCCAATCCTTGCATCGGCCACTCCAAGTTCTCAGTACCAGACATTTACGTTCCACCAGACTGGCAGCTCATTGTGATTCAAATCGATCTAATCCCATCCCAAGTCATTTTTTTGTTACCTATCAAAGTTAATGTCGGTCCGGCCCATGGGAGGAGCGACATGACATTTCCACAGCGGATTCTAAACAGGTCAACCGAGGGGACCATGGAGTCCAAAGCAGTGGGAGGGAGATACTTTCAACCAAAACCGTGTAACTGAATCTAAACCAGTGGTTAAACCCATTCAGCAGTGCAGGAATGGGGAAAGCCCTAACAATACAATACCATTCATAGGCTAACACAACCCCAGTAGAATGACCAGGGAGAGGTTTTAATCAGGCAGAAAGGCTCCCAGCCAGACAGTCATCCAGTCTACAGAGGCCCTGGGTTCTCATTAAAGCCCACATCTTCCCACCTACATTTATCTCTGTGTTTGTTTTGGTGTATGATGCTGGACTCTTTCAGAGAGAGAGGATTAAGAAAAATGTAAAGCCTCTTCAGTTGGCAGGGGCTGAGATGTAAAGTGAAAGAGGAGTGAGGGGATAGAGAATAGGAAACTGAAAGTCAGTCTGCCCTCAGCTTGACCTGCAGCTTTCAGGGGGCTTGAACACATCAGAAATCCCATTGTGGGAGGTGATTAATTGAGAGTGATAACTTACCATGAACACAGATTGTTATAGGCTTTAATGTGGTAGGCCTGGCTTTTTAAATGCTGCTTTCACGTAGCTTTGTAGTTGAGCATATGGGCCCAGACGTATTCACTGACAAAAGACGAACAGAAATTTATCACGCTTGTATGTTCTGCTAACAACGTGTTCTCTCTCTCTCTCTCTTTATTCTAACAGATTTTTTTTTTTTTTTTAGCCTCACTGGATTGAAATGATGGGAAAGCATGTTCATACCGTGGAGAGAACAAGCTTTGGTTAGAAGTCAGCTTCAACAAGTTATTATTTTCTTAACTGATAAATCAGCTTATCAGGGATTCTATCAGATAATCCAGATAACACCAGTGATTAACACCAATATCAGATTACAAAGCCCTTCATAGTGCAGCAAGCAATGCTGGCATTAGAGAGGATGGATTTAGCAAATATTTTTTGCTGTTACTTTGGGCAATATGAGTATATTGTCAACATCAAGTAATTCATTGTTAGGTGATGTTTTCCCCTATTTTTAATAATGAAAACTATGAGAAAAATGTAATGGTATAGGCAGTTCTCCTCTGTGATCTGCTGTCTTTGTAAATTTCTAACCAAAATCTCAATGCAGATGAAATGTGCATCAAAAATTCAACGTCAATATATGTACATTAAATCAATTTTATGAATGTTTATCAAAGCATTATGGGGAAAAAAATGGCAAACAGCTCTAACATGTATCAGTCATCAAATCATGTTAAAAATTATTGTAATACTGAAAAGGAATTTATGTGAAATACTCTCAACAGAACTTAAGGATTAAAAGTTATTCAAATTGAATGATCAGTTCAAAATGTCCTGCTGATGATTGGGAGGGATGTCATAAAGAAGTATAAAAGTCAGCCTGGTTCTCATAGGCACACAGACACAGTTATGGTCAATGCTTTAATTTTTTATTGAAGTATTGATTTATTAGCAGCTCAGTGGAGCAGAGGTTTAAATCCTCCTGGGAATTTTTGTGCAGGGTTTGCATGTTCTTCCCATGTGTACATGGGTTCACTGGCTTTCTCCACCACACACAGACACACACATAGTTGGTTTCCTTTTCTTACGTCTGAAGGGACGAGCCCCACCTGCCTGTATTACGGGGGACGTTCCCTTAAACAGGGATTGCTCAGACGTGGTTGTTGAATGTGGATATCTTTGTTGTGGGTTTTGGTTGTGAAACAGATCATGTGAGTCAGTTTTTGTCACATCTACTCCATTAATGACAGTTTTGTGTGTCTGGAGCTTAAAGAGTTCATTTCTCAAATCCAAATATTTGTGAAGCAAACACAGTCAATAAACATTAGCATTAGCTAGTTTGCCTACTGAATGATAACATCTGCAGTGCAGACTCAAAGTGAGTCACGCAGACACGTGTAGTCTCTGATATAACACGACAAAGACAAAACACCAAAATCTTTTTTTTTGTACATTTTATAATCAAAGCAATTCACTATCTTCAAGTTTTTTGTTTTTGTCACAAAAATTAAAATTAAGTGTTAAAAAAATTTATTGATTCTGTGTAACTTTCAATTCTAAACACCTTTAATAAAACAAGAATGAATAGAATTTTTTAGCATCAGAATTTTGTATTTCCCTGTCCTTTTCATCTCTTGACACATTATTTGTGTATTTTTATGACAGAAACCAATCAGATATCGGCAGATATCAGAGAGGTTTGTAAGCTCTTCACATGTGAAGATGAGGCATAGCTTCGGCCTAATGTGGTGACATGCATTGTTTGCACTCACATATTCAGTGGTGTCAGGACCTGGGGGCTCCGTCCACCGACCCTTATCTATCCCAGCTCAATTACTGATGTGTCAGCAGAGATCTATGAGGCGAGAGGAACCGAGTGGTGTAGAAAAGGTTGGGACATGGCTAGAAGTGGCCTGAAAACACATGGTTGGGTCATGTTGGGTGACTGATTGTGTGTGTGTGTTTAATATGAGGGTAGCCAAAGCTGGTGGTGGTGAATATGGTGGAGGAGGGTGTATAGCTGACCCATTTGGTCACTTTGCATTTTTAAGGTTGGAAGCAGCTGAAGGTCAAGGGTGTGTGGCCTCTAGCACGTTCCCTGTCAGCCCTTTGATTTCTGCACGGACATGACACCCAGCGCTGAGTGGACTGAACACACATATGAACACATATAGAATGATAGTTGGTTGGTTATGTCGAGTTAAAGATCATTCAGTCAGTGTGTGTGTGAATGTGGAGACAGACGTTCTTTATATTCATCATAAAACAATAATAACAACAAAATAAAATTCACTAATCTCATATTTTCAATTTTGAAAAAACCAACACAAAAGCATTTTTCTTTGTTTCATCTGAACATAAAATTATAAATTAATGAACAGGTTTGCGATAGTTACACAAATAATCAAATATTAACATGAAATAAATAATTTCTTAATTGAACAAATAATTTGAAAATGCTGGGAAGCTCAACAGATAAAACAGAGTCACCAATGAAGGCAAAGTCATCCAAAGTTAAATTATAAAGCTTACTGATGAAACCATTATTTAATTGGTAATCAGTAGTCTAACATAAAATAAGACTTTTGTACTTTACTTGAGTCCCTAAATTACAACGCTAAGAAAAACATTTCAGCAATGCAGCAAATTGCTTCAAATACATTTATGTTTTCTACAAAGTGATTGACATTACCTGAAAAATAAATCATTTATTGTTCAGCAAAAAAGATAATTCATTTTTCAGGGCTGCAATGCAGAAACTAATGCATGTGGGAAATTGCAAATGTTGTCACAGGTTTTTTATTCTTACATTATCCAATTGGGACATATTCCATCAGTGTTCTGCGTTTAATCAGTCAGAAGTTTCTAATGAAAACTCATTGATAGATTCATTGACACACTCACAAAAAACAAAAATCATGTCTCCAGTCTAGATCGTCTCTTCTGATTCTCTCCACTGACACCTGGAATTGTTTTTCTTAGGGTTGTGATTGAGTGAAAAAGAGGTGAAGGTCAGGGCCGCGCTAAGCTCCTGACGAGGAACTGCAATAATCTGCAAGGCTTCATATTGACTCAGTGATAATTGGTCTGTGGGCCTAATGAGCTTAGTTTACATGACCAGCACAGATAAATCCAGAAGGGTTGAGCCGCTCCACTCCCATCCCCTCCTCTGTCAATACGGAAGCATTCTAAAGACGGAGCTATCAGATGCACAGAAGCCAGATGATTCATTTGAGCAGATTATGCTATTGTCATATAAGATGGGGCCTCAGAAGGAGCCCTGGGGGTGGTGAGGGTAGTGGGGGTTTGGGGGGGGGGGGGCTACACTGTTGTGAACCACAACTAAAGCACTTCATTCTGTTTGTGTGCATCTACAATCAATATTGCTGTAAAAAGTGAGCGGTTGTTTTCCGAGGAAGTTTAAAAAATACAGCAAATTATCTCTGTTGTTCGTGCATGTTTTTAAAAATGGAGATTAGTAATGGTGCAATGGTTCTTTAATGAGTCGACAGGAAAGAACCCTCTGTAACAGGAGCTAAAACTAATATTTGTAACCCGTAATCATGGAACTCTGCAGCAGTTTGAGTTCTAATCTCTCCAGCCACTCAAAAACCAATGAACACAAGTGTTATGTTAAGGCAATCCTAATGATCACTGTGTTCCAGCACAACTGAAAAGATCATGTGTGACCAGGGAAAGACCTCTAACAAGATGTTAGGTCTCTATTGTTATTGAAGGGGCATTGCTTTACGTGTTTCTTCAAATCCATTGTGTGTTTTTCTCTCAAGTTGTTCCCATTGAAAGGCAGTATTTGTGTTTTTGGTACTTGATGATCCGTTAGCTACAGCTCCTACAAAGAGCCTGAGCCGACCAGACCAGAGTTGTTTCTCATAGCACCCTGGTCCCGCATTGTGAACGGGTGCTGGCCTTTCTTCAGGACCTTCGGCCAGCATTGTGAATGGCTGATTTAAAGCTTGTGGCCAGGGAAGTAGGTGAAGGTCGGGGGAGTAGAGGTCAACCCCGGAACATCTGATTTACTTCAATACGACTGCAGTCACATGGACGGAGCGTAATGACCAATAAAACAGGATGCTAGGGCAGCCGGCACACTGTCACACCATCAGGTGTCGAACCTTCAGTTCCAGCAATTCTACTTTTAAAAAAAAAGCCATTTAAGGGTCAGTAAAACACACATTTTCTCCCCACTATTGTCCTAGGGTGCTTTCTATTCAATTAAATGTTTTGGACTTTCAACATTTTTCTTTTCTGAGCTAAGATATGGTTACTCACATTAATCTGCATACTCAATGTCTGCACATGCTGTGCAAAAAACCTCTGTAACAGTGGACAGTGTAGACTTGAGTGGATTCTCCAGAGACATGGAAAATGTGTGTTAGATAGCACAACCAAAAATGCAATAAGCCTCATTTTAGTAGAGAAAAGTATCACTTTTGGAAAGTTGGAATGGATGCTTGAACCGTTTTATGTGCCTTCACGTCTGAACATCTACACCAAGCTCCAAGCCCAGGTTCAGGTTTTTGTTAAATACATTATTTGCTGAAGTTATTTGGTTTGAAATGACAGTTTTTTAAGCACACTACAGAACTCTATACGACATACCTACATCCTGCCTTCATCATCTCGGTGGACTCGGTCTCACTGTACTTACAGATTCTGTCCAAGTCGTTCAAGAAAGGGAAACTATCTTATAAACCACTTTTATTGATGGCATGACTCACGTTTACACACTATACAGGTCTATCATCCCGTGAATTTATAATGTGGTTTCAGCATTTTTATTCTTCATTTTTCCAGTTTCATTTCATTTCCCCATCGTACCATATAGGAGTTAAACCCCTCCTGTCAGGTACAGTACTCTTGTTAAACTCCTACTTTTGGTTTTCCTCTTCCTTTTTTGTTGGTAACACTAACCTGCCACAACTTCCTGTCGTTCTGAACCATTAAAAAATGAAGTGAACCAATGGACCAATTTGATTCCTAAAATACTGAGAGAAGAACCCTATTTATTGTGTAAACTTGGTTTACGCAATAAAATCCCACATGAGGCCTTATAAACACCCTGGTTTCTGCTGCAGCCATTCCCTATCTGACACATGCAGCTGATGCCATCAGTCCCACAGTGATCGCTACATCAGGTAGCAAACTGCAACCCAAATTTCTCGACTCTATTCCCGATAGAAAGGCTGTGATGTGGGAGGAATTCCCATCCCCCTTCTCACATTATCAAACGGATTGAAAGCACGTGCTAAAAAGGCTTTCAGTGCCTCTCTCTCTGTGCAGTGTGTGTGTGTGTGTGTGTGTGTGTGAGTGTGTGTGTGTGTGTGTGTGAGTGTGTGTGTGTGATAGAATGAATGAATAGCAGCCCTGGCTGTCACATTAGACATGGTTTCGAGTGTTAGTGGGTGTTTTTCTGTCACTGTGTTCTGGTCGGCCTGAGACACGCCTGTCAGACTGAAAGCCTCAGAAACAGAGCCAGGCCTCCTGCTCCTCCAACTTCTGATGTGCTTTGTGTGTTTGGGCCGGACAGTGAATGTGTAGGTGTTTGTCACTGATAATAGACGACAGACAACTTCACCTGCCTGCTTAGCTGCTCGCTGAGCTTCTCATTACCGCGTCACTCACGGAATGACGGTTTGCTCCTGAAGCGATTCAAAGGACAAGAAAGACGTCTCCAAACCTCCCAAAGACGTCTCCAAACCTTCAAATATGCTTTTTCATCTAATAAAACACTCTACAATAAGTGAGCTGAACTGGTAACTTTAATTCCCACAGTTTAAGATGAATAATACATAATTTATAAATAATCTGTTACTTAAAATTGTAAAAGTCAATTGATTCTTGTTTTCACTGCAGTCTTGGGATATCCTGCTCACAATGAACACCCCATTCAAATGCACACAAGTATGGCCTAAAGTGGATGTGGTCCATGAGTGAGCTTCTGCATCTTTCATCCTATGTAATTCATCTGGGAACTTCTTACTGGAGCAATTTTTTACGTGTGTGATTCAGTCAATACTGTTGTCAAATCAAGCAGCTTTGTGTCTCTTATACCCTCTTACATGGACTATTTTAAAAGCGATATTATATTAGATATGTATGAATTAAATTGCTGTAAAGATTTATTTTATTAGACAACTCAATATTTTTTGAGTAAAGCATCAGCTCTTCTAAATATATCACACAATGTTTTATTGTTGGATGTGGCACCATTTTATCTTGTCTTCAATTATTAATCAGTCAAAAAAAAGTTTAAATAAAAGTAATGTGTTGTTTATCTTGTGTTGAATTCTTGATGTTTGTTTTAAGCTAAGCTCTTTGCTTTGCTCATTTTTGTGGGATTTTGCTGTGGTGTAAGATTCTCCAGCATAAATCCACGATCCTAACGTTTGCAATAAGTGTTGGTTTGGACAGTCTGATGAATGCACTTCATTGTTGACCCTGTTCTGAACCGGCTGTAATACATTAACTAAAAATCAATAGACGCAGGAGCTATATGCGTGCCACCCATGTCTGTTTTCTCTGTCTGATAGCACTGATGCTGTGATCAGAGGCTTCTAAGCGTTGTTGATCGAGTCTGAGAGGGACAGACTTTAACCTTCCTGTCAAAATGGCCATAAGTGATCAGCTAACACCACACGTTTTTTGGGCCCATTTCAGAACTGGTTTAACCATCACTGATCTAGTTAAAATTAGCTACTCTAAACAAGTGTGAAGGTACCCAAGATGTGTTAGCAATTCATTTAGGATCAGACCATCCAGGCTATAATCTTTCAGCAAAATGAATATAGGACTTAAATCTAAAGTAATCCTCTAAGTCAGAAGTCAGAACAATAGACAAAATGGACGTGCAATTTCCATTTGGTTAACTGTAATATAAATTATATTTAATTATATTCAGCAAACTTTTGTCTCAGTTTATTTCACCACTGAACAAGTAACAACAGGATCCTGACACTCCCTTGAAAACATGGAAGCTGAAACAAATTTATCTTTCTTCAAAAACAATATTGAACAGAATGTTTGAATCTGTCAGCAAAAACCAAATGTCTGTTATTTGATTTCCTCTTTACAAAGTTTAATCATGCTCCTTCTTTTTTTCTTTTTCTTTTTTAAAAACAAAGTTAACAATAGCTGGTAACTTCTAAGTGAATAATTGTAACTTTCTAGTTGTTAATCAACAGTAGGTGTTTAACAGAATTTACCACTATTTAGCAGTCGGTCCTTTTTTTCTTCTCTGTGACACCTGAGAAAAGGAGGTGGAGGTGCATCGATGAATTGATGGTGAGACATGGGGGATGTAATGGGGGGACATGAAAATGCAAGACACAAATATGACAGTCATTACAGGAGCATGTGAAGAAAAACCCAAGGCAATCCCTCTACAGTTTACAAACCCATTTTCAATGCAACGTCATATCCAGATCAAAACCAAACAGCTATCTAATAGCCATTATTCTTACATCTTCTTCTTAAATAAACATTTTTTTCATCGTTTTTTAATGAAAAAATGTTGAGCAAGCCAAACAACAACAACAACAACAACAACTCCTGAAGCGGTAGGGATGTGGGATGTGTCAGGGATGTGGCAGAATGCCAGGATACTTCTAAACCCTTATCAGTATTTGCTGTTAGCTTGCCAGGAATCTACAAGAAAAGAACACATCATAAAGGTTTCTATCTTCACACCGTTCGCCGTGTGTTTCAAACAGCTCCGAGTGCAAGCGTGTCAATCATTAACTGCCTCTGTTGCCTTTGAAAAGTCTGATCTCATCTACCATTTGGTGTTTCCGTTTTGTTATCTAGATTTACAGTGATACCCAGCCTCAAAAAATTTATTCCATACATCCAGCGTTTAATACTGCTTCTGCGGGGTCGCGGGGGTCACTGGTGCCTATCCCAGCAGACTATGGCCACGAAGCAGGGAGACGCTCCGGACACATTGCCGGCGAATCGTAGAACCACACGAAAGACAAACAACCACTCACACACACACACACACACACACAAACTCATCCTGTGGGCAATTTGGAACTGACCAATCCACACAAACTGCATGTTTTTGAAGGTGGGGGAGAAACCAGAGGATCCAGACAGAACACACACAGACATGGGGAGAACATACACAGATCAGAAAGGCACAGATCAGGACTCGAACGCAGAACCTACTTGCTGTGAGGTGACAGTGTTACCTACAGCACCATCATTTTATGGTTCTTGAAATTGATATTCTCATTTAGAGTTTGACACCAGTGAGTAAACATCTAAAATGTTGGGACAGGGTGAGGTTTACATTCTGGAAGCATTTTGGAACTGAGGAGAACAAATGTTGTCATTTTTAAGTCTTTCTGCTGAAGAATTTCAGCTGCTCCAGAGTTCTGGGTCTCCTTTGCTTTATTTCTATGTTTCATAATGTTCTAAACATTTCCAGTGGGTGATTAGTCTGGATAGCATTCAATTAGACCATGCTGTTATAATATGTTCAGAATATGATTTCCTTGTGTTACTGAAGTAAGGAAGGCCTTCCTTGAAAAAGATGCATGGTTCACGATTAAATGAAGCCTCCACTAAAGTGAAGGTCACCCATGACCTCTGATGCCCTGCATGCACAGTAGTCCTTCACCCCTATAGTCCTGAGGATGCATTAGCCTCAGTTTCTAAAATATTTTTAATTTTTACTCTTCAGATCAGAGGACACCTTTCACTCTACCTCTGCATCTAAATGAGCTTGCATGGAAGTTTTCTATGTGTAATTTTTGTATTATTTTTAATTAAATATTGCGTTTCAAGTTTTTTAAATATCCTAATTTTCTTGCAAAAGTGGTAGACACCTGTTATACCACCACTACCACTTCCACCAGCAACACCCCAATCCCATATTTGTTCTGTGTGTAAAGCTCATCCTGAAACATGTATTTGTCATTTTTGTAAAACATTTCGTAAAATTCTTCCAAAAATACATAATATATAAAAATTGGGATAATATGTAATCCAGCCAAGTCAAACCAAAATAAAATCATATATTTCTTGAACAAACTGATGTAAAATTGCGTGATGACTTTGCTTTTAAAAAAAAGTTCATAACAGCTTTATAACTAACTACAAATGTAATTTTCATCCCCGGGGGCAATGACTGTCCCTGGTGTGAGCAGCTCATCAATCACACAGATATGGTGTATATTGGTCTTGTTAACATTTCTACTGGAGCCCTCAAGGTGGCTGGCCAAGTTACATAAGCAGGCTGAATGGCAGTCAAACATTTGTGCTAGATAAAGAAGCCCTTGAAAGCTGTGAATCCACCTGTATGCTGTTTGTCTTCTCTCAGCGATCTCCCACACTTTGACGGACATTGGCCAAATATACAAGTGTTGCCAAACACTACAGGGTGTTTGCAATTTGCAGCTTCTCTCTTCACATTTTAATGTGTGAATATACATGTTGTAGAGCAGAAAGGCAAACAATGCCTACTTTGGGCAGTATGAAACCCCCACATCTCCTCCCAGATAACTCTCAAATTTCAATATAGAGTGTGTAGTAGATACTGTGTACCACGCGTTATCATGCATGACATAAACAGCTGATAATTCACCTGATCAGAATTACCAAGAAGAGGACTTCTGTGAAGACTTAAAGCCTGTGAAGAGTTGAAGTCCAAATACTGCTGAGTGGTTTAAAATATTTAATTTAAGTTCATAGTTTTATGTTGAAGTGTTGTAATATCGGAACTCATTGTGTTCATAAGCTGGGAACTTCCTGTATGACTTGCTATGGCTCGAACGGGCAAAAGTTGAATTATCTTTTGACTACATGCACCATCTTGTTAACCAGGCATTATTACACCTGCAGGCAGCGTAAGTAAGGAAAGGGTTCAACTATATTTGAGTTAAAGTCATCAAGATGGCATCACACCCCTCAATATGGTAACTTAAATCAGACAACTTTCCAACTTTTCCCCAAAATTTCTCTCCAAAATTTCTCGTCAACATTTCTCAAAAATATGTATTCATGCAGTGCTTAATAAAGACTTTAATCAGATAATATAAACTTTCCACCTGAGGATCTGTATTCCTTACCTGGAGATCTTTTTGGCAGATTTTTTTCCCCTTTGAGTTACCTCAATATGTTATGTCCAAACACCTGAGCCCTATCGGATGTGTAATCTGGTTCTGTTACTATGTCCACTACCTCCACACGGGACGAACCATCGGATCTCTGTTACACCATCATTGTTTTCACAGAGAATCCAACAGAATAAAAGCGCACCCGTCTCATCTTCAAAACATTGTGTAAATGGGGCTTCTACCACCATCTCTTTGTTTCTTTTCACTCTGAAAGACATCCAAACTGTTTTTGCATCATATTTGAGCAAAAGAAATGTTCACCAAACTGAAAGGAAGCCTTTCTGCTGCCTCAGGAAGGAGTCCAGAAGCCTTTCAATGCAGCGGAGACAAAGGCCTCCATAACACCCACTTTCACTAAGGCTGGCAAACGGACACTTAGTCACAAAGAAAGGAAATAAAAAGGTGGGGAGGAAAAAAATCAATTCAGTTAGTGTCAGAAGTCATGCTTGATGTGGCCAAGTTATGTGAATTCTAACTGCATGTAGCAGCGTGACATCATAAACAGCACTGAGAAAAGAAATAACGGGATTACTGTGTGCGTGTGTGTGTGCGTGCGTGTGTGTGCGTGCGTGCGTGTGTGCGTGCGGGTGTTTGTTATACAGTATATGCTCTGCTTAGTTGGCCTGTTGTACTTGATGTGCATGTGGTGGTGTCTTGCTGATGATCGGCCCTGGCTAATTGCTAGCCTGTTTAATCTGTGTGGGCATTGAGCCATTAACCATCAGCAAATGAGAGCAATTATTTCTGACTTTTCGTCAGGATTGTTTGTGCTCTAGTCAAAGTGTTGGTCTGTTGGAATTTCTTTTTTTAATTTTTGGAGCATGGCAGTAATGGCAGTAATTACTGTACTGCCTCCTTCCAGCATGTTGTGGTGAAGACAGGTTTGTGCAAAGACATGAAGGAGACAGAAAACACAACAAGACAGTTGGAAAATGAGATTAGCCAGAAGAAGAAAGCTGAAGTCCAAGCAGGAGTTGCATTCTGGACTTCTTTCTTTCTTACCCACACTGCAGCAAATTACTTGTTTAATTAAGAAAACGTTTGAACACCCATTATACAGTTTCCTTCAACAGTTTGCATGTAGTTCTTTTCTCATCAGCTCCAGCTTTATAATGAAAAAAAAAAAAAAGACATTATAACATATGATGCTAGATGCCATAATAATTTTCATACCAACATACAAATACTGAAATAATTCCTTACGACAAAGCAAAAACATTTTTGGAGGCATTTTTCTCGCATGTACAATACTGGTGTTCTCACTTTTTTTTTTAAGCATGCACAAAATCTAAAATCGAATCTTCCTGCTGACTGCTGATGCACACAGTTGAATTCCAAACATCCACTTTGAAATGGAAGTCAGTTGGAGACTCTGTTGTGTGTTACAACAAAATGTGGAAGTGTATGTTTGAAGAATAAGCTAATCCCCTTTCACCACTCCTCTAAGTCCACCTTAGTTCAGCCTTTTCAGCCAGTTCAGGGCAGAGTTTTTCGGGCTCTGTGTTGAGATGAATAGGGACCACAGTGTGTGGAACTGACTGCCACTAGCCTGCCAATCAATTTGTTTAACTCCCCAGGCGAGGGCGAGGATTGGTGGACCCTGCACACACACTCTATTCCTGCCAACAAAGCAGCCCATATGCCCTCCCAGCAGGGGCCGGCCCTGATAAGGGGGCCCATGTATTTATAGAACCAGTTATAGGAATTTGGAGCTAATAGGATGAAAGGACTACCATCACTGAATTGAAGTGCAGAGCAAATCAAGTGGAATGAACATTCACAGTGTCACTCATCATCCAGCCTGTATCTCCATTCTATAGTCCTTACACTCTCACTGCACTGCTTAGCACTGGTGATATAATTAACTTAGATTCAGCATAATAACCTCAGGTTAATGAGTCTAATGACAGTTGTGAACTAGACTTAGACTATGTCTGTTCCCTTAAACCATTAAAATTTTTATAAGTATGTAGGTCAGACCAAAAGTGCAAAGGAAAATTTCAAGATATTTTATCTTGTAGCACAAAAGTCATCATGCTGTCTGTTAAATGGTTTGTCAAACATATTTTACATCAGATTAAGCAGAGTTAAGCAGAGTTCGTTAGTACAAACTGAAGCTGTCTGTTCTTTACCTACAAGATCATTAACCCACCTCACAGGTAAAGAACCCTGTAACACCTGAACCCACAGGCTGCAGTGAGTATTTGTGCTGACTATCTCCTAAATTAAGAATCATTTGGAGATCTCAGGGCATTCCCAGACTTGGATTATACTATATGGACTCATTAGTTCTTACTTTTATGGTGTTCTGTTATTGCTTTAATTAAAATAAGACTCAATCTTTGCTGGAAAGTTATAAAGCTCTGGATTTCAATGAACACGAACATGAGGTAGTGACTGAATTTCTGCCTTTTAATGAGCTGTTTTAAAACAAAATTTCCTTTTTATATTACAGGAGTTTACAATGAGTTTTTAATGCGATTACATTAACTATATACTACAGTACTGAAGATGGTGGTAAACGCAGACGAACGGGTCAGCACAAGCACAAATCCAACCCATATATCATTCATTCCTATCAGTTAATCCTGTCACTAGGATTAGTGTTTATGACAAAAAGCTGATTTCTAATTACGCACCAAAGAGACAATATTTTAATGCTTATAATTGAGTACTAGAAACTTCCTTCTGACAGTTTTTGGATTAGTAAAACCAAAGCCAATTACTATCAAATCTAGCAAACATATTGAAATGAAAGGATCTAAGAGGATTTGTGGGGCAGATTTGTCTACTAAAACCATAGCTTTTACATCTGTGGGCCATTTGATGCCAGGAGTTCTCCATTCAGGACAAAGCTGATAGTTGTGTTGAGTGAAAACAATCTGGAAATATTTGTTAATCCCCCCCTCCGGTGGAGTCTGTTTTGGTCAGACATAATCTGCCCAGAGTCTGATTGAGCGTCATAATCTCTGGATGAGGAAATGCATGCCCCCCCCATCCATTCCCCCTCCCCCAAAAGCCACAGACTGGATTGGAGATCTCTAATGAATGGAGATGTGACCCCATCTACTCTGGCGTAGCTTCTCTACTGTATGAGTCTGCCCTGGGGGCTAAACAATATGCTCCTCTTTTATAATTAATGAAAACTTAAATCTGCTTCTCAGAGTGAAACTGTCTAATCTCTGATTTGTATTTTCACTGCCGAGTGGCTTCTCTGTCTGCTTCTCTTCTCATAACAGGAATTGATTAAGGCTCATTAAAGTTTGTCTAATGATCTCTTGTGGCAGTGAGGAGGAAAACTGCATTGCTGCTCCCACAGAGGCTCCTGAGCTTCAGTGCAGCCGTTAGTGATGCAGTGACGTGGAAGTGACTGACAGCTGGGCCGCTCCAGGAATGAATAGAGGATCAATGACACATATCAACAAACTGTGGGAGGGAGGGTGTGTGTGTGTGTGTGTGGGTGCCACTCCATGTTAAACTAGGTTGAAATGTTAATTCAAGACATCATTTACATAACTAAAACCAAACCTACTTAAAATAATAGACATGATTTACATTAATTATGTAAGTGTGACAATGTGCCATTTTTTTAAATTCCAATTTTGTATTCAAGCCACAATAGCAGCATCTTCCTCAACTCTCCCTCCAAAGACTTCACTACACAAAATAAAGGAGAACAGTCCTCCAGTGATGATTGTGGGAGCCACACACTTCCCATGGGAGCAATCACTTGTGCGTTTCCTGCAATTTGTGCCCCCCCTGCTGGCAACAGAGCACAGCCACAATCCCCTCCTTCACAATCACGTGGGTCTAGTTCACACCAGGAATCTGATTTAGTTGTTCCACAACCCCTCGATACAAATGTTAATTTACATTTTAATAACTTAGATGTCAGTGAACCAAAGCAGTTTAAAAATTGATACCCGATATTCAAGTTAGATTTTCATTTTGCTTATTCGTCACGTCGATTGAGGTCAGAACTCAAATTGTATTTCCACTCGTATCTCAAACAAAATATTGACCAATCTAGAATCTCAGAAAACTTGTATGTTGAATTAATCGTATCTCAATTACACACACACACGCACACACACACACACACACACTAGTGTTCGTGTTAGATGACATGAACTTTTTCAGCATGAACTTTTCCAAAAAACAAGCAAAAGGCATTTCAGAAATGTACAACTTTTATTCAAAAAAGCAGCGTGTAAGAGCTGGAGCCATTACACATTACATATGAAGAACAGGAAAAAGGTTAAAAATCCTTCACAATTCAAACATTATTTTAACAAAAATAATAATTTATGTTCAAATTAGTAACAAAAAGCTACAAAATTACAGAACATGGGTGAAATGAATGAAAGGGGCTTCCTGATTTGTTCCTCTTCCTGATGCAGTCCCTGCAACACCATCAAGTAAATTTGTATGTGTGACTGTCAAGGAAACTGAAGGACAACAAATACTAGCAGACTGTGTACAGGTACAGGTAGAGGCCATAACACACCCTTGTTCAGAAAGAATAACACTATAAAGATCTGGTGAGGAGGAACTCTGGGCCCATAAGAACATCTAATGTGACCTACATTTAATGTACATATTATATATACTCTATGCAAGAAGAAAACCAAGCATCAAAAGCCTTTTGTCCTGAGTTGTCATTGGCTGAAAAGGATATGAGTCATAGTTGAGTTTCTGGGTGAGGACTCCCGTCAAGATGAATTCAGCGGTGTGAACATCTGGCAAACAGACAAAAAACATCAAAGCCCATTAAACACAATGCGTTGGACCATGAAGGAAGTTAATGCAATGTCAAGTTTGAAGCATCTTCATTGTCACAGAACACACACCCTTTTTACCATTTTTTAAAATAATCATTATTTCTTTCAGACAAGCCCTCAAATTATAGTTTTAGGGTTAATAATTATACATGACCCAAATGCAACGAGTTTGATTTTTGAGGTAAAGCACTGAGGAACCTGTTACGTCAATGAAACGTTTACTTACCAATGTTTTTCAGGAAGTATTCTCTGCATAAGTGGAGGTCGTTCTCGCAGGATATTAAAATGATCTCTGGAAGGTTCTGCAAAAAACATTTTTTAAAAAAAAATTGCTTTCAAAAATTTTTCAATTTTATCTGATGTATTTTAATTTCATTTCTATAGCTAAGTTTGTGTCATAATAAAAGAAAATATAATTAAGTTATGACCAGTAATTGACCTTGTTTTGTTTATGTTCAATAATCTTTCTGTAGGAGGGCTGTTTGGCCAGCAGCTTTCCTCCAGCGCTCTCCAGGATGGACTTCATGGTGCTGAGGCTGGGGCAGATCCCTGGGGTGAGGTAGAAGAACTTCCCCTACATCCCCCATCACAAGAGAGAAGAAAAGACAGACACACAACCCAGTTCAAACATCAAACATCTCACCACCGTTTAAGATGTTTTCAATGTTTTAGTGAACCATGACAAAATGTATATAAGAACACACAACATGTGTGAAGAATGCTTAAGACCACAGTTCAGGTGCTTTGAGTGTGAAACTCATTTTACCTTAAAGAGTGGAGTACTATTGGCTCGCCTTAAAGACTCCTCCAGACTAAAATTAAACAAGACCTCAGCCTCTGCATCCCTCAGGGTGTAACTCTGTTCATCTGCAACACACACACAAACACACGCTTTATCATTTTACACATCTTTACACAACTAAAAGCTAAAATCGACAAAAAACAACAAGAGGAAACAGGAAATAGACCCAAAAAGAATAACTGATACCAAGAATTGTTCATATTTTTGTAAATCTTTTTAGAGTGTTACCATGGTTTCTTCAAGAAAACACACACACCTACAAACTGCTGGCTTCTCCAGCTGTCCTCCAGCCACTCAGGGCTCAGGATGTGCTTCACCACAGACATGGCGGTGAGAAACTTGACTGTCCGAGTCACCTTAGTGGCCACCAGATGAGTGACCTTCTGACTGCTGTCCGCTACTTCACCACCTAAAGCATACAACCGCTGAGGAGAAAGAAGAGCGCTGAGAACATATCTGTACGGAAGCTACATAAGAACATTAACAAAGACCATAAAATAATGTAAGTTTGTAACACTGTCACATGGTGAGGCAGTTCACTAGTACATGGTCTGTTCAAATGGCATGGATCAGTAAATCAGACGGTACCTTTGTGTACAGCTGTACTTGTGTGGGCTCAAAACCTGTGAACATGACTCGAGGCGTAGACTCAGGAGGCAGCTTCTTACCGGGGGGCTGGATCTCCTCCATTCTGCAAACACAACACTGTACTTTTACAAAATTGCATCACTGCATGATAATTTGGAGATCTGATCTCATGTTCGTCCGACGCCGACAGTCTAAACTGAGATCCGTCACACTGACCTCGCTTTCTTGTTTGCAGGCTGGTTGTTGGCGTCTGTCATCCTCTGCTTCTGTAGGAGCTGGAGATTCTGAACACCCCCACAATCATCACAAAGAAAAAACACAACATACAGTCAGGTTAAGGAGTAAAACATAGAGCATCTACTGTATATTTGGTCTCATCCATCTACTTAGTTTATAAATTAATACCACACACAAAAGCATTACAATAAACCGTGACTTATTTACTCCTTTTGCATGCAGATACCTATGGGAACGAAGGCATACGAAAGACCTGTAGGGGCATTTTGCCATTTTCTCTCTCTCACACCCATTTCTCTAAAGTAACCTTATTTGAAGAGAAAACAATTCACTCTGATAAAAACAATTATAGTTTACATGTTTGGCCCCATTCAACACAGATGAGCAATCACCAGCAAACTTTGTGTCAAATGAATAAGCATATTTCAGATGGAGTGATACATAGCTGCTCCTGCATGTACATAGTTGATATAATATAACATAACAGAGGCTCATTACAGACTAAACTGTTGGTGACACAGTGTATGCAGAGCAAGAAGCAGTGTATCAATAAACTCACCGCCAGAGCATCAGGCGAAACTTTGATGGGCATTCTCCAAGGAGCTGGAGAGAAGAAAAGATCAGTAAAGGAACATTTCATTACTACACATCTATAATGATAAAATAATAATGCAACTAAAACTATACTGTCAAGTATGCACATGCTAACACATATGATAATCTATCTGAGATTGAAGAATTGAAGAAACTCCAATGCAGGGTGAATACGGAGCTGTAATCTATCACAATGATGCGAGGTGGCTCCACAGGAGAAACACACTGCAGTGATGTTTTTCTCTTAATGTGGAAATTGGACAGTTTTTGTCTGTTAAGGGACAACCAATGTAAAAACGGCCAAACTCCTGACTTGTAATGTTTAATGTTTTTAAAATAAAATTTATTACTACTTCCAAATGCTCATCATGATAAAAATAAGATTTCCCCAAATGATGGTATGTTTCACTGTACATACTCAGAAGGTTTTGGACCAGCTGTGGGTTAGGGATCAGAGGTTCAGGGTGTGTGTAGATGGAGTATCTGTTGTGCTGGATCTGTCTCAGTGCTTCAAAGTTGCCCAGTAGTATATCACAAAGCCACTGGGCATTCACACAAGGGATTTTCCATTCCTTGGCTTTTTCATACTTGAGCCCAACGGGTCTGAAAAGAAAAAAACAAGGTTAGAGAAACCCTGCACAATGAACGGTGCAAATGCTAGAATACGATTCATTTATTTTTGTTCTTTTCGGAATCGTGAGTTAAGCTCAATATAGTGAAATATTCTGTTATGTCAGTCTTCTAAATGACATTACAAAAGAACACCTTGTGCAGAGCCATCAGTGATACTAGAAATGGTTTACCACTAAAACTTTCAATTGAGTCTGACTGAAACCCTTACAGCAGTGAAGCCCTGCTGCAAAGTTGTGTTTTTGTGTTATCTCACTCTTTACAGATGAGGACAGTATTACTGCGGCACAAATATCCGGTGTATCTGGCACCGGCCAGGTAGGCCATCAACTTCAGGTCATCCCTGTCAGCATCTACAAAACCTGTCACCGATATAATCTGAGAAGAAATAGACAGAAAAAAGGAACAGAGCTTGTGGTTAAAGGGACGCCATTTTCAAACATCTCCACTGCACAAACAACTTGAACAACTTGTCCACAAAAAAGAATCACAGGCTGCAATCATAAAGGGCTTTTGTAGTCTGACTCAAAGCCATTTAAAACACAAGGCAGCATGCATCCATTCACAATAACATTCATCCAGTAGTGACATTTTTACTGTCACTGGAACAGCCGCTGGCAGAAATGTGGGCCTCAGCAGTTTGTCTAAAGAACACTTTTGGTCCTTTTACACTGATGGTATTGACTTGACTCTGCTCAACTCCTTTTTTTAGTTATTGTCATTTCGTTTACATAAAAGCTGTAATATCCCTCAGTGTGGCTGGTCACCACAGCAACACACTGCAAACATACCATCATGTCATTTACACAGTGCCACCAAACAAAGAAACCTATCTTTACTTCATCTCCTCCTCTGACCTACGTGTGGTTTTCTGTGCTGCCATTAACAAAACACCATGTGAATATTAAAAGCAAGAAGGTAGTTGAAAGAATATTTTAAAATGGCTGGTTTTCCTCTTAGTCCAAGTAGCTAGAGCAACCAGTAGTCCAAAGCACCTCCATGATTGCATTTGGAATCAACTCAGCTCAGTTGGAATCTCAACAGGTTTCCAAAAATAGTACCAAGTAGATCAACGTTAAAGCAAAAGAAATAATTCTTAGAGAAGATATCATCATTGGAAAAGGGCCGCCTGATATGCAACCATTTTCCCTCTGATAAGGATATCACCCCTCTACCATTCAGACAAGGCCATTGGAGAATTTTTGAGGCAAATTTACATCCTTACAAATCCATCTGGTGCATTTTGTATAATCGTGACAAGTGATGAAACAACTAAGAGATGAAAACCCAACAATCCAGGGTAGTTAACCATGTGCCTTCATCAATCTAACACCAGATCAGGTCCACAACACACCCGACCATGTAAACCAGTGAAGCAGCTGTGTGAGGAAGCTGAACATACATGCTGAGAGCAAGGTTTGGCTCCAGGAGGGAAGGCAAAGGGAAGATGTAACGTCCGATGAGGAGGAACCATCCTCTTCCTCTTCAGCACTGTGTTGAGCCAATGGGCTGTCACACAGCGCTTCCCCTCCCTGAGTGCCTGACACAGAAAACATCAGTGAAGCAGTGATGAAGACAACAGTCAACTGAATAATCATTCATCCTCCATCCCACTTGACGGGTTGAGAGGTGGGTACACCCCATTCAGATCATCAGTTCATCGCTTACACACACCCTTACCTGTAGATACATGTTGCTGACTTGACTCTCACAGAGGAGGTGTGTGCAGCGACTTGTTAGAGTGGGGTCGACAGCCCCCCCACATGCCTGAATGACCTATGGGACAAATGTAGTAAACATGAATCTTCTATCTTTGATACTAAACGCTATTTCTGGTTCATTAAAATTCCATATTTTGATGTCTTAATATTTAAGGTGTTGTGAATTTCATGTTTCAGCATAATAATAACTTAAAACATAAAGCTGTTGATGGTTTAGCCTAGACAACTCTAAAAGACTATATTTCTGTGTGACTGACCCTCTTCCATGTGGCCAGGAGTTGTTTGTCAGCCATCTGTTCTGGGTAGTCAGCAAGAGCAAAAACACAGCCCAAAAGGAAGCCATCTTGGGGAACTGAAAATGACAAGAGTAACACAACTGCTGTAAGGGATCAAACCTCTGAAATAGGATTCAAATAATCTGCAAAATTAGAGAAACTTTGGTCTGCTATTTACAGAAACAAGAATGTTTACTATGTATGGGTGTTGAACTCATCCTTCACCACCAGAGGAAGATCATTTTCATTCTGAGCTATCAGTAATGCTGTGCATACATGTCTACATACACAAATTATTTTCACAGCCATTATTTAATATATTAAAAATAATTCTTCCAAACTTCCAACAAGTATGTAGATTGTCCCACCATGGATAATAAATCACTGGAACTCATGCAAGCTATTGAACAGAATTCATAAAAGGTCAAACTCCATCCCCACTCTGGGGAGTTTTTTGCCAGGCAGCATACATGTGGTTTTCCACGGTATTGCTGCAATTAAATTTTTTTTTTAAATTTACATATATAACTGACTGATTCAACACTTGGTTCAGAGACCAAGTAATAAGATGTTAGACCAACATAAAACTTTACAGCTCGTAGTGACCATACTCACCTTCTTGCCCTGGTTCATGCCCAAACAGCTGGGAGAAGTAAGACTGCTGGACATGAGGCTGTAATGTTGTTTGTTGGTCCTGCAGGGCCTGCTGGTTCTGCTGTTGTAGTGCCTGCTGCTGATTCTGCAGGTGCTGCTGCTGCATCTGCTGGTGATGTAGGAAGTGCTGCTGCTGCTGTTGTTGTTGTTGTTGTTGTTGCTGCTGCTGCTGAAGATGCACCTGCTGTTGATTCTGCTGTTGCTGCAACATCTGCATGCGTTGCTGTTGTTGGAATTGCTGTAGCTGTTGCTGCAGCGCCTGCTGCTGCTGTAGTTGCTGCAAACCAGGCCGTAGGACTTGCTGAGAACGAAGATGTTGCTGGGAGAAGGCGTGCTGCTGTTGCTGTTGTGAAAACATTTGCTGTTGGTGCATTTGCTGCTGTTGCAGAAAATGTTGCTGCTGCTGCTGCTGGGGCAGCTGTGTGAATCCTTGCTGTGCAACCTGTGACTGTTGATGTTGGTGATGGAGCTGGATCATCTGATGCTGCTGCTGCTGCTGTTGTTGTTGTTGTTGTTGTTGTTGCTGCTGCTGCTGCTGGAGGTGCATCATAGGATGCTGTGATTGCTGCGGTAACTGTTGGTGTTGGGCAGCCTGGTGTGATTGCTGTAGTAATTGTTGCTGCTGCTCTGCTGTGAGAGGCTGGGTGACCACTTTGGACTGATTGAACAGCAGAGGATTGTTATTATTAGGGGTCTGGGAATGGCACTGATTGGCCTGATGATCGACCGGCTTTGTCTGATTGGCTGTCAGATTCTGAATGATCTGAAACAGAGGAGGACAAAGAAATGAAAACCCAAGCAAAGCACTAGTATCGGAATTCTCATTTTGATGCAATCAAGAAAAAAAGTGCGAAATGTAAAATAATAATTAAAGCTGAAAGGAGCAGCAGTGGACTTATGACAGCTTCCTTTTTCATGACAATAAAAAAAACGCCACATCTCTACCATTAAATTAAGAAATTCTAAATTCTACATATTTTTCATTTTCATGGGGTTACCTATGAAAAAGGACACTGGCAAAACAGTTCAAAGAAGCAGCTGAGGAAGAGAAACCACCTCTCCGTCCAGAAAGAGCTCAAGACCCTGAGTAGAGCTGAATGGCACAAGTGGAGGATTGAGACGCTTATTCTTAGCCAACCCTTTTAGTTTGACAAAGCTGCTGTTAGGACCAACACAGCAGGCAACACGAGTCCTCCCAGGAGGAAGTGGACAATTTTTTTGCACAACATCCTGTGTTACCCACACAAAGAGCAAGAGCTAGGAGCAATACTTTAGAATTCTAGCCAGAAGAATGACAGATTTCCTCCAAAAAAAAGTAGACTAACACCTCCTCAGTACTGAAAGGGAGCATTCTTGGAGACCTGGGGTGCCTGGAACACAGCTGATCAGGAGAGGCATGTGAGGCGAATGGAGACCTGGCAGTGCTGTGGCTGGACCTAGCCAGTGCTTATGGGTCAATCCTCTACAAGTTGGTGGAAACCACCCTGGACAAACACCATGTACCACCGTTTCAAACTCCTTACATGTGCAACATTAGGAGGTCGATTGGCTGGCTGCATGTCAGAGTTGTTGGTGATGTTGCGAAGCGTTCTAGCTGCTGGACTCCATCCGGGGATGTTCTCTGGAAATGATAACACCCACAAAGGAGAAGCAGGTATGAACATCAGAAAAAACATACTGGGACAGAAAAATTACTGTTATCTTGATATGATGAAGCTGCAAATAAATTAAAAAAAGAAGAAAAAAAAGAGCTACTTAATGGCCAAAACTTTGTTTGCTCTTTCAAAATATGAGGCTGATTTTTGATAGAAGTCTAATAAAGAACAAATTACTGTGTAGTGTGAACTCTGTATACTAACCTTGCTGTGATGTGTGACTGGCAGCAGCAGCAGCAGCAGAGCGGATCTCAGGAGGCATGACTCCTCCCCTGTTAGGTACAGGAGGCACAGTGGCACAAAGGTTTATCAGCCCACTGCCGGTGGATGAAACTGGGTCTTTGTTGCCGGGTGGCCCACTCCGTCGTCTGGCTGTACCAGTTGGAATGGCAGTGGTAGGCGTGGCAACTTCAGCTGGTGTCCAGTTGAGGTTGGTGCCCTCTTTCTCTGTGGCCGAGTCTTCATCAGAGTCATCAAACATGCGCTCACTGCTTTGCTCAGGTTTTCGGGGTGAAGTTGGAGAGAAGGATTTAAACTTTTTGGGTCCTGGTCGTCTGTGGGGGCTGGAACCCTCCCCAGAAGAGGACAACCGAGACCGCCGTGGGCTGTAGCTTCCATCTGAATGAGAGTGCTGGTCAGAGGAGTCTGCTTCACTCTCTTCTTCCTCGGGCCCCGTATAGATGAGTCTGGGATGATAGAAGGTTTCATCTTTCCTGCTTTTGTCTGTACAAAATCAGAAAAATAAACAGAGTCACAATCGTTTGGTATCTGTTGTACAATGATGTAACAACTCTGGACAGCTTTGCCTTGAGATCCAACACCAAAATTTAGTTGCCAGCAATTAGAACGTGACACAAAGATTTTTTACTACTTCAACTACTTCAGCAAAGATAAACAAATATTTGAAAACTAAATAAATAAACTGTACAAGGAAGTAAAATAAAAGCATGAACACATCACACCGAGGGCAGTTATTTTACCTTTAACTGAATCTGTAATCCAGTCCAGGGTGACAATCTTGATGCTAGGGTTTTTCAGGGCACATTCAAACTTGGCCTGGAAAGAAAAATTCAACCAAAATATCCACTATATAAATAGACTCTTGTAAAGATGAACATGCCAATCTTTCCACAAACTACAGTGCTGTGAAAATGTTTTTTGTGTGTATGTGATATTGAATTGTTTTGGGTCGCCAAACTACTTTTTATATAAAACAAACAAGTTCAGTTAATACAAGAATGCAAGTTCAAAATGACAGTTTGTGTGTGTTCCTGTAAAAAGATTAGCCAATATCACTAATGTGAACAGGTATCTAATACTTTAGAAACTAAATCGGGAAAAAAACAACAAACAAAAGAAAACAACAAAACTGCATCAGTACCAAAGTGAAAGTGAGTGACACACACCATGACCCAGTTACTACCAACTCTGTTCAAGCTCATCTTCACTTTAACAAGCCTTTTTCTGAGACATGAAGCTGTCCGGTTGGTCTGACCAGTTAGACAGCATAGCTTTAAACAGGCATGGAGGGTCACCAAGCCAATGAGACCCCTGCCAGGCCAATAAAAAGAAAAATATTTGTGACAGAAAATGTCAAATACTCATTAAACACAAACTGTTTGGCAGCTTCTGTGCTACATCATTCTGAAAAGCGAGACTAACTCGCCCCAAGTTCACCTCTGCTCAGTGCTCCATCTCTGGTTACCTCTGTCACCAACTAGTAAACAATCCCAGGATTATTTGAATGAATGTTTGTGATGCGGATGTGATATGGTCATGGACTGAACTAGATTTTCCACCATCTAACATATAGTACATTAATGATATTTGAAATATTCTTGTGCAACTGCTATGCTGTATTTGGCTTGATTTCACTGACAATATGTTGTAGCCTAATATAAAAGATCGGTCGTATAATTAGATTATATTTGTAATTTTATCTCATCAGGTTACAGAGATGTGTACCTTAAAAGGTATACAAAGCATCGTCGTTCCTTGCGGTTAATGCGTTTCAGGAACCATATGCGATTAATGAATTCTGTGATAGAGCGACAAACTATTTATTTGATTATTTAGGTTAATTTAAATGTTTTTGAACCCTCCCCATACTGATATTAAACCACCTTCTATCTGTATTACCTTTTCCAACACTCTTATCGACTGTTTAAAGCACTTTTGTGTCTCACGGAAGTCAGAGACTCACTCACAGAACGTAGCGCACTTCCAGATACCATCAGCAAGTAGAATGCGCACATGCTATCACGTGACTGCCTTTCAAAAATCTGCGCTGAATAAAACAACTGAAATTTGACCTTGACCTAGTTTTCTCAAAGTCAAGGTCATCATCTCATTTTCCTCCCCTTTGCCGCCCAAGTAATGTGCTTTTTCTTCCTTTCTATCTGCAACGGTTGTGAAGATATTTGGTGGACGAACAGACGAACATACAAACACTGACAATTACAATACATCACCGCTTCGTGGGACGTAAAATCACATTTACTTACTCCTTTTGGTTCCTTCACCACTAGGTGTGTGACTTTCTTGTTGAGGTTGAGCTGACATTCCCCTCCATAAAATGTTATGTAGGCCCACAAAGCATTAAGGTCATATGGAAGCTGTGTACAAACAAATGTACATACATATACAGAAATACAGAATATTGAGTTTTCAATTATCAGGCCTGAAAATTATTTCTAAAACTACTAGTACTGTCAAATTCAAAATTTCCCCACACTACCGTCTTGTCACAGGAATGCGGTATACTACCTAGATTGCAAATTCAAAACCGGATAATATGGTGAACCATGACTACCAATTATCATGAACTTCTTGAGCACTTCTGACAACACACACTTGTATGTTACACACTCACCCGAGGAAGACAAGCTGTAACACCAAAGAATAGCTGTCCTGATTCTGGGGAGAATCCTGTAACTCTGATGTTTCTGATTATGGAAAAAATTAGCAATTTAATCATTTTGAGGGATTCATTATACGTTTCATTAGCACTTTGACCAATGGCATTTTAGAACTTGTTTTTTGGCTGTTGTCTTTTTAAATAATTGTAGATTAGATGGTGGAAGGATACGGGAGCAGGTCACCACATCTGACCGAAAGGATTACCCAGGATGGCTGCAAAACATTAAGGTGACAATTGTTAATACTTCACATGCCACTTTCTCTTATTTATAGGTATCTGAATTATTCAAATAAAAAATATTTCACTTTATGAGCCACAATGAGTAAAAACTGACTGTAGGTGTAGGATATGCTGGAGAGCCCTTACCCAAAAATCCAGTACATTACTCAAACATTACTTAAAACTGACAATGGATTTGTGCTTTAACTGGAATATGAAATTAAAATAAAAACATATCACATAAATGTTGAGTATAAGAAACTTAAATCTTTTAGGATAAAAAAATGTCATTGTTCAGTATGATTATATACTTTAGCACAACCCTTACCTTGACAACAGGGAGGTCAAAAACCTCTCTGGATTCGCCCACCTCAGGGTTGTCACCATCCTCCGCTATGATGTGAGTCGCCAGGGCATTGTAGGATACCTCCTTCCCTTTTCCTGCTTTAAGGAGCTGCACCACCTGAACAAAAAGTGGAAAATCAACATCCATAAAATCCAACTTCAGTCCAAAAAATTCAAATTTGCATGAATATAAGATTTATTTCACTCATCAATTAAAAACATCTTGGGATAGATGTGATAAAAACTGCATTACAACAGCCATGAAGTTATACCGCTGGGTTGTGCTTTTTTATCTGCATGCAGGAGTATTACATGTATAACATATAAATCATGAGATCTAGCATACACCATCAAAACATGTAAAACCTAATTTCATATCCCCCTATTATATTAAGGAAAACATAAAGAAACTGTTCTGCATACAGATGGCTGACAACAATGAGAGATCACATGAAAATAAAACATCCATCTTCATAAAGGCTAATCTGAGCAATTGCTCAGGCCTGTAGCCATATTTTTAAAAACAATCAACATGTCCACATATTTGAGATGAAACCTGCTGTACAACATTTAAGCAAATGACTTTGAAATGACGGCCCATGTTAATTCTGCATATCTGACTTCTGACCAATAAACCTTTTGTGTGCTATCTTGCTGGGTACAGCTGACAATTGCTAACACCAGTTTCTAGGGTTGGAATGGTATGTGTGTTGGTGGTCCCATTTTGTTGTCTGACAGGCAGTCAAACAGAAATAGAAAACAGCTGTGACTCTCTCTTCATTTAAGATAATACCAGTAACGGGTGGCTCAGTGGTACAGCAGTTTGTCAAGCACTTGAAGTGATCTGCCAGACTGGAAAGGTGACATCTCAGTAAATTCTATCATTACTGAATGTTAAAAGTATGAGAACATCACATTTTAAACTGGTATACATGAACTAGACTGACATTTGGTATTGTGTGAATGTGGCAGCTCAAGCAAGCCACATGCATGGATCAATATCTGCTTTTGTGGGATTAGACAAAAACTCAGTGATTTCAGTGAGTGGCCAGAAAAACTTGTAACAGCTAACAGAGCTGACTGAGGAAGACGAGTCAATATAATAAACACTACAACGACATTACAACACAAAGAAGTACAAATCAGCAAGGCTTCAGTACTAATGTTGGTTTGTTTAGACAGAGCTTCTGCTGACTGATTGGATTCATGTGTAATAAATGTAAACAATTCTTTAAAATGTTCCTTAAAGACGTTTCACCTGTCATTCAAGAGGTGTCAGAGCCTGTCAGCCTCTTGGATGGGAGGTGAAACATCTTCAAGGAACTTCTTAAAAGTCCAGATGATTATTTTAAACACTTTTGGATAACCATGAACTGGATGAATGAGAACCTTCAGACATCTATTACAATTATTATGACAAAAAAATCTCATAACATTGCAACTGTCTTCATAAAATTAATTGCTTAATATTAATATTACTTAATTTTACATACCTTTGAACATGTTTTTTTCCCAATCTAGGCCAATACTTAACAATCTGTCAGTCATCTCAGTGATGTAGCATCACATGACCATTAAATTGGCTGCCAGTGAAAATCTCACAACACAGACGCAGCCACAGCACGGATGAATGGAGATGTCAGGCTCTCAACCAGTCAAGAATCATCAATCAAAAGCACAAAGAAGTGTCGAGGGTATTTTACCTTGATTAAGTGTATGAAATAAAATGTGGCCTTGTATACCCTTCACATAAAAGCAAAATCTTAAGTATAATTTCATTAAAAACAGTAAAATTATCTCAGGTCAAAACAAGTTGTTGGCTGGCCTGGACTCGATCCATTTAGTTTCGGTAAAAAGACTACTTCTATGTGTTCATTTTTTGCAGACGTAACAGCTCAGTAATGCATCTCAACCTAACAACGATGTTTCACCCTTTATAATTAGAACCACATTACATAACGGGATATATCAGTTCATACGTAGCATTTGCAGTATATAAACACTCCTCGACTAGGAATCATTATTTGGCAGGAAGTGAACCTCCCTGCCACAGGTCTACAATCGCAATGACAGATAGCGGTGACGCATGCGTAGTCAGAGGCGCCTAATTTAGCAAGATGTTGACAATCAAAGGTTGATGCACAGCAATGATATACTTTATCTTCTTCATCTCACTATTTCACTAAACAACAATACAGCACTGTAGAAACAGTACAGTCTTGGTATACAAAAAACAAGCTGACAAACGTCTGCTTTGTATTTCGCTTAGCACCAGTGTGATACGTCGTAGTCCGTTAGCCAGTAGCTACCCAATCTCTCCGTCTGCGAAACTCATAGCTAATGCGAAAGAGTCGCAGAAGTGATATGCTTGGTAAAGTTGGTTGTATCCGTAGTCGAGTGCCATATATAAATCTCACACACGCATTTATGCGGTAAAATACGTGGCTTGTCACATACTAGCTCAACGCTTGTCAAATGACATATCACTGTTAGCTGTTAGCTTCTACAACAAAACCTTCATTTTAACAGTTAGCATGCTACTAAGTTAGCGGCTAACGTCGAGAGCCTCACCTTCTGGTCAATGTCCCCTACAACGTAGAATTTGACATCTCTGAAAAGTTCATCGGAAACCTTGTTTTCCTCTTCAGACATGATTGTCCATTGATGTTGCACGATGGAATATTTAAAAACCACACAAAAGCTTTATGACTCCAATTTTTGTGGTATAGTGGCTGAATTTGAGCGCACAGTCAACTGGAGACACTCGAGCGCCAAATCGCTGAGCGCGCCGCGGACGACAAGATTCGGAAATGTTTAGGGGGGTCACAGATATCCTGTTGGTTACGTATTCATTTATTTATTTGTCTACTAGTCTCAACTAATTATATCAGCTATTAATCCCTTATAAAAAAGATGTCCTTGAAAAATTTGCGATTTGGGGGATTATTATGGACTGGTATTTCTAAATACTTTTTGTAAAGGGCATTAATCCCCCCCCCCATATTATGGTAGTTGAAGTGTAACCTAGATTATTTCAACAAGACGGGCGCATGAGAACATTTCCTGCCATGTACAATTAAGAAGGAATCTGAGAATAAAAAGATTATTTCGGTTATTGCAAACGGATTTTCAATTGAATAGAAAACGTAATATGTAGATATTTTTTAATGGGACATTCAGTTGGAAACATATCGTCATGAAAATAACAAAAATTGATAAAAAATATGTATATTTAAGAAAATGCAATTGGCATATCTTGTTGATTTTAAAAATCATATCAGGTCGCTTGATTTATTGTGTAGTCATGAAGCCTGTCGCTGTCATGAAAAATATGATAGCCTAAACGATTCCATCCCTTGATACATACATCCTCCAGTCTCCTTGTATACTTCAGTGAAGGAGACAAAGTGGAATTCTGAGTGAGATCTCATCATTGCAGGATTGCATATCTGATTACATAATTTTTTAATTTACGAATACCTATACGAAATGTTACTGTCAAGTACTCAATGTATTTCTAAAACAATGTGTTTCAGAAAGAAGTGTACTTTATAAGCACATGAAACTATACCACCAAGACAACGAAAAAATTAATTGCATGACTTTTTTGGCCCTTTTTATTCAGATAGAAGTTTTTGCATTTTTTCACAGACATCTTTGGATTGTCTCACACATGTAGAGTAATTCACCTGCCACGACAGCAGACAGCGCTGTGACTTTATAAAATAATACTGTACCATTTATCATTTTAAAGGGGTGGCTACAGCTTCCCAGACTTTCATAAATGAATGCTTGAACACTCAAACGTATTTCTCTTGGAGAAAATGATAACAATTGGGATAAATAAAAATAGGGATACTTGTTTACAAAATGCAACTCTTTCTCTTGGATGATTTTAAATGAGCTGCAATTTACAAATACAACCACATGAAAGATGAGCAACACACACACTCATACCTGTGAGGCAACTGACTACTGACTACTCCATCGTGCTGCTGATTTGAATCAATGATGCTTGTATTTTAGATTTTATTTTTATTCTTATAGGCATTTAATTTCTTGTTTTATTGACTAACCTACATGATGAAATAGATGTGAGGATTTGATTGGAGTTTGCCTTTCACTCTGCAAACATCAAAGACAAAGTCATGTACAAATTCAGACTCGATGAAGTTTAAGTGGTCCTTCTGTTACAGTACATAATCTCTGTGATTTATTTATAGTTTCCCCACCATTTTCATGTAGAAACAAATTGGAAGGGTGGGAGATGTGTAATTAATGCATTACATTCCAGCAGCCACCGGGCGGCATCTGTGAGCGATAAGACTGAGCCACAGTGCAACACACACTTTATTAAATACAAAACAAGGCTGAAAAAAGAAAAATATGAAACAGAATATTAAAATAAAGCCATTTTCTTGGTTACTCTTGCAACTATACAGTGCTTAATCAAAAGCACATTTGGACACAAACCAAAAGCAAACACACACAAACACACACAGTTTGTGTGTGTTTGTACAGTTTAAGAGAGACAAGTAAGAGGTAAGAGAGAGCTGATCAGTGAGGAGAGAGGGAGAACCAATATAGAGAGGGAGATGAGAGAAAGCAGCATTCAGGCCACCAAAGAGCAGCAGGATCTGAAGATGGTTAGTTTGATTCTGCTGGTTAGTTAGTTTCTGCAGAATTTAGGAATGAGCTGATCCTTAGATTTTGGTGTCCTGAAAGAGGGAAGCATGACGAGCAGGTGTTCCCCAGCACAGGATTGATTGAATTTAAGATGCAGGTCCGTCCGTCCATCCATCCATCCATCCATCCATCCATCCATCCATCCATCCATCCATCCATCCATCCATCCATCCATCCATCCATCCATCCTGTGATTGCAGTCGTCTCATCTTCAGCCTCTTATCCGCCTTACGGATCATGGGTCTGCTGGAGTGTATCTTATTGGAGCTGATGGGAAGCCAGAGAAGAATCCACGCAGACACAAGGAGAACATGAAAACTCCATGGAAAGAAGGTGAACCTGGAACCTTTTTGCTTTGAGGCAACATTGCTATCCACTGCACCACAGTGCTGCCCCTAAGATCAAGCTCAAAGTCGCACCTATCGACGTTGTTATTAATAAAATTGTTAAAATTAACGGTTTGTTTAGTTTTTAGATGAAGATGGACTGACAAAGCCTCGTGATGGCTGAGCAAAATTGTAGGAAGAGCTCGGTTTGTCATGTTCCACTGATTTTGCAAAAAATCTTTCTAATTGCTGCCTGGTCAAAGCACTCCAAAGTTTCTGTTCAGTTGGGCCTACATTTTTGTGAAAACTGCAAAATTGTAGCCTGTTTATCCAATTTCTTATGAACTTTTTAAATTTCAAAGTTAAAAATGTTGCTGGAATGTCACCATCAGGACTTTTGGCCTCCAAATCCATTGTAACCAAATCCATCAAACACCTTATTCTTCCATCATCACTTTGCTTGATGCAGATCTTCCATTCAGAGTTGCTGATCTGTACGTATTTTTTTGAATAGTAATCTGGTGTCGCCCTGACCTAGGCTCAAACTCCCATCGGTAAACATGCAGCTGTTAGACCATTCATACTCACATTCATACCTATACAGTCAACGTACAGTACAAGCTGCTCGACAAACAAAATATTTGAGATACGAGCTGTCACTCTGCCCATATTTTTGTGTGTCATATGAGGAAAATCAGCGATATAAGCCGTGCTTCGGGATACCACCACTAGTTGGTGGACATAGCACTGCTGTGTATGTGACTTTTGCATTTTTTTCATATTTTATCATTGCTTATGTGACTTATATATATAATTAATTATGCACAGGCCACATATGCATGTTTATTGGTTGATAAAAAATTGTTTCCTTAATTCAGAGGGTTTGGGGCTATTTACAAGGTTGATAGATAGATAGATAGATAGATAGATAGATAGATAGATAGATAGATAGATAGATAGATAGATAGATAGATAGATAGATAGATAGATAGATAGATAGATAGATAGATAGATAGATAGATAGATAGATAGATAGATAGATAGATAGATAGATAGATAGATAGATAGATAGATAGATAGATAGATAGATAGATAGATACTTTATTAATCCCGGAGGAAATTGCATATATCCACTGCTCAGGAACGGATTAACATGATTTTAGTTACTTTAAATGGAGATATGTTTGACTAACAAGCTCAGTCACGAATTAAACTCATATCTCGAGGTACTGTAGATTGTATTGTGTGCATGTAATATATGTAAATACATTTTGGAAGAAAAATGCTTCTGAGTGTTTTCTGAAGGAGAGGATAGCACACTCTGGACTTTGTATGTTTTCATTACCTTTTGATAGTTCACAAATGAAGAGGAAAGAGAGTGGAGATTGAATCATTTTGCCAAGGCAGTGAAGTGTCTTGGATTCATGACTTCTTTGGAATTTTTTGCTAATAATTTGTGACAGTTTTGCGTCCATTTTAAAAAGAACGAAAATGCAAAAAAAAGAAGCATTCCTATTGGCATGTTCTCAACTCCATTGATAGAAAGGCCAACTGATTTATTCACTTCATGAACCCAGTTTACAAATCAGATTGTTGTTTTAAGGGCTCAGTGCAGTCCTATAGTTAACAGGCTAAGATAGCGTGGTTCCTCCAGAGGTGATGGTTCCTCCTCTTTTCTGAGCTGTCACCAACCTCCACCTGTTGCATTGTTTGATCAATCAAATGTTGCTGAGCCAGAGAAGAAGCCAAACCTTGATCCCATGGCCTCCCGACTCCCTCCTATTCAGCAGGTTTTGACCTAGTGTGATCAGAGAGGGAGGGATGTCACAGCTTAGATGCCATCAGTGAGGAGGATTTGCAGGTTTTAAGTCTGCTCTTTGGCCTCCTCACAGTAAGACTTCCTGGAGCCGTGGGGCTGCTCTGCGGCACAAAAGTTAAAACTGCCTACTGCAACAATGACGCATTTAAGGCTTCCACAGACATTGAACTTAGTTGGCGCTGTGAGATGATCTCCTAGTGACCAATGGGAAGTCATGCATTGAGAATGAAATGGTGCAGAATGGATGGTGACACAGTGACACATAATATATCCCAGAAATGTTAGTGACATAATGAGCTGACTGAAAATAATACATTCAGCAACATGCACTTATCTCAGAGTTGTATGAGTTTTCATTTCAGTCTCATGTCTGTCAAGTGTAGACATGGAACAACTTTGACTAGTTAACCAAAAAGATCTGGAACCAGGGTTAACTATTAACATAGTTTAAGAGGTCGGTTGGGTACAACAGTTCCACAACAGAAGGAGGACGTTATCCAGAATAACCCCCAGAAAAGTTGTTTTGACTGACTGATTAAATACATTCTGTTAGGCACAAGCTTAACCAACAATGAGCCACACCGTCCTCTTGCACTGTTAGCTTAGGAGAAAAATTTTTGTCTAAGGTGCTGAATGGGAACACAGTGAGGTCTTTTGTCTGCAAAAGACTTTGCAAGTTATCGAGCAAAAAAAAACAAAACAAAAACAACATTTTGATTGCAGCGGATTTGCTAACACGATCAGATCAGAACGCAGAATTTCATTTAAATCAAGCTTACAGCAAGAGAACTGTTTAGGAGACGACTCCAGTTTCATTTCACAGTCTTCATATATCCCACCTGCACACAGAAAAAAACTTTGTATTTTATAAATATATCAAATAAAAAAAACATAACACTTCAAAGATCCAGCGTCCAGTCTGTCAGGACAATCTGGAATATAATCATGAAACTGCTGTTTTTGTCTGAAGTACCTTGTCACTCAGTATGAAATGTGAAACTCTACAATTTCACGAGTGTTTTTTCAGTTTATCAGAAGTGACAAACCAAAGACTTGTTGAAGCCCATTCATTTCTTCTGTCATGGAGGCTGAAGTGAGGGATCTTTGACTGGCTGTAATATTAACTAACTCCACTAGATGTCATTACATCCTGCAAATTTTAGATGTGTCTGAAATGGTGTAATTTTGAACTTGGGTGGCCATACAGAGGATCATTGGATCATTAGTTTCCACAAGAGCGGTGCCTTACTGATGTCCCAATGACAAAACCCTCCATGACATGACACTACTATGTTTTTCCCTTTTGACAGAATACCAGTTTTATTATCATGCTAAGTTTAACCATGTCTTGACCCAGACTCATAAAAAACAACTAAGCTCTGCCCATGTTTTTCCCTAATACTTTTAACCTCTGTGCCCGTCTTTCTTTGTTCTCATCCTCCTCGAATCTCCATCATTAACCAGTTTAGCTGTGCTCCCATCGTGCCCTGAGAATACATTTCATTTACATTCCAGAGACGACAATTTCTCCATAGATCAGCTGATTTACCCCAATTTTCATTCAAATCCATTAATTCTGTGAATCATCTACATTTGCTGAGAATTAAAAAAAAAAAAATTATTGTTGTCATTGAAAATGATCTCATGTCAACTCAATTTCACAACATAAAAAAAAATCAAATAACCTCAAGGCTTTTGTTATAGTATTGGAGATTGGATGAATATGAAATGATTTAGAACAATGGGAATGCTCGTGACATTTCACTTCACAAATTCACAGCAAGCAGACCAGAAGGAATTAAAGAAGAAAGCAGTGCAGAAGCTGACAGAACTTGCTGCGAAGAAGAGGAAGATATCAAACTACAAGAACCAACACTTCACTGTAAATAGTGTAGAAATGAATAAAACCTATAGCTAGAAAACAATTCTTGAACTGAAGAGACGTCTTCTCAAGACGACTTCTGAAGAGAACAAGTTAAGCGTTGAAGAGAAACAGTTACTGAATATATTTTAAAAATACAAATTTAAATTTTCATTAAATGTGTTGGTTTATTTTAAGTCTATATATTTTGTTTTTTTAAATTAATAATTTCCCCTTACACCAGTTATAAATTACTGAAAAGCTCTCAACTTCAGTAGGGCTCTGACCCCTGAACCCCCATCACTGGTTCCACATTATTAGTTCTGCATAAAATATTTTCCAGCTGCCATCTGACATTCTAGGATATGTCTATTTAGTCATAATGAAGTCACATTGACCTAATCAAACATTTATTTCGGACATTCTTACTTAAGCAATATAATGGTCACATGACATGCCAGCTTTTCCTTCCACATTCTGCTTTGATGACTATAATTATTGATTTTATTAATATATTACTCCTTTCTGGTCCATATCGGCAGGACAATGAAAGGCTGCTGTCTGCAGCTCAAAAACGGGTCCCTGTCCAATGGGAGCTGAATGGAGGATAGCATCCTGAGAAGCCTATTCTCTAACCACACTGGTTTCATGCACACTCACACACACACACACACACACACACACACACACACACACACACACACACACACACACACACACACACACACACACACACACACACACACACACACACACACACACACACAGACATACACACACATGCACATACACATGCACATCAAAAACAAAACAAAACACAGACCCAAGCACCACCTCCACCTCCCCCATCCTATTCTTCAAACAGCACTGTGACTGACAGTTCCCTTTCACAAGGTTTTGACTGGCAAGGAAGGGGTTTAATTCTAAACCATTTTGTAGCACGACATGATAATGACTCCAAACCAAGCCCATGGACTGAGATGAACTGACGTGAGGGGTTTTTTTGTCAGACAGATGGGGGTGCAGTTTTTCTCTTTAAATGGGTTCTAAGATGACATGAAGTTTGAGTTTTAAATAAGTTTTATAAAATAAGTGAAAAAAGAAACTTTCTGGGATGCCTCATTAATGATCAAATAATGTCAGAACAACAAGACAACTCACCTGACAAGTCTACTATATCTACAGCTAGAGCACTAGCTGTTCTCTGATGAAAGAATGCATTTTTATACATAGAAAGATAATTCTTTAAATCATCTGTAATATGGATCATCGATACAATTTGAAAAATATACAATAATTTACAAGTCTGAGAGGATCCATTTCCATTTCAGTAGATTTCCTTTAATATTTGTTCTCTACTTATACAATTTTCGAGAAAAAAATTCAGAATATAGTAGACATGACAAGTTAATGGAGACATCATCAACATTAATATTAAATTTAAAAAAACTTTTTTTGGCACAAAAATTTAAATTAGTCAAAATTAGCTTTTTCATCATTCCATAGATCCACAAGCATGTTGCATAATGTGTTTTCTTCTCGTCATTTAGTTGTGACCCTCAACTTGTGATCCTCAACTCTCTGAGCAGCAGTCACTAAAACTTGTAATTCTACACATAAATACTTGAAAATAATCTGAGTGAAATAAATGATGCCATACTGATGCCAGATCATCTCCATGGTGAAGAGCTTCACCAGCTGATGAAGAGTAAGATGTGAGCAAGGTTCAAAAACCAAGTCAGTAAAAGAAACTAATCAAAGTGGATTGTGTTTAACATCCTGTGGTATTTTTCATATACAGTTTAGGAAATCCGTTGGTGGGCTGTCTTATTGGGTGAATAACTTGTGTAACAGTAAACTGATTTTGCTTAATGAAACAAAATATTAATTAATTATTATTATTATTATTAATTAATTAATAATATCATCTGGGGCTTGTGAAACATTACATTTGCAGGTTGTAACATTTTCTGGCAGTTTTTTTTGGTCAAATGATGGATTTAGACTTTAAAAGTGGACCTAACCAGACAAGACAATGATCCATCTCACAAATATTCACCATTAGACAATATACTCTATTACCATTAATTAATTTATGTGAGTGACCTCTAAAAAGTTATCATCAATACATTTTAGTAATAGACAAACCTCATGGTTTATGGCTGGTGTGACCTGCATTCCTACGTGATTGGCCTAACCTTTGGCTCCATGCTGCTACCCGTTTTGTTGACTGGTCATCTTCCTTCCTCTTTAACATAAGCGTTGTCTAGCTTTAGGGACTTCTGCTGAAAGCATCCAAATTTAAAGAATTAAGAGGGGTTTCTTATTGGTTTTCATTTATTTTTGTTGATGAGTTGCTATTTTGTGAGCAGAATCAGAAACAACAATACAGCAGAGGATTTGGTGGAAAACAGATGGCAAAGAGGCCCTTTGTGACATGTCAAAGCAAAGGGTGTGTGTGTGTGGGGGGGGGGGGGGGTTAGGGTGGCTGGCTTTTGCTAAAAGTAAACTCAGCAGATTCAAAGATGAGATAAAGGTCAGGAAGAACACACACACAAACATATGTATGTATGTACTGTATGTATGTATGTGTGTATATATATATATATATATATATACATACACATATAAAATAAAATAATATATATTATATATATATTATATATATTATATATATAAAATATGTATATAAAATTCCTGACTATATTAATAATAATTATTCAATAGTTTTCTGAATAATCACTGAATGATACTCTCCATCCTTCTCCTCTTAGCCTCTGTTCTGGACCCCCTTTCTCCGCTGTGGACCATTTCCTCTTTGATTAGTGGAGTAGGGAGGTCGATCCATGGAATAAAGATGCAGCAGAAGCAGTGTGGGGGTTGAGAAGATGAACTGTTTACTATGCACTTGGCTTCCGTTTCAGGCCTCCTGCTGCTTCAGTCTCTTCCACTAACCCCACCCACTCAGGAAACTAACTCTACCCCTTTGCCCCCTCACCTCCTGCATGTCACTGCTGTCACCAGCTCTTCTTCCGGGGATGCTGAGAAGAGGCACTGCACCTGTCCAGACCTGTCTAGACATCATCGCCATGCTGTATTGTCCTCAAGGGGGGGGGCAGAGGAAGAGGATGGAGGAGTTTGGATGGAGAGGTTGAAGGGTATGCGAGCAGGTTAAAAGTCAGAGTTGGATGGTGAGTTTTGTTAGTGAGGACCAAGGGAACGGAAACCAGAGGTCAGTCTGGCGACCCTCACAGACCTTTGGTGAACATGGCTGACAGCAAGACAAACCCGACCCTCAGAAGTGAAGCAACATTTAGAACAAGCTTTCTGGTCGCACCAAGATAACCTGTGTGTGTGTGTGTGTGTGTGTGTGTGTGTGTGTGTGTGTGTGTGTGTGTGTGCGCGTGCGTGTGTGTGTGCGTGCGTTAGTCTACGTGTTTAAAATCACCTTTCACAATCAAGAAGTACTGAAGGAAACAAATGCAACTGACTTCTTGGACAAATCGGCCAAAGAAAAGTGATTACTTTATAATAATAATCATATATAATAAAGATTAAGACAAGATGGGACCTGTATATTACACCACCACTGATTATTCTCTCCATAAGATTTAAATCTTTGATATGGAAATATGATAAGAGTAATTATTGTTTTGTACTCGGGCTTAATTTTACTGAACTGGTTTCTTTTAAGATTTGTTGAGGGGTAATATTTTCTTGCAGGTTTTCACTCATAATGACCTGTTCTCCTTAGATTCAGATTTAGTGCATTTCTTCAATTTTAGCCCTTAGCTTCATGTTTTCTCTGTGTGGTCAGGCACCTTTTGCTCGCTCAGAAACTCACTTCGGTGATCACCTGGATGGGGTGTGCAGCAGCATGAGTGACTCTTACTGAAACCTACAGGTGCATGATGGGTAGTAGTGGAGGGGCTGGCAGGCGGAGCTGGCACACACACACACACACGTTCACCATGTCGGTGTGTGTCAATGTGAGACTGTAGTGGAGGAGCTGGAGTATGACATCATCTCTCTGTTTAACCAGGAAGCACAACATGTTCAACCAGTAGAATCTCAGGGATCACATGTTCATCCTTTATTTAACATATTATTTTAATTCACATCAAGTTCAATTAAAGCAAAGATCTCTCATTTGACTCCACAACTGTTTTTTTTTTAAATTTTACCTCACATACTTTGCGATAGAAAACACTTTCCTCATTTTGTTTCATAATTTAGTAGTTTTCTTGTCTTACAATAGATATCGAGAGCTTTCTAAAGCCAGTTTATTTATATTTGGGTCATGAAATCATTTTTGATGCTTCGTCTCTTTGGGGGTTGGATATAGGTAGTTATAGTTATAGGGCTTCATGTTCTTGATGGGTAAAGGCGGAATCAATTCACATGGCCGCGTTAAATTATTATTTGGCCCTTCAGAAATCAACAAAATAGAAATCATGAGAAACAAGCTAGAGTGTTCTTCTAAGAACAGACCTGAAAACTAAAAAGCCTGATAAAACAGAAATTCCCATGGCATATGTGTTAGTTAGACCTGTACTACAAACAGTATTCTAGACAATGGTCTACGCGTAAACCAGTTATTACACCACACACTATGAAGTAAGTTTTTTTTTTCTTGAGAAACCATTATTTTCTGTCTGTTTTCTGCTTGCACCAAAATACCAGTTCATACACTGTGACAAGAATTCAGTGCATTTATTGTCATGTCATGTTATTGTCAGTTGCCTCCATCTAACCCTGTCTTCTACATCCCCTTCTCTCACACCAACTACCTTCATGTCCTCTTTCACTACATCCATAAACCTCCCCTTTGGTCTTCCTCTAGGCCTCCTGCCTGGCAGTTCAAAACTCAGCATCCTTAAACCAATATGTTTTCATCGCCACTACTCAGCCCTGAATTATTATCAAGGTGCATCAAGATGATCTGGGAGATTCAAATTTTGGTTATAATTTAATCACAACTATTATTTTATTACTACATCATTTACATACAAAGTTGGAATTGTAGCATTTAAAAAATGGTACATTTAATTTGAGTTGTGATCGGTGGTAAAATATGACTAGTCCCAATTGGCTGATAGAATTCTCATTTCCACTAAGACATTGTAATTTTAACATAAATAAATAACATTTGGAGTCATGAGAAATTAAATGTAGATATTTTAAATTAGCATTAATAAAAATGAAATTAGTGGGTTGTTTTTCTGACTGGGAGTGTGTCTTTTAAGCGGTAACAAGTACGCAGTATTTGAAGATAGCTCTAAAGGTGTAACCACACTTTCAGGAATGAGTGAGTTTCTCTCACTCTGTTTCACACCAACTGATTAATGTGTTTCTCTCTTTTACAGATAGTGCTGACAGAATTTGATTGATATCCTCAAATGAATTTAGAATGATACTTAACCGAAATTACAACACAACCTGAGGACTTCATAATTACTCATCTGGTGATTTTCTGAGACTCCACATTGTCTCGTCGAATAGAAACTCCTTTGGTGATTTTGTATTCTTGTGTCCTTCTACTATCCTCCGAGAAGTTTGGTCACTGAACTGCGACATTAACTTGTATTATAACAAGATTATAATATATTTGCTATGGAGATTAACATACTTAAGTCTCCCTCCTTTTCTGGTCCTTTGGAGCAGCTGCAACAGGCTTTGATCAGTCTAGCATGGCGAGAGCCAGGCTTGGCCTGGCCATCCATGGCCTGAGTGTGAAATTGTCCTGATGTCATCCCCCATTCTCCATCTACACCATCTTTTAGCAGCTGTAATTATATTTCTTCCTCAATGGCCATGTCCTTTTCATTGAAATATATAACATAACTATGACTAAACTATAGACTGAAGAAAGGATGAGCTGTCCTTAATGTGATGGTAACAGAGGAAATTGTATTTTGTGATATACACTATTTTTTTCTTTGCACATCTCCTCCTTTCTCCCAGCCTTTTGGAGAGAGTAAGTGTTTGACAAGTGGTTCAGTGAACTCTTAGTGAATAGAAATTTTCTCGTTTGTTTAGCTATTAGCCAAAAAAATCCTTTTGCCAAAATTTTGCAACAGACAAAAAAGAAAAAAAGACAAATAGGAGGAAAAAATACAGCATCTTGACAGTCAAATAAGACAGTTGTCCTCAGTGGATTTGGTTTACAACGAGTGTTAATGGGACATCGTGGTTTCCTTCCTGATACACTTCTGCCCTGGATCCAGAGTCACAAGAAGCCTCACAAGCCTGATGAACGTTATGGTCCAGAGGCCCACATGGAGGCGAGAGTAAATTTGGTGTGGCATTGGGATGGCAGCTAAGAATCTGTTTGCCTTCAGGGAATTGAGTCACTGTTACTGGACCTTTGCTAGGGGAAAAGGACACATCAATGCTTGGAGGAATGGTGCCTGTCCTCACCGTGGTCCATGTGGGGATATGTAGGATTTAGAAGGAAGGTAGTGTTTCACAATTTATGAGGGGCACCCAAAGGTGCAGAGCCCTCTTTGTGAAATCTGCTTTGCCACCATATGATGTGGAGGTAAGACTTTGATTTTCTACAATGCACCACCTGTGAAGCGCTCTCATTAGAGAACCTCAGGTGACTGGTTTTCAAGAGAGCATTTATCAAAATAATAGCTTCTGTATGAAGAGACAAAGAAAATACCAATCTGATCATAAAAGCTTTGCACATCCATAACAAATGATGTCCTTATCTGGCCTTTCCCATTGTCCTATCAGATGACAAACTACAGATCTTTTCCCCTTCCTATCTCAAAAGGAGAATGACAGCAAAATTAACTTTGCCCTCTTGGGTTGCTTGAGCACATACTCTAGGTAGGCCAGACTGGCTACAGACTTCTTTGTGTACAGTATTTCAGTTGAGAATGGCAGGATAAATTACTGTCTGAGTATAGAACAAAGAAGTGATAAAGGATTTGTATAAGGTGGTAGGCAAACCTGACCCCTCAATATGGCAAATTCTGTTCTGCTTGCAGAATTTGTGTATGGCCTGCTTAGTGGTAAGTTTTCAAAGTCCCCTGAGGACTAATGTGGGCAGTCAGTGACCTAGGTTAGGGCATTATCTCTACCTGCTATGACCAATCTGGCATTTGACAGGAAAGTTTGGTTTCTTGCAGTGACAGGAAAGATAACTTCAACCTAGTAACCTGGTAACTTCAGCAGCAGGTGCCATTGCCACAAACCCATCAGGGTTTTATGAAAATGTGTAAGTCTATAGTTGATGGGTCATTTGGATGAGAGTGGGCTGGTGGATTGTAAGAGTCATGTGACCCTTAGGTTTCTTTGAAAGATATTTTACAGAAATCCTCATACATTTAAAATATGTAGCTGGGAGGTGGTTTTGGTGTGGTGCAGACACACACACATACACATATACACACGCAAAAAACACACAAACTGTCTGCCAACACCCCCCTTTATAAATGACAGCCCCACAGTGAGCATAGAAACCCAGCTCATACCTTCTTCCCCAAGTCAAGAAAAGCTCAGCTCATCAAGTCAGTGACTGTTGGGCATTTCTACCACACAAGCCAGCTAAGAAAGGAAATGTAGATGAGCTGCCATTGACAGAGCTCAGGTCAATGCTGCTGCCCTCGAACGGATAATTCACAAAAAAATCTCTGCTTTTCTTCATCTAACTCTAGCTGGTCTCCATCGCTTTGTCTGTCTTTTGTTTTTGTTTTTGTTTTTTTTGTCAATCAGGTGATCAGGTAAGCAGCATTGTTGATGGAATTTTATTTAGATTTTTTTTTTTTACTGCTTTATCAGGTAAATACGGGGCTCATCTAAGAGTCAGAGCTCCAAGAATTTAACTATGATTTGTCAGCTGGGATAGAAAACCCTTCTGTGACCTTACACAAGAAAGGCAGTTGAAGAAAATGAATGAACCAACATTTAATAATAAAATGAATAGCCTCCAGAATATATTTCTTGATGAAAGCATAAAGAAATATCATTCTAGTTTTTCATTTATCTGCTCATGTAAAATCCCCAATGGTCAAAGCAAATGGACTTCTGTTTAAGGTCTGAATATGTTTAATTTTTTCACACTGTATAAACTGAAATATCCTACAGATGTAGATTCTGCAGATGATTCCACATTTTAAAGCAGGTGCTTACATTTAGACTGTGTTCTGGCTCAGCTGCTCAGAGCTGACACAGTTTTCCTGCCTGTCAGGTAGGATCAGTGGACTTTCATCACTTCTGTCCAGAATGTTTGTACTCAATAAATTCCTGTGTTCATGACTGGCACTATAGCCTTTGTGACCGTTACTGCAGGAGCATGTGTCGTTTAAATACAGTGCAGCTATATTTTAGGCTCCACTAAAATCTATAAAATCAGACTTCACAGCCTTTTACTACTTTAAATACGTAAAAGAGAAACTTTTATCGGCAGCATTTTTTGCAAACCTTTAATGCACCAATATTTAAGCAAAAAGGAATTAGGCAAAATTGCCATGAGGGCCTATATAATTTCAATCATTCAGGAAACAGTCGCAAATAGAGTTTTAGATGCGGGTGTACGACAAGAATGACGCAATGAAGGTGAAAAAACAGCTGATCCAACCTCTGTCTTTTAATTGTAGGTTTATTTTATTTACATATATTTCCAAAAATTAGGCAAACCTGAGGTGAATACAGATAAAATACACGAAAACATAAAATTCTGGATTGGGGTTGATGACAAGTGCACTATTCTGACAGCGTTATTGGTGTTGAGGTGACGTGGACTGCGGTGTCCTTCCTGTTTATTCTATTGTTATGCAATCGGTAAAAACTCGTCACTTCAACAATTGTAAAAAAAATATTATAAATACTATGGCCATTTTTTCCACCTGACATGAGACTCAGATTAGATGTTGTAATCATAATGTTCTTCTCAGAATTTTTTTTTGTATTTTATTATTATTATTATTTGAATTATTTCCATATAGAATCATGTTTTTGAACCCAGCATTGACAACATTTCAACCTTTTACATGTAAGACAGATTCTTGAGGTTTTACAAGAACGGAAGTCAAACTGACTCGTTGCAAAAGGGTGTGGAAAATAAAGACAAGTCACAAAATCAGGAGACACGTTTTAGTTTGAGCTACACGACTGAAATCTTGTCAGGTAGAGCAATCCAACAAAATAATGGATGCACCACTGAGCTGTTTCTACTTGATATTGGATGTTTGTGGTTTTATAAATAAGGGTTATCGACAAATAAATTGTTTCCTTTGTTTAACATTCGTGAAAATAGTGCTACATAATAGTGGAGGTATAGGTCCATGGTCTGGCCGGGCGGTGCGGTGTAGAACTCTTCACGGAGCTGAAAGCTTAGATTTCCAAACAAACGTCAATCAATCTCGTTTTTTAAAAAAAAAAAAAAGATCCTAGCTGCCTAAAATTAATCCAATTTGAAGCTATTGAGTTCATAAATGTATGATTTCGTTTAGGTTCGTGGAATTTAAGAAGAAACTTCATTTCAAACATCATCTTCTATCAAGTTTACCCTTCAGTCCATATTTATGAGGTCAAGCTCCCAGCTCCACACCAAAACCAACCAGACCTGCAGGAAACATTCACTAAAAAGATCCAACAGAACACAAGAAGAAGAAAAAAACACGAAGAGAGGAAATCAGAGTTCAAATCAAACAATACAAAACACGGAAAACCAGATTTCTCCAGTTTCCAGAACGCATCGGAAACAATCTTTGGGTTTTTAGCAGATAATGTTCATTTTTTTCCTCAGGGCGCACAGAAACGCATCGTGTCGTGACGCGTTCCATCTTCATTTGCGCCTGTCACCACGCTGCGCTATGGTTTCATGTTAGGCATTCAGAACTTTGAAGAATGGGCCACGACCGCTTTTCTAAGCAGGTCACGTGAACTTCAAGGTTCTTAGAGAAAAAAAAAGTCCTCATCCGAAATCCGTTGAGATGTTGAGACCGGATGTGAACCTCTAGGGATCTAAAAATGCCGCTTCATATAGACTACATGTCAGCATATGAAGAAACTTTCCGCTTCTTCAATGTGGACACGCATAATGCCGAAACTGTCATCAGAATAGACGAATGATGTCTAATACAGGTATTCCAAAATCAATAATTCCTCCGAATACTCTCATTTAATTTTAATCCCATCAAAACAGTCTCAGATCAACTTCGTTCCGTATAAGGCCATGTAAAGTTATATTGCTTTCATTAACACATTCAATATTCTGCTTGTGTTGAGTTTTATCATAGATTACACAAATGTTGTGGTATTTCGTGGCTCAGGGGCCCCTTCAGGTCCCCTCGCCTCGTCTAGTCGCTGTCCGATTTGCCCTCCTTGGCCGTAGAGTGGTTGTACAATCCCTGAGCCCTGAGATGCAACGCCAGAGAATTTTTATTCGCCGAGGATTTTTTGATTTTGGCTCGTTTGTTCTGAAACCAGATCTTAATCTGAGACTCATTGAGGCCAAGTTCCTGCGCCAGACTCTGCCTCCGCTGCTCTGTCAGGTAGCGATTGCCCTGAAACTCCGTTTTTAGCCGCTGTAACTGCTCCGTGGTGAAGGCCGTCCGGGGCCGCTTGTCCTCTTGACTCGGTGTGGGTGTCTTCTTTGGTTTGCGGGATCTGGGCCCTTGGGTGGAAGCCAAGACAAAGCTTTGTTCAGTCATTAGTTATTCAAGCGTTTACAAATTTTTACAAATCTATAAAAAATATTTTTGCTTCCAAAAAAACCGTGTCTGCAAGTCAAATCATGATGTGTACAAATTATGTGCGTCTGGATGAGGGAGGACTTGTCAGGATATTATTTCTATTAACAACAGAATAACTATTAATCCCTTTTCATTTATATTCGTGTTTTACAAATACACTTCCATTGTTTGGTGACTTTAGAGTGAATCCATAAGGTCTTATATAACTTATCTAATTAATAGAAATCCGGTCAGATGCTGTGTAAAAACCAAAAAGATAACTGAAAAATAAAGGCTTTCGTTTACAGTTATTACTTTCGGCTCACTTTAATCTCAAACTAATCCCAGATTGATAAATCCTCACGTTTAATTCCGACAATAACCAGGAATTTAACTGAGGGTTTTCCATCGCCTGCCTCCCAAACAAGGACCTCAGCAGGCTTTATGGTGACTGACATCCTCCAAATCCACGTCCACAGCAGCACAGTTTAAGAATGGGAGGGGGCGGATGCAGGTGGGGGGTGGGGTTAATATCTGATGGAGGATGGGAAGAGTTCCGCGCCTCTTTCCCCCAGTTTCTATAGAAACTGTTTTAAAAAGTAGGCTCCTAAAATAAGCTAAAACTATGTTGTTTCTATTATATCATTAACATATTAACAAATGCAGAGCAGCTTCTAAAAGTTTAATTAAAATAACCATCAGAGTTTCATACCATCCGTTATGCTCTATCAAATTGAAGGGATGTCTGTGGTTCTAGAACAATGGAATTAATTAAAAAAAAAACCCTGAAATAATCGAATTATTATAAGTATTAAATATATACAACTGCAAAGTCTTTAGATTTTTCTGACAGGCTCTTTGTAGTCACCTCCAGAGGATCATGCCTTGACCTCAATGGAAACTTTTGTATATCTGTAAAACACTTACATGATCATGTCTTGCAGATTGTTTTCTTTTCATGATTAATACTACATGTGAGAATATTTTTCTACGTGTGGCTTGAGGTCATTTTCCTCATTGTTTAATGCTCATTTCATTTTTAAACCCTAACAAAGGAAAAGGCGAAGTGCATTCTGCCCACTCTATCAAAATAACCGCAGCTCAAACACAAGCATCCACCCTCCTTAAAAAATGATTTTAAAAAAAACGACCCGGAATTTATATATGTATGTATAAAATATAGGGTGCTATAATAAAACAGCACGGATCACACAGAAGAATCGAAGGCGACCGAAAGGCTTAGGTATCATGAATGGCAAAATGCTTTAAAAATCTGTTATTAATCACTACCTGGTAAAATTTCAATATTTTTATTTGTAGCTTCGAAAAAGACCACAATTGTTCGATATTATGCGTCGAATTTCTCAGTTTTAGGACCCACAACCATCACTTTTTATCCTCCATTGTCAAAAAATATGATAATGAGATATCAACAAAGAATACTGGGGGGAATGGTGTTCAACTTGAGTTTGCTTCACTTCTTTGTTTTTAAATATTTTTGGGATGCGTATTTTTCTTCAATGTCAGGTTTCGTTGAAAGAATGTATTTTTTTTTCTCCACGTAATGTTATTTCAAATCAAAATAACATCTGAATTTAGCCAAACCAACTCGAACATGTGCAAAATATATTTGCATCCATTCCAGTGATCTCAATGGGATTCTTTCAGTTATGGAACGCGAATAATGACGAATAATGACGTTAATATTGGAATAAAATGTTATGGCGGTTCCAAAAATTGCTTCATAAATTGTTACTATTGATTTATCCATTAATTAAATCGGAAATGGAGCTGCGCGCTCTGAGAGAATGATGTCCATCTTATGAGTAAAAATGATTAGAGATGATAATGATTCTGAAAAGAATCTGAAAGACTGTGTGTGAGTCCATTCATTCATTCATTCATTCATTCATTCATTCATTCATTCATTCATTCATTCATTCATTCATTCATTCATCATATCAAATCATTTTCCACACACCTGATGACGGACGGTCCGAGTAGCGGGTACAATAAACCCAGGCTGGCCACAGCATTGGCTTGGGCGCAGGGGCCGAACTGGGTTGGGGGCCACGACCCCCTCGGCTCTTATCAGCCACTTCACCGTCCGTCACGTCTCCTGGATGCCGGTCGTCAGTCGCTCCTCTCTCCTCATCGCCGCCCGCTCCTCCCTGCTGCAGTTGGACAGTGGTGGAGGACTTTCTCCCCGAGCGCTCCTCTCTTTGGAGGATGACTTTCAGGCGGCCTCCCTCCGGGACTAAAGTTTCTGTTTCTCTCATAAGTCCGAAGTCTGGCCTTAAAATATTGTCTATGTAAAAGTTGGTGATCCGGTGGGAATGCTGGCTGGCGGGTTGCTGGAGCAGAGGACGCATGGCCCCGTTGGGCTCCTCGTCGGGGTCGTCCGGGTGGTCCGGGTCTCGTCGAGCATTTTCTTCCATAATGATGATGGCTGGTCACCACAGAAGCTCACTTTGCTCCTCTCCACAATGAAAGCTTTCTGAGTCTTGTGGCGTCCTGGTTGTGTCAGTTAAAAACCTGCAATCCTTTTTTTTATTTTTATTTTTTTAGAAAAAAAGAAAGAAAAAAATCAAGTCCTTTCTGCAGGATTATTTTCTTTTATGTGTGTGGAAATAACTCTTATTTCGAAATCACGTGCTTTAGCTTCAACTTTAAAGCGTTCTCAACTGGAATAAAACAAACAAAAACCCTTCCATTTAACTACAGGCTGAGAAAAAAGTAAAAAAATAATGCAATCTATTAAAATTTTTGAGGTTCTGGTCTATTGATGCGCTCAGTCGTACTAAACTCCCACAAAAAGACAAAGCTCAACTACTTTGGTTGCAGATTTTGGTTCTCATTTCTGATTGGATACTAGATGCTATGGTGACGTTTTCTACGGGCTACACGGACACGTGCCTTGGACCAATAGAAATGGATTACTGGCGTCACATGAGGTTCCATCGCTTGGTTATGATGCGTTCACGTTACATTAGAAAGACCCTGTAATATTCGAAAGGCTAAATTTAATTTTGCAAGCAATTTTCAGCCAAATAATAGTTCTGCTGCAGGGCTATTCTGAAGCTGCAGTTGGATTAATTTACATCTCGTGTTTTACACCATAATTTACACCAAACAAGGATAAGATTACATAAAATAAACCTATAAACCTCAGTTATCTCCAAATTAGTGGAAATGTTAATATTTTATACAGTTGTTTTAATTGCAAGAATCAGAATCAGAATCAGATTAAGTTTTACCTTAGAGTCCGTTTCCTCATTAAAGGCAAGAACCTGCAGGTTAAAATAGGGAACTATACTAAATTCTGGATTTACCTCCAAGTCAGCGGTCCACATATTTCCAAAAAGTCATTTTTGCATGAGGGGCAAACTGTTTGGTGACCTCACACATTTTGAAAAATTTATAGAATTTTTTCTGGAGGGTTTGTGGTGACCCAATCAACAAACAAACGTATTAGTTTGTTTGATTAGTTAGTTTGTAGACCCTAACAGACCAGATGACTGGTCAACTTGCATCTGAATGCACACGAGTGAACGTGGACTTGAACACATCGTAAATCACACGTATGAAGCCGAGGGAATTGCATCCATGCAACCTCTCGTCTGCAAACTGTTTAAAATGAGAACTGTTGACTCTGTGTCCAAAACAGTCTCAAAACAGTCCAAAAATTAAACTGGATTTGTGACTTTTTTCGTATATAAATGTTTGTTTGTTTGTTTTTAATCGAAAAGAGACTAAAAGAATCCTGAAAACCCCGTAGAGAGGACCCACGCACAAAAAGGAGGAAGGAGCACGACCCACTGCCCTTTAATGATTTTGTAAAGTGAATGGTGTGATAGTTTCAATCAAATCAAATCAAATCAAATCAAATAAACAGGTGTTTGATTGATCTGGACTGCTAATACAAAACATGATGACAACCTAATGGCTAAACACAACTAATAATATATTGTCTTGTCTTCAAGAAAATGAATGAATGAATGCATGAATGAATAAACAAATGAATAAATGAAATAATGCATGAATGAATGCACAAATGCACAAATGAATGAATGAATGAATGAATGAATGACAAGCTAAAGTTATGCTGCGTTTTATATGTCTTTCCATTCACTCCATAGTTCCAACAGATTTCCTAACTCATCCATGTTGTGCATGTTTGTGAAACGAGTCATTTGGAGATCCTTTCAAGTGTATAAACAAAGTGAAGAACATCATCTTAAAGATTACAGTAATTATTATTGCATTATTATAAAGCTTGAAGTAAATATTCTATCAGACTTTAACGGATGGACATTTCCTCTGTACTGATCCCAGAGTACACACCACTCATCCAACGTGTGAAACCCACAGTGAGAACAATAAAAGTGTGGCGGACTCTGTGCTGCAGGACCAGTTCAAGTACACAGATCGGAATGTTTTCTACGGATGGACAGGCCTACAGTACAGCCAGGGCTGGCCTGAAACAGGGTATCAAGCACAGCTACAAGCTGAAGGTTCTAGCCTCACTTCCTGCCGTGGAGGACGTCTACAGGAAGCGTTGTCTCAGGAGAGCATCACACATCATAAAAGACTCCTTCCATCTGTTTGCCCTCCTGCCCTCTGGGAGGCACTACAGGAGCCTCCAGACAAAACCACCAGGTTGAGGAGCAGCTTTTTCCCTACAGCTGTCTCCCTGTTAAACTCTGACCCCCATCTCCCTCACGCGGCTAACTCACACACACTAACCCCCCCACCCCTACATACCCCCATCCCTGACAAAGTGAACTGGAATTGTCACTGCACTGTTAACTTTATCATGTACATACTGTTAAGTATATCATTGTAAACATACTGTATAATCACAGCTGTTTCTGTTCATACTGTTTAGTCATTCATACTATACAGTATATAGTCATAGTCTGCCTATAGCCTTAAAATATTCACCAAAATAGATATACCTCCCATACTCTGCATTATGTATATCATTATGTATATACTGATATGTTTATTTAGTCACCGCTTTAGCCCTTCTGGTTAGGTATAATCTGCATTTTGTTGCTTTATATCTGTGACATGCAGCGACAATAAAGTTGAATATAATTGAATCTAATCTCATTTCAACACACCGTCCAACAGCATTTCTGATCACACCATATCTCAACCTTTAGGATGAGATGCAGCCATTGTGAGTCTTTGAAAGCTTATGCATTGTGTTTGTGCCCACATGTGAGTCGAGCCAGGACACAAAGCTTGAGGTCAAACAGGACCAGGAGCTTCCTGTCAGCTTCACAAAACCTTAAGGAGGAGAGGGAAGAAGGCTACCTCTGGTCATTATTAGTTCTTCCTGTCTGTTGTCTGGGGTTGGGGAAATTAATGCATGGACTCACAATGATGACACTCGCAGGATTTCAAAATGTTGGTTCAACTTTTACCCCCCCCCTCTTTTTTTTTAAAGAAGATAGACAAGTAAAGCTAATAGAAATAACTATTTTTTGATTGCCGCTACAGGAGGCATGAGTTGATAAAATATAAACACATTTTTACAGACTAGTGACATTTTGACAGACTAGTCAATAATCTTTTCATGAAGCCTGTCAATCAAATAGATATAAATCTGAATCATATCATTACAAGAGAAAAACATTTTACAACTAGATGAGCCCTGAGTAGAGGGGATACCTTTGCTAGCACCTAACAAAAATAAATAAATTGACGTTCCAGTCTTCATATAGTCAGTATTATTAATTAAATGATCTGGCTGACAGCCTTAAGAGAAAAAAATTGATCTGTTCCTTGTTCAAAAATGTAAAAAAAAAAAAAAGCAACAACAAAAAACAAAAATATAAACAAGCAAACAATCCTGTGAAGATCAAAATGAGAATGAATAAAATTAAAAAAAATTATAAGTCTACTTTATTATGGTCCATTATTATTTTATCATTACATCCTAACAATTTCAGTATGTGTTAACACATTAAAAAACTACTTGCGATTTTGAGGTCAAAATATCAATTTACTTTTTTTTCAATGTAGAAATGTGAATGAATAAATGAATGAATGAATAAATGAATGAATGAATAAATGAATGAATGAATGAATGAATGAATGAATGAACGAATGAATGAATGTAGAAATGATGTGATGTCTCACGCCAAATTTCGACAGTTGTTGGCGAAATTTTGAGGTGATGCTGGGCAACTGTATTAATAAATGTGTTTTCCACACAGAATCATGTGACTGTTGCCACTTTCACCAGCTTCAGACACACCTGGATGTGGACAAACAAATAACTCTCAATGTCACAAATGTTCGCAGTTGCACCCCAACATGAAATAAAATGTCATTCAATAAAAGATGAAGGCAAATTTGTGATTTAAAAACAAATTGACTAAAAAAGTAAATAAAAATTATGAGAAGTAAGAAAGATGCTGCGATAAAGGAGCTCCTCAGACTCACTTTACTTTTTGTTGAAACATGGTAGCTGAGGAAATAGACGCCACTGACAACACACATGAATGATATATTTGTCAGCGACTCTCCTTGAAACGGTCGATCCAGGTCTGACAAAATCACTCTGTAGGACAATTACACAAACATTTTTACTCCATATTTAGTTATTACTGTTTTTGGTTGTTTGTTGTTGTGCCCTAGTTCAATAATTCTGGACCATGTTCTTGTGTCTCCATCTCAAATTTCATTTTGTTTTTCTCATGGTTTTTGTGGTTGATATGCTTCATGTTTTTTTAATATTTACAGGGTTTTAACATAAGTTATTTTTGCTATTCCACCAAAAGAAATTCACATTGCAGCTGTGACAGCATTTTACCTTTCTTATTTGTTCTAGGAGGTGTACAAATATTATCAAGACAGGGTCACTTGAGTGATGATACTTTTATGGCTTATTGTTATATGAATTCATTCCATTAGGGATGAGCTGCTGAAGCCTCATGAAGCATCCACAGGGTTCATCTGATTGTGCAGGAAACTGAACCAAACAGTGCCATCTGGTGGAGCACTGCAAGTATATCATCTGCTTCAACCAGCCTCCTTCAACCAGAACTACTATCCACTGTACCTTGAAACCTCTATGTTCCACAATGGAAAATGGTTCCACATCCATTACAATCATATCCACCAATGTAGCATTAGGCTTTTGGTTCCTTGACACTGCCAAAAAAACCCCCCAGCATTTCAAGAAAATCAACGCAAAGCAAACTTCTAAAACGTGGAATTCAATCTCATAACCTTTGCATCCAAAGGACATTATGTTAATTATTTAGCTATCAGCTACGTGGCTAGTTCACCCACCATCCACATGATATAATAAATAATTACCGGGAGGAGGAAGATTGAAAGTTTATTATCTGAAGTGTTTCAACATGATGTTGTCACATCATGGAGGAGGTGTTTACACGTGTCATCGTGAAACACTAATTCACTGTGATAATTGTGATAATTCACTCTGAGAAGTGGAAAGTCATTCTGGTTGTCTGGTCCCACTCCAACTGTCATCGCCTCTATCTATCACCCCCCCTAACCTGAATCTTAATTTTTTAAATGACTTTGCTGCTTTCCTCACTCATCTACCCTCCAGCTCACCACACATAATATGGGTATGGGTGATTTTAATGGGGGTGGCACTAGCTCAGTCCATTAGGTCTGGGGCTGGGCACCAGGGGGTGGCCAGCTAAAGGCCCATGTGGACCAAAAAGCTCAGTGTGGCTTATAGGACCTACCATTAACCAAAAAAGAAAAAGAAAAAAAGAATTGCAGTAGTCCTGTTAAATGCTTATTTTTCATGATTAAATGCAAACAAAAAAACACCCCCCCCTTTATTTTTTAACAAATCGCACCCTTTTAAAATGAAATACATACATTGATACCAACAACAATAGTCAAACTCTGTCCAACTGGAGGAGACAAATTGTCCGGATCATTGCTTCCTTATCCGATTTTATAATTTATGTAATTTTTATGTGATTTTGTTGAATTGCTCTGTCATTATGACGTCCTGGAAGAGGGATCCCTTCACTGAGGTTCTTCCTAAGGTTTCTTCCATTTTTCTCTCTTGTTTTTTGTTGTTGTTGTTTTTTTTCCGGGGGTGATATCCTCCGGTTATCTGACTCAAGTTAACTTAACAATTGCAATCATGCTAAATGGTCACAAAATGCTGTTTGCCAACTCAGTAAGTCAAGCCTGTTTCACAATGTAGTTGTGAGTGTCAAAAACATGGACAGGTCCATCAGCAGTAGCAATAGCTGCAGTGACAAACTTCACAAATGAGGAGCAGACAATAATTCTATGTCAATATAAAGGCCATTGCATAAAAGAGGAGGAGGTCTTCACCTTCAACAGACTCCCAGTAGGTTAAATTTCTAGAACTCGCCATCAGTAGTTCACAACTAAAGAAAGTTCTTGGCTGAGAATGATTCCTATAAAGAGATCTACAATATCCCCCAAAAGATACTCCAACCAATAACCACAATAATAGCTGAATATGACAAATTAAATATTAAGTTAAATATACCCTGTGAGATATGTGTCCACAGAATTGCATTACCCTGTATAGTCTAATCTCAGGTGAATAAATATTTTAAAAAACTAATATATATTTGTATGTGTGATTGCTGATCTAATGATGATCTGATGATCTGCTTTTGCAGCGATTGCAGCATGCAGGCGATAATGGAGTTACTATAGTTTATCTGGAGTTTCAAGGCTAAGCTGATTGAACATTTGATTGCAGGGAAGTGTTTGTTCTTCAAGGCTTGCTGATTATCTTGTAATTTGCTCTCTTCACCTTTCTTTATCTCACTTCCTTTGTTTCTCTGACTGCTGGCCTTCATCTACTCTACACTACTTAGAGTTAATCCCAGGTGAAGGTTATACCTGCCAGCTGACCTGCCAAAAGGAGTGGTTGTTGAATGGCCAGCAGATAACATCCAAATATTCGGAATTTATGAGCCTAAAAAATCTAAACTACCCTGGCTGTAGCCTATCCAAGCTGAGTTTAGGTAGGAGGTGGGATACACACTGTCACAAGTTTGTCACAAATTTGGTCACTCTGACCTGGTTGATGTCAGTGCTTGTATTTTTGGCTCCTGGCCACAGTGAAGTTAATGTTATGTTGTATAACATTATACAACATAACACAATGGAAAAATAGTGTTTGCATCCGGCCCTCCTATTTTTTTTTTTAATTGCTTGCCTGGCTTGTAGACTTGTTCGGATAATTATTTTATCATCCATAACATTCCTGATCTTCATTTGAGTCCATGGTGAATAAATTACTTGGTAATACAGTACCTACATTAAATGATTCTAAGTCCAGCCAGACTGACTGGATCACTATTATTATCACTACTGGGGTGGCAGTAACGGCAGTACCTCAGTCCACTAAGTCTTGGGCTGGGAACCGGAGTGTTGCTGGTTCAAGACCGATGTGGCCCAAACATTTAGGAGTGTGAAATGGCAATTGGAGAGACTCCAGTTCACCTCCAGAGCACTGCCAAGGTGCCCTTGAGCAAGGAACTGTCCCCCCAACAGCCTGCTCCTTGGGCACGCCTCAAAGGACCTGCCCACTGCTCTACCCCATCTCCCTCTCTCTATTTGCATGCCTACAGGCCACCTTGTGTGTGTGCAGGGACCATACACACATCTGTGTGACAATAGAAAAATACAAGAGTGGATAAAATCATTTTCTTCTTCTTTTATTAATCTAATTTGCTACGTAGCAAAGCTGTGCAGGAAGCTGATAACCTCTAATATTGGGAAAGTCTTCAGACGTCAAACATTCACTGCCAAAGATGTCTACAGACATCAGTTATGACAGAAACCCTGCAGAATGTAAAACACTATTCAAGTTTATGAAAAGGGTGTCAACTCCTTCCTTCTTGAGGAAGAAGAGTTTTCATCTTTTCACCAGGTGGTGAATGCCCTGTACATTCAAAGTACAGAGCTTTAATATTAGGGAGGTTCATTAGTAAGTATAATAAACAGAATAGCTGTCCGTCGGTACTGGAATCTGTGTAATATTACCCAACCTGTGAATAAAACTCAGTTAGGCCCCTTCCTGGGCCATACCAAATGTCATGGGGGTGGTTAGGACTCAAATGCAGTACACCAGGGGAGAACTCTGCATTCATATCAGAAAACTCCTACAATAGGTTGCCAGAAGATCAGAAAAGATCAGAAAAGGAACGGACAAATCTGTAAATTTTCAGGAAAAAACCTTAAAAGTAGGATGATTTACTGACAATCTGTCAGCGAACTGAGGCCTGAGCTGAGCTTTAGTAGGTGGAGTTTGATTGGAGATGGAAAGCAGGTGGATGTAGCTACACAGGTGACAGGAATGAGTGGATTGAGAGGAAATAAATTCAGGATACAGTGGAAAGGGGGGGGACTGGAACTGGGATCATTACACCAAACCCTTCAAACATAGGAACAAAAGACAGTGTATGCTGCACCTAATGCTTGAAGCAAACACACTTTATCTTACCTGGCACAATATAGATAATTTGTAATTGAATATCTAAATAATATTAATAATAATAAAATATAAACTAAGGTTTGTTTTTTTTAATTTTTTTTACCACCATGCATATTTTTTTCTTTTACATTTTAAATGTTTGGTAGAGACACTTGACTGTTGCCGTTATTTTAAGCATCCAAATATTGCATAGTGGTTTATAACACAGTCATCGTGACGTGATAAAGTCAGAATCCAAATGATGGTGTAATGTAAAAAACAATGTACTACTTTATTACAGGACACATATTGTGAAATTATCACATCATGAAACAATAAGAATACATCTGCATGAATCACTTTTGTAACGATCAGTCATTTTCTGTGAATCACACTCCTGCTGGCTCCAATTTTTGTGCTCTGTGAGAAACACAAGCATTAACTGTAGAAGAAGACTGGACTCATTAAGAGTTCATGATGTCATCACCTCAGGCACAACGCACATTGTGTTTCTCTGTAGCAGAGGAATGTCAGCAAGTGTGAAACTCAGGGCCAGTTGGTTTGTGTAGCACAATCTGAATCTGGTTTATTGTCAATCGGGCTTACACATGGAATTGGTGTACCTGTTACTAAGTTTCAGGTGCTGAAGGCATCCTTTGTAATTTTAACAGTTATCTTGCATTGGATAGCAAAGATAACAAAGAGAAAAATCTAGTTTCATAATTAAATAATATGAAAGTAAAGGTCAGATTCCTTATTTTGAAAATATTAAATTGGCAATGCCCATGCGATTATCAATTAATGCCGCACACTTCCACTATAGTGCAAAAATATAAGCCATAATGCCAGATTTCTGAAAAGTAGTCCTTAAACCAATGGCTGAAGTCATTGTGACACAACTGAGCCTGAGGGAAACATGAATATGCAAACTGCAGACGAACAGTGAAGCAGCTGGTGATGCCATAACGCCATAATCAGTTACGGACATTACAAAAATGCTTTTAATGCATACATACAGGAAATATTTCTACTCTTGTGTGCTTTAGCAACAAAAAAGGACAATTGTGTCCCCAGAGAACGATTTTTATTTCCGCACTATAAGGCGCACCTTCAATGAATGGCCTATTTTAAACCTTTAAAAAAAAAAAAAAGTTGCACAGGATTATAAGGTGCATCTGATTATCAGGTGCACCTTCAATGAATGGCCTATTTCGAAACTTTTTTCACAAATAAGGCCCACTGGATTATAAGGTGCACCGTCGGTTTTTGAGAAAATTAAAAAGCTTTTAGATGCACCTTATAGTGCACCTAAAATACTGTACTTCTACAGTCCTGAGCTTTTCAATATACACATTCCAATCCAAACACACACAAACATACACACACACACACACACACACACACACACACACACACACACACACACACACACACACACATACACACAAAAGCACAGCCGGGACCTTGAATCTATTTACCAACCATTATAAAACAGTCAATCAGTTAGTATTGTCCATGGACTCCAGTCAAGGTCATCACACACACAACATGCGCAACCTCCCTTTCCTCGAAAGGTTCTATGAGCAAAACAGACTACATTTTATTACTTTATACATCTTAATATTCCAATAAAATTCCAAAATATTCAAATACATAAGAATTCGACCACAGAAATCTGAATGACATGGTGTTTGACTTCAACAGATACGGTTTTCTTGGTGAGTTGACATGACATTTTCCATAGAGAAGACTAAATTTAAAAAAACATACAAAAAAATGATCTTGCAATGCAATCAGCAGGTGTCTAACAAATTATTATAGCAATTAAGGCTGATGATACCATCCCCTGAGTCTTCCCTTGGACCCACCCTGTGGGACAAAGCAGGTATAAAAACCTGTCCCTATCTATGTGTCATCACTCTCAGCTTAACCAGCACAGCTGACTGGATGCTTTCACATTTGTTAGTGACAAGCATTGTTACTGTGTATTCATAGTCTGTGTGGGCAAACGTTTAACACACATTCTTCTCTTTAGGACTGTTGGTTTGAATGAAGCAGGCAGTACTTAGACAATCACAGTTCCTCTCAGTGTGACCTGTGTAGAAAAATCAGAAGCATTCAGGGAATCTGCTGCTGGTGTGAATCTCCTCTCATAGCTGTCAACACCAACATCATGATGATTAGCATTGCTCTGATTTGGGCGGTAGTGGCAGGATTCTGCTGTCTCTTATGGCTTGCTGTGGGGATACGACGCAGGTAAGGCCTTTCTTTTAGCTTAACCTCCAGTATTTCACCTATATAGTGTGTCTAATAGGTGTCTTTTGTGTTCTAGAATGACGTTTTGTACAGTGACACACTCTCAGTGACACACAGTAGTTTTTTCCAACCAACAGGTACATGTGCATGACTCACAAAGGAACATTACTGAATGACATAAGTATGCTTGCAGTATGCGCTAATCAAACAAAACCTTGTCATTAAAAAGGTTGGACTCCTTCTGGTATGTTGCTGATTCACCATCACCAACGTATTACCTGTTTACGTTGCTGTTTTTGCTGAGCTGCTTCTACTCAACCCGAAGCTGTGAATTCACTGGTCATTCTGAGAGTAGATATATTTGATTTTGAACATGTAATAATCAAAACAGGAAGATAATAAAATAAATTCAAAGGATACCCAAACTTTTCTTTGTATGTAATTAACTTAAAAAACAACAGTTTTAAGAACACAGCTTTCTTGTGGCAAAGATTAATTCATTCATTTTCTGCAACCCCTTACTCTGGGTTCCCAGAGCCTCTCAGCTGATTTTGAGTGAGAGGCAGGATACACCTCAGGCAAGTTGCAAGTTCAACACATGGCAGAGTAGAAAGAGAAATAATAGAACATAAAGATAACTAAAACTGAAAAGGAAGACCATGTATATTCCACTACTAATGGGATTAGAACCCAGGACCTTCTTTCTGTGAGACAGAACAGATTGAACAGTCTGTGCATGCAAAATAATGTACTTGTAGTTGCCATGACTGTGCATGGTAGGCTAAAGACACACATGGCAGAGAATAGTGCCGACAACATTCTGGCACATAAAAGGATTGCAAATTCATCATTGTAGATGCTACAGATAGCTAGAGCCAACTTCTAGGCTTGTATGACCAGATATAATTAAACAGATGAGACAAAAACCAAAGACCAAGGGCTGGAAATGAACTACTATTATGTTTGTATAGGTTGTTTCTATCCTGTTTCTGGCTCAATCCTATTTAATGCTATTTACATTTCAAATATATTTTCCATTGTAGGAACCTGTATTTTTTTTATTTATATTGTTACAAAATCTATGTTGGCATTGCATGTGTTGCCACTTATAACAAACAAACAAAACAAACAAACAACAAATGATGATGTCAATCAGTCACCAAGTGCTTTATTAGTAAAATTTAACACTGTTCCACCTACACAACTTCTATAAAGCATTACTTTAACTTGAACATCTACAGTCCCATAAGCCTTTGTGGTTCTAAATTAGAAATGCCACCAATCACAGTGAACGATAATTCTCGTGATGATATGTCTAGACTGCCCTGCAGTTACAAGCAAAGGATGATGCAGTGTTCTGTATTTTATGTAAAGAAAGGCATACCTATGCTGTCCATGTAATCAGTGAGTCCTTACACAAGAACTCTTTGACTCCTTTAGATTATTTCAGATTGTCACTAAATCTTCATCTCTTATCTCTGTTTCCTGGCAATGCTTATAGACAACCTGGTGAGCCTGCTATTGAGAATGGCCTCATGCCCTATTTGGGTTGTGCTTTGCAGTTTGGGGCAAACCCTCTCCAGTTCCTTCGGAGTCGCCATAAAAAGTATGGCCATATTTTCACCTGCAAGATTGCAGGGAAGTACATCCACTTCCTGTGTGACCCCTTCTCGTACCATTCAGTCATCAGACAGGGGAGACACCTGGATTGGAGAAAGTTCCATTTTGCTACATCAGTTAAGGTCAGTCAATGTGTTTTTGTCTGTTATTATTCATACTATATTCTTAAAGGATATCTTCATTTTTGATTAAAAAAAGAAATCCTATTCCCCTCTTCTCACTAGGCTTTTGGTCATGACAGCTTCGACCCTCGCCACGGTTATACCACAGAGAACCTACACCAAACCTTTCTGAAGACACTGCAGGGTGATGCTTTACCATCCTTGATAGAGACCATGATGGGCCACCTCCAGGATGTCATGCTGAGGTCAGACACCGTCAGCCCCAGCAAAGACCACTGGGAGGTGGATGGCATCTTTGCTTTCTGTTACAAGGTCAGTAATTTGACTTCTTAGGGAGAATCACATAGATTTAAGGCATAGGAGGATGTTTTCAATGAGTCTAAATCTCATTAAATTTACATTAAAAACATTTGACATTTATATTTACTCTTATAAATTCAGGTCATAACTGCAAATCAGTTAAAATGAACACACGTAACAAGACTTGCACCAGTTTTGCATTTCTTGAGCATCCATACCCAATATAATGAGTCAAATATCCCCTGAAACCCTAACAGGGTTTTTTTTGTTGTTGTTGTTCTGTTGTCAAACAGGTGATGTTTGAGTCTGGCTACTTGACTCTTTTTGGGAAAGAGTTTGGTGAAGATGAGTGCCAAGCTCGACAGGCAGCTCAAAAAGCATTGGTGCTCAATGCTTTAGAGAACTTCAAGGAGTTTGACAAGATTTTCCCAGCCTTGGTGGCTGGCCTTCCCATTCACGTTTTCAAGAGTGCCTATAGTGCCAGAGAGGTTAGTATAATTCTCATACATTTACACATGGAGGATACAATTGAATTAAGGTATGAGAAAACATGTATTTAAATGTTTTTTCTTTATGTTTTTTAAATGTGTAGAAGCTAGCAAAGACCATGAATCCCGAAAATCTGTCCAAGAGGGAGAATGTTTCAGATCTGATTTCTATGAGGATGATCCTGAATGATTCTTTATCAACCTTTAATGATGTGAGCAAAGCCAGGACCCATGTTGCACTCCTCTGGGCTTCACAGGCTAACACTTTACCTGCTACCTTCTGGAGTCTCTTCTATATGATCAGGTTTGATGAGTTCTCATCTTATGTACTGTGTATGCTTTTAGTGCATAAAGCGAGACAATCACAATAGGTGCTTCAACTCACCAGCCAGTAGGAGCTAAGATTTGTATCTGTGAACAAATGCACACAGCTATTACATGCAATCCTTTATTTCTGATGAAATTATTTTCCTCTTGAATGAGAACTAATATTAATATATTAATATTTTAATATTCCAGATATTTATCTGGAATAAAATTCAGACCTCTATGTAAATACTTTAAATGTTCCCCTTGCCTGGACAATTTTATTTTCATATATACATCTTTCTTCTTTGTGCTATTGAAACATTTAGTTCACTGCAGAAAACCTTATCTATTACTGAGAAATTACAGGGAGACGTTGACAAGAGTAATACATAAAAATAAAATATTGTTAATCTTAATTTCCCTCTTCAGGCGTGGTAAATTATTTCCCCGACTTTGGTCACAGATAGCATGGGATCAATGCCACAAGTCTAAAATATGCCACATAAATGAATAATTAAATGTGATCAAATCTCCTTTTATTCGGTCTGCAGAGCCAAACAAGAAACCCTCAATGTTCTATAATGACTTATTTCTGACATCTGAGAATCTACACAGATTATTACTGATGTTTGTCTGTGTTAAGCATGACATCAAGTCGGCTTTTTATTACATTTGGTTATATTTTGTCTTACTCTGGCCCATGGTCCACTCCTGGTTTCTTCCTTATTCAGCTGACAAACAAAACAAAACTAACATATATTCTTGGCAAAGGTGAATACATTCCACCAAAGGAAGTTAGATTTTCACTGCTATTGGAATTAAATAAATGTAGTTGAGAAGCAAATGTGATTTCCAGTCAGTAAATAACAATCACCCTAAGAGTGATAGTATCATACGTCATTAAAATGTTAACATGTCTGTATTCAGGAGTCCAGATGCTATGAAAGCAGCCTGTGAAGAGGTGCAGAGAGTTGTGGGAAATGTATGTATAGAGGGTGACCCTATCAACCGGAGACTAAACCTCACCAGGGATCAGTTGGACAACATGCCAGTTATAGGTAGGACTAGTAATTACTCTTAAATAAAAGTTATTTTTATTACTCTGTTTTATAGTATATTAAATCACAGTAGTTTGTGTACACAATGCATATTTTGTCTTACAATGACGTTCAGAAATCCTTTGAATTCATTTTCTTTCTTAAACCTTTCGTTTATAGATAGCATCATAAAAGAAGCCATGCGGCTGTCAAGTGCTTCGATGAATGTGCGTGTTGCCAAGGAGGACTTCTTGCTTCACCTTGACAACAAAGAAGCTTACCACATAAGAAAAGATGATGTCATTGCCCTATATCCACCTATGCTGCACTACGATCCCGAAATCTATGAAGATCCCTATGTAAGACCACTATGTATTTATCAATAATTTAAAAAACAATTTCCTTTCAGAAAGGACTTGAGTTTGAGTGTTCCATCTAAAAAATCATCTTCTTCTGTCCTTGTCACATAACAGGAGTACAAATACAACCGTTTCCTAGACGACAACGGTCAAGAGAAAACCACTTTTTCGCGCAGTGGCCGGAAGCTGCGTTACTTCTACATGCCCTTTGGCTCGGGCGTCACCAAGTGCCCTGGAAGATTTTTTGCTGTGTATGAGATCAAACAGTTCCTGACTCTGGTGCTGGCCTACTTTGACATTGAACTATTGGATCCTGAAATCAAAGTCCCACCACTTGACCAGTCCCGCGCTGGTCTGGGAATCCTTCAGCCTGTCTATGATGTGGACTTCAGGTACAAGCTGAGATCAAACCACTAGGCTCAGCCAGGCAGAGTGATGGAAGTACGTGTTGTACATAGTGTACAGTATATTTATCAGACCTGATGAAGATGCATTGCTGTATATATACATAGACTGAATTTAATGTTTTTGTTGCTTTAATGTGCTTTGGAATTGTATCGCGCCCAAAAACAGTGCTGGAACCTTCAGTGTATTTGGTAATGTTGAACAGCTGCTTCTGTCAGACCAGGGACAGCAGGCATCCACCATCCTGGGGAAAAAGATAAGAAAAAAGATAAAACAGATTAGACAAGAGAGACTTTATTAATCCCACACTGGGGAAATGTTCTTGTTAAAGCAGCAGCAGAGAAAGGTACTGAATAAAAAGTGTAGGTAGCATAGTAAAAAAGAAAAACATGTACAAAAAAAAAATGTATAATGAAAAAGGTTAAACCTGAAATACAAATATAAATAATACAATGATAATATAGGAATATTTTTAAAAATTGAACAGTGTTGTAAAGCAATCTGACAGCAGTGAGGATGAGTATGTGGCAACGCCCCATCTCACTCTGTCTACTTCTGAAAGTGCTGCTCAGAGCCTCCACATTTCCTCTCTCCATCGTCACTCAGTAGAGTTGGCTAGATGATGATGATGATGATGATGGCGCTGTAGAAGTTAAAGAACAGGATAGTCGCAGAAGCAAATCTGCAAAGAAACTATTTCAACTGTTTTTTCCAGTCTCACTCGACACAGTCCGGACCACCCTTTCTCGTACCAGTCTGTAATTTTCCTGTTGACCTGAATAAGCTTGACGCCACCCAGGATTGCATGTGGGCCTGGGGAATGTTCAGACTTCATGGAAGCAACATCCCCTGAAGTCAGATTAGCGCTGTTAGCAATCCAATTTATTAGGGTCATATTCTATACATGGTTTAAGCCATCTTGCTGAGTCCTGTTGTGTCCTGTGTAAGATAGTAAGAAATGGATCCATGATTGATTTACCATGACCTTGTCAAACAGTCCAAAAAACTGCTAGTACCAAATTACTTGAGTCACTCAGTATCTATAAAAATACACACAACGCTTTACCCTCATTTCTCAAAGAATGACATGTGGATTCATTTTTACTGAGAGGTTGGGGATACTGCTCAGTGGACAACTGCTCCAATCAGTACAATGACTACAGCTGAGTAAAACAAATTCTATTCAGCGTATTTGGGTTCGCCGGGGGCAACATACCCTGACCAATCAATACTAATGTCTAACAAATGTGTTAATGAACGATAAGCGTAATCAGAATTTACTGACTTCACCTTGTATGAGGTGATAGTAGGCTGCAGAAACCTTGGAGTTTGCTCTCCCTTTCCATCTCAATCTCCAGCAATGCTTCCACTTAATGTCTGAATATGTTGACCTTTATTTATCAGGGTGTGACAACCATCTCAGACATGCCGTGTAACAATAAGATAAGTTGAGTGCATTGCTCAAGCATGCTGCCAAAAGAAAAGTGGTAACAATACCAAAATGATGAAAGAATGCTTATTTTTATATGTCAGAGGTCGTTGCTGGATGCATTTCATCTGTCCATACGTCATATTTTACGTCCATCCATCTATCTTCAATGTATATCTATCTGAAAACAGATGTTTTAATAAAATGTGAGTAGATTGAGGGTGAAAAACACCTTCAGAACACTATTTATTTTCATTCCTTGACAATCTATACATCCTTTGCTGCAGGAAAATGCAAAATGTAAAAAGTGTGTGTGTTGACGTGAATGCTCTCTAGATGTTTAATCATCAATTCCTGTATATTTATAACTGTGACTATTAAACTCAATGAAAATATAACAGAAAAGTTATGTTAAAAAAACATAATCGATGTCTGAAATGCTTTGCAAAAAAAGAAAAAAACAAACTGCGTTTGGCTTTACAAATAAATAAAAGGTAAAAGAGAATTAGTGGAAAATATGACCTGAGAAATTTGTTGGTTTGGTTAACTGAAAGTAGGTCACGTATATTTCTGAGAAGATGATACTCTGACAGGGGTCAATTCAGGTTCAGATGTGTGGCTCGGGGCTTGTCACCTAATTCCAATACAGAGGTAAGTTCTTCAGGCAGAAGCACTGCTGTGCTGTGGGATCACCATAGTGTCATCAATAGTGGTCAACCTCCATATGATTATTATAAATGCAAAGCCCTAACATCCTACAGTGGAACTGATTCAGGTAAATCAAACTCCAGGACAAGGAACCATTCACAGAACATCTCAACACAGTGGATCCCAACATCCAGTTGTCAAGGGAAGACAACTTGTCTTTTTGAGATTGTGTCGTGTAGATTGGCGGGGGTGGGACCTAAGTGTAGAAGAAACCTATCCACATGTCTTTTATTTGACTTTTGAAACATCTTCTGAAGAAGTCTCTTGGATATCAGGTGAAACATCTTTAAGAAACTTTCTTAAAGTCCAGTGGATTGATTTAAACAGCTTTGGATACCCATGACCTGGATAATTGAAAATCTACACAGACATTTTCAAGCTTTTCCTGCAAGTCCAGCTGACTTTATTCAACACAGACATCTAGGTCAGGTATACGGTTTATTTTAGCTACTTCATTATTTTAATGCTTGATCACGGTTTTATCTTCATAAAATTTCTCAGTTAACTTCAGCAATAGTTAATATCAAATAGCAAAACATTCAGAGTTCAACATTAAGTGATCAAAGAACTGTTAGTGTCTCCAGGAAGAAATCTAACCCGACCAATATTGGTTCTTACTTACACCTGAGCACCAATCATCCCCAGGGGACCCACTACATCTTTTGGAGAACCCCATCATTAATTCAAAAAACATGAAATAACAGGCAAGTTGTGGGAGAGTTCTCTTACAGGTGGTCTATAGTCTACATTGCCGGTAATCATTTCTAACCTGACCTGAATTGTCTTCAGTCTCCATGTTGGTGAACATCTCCATGAACATTAATACATTGTGGGCTCATTCCTGCTCAAAATTTTGCACAGATGTGGAGAAAAGAAGGATGAAATGCTTCCTATGATTCACAAACAGGAAAGACAGACAGGCCACAAGAAGTCTGACATTAGAACAAACTGATCACTTAGTCTGAGATTTCTGAGTTATTTTTACATGTTGTGAAACCTCGATCTATGTTAATGTTACGTTATACAGATAATTCTCATTGGGTTAAATCATCTTGCCATGTTAGCATAATCAGCCCTATATATAGTCCTGAAGCCTAATTTGGACCTTTGGGTTTTTCACATCATGACCGGCACCGAAAAATTAAATGTTTCATGTATTTTTAAATTGGTGTTAATTTTGAATGTTCAACTGTTTCGAATTTGGGCTCATAGGACCTACCATTAACCTGAAGAAGAAGAATTTAGTTTGTGCAGGATGTACTGTATTTTGATACATGAAATAAATAAATCAATAAAAAAATACCAAGAGATTATTGTTTTATAACATGGCAATTCATGAGTGTGCTTTCATGACCAGCAGATGGCAATGTGGGTTTAGAAATAAAAACCTTATTTTACACACAAATTCTTATTTTGATCATTATTATATGGATAGGGGTTACGATTTGATTCAAATTGTTCCAAAGCTTCTATTACTAGTAACTGTGATATTTGTGAATGTAGGTTAATTTTAGGCTCAAGGTGCTGTAAAAAAAAAAATCTGAGAACCAGTTTAATTACAAGAGTCCAAGGCGAATCATTGCTTTCACTTAAAAAAATATTCCTGCTTAAAAAAAAAATATCCCTATTAGGGGTCAAAACTGTAGAAAGGGTTGGTATGATTCAGTCTCCAGTCAAAATTTAAATGTTTGTTTTGCTTGACCTTTTCCTGATGTTTTCCTGAGGATAATACCTTTGGAATAAGGTACAGTATACTTGTTGAGGTTTATATAATGTGTTCATTGCAAAATTCCATGTCTTGAAATTAGTTCAAAAAGGATGGATGAATGGATGGATGGATGGATGGATGGGTAGATAGATACAATAGATAGATGGACAAATAGATGCAAAGGACACCACGGTGGCCTCAGCAACAACAATGAGTCAGCCTATGGAGGAGGTGGATCACCGTCCTGTGTGTGTGACAACAATAACCACATCAGTGTTACAGCAGCATGGAGCACGTGACCAGCTTCAAATTCATGGAGATCCACCTCTCAACTGGCCTCACCTCGATGACTAACTGCTGATCTGGTCATAAAGACTCACCAGTGCCTCTTTTTGTGAGTACTCTTATGAAATAGCATGATGAACTTCCACCGTTGCACAATCAAGAGCATCCTATCAACCTGTATTACAGCCGGGTAGAAGAACTGCTCTCTGTCGGATCACGGAGAAGACGATTGTAGAATTGTAGAATATGATGAAAACCGCATATTGTTTTTAGGAGCCTGAATTTCTGTTATTTAGACACTTACAGGAAGCGTTGTCTCAGGAGAGCAAGGTTAAAAAAGACTCCTGCCATAGAGCACATGGACTGTTAACCCTCCTCCACTCTCTTGCAGTCACATACAACATGAATGCGGTTCATGTTCTGAAGACAAGCAAAAATATCATGATTGAGGATCCAGAGGTCCAAGAATCTGTACAGTGCAAAACTCTGATAATCCTGGACTGTAAACAGATGAAAAGGAACTCTGGACCATCTAGACTGGTAAACATAATTACATATTACTTTGCCATAGTATATAGTGCCTCTTTTTACGTATGATAGCCATATAATATTTTCTTCATTTTATCACATTTTTTTAATTAAGTAAAATAATAACAAGGACGATCATACATTTATAGCTCATTTCATTGTCTCTGGAGTCCACCTGGTACAGCACTGAGTTTTTGGAATAAACTCTTATTACTCCAAAGACAATAACACATCAAAATCAATGTCAGCAATTAATGGCATCATCCCAAAATTTTCACTTTGCACATCTGTTTTGAAAATTATTGCATATTAACTTTGGATCCATTGTGAGCATTTACAAATTTGACTGATCTGATGCAGGACTTAAAGCAGCTAATACAGTTATTTTAAAACCAATTATACATGCAGGTCTTTGTAATACAGTAGTATCTGATGGTCAATGGTGTTCCTCAGCCTCCTCAGGAGATAGAATCAGTTCATACTCATACTATACTCAGCCTCACTTTTGGTCTTCCAGTTCAGTTTGTTGTTGAGGTCCACTCCCAGGTATCTGTGGTCCTCTGCCTCGGAATACACGGTGGGTTTGTGGGTGTTCTGGAGGTCAGAAGTGAACAAAGTCGAACACGAAGGCAACAGAACAGTCCTTATATCTTTTTATGGTGAATGCATTTTTAAAAAATAAATGGATAAACAGAAATCAAATGCCTTTTCCTGCGTTAAGCCATTGTTCCGTGTTGTTCAGGTTGTGGTGTAGCCTCCGAAGCAGCAGGTGGCGGTATTGCTTTTCAAAGCTGACCGCCTCATGACCCAGGAAGGAAATAGAGCGGAAGTGTTTCATGCCGGGCAGGTTAGGGCGCTTGTCAAAATGATAAAGACGCTAACTCTGTTTTCTAATAATAGTTTGCCTAGATTACGACCTTTTATTGCCTCCCTATCGGTCAGTAACACACACAATGTGGTCGTGCGTTGTAAAGCGTCTTTTACCGGAGCAGCGACGAGGATCCAGCCGACGTTAGACGCCCGAAGGTCGTTACTCAACTTGAACTACAAGGTATTATACTTCCAATATGTTATTGTTGTATAGGATGTCTCGGAACTGTGGATAAACATTACTGGGAATGTTCCAAATAATATTTTTATTTTATTTTATTCGAGGCTTAGCTAAACTTGCTTAAATTACCGGGTGAATGCATTATTGCCGTGTGTGTTTAACTTTTTATTTTCCTTTGTTTGGTGCAGTGGACATGTCCATCCATCCGCTGCGTCTCCGCCAACCATTCTGAGAATGGCAATCTTATTTACACTGGCAACTTGGGGCGTGCTGTCCGAGGTGAGTTACATTCATCGTTTTATATCTGAAGGAATAGTTCATGGGCTGCTTCTAAAAATCACCAGTTTTGTGTCATACAAAGAGTTGCATGTGTTGGCAAGTTGACACACGTCCATGGGATAACCGATGCAGAGCCCCAATTTGAGGAAATGGAGATCTAGTGCTACCATTCGCTTCCAAATTAACCATCCAAGGTTGAAAGCTAAACTGACTGAATATGAGGACAGGGAGAGATTTCTGAATCTAAGCATTTGTGGCTTATCAGAGCATTCTTCAAACAAAGATGCAACATCCTTGTTGAAGAAAGGACTCCCATACGTCCTTCAGACAGACTCTCAGGAGGGTCTGGACCTGGAGCATGGAAACGGGACAACTTCTAGGTCTTTCTAGACTTTTTGTGGAATGCTTTTTGAAATTCCAACCCAAACAGAGGCTGAGGCAACTTGCCATGGAGAGTGAGGAAATGTGTTTGCAGAATACCCAAATGGCTTTAGCCAGGATTTTTCAAGGATAATAATATTGTAAAAATAAGTGCAATACATTATAAAAACATAGAAAGGGTTGGATTTTAACTCCAGCAAGGGCAGTTTCATTTAAATCCAATCAAACATGCAATATCAGTTAATAAGAAAATATGTTTTCACAGCACCGCACTGGCACCTTTTCTGCTGACATTTACTGTTAAGTCATGCAAAAATGTACGTCTGCTTTGTGAAGGAAAATCAATTTACCGTCCCTGTTACATGATGGGTGAAATGATATCGACCTCAGAAAATGTTGCGTTTTTTCTCTGATAAGATATTTTTTAGTTGATTTTTCCTTTTCTATGAATTAGCTGCTAACTGCTACTAGATGCTCTCAAAGTTGCCCGTTTTTAAGCCACCGTTATACGATGTCATCGAAACATCTCAGTTCTAATCTGCCTTTCCATCTCGGGATTGCACAGCACATAACTCAACTGTAACTTGTAGAACTGTGACTGAAAATAAATGACTAAATAAACATGCATTTTGTGTTATTTCATCAAACTGCATATTGGAGTTTTACTGTTTACTGAATAATGCAGCAACTTCATGTTGATGAAGATGTACACAAACTTTTTCTAACCTGTCTCTTGAATCCTGTCTTTCCTCAGGGGTGAAGCTGCTCTCCCTCAGCAGCAGTGCCATTAGCCTGGTGCTCATGTCAAAAGTTGTCCTGTTGACCGATTTCGAAAGTCAGGCCCTACAGATTATTTTTATGGGTGTAGCAAGCTTCTTCTGCTTCCTCATTCCTATCTTCCTACACCTTGTCACCAAGGGCTACATTGTCCGTCTGTACCACAACCCGGACAGCGACAACTACACCGCCATCACATACAGCCTGTTCCTCATTGAGAAAAAGACCATGTTCCACCAGAGCCAAGTCAGGATTCCACCCGTCTCCAAGATGTTCACCACCTTCTATGGTGGCCGCTTGGGGCTACTGGTCAACCCAGACCTGTTCCCCCTCCCACATGACTACAACCACCTGATGGGCTACGATAAGCCCTTCACGTTCGACCAAGGCAGCATTAACAGACCTGATCAACAGGAGTGAGGTAGTGTTAGATGGCTCATACCAACAAATCCAAACTGTGCTCTATGTTCATGAGATATAAATAAATTTAAACTAAATTTCCTGATTTCTTTTTTGGCCAGTATTCCACCATGAGGATACATTATTCCTACACTATCATCAGTAAAATCAAATCCTTTTTTTACTTTTCAAACACAAAGCAGATCCCAATTTTATTTCAGTTATTTTCAACCATTCACAATTTCCTCAGACAAAAGGGCAGTATGATTTGTTAGCAGTAGTGCTCAAAAAACATCTTAACATATTTGGATTATTTTCTGGAAAGGTAGAATATGACCCAAAGAATAATCCTAATATTTTAATGATGATTGAAATCATCTTCCAGGCCTAGAATTCAAAGAAATCAATTTTGGACATTGTGGGACAGATGACTAGATTTGTGTAACTTCATAAAGACCATCAATGATTGTACAAAAAATAATGTCACTATCAGAGTCTGATGTGAAGTTGTATTCTGGATCTGGTGTTCCAGGGTGTTTGAATGTATAGGATCGCACAGTTTACGACTATGAGATAAATAACATAGATCCAGACTGACCTGAGATAGATATACTTTATCCCAAACTGGGAAATTTAGGAAATTTAGATCAGATTGTAAATGATTTTGTGAGGTGTCTCATTTATCTTGTTCTTGATCTAGATCCTAAGAGAAAAAAAAAAGCAAACGGACAAAGAATGACACCAATATGATCCTGACCCTAGGGGAAGGGTCTCACGGTCCACATTGTATACAATGTGGATTAGTTGATCAAGAAAATTTATGAGCTGTTGAGATTTTTTTGTTCACTGAATGACTCACTTGATGTTGCTTTTTCATAAATGTTATTTAACTTGCAAAACTGTTTTCAGTCTCTTTTTTTCGTTAATAAACAAAAAGGGGTTTTTTTTGTCTTAAGTTGTTTGACAAAAGAAGCCAAAGTAGACAAATGTTAAATATGTTCACAGGGTTGCTCCTCCCCAAATTCTCCTTAATAAGTAAAAAGGATTTTAAAGCTAACATTTTCCATGAGTATTCAATAAAATTAAACTGTTAACCATGTGAACCGAATTGAAGTGAAACTGAATGTACAAACCATAAAGAGACTTGCCCGTGGCCAGGTGGGATAGGATCCAGCTGACCTCTGACCCCAAGAAGGATAAAAAAAATAAGTATTTTTTAAATCATGAGACAATAAACAACAGGCCTAGAAGGTTTTTTTTTAGGTTAATGGTAGATCCTGACAACCTAAATTCCGACAAGATGATCATTCATATATATCACAAACTTCAGACACGAAATATTTAAATTTCTGTGCCGGCTACCATGTGTGAAATACATCGAGTGTGAAAAATAATTTCCCTATTGATGGAAAGGAACTTTTTCTTATTTTTTACTCTTCACGAGGTCCTTCACTAATCGCACATCCTTGGTGTGTATATAGTACGTATAATGTGTATGTAAGTATTTATATATTAATATAGTTTCTCAGTATCTGGCAGTTAAGCAATCTTAAAAAGTGTGAGAATTTAAGATTCACCACGTTTCCAGTTCTGGAGGGTCGTAAGATCCACGTAGGCGTCATTATGAAGCACAAAAGCGCATCGTGAGACAGGAGGAGGTCTGGTCTTAGAGGATTTCGTTATTAGAGAATTACGCGTCAGTCCCGTCCTAGTCCGTTGTGCCACTGAAGAACCGCAGCAGCCATGGAGACGCGTCGTTACGCGCCGAGGAGCGCAGCCGCCGTTCAGAGCCGCCTGCAGACGGCAGCTCCAGCCGGCCTCTACGGTGAGTACCGGACCGGTGGACAAGTGTAAACGGACGCCTGAAAACCACGTGTATTTCTAAGGAAATAAACAAAACACAACTACAACTTATGTGACTCAGCTCAGTGCGGGGGTCAAAGCGGGGTCACAGTGCGCTGACCTCAGGAATATGAAATCCTCCGGGTTTTTTTCCTTATTTCTGTTCATTTCTGTTGTGATCAACAGAAGTCAGTACCGTGGACTTATTATTCTGCTCAGCAACAGGATAAAGATTAGCAGAGCATTAGCCTACTGTTCAGCTACAGTGGCTTTATTTTAACCAGGATGTCTGTCACTAGCTTCACTAATAACTCTTTCACTCAAACTTTATTTAAGTGAAAGATTAGATTTCAACACATCAATCTCTAATTCGTTGTATTTATTAAAATAAATATTATTTTCATTATATGGTCTCCAGATTTCCACTCTTATTATACTAAGGGTGCTCACATTTTTTCAGCATTTGAGCTGCTTATAAAATGACCAAATCAAATTTATCTACCGGCTACAAAAGTGCAGAACTATGTATACTGTATGTACATTTTTTTTTGTCATTTCCTGATTCCTCTGATGATTTGCACTGAATGGAATCAGCCAGGGGTGCATGGTCCAGAGAGTGGCTGCTGACGGCCACCCTCAAGCACACTTTCAAATGATCATCATTCATGGTGGAATGGTTTTTGAACCTGATAATCTTAATACAGGAAAAGGCTGACTCACAAAAATAAGTGAATCCGAATAATGCTGTCAAGGAGGCAGCACAGTTCCTCCTGTTGGGGCTCTTTTTCTCTGTCAGTACCAGAACTGTCCATGAGCGCTGGACTTCAGCTGAATGTCAGCTTGCAGTTTCAAAGTCTCATCTTCAACTCCAGGAGAATTCAAGTGAAACAGTGCAGCCAATAGTGTAGTACCAACATTTGAACTCTAAAGTACCTGGCTCAGCTAAGACCCAAATCTTCTTGACTGACATGGAGTTGACTAATTGTGTCATAACTTTGTCATTATGGTATATGTCACCATCTCCATATGCCTCCTCCATTTATCTACTTTAAAGAAGATAACCCACTTAAAGTAGGAATTGCTTGACCATGTATCTTGTCAGCACCTCTCCTGTACCATCCCACCCTCCCTCAGGCCCAATTCAACTGAATCATGTTTCAGTTCTGCTGCTGCCTTTCGGTAACACAATCTAAGATTAATTTGATAAGAAGGAGATAATGTTAATATATTTCTCAAAAAAGGATAAAATAACACATTTTTCCTAAAACTGTCAATGATGACAACATTTCCTTTGTTTTGTTTTTTGGTTCTTTCAGGAGAAAAACACAAGTTTGACCCTTTTTTCAGAGGTCCAGTACTCAGAAGGTAATATTGAATACTCAACTCTTCTGAGGTTACCTGCTCTCCTAAGAGCACTTATCTCTCTCCTCATTTCTCTCCTCCTTTCATCTCTCTATTTCTTCTCTCATTATAACCACAGCTCTGTACTTGTATACTGTGGGTAGTTGACAACTGGAAGGTAGTATTTTTATTTACACAGGTCTCAGTTGCATCATGGCTTGATTGTGTCTCTTAAATGATTGAAATGAATGTTAATGTAATGCAAAGTTACTTATCTGAATATAGTCTTTCCTAAATTATGCCCATGCTAGGCTTACCAGTTCCTGTGTCTTCATTTTGTATTTTAAATTACAGTGGTCCCTAATTATAACATGCTGTTTATTACAAATTGTTATTTTCTGTGGCTTTAGGAGCTGCACTGATGTCATCTGTTGTTGGATTTTTGTCATCGTCATCATCTCATACATAGCTCTTGGAATAGTGGGTGAGTGTATGAGCATACATACGGCCTCACAGCAGCACAAAGGGGTGTTGTGCTAGTGAACCCTCGTCCTAGTGTCCTTGTGCTTGTTCCACATGGAAGCACAGACTAATCGATCTGGTTTACACCAATGCCAAAGAGGCATACAAAATCAGATCACTCCTCCCATTAGGTAGATTGGATCAAAATCAAGTGGATCCGCATCTCACCTACATGAAGAGGCTGCCAGTTACAGCATCAGGGACGGTCCACAGAAGCTGAGGAAATGCTTAAAGAAAAACAGAAAAACAGACACCCAGTCACACTCAAACTATAAGGACAATATATAGTGTCCTGTTCACCTGAGGTGCATGTGTTTGGTGATGTTAGGAAGCTGGAAAACCCACTTTCACCTTGCTATCAAGTCCCCTTTTTTCAGTTTCTCATGGATTTTAGGGACATCTTTATTTCATATGTTTACAGTCTGATGATAAATGTAAAACTTATTTTTTATTCTATTTCATGGGAGTTTCAAACCAGGTCTGAACATAGTCTTCAACATGTTTAACTAATTTTGAAACATATTCCTGTTTCTTTGTTGAATGGTATTTCTGTCTCTCTGTGTTTGTCCAGCCTTGAGACTTGGGGACCCTAAGAAGGTGCTCCATCCGACAGACAGCTATGGACAGTTCTGTGGCCAGAAGGGAACGTCCAATGCGTAAGTTGTTCTTGTCACATTCAAACAACAGTGTTGCTCTAGCAATTACCACAGCAGCCATGAGAACACTTGTACCAACATCTACCATGAGAACATACGTACCAACCGCCGATCTTGGGTCGTCCAATGTTCCCAAGATCGGCAGTTCGACATTAAACTTCAATAGAAAAAACTTTATGGTTTAGACCATTTCTGTTGTCAGACTGAAAAATGGTCAATGATATTACAGTATTTATAACATTAAGTTCCACTAACAATATAATACTGGTCTACTGTAAATGTGTGCACCCTAATGGGAATGAACATCAATGATATTAAACTGAATTATATAATAAAAACCAAATACATTTTCAAATGTGAGTGATGGTCCACTGTGTTTGCATGACATAAATCTTGCAAATCTTGAATTTGAATAGCCTTTTCCCCCAAAATAAATTACTAAACTGGTTACTAAAAATCTGTATTTTTTATTCACTCAGGTATTTTTTGTCTAGTATTAAATTATTTTTTTTAACAATCTGAATACACAACAAGTGAAGAAATCCAGTAGGTCATAAGTGTTTTATCACATGACTGTTCTGTCAGATATGTTGGTGTTTGCCAGCCTAACCTTTTCAACCCACATCATATTTTTCTGTTATTTATTTAAAGTAAGAGTTAATCGAGTATTTGTAATAGCTTTTTCTTCCTCTCAGCATTCAGGCTTTTTTGGATGTGTCTTTTCAAATAAGAATTCATATTTAACCTCAATATGTTTTCCAGGAAGAAACCCACCCTGTTCTATTTCAACATGATGAAGTGTACCAGTCCAGCTACACTCATCAACCTACAGTGTCCCACAATTCAGGTAATCATTTTTACTATTGTTCCCAGGCATTTGTTAGAATAATGTTCAGTGCTCACTATGCTACATATGTGTGCACTCTTGTTGATAAAACATCTAATCACATGCATGTCCAGAACAGTAGAAAATCAATGACCAAACCTGTGTCTGTGTCCATTTCCACCAGATGTGTGTGTCTCAGTGTCCTGACAGGTTTGCCACCTACAGTGAAATGCAGCTTCAATACAAACTGAGCAGGAGTTACTGGGAGTATTACAGGCAGTTCTGTAAACCTGGCTTCAACAACCCTGACAAGGTCCCAGAAGTGATTCATATTTAGTATGTAGTTAGGGTGGAGTCAGAGTCAGATTCAACACACAAATTAAACCATATGTAAAAAGGTTTGGTTTGGTGCTCTAACCTTTTTATCTCTCTCTAGTCGGTGCCTCAGGTTTTACGAGATCAAGACTGTCCCTCCATGATAGTCCCTAGCAAACCATGTAAGGATGGGAAAACTGTCACCATCTTTTATTCACTGTTTAAATGTTAAATGTTCATTCAAGCCTTTATGCTCATGTTTTTCTGGTGTTGATCATCATACTGTTGTGATGTAAAAACCATTTCACGAGAAAAATGTGAGCAGTTTTTATTTTAAGAGTAAGTATGGATTTACATAAGTGCTAGCAGAGTCCTGTCATTTTATATATGCTGTGTTTGTGTCTCAGTTCTCCAGAGATGTCTACCTGACCTCTCCTCTATGAAGGGGACGGTGACTGTAGCTCACAACACCACCTTTAAAGCAGAGTTCCAACATGTTGCCAAGTACTGTATCATCTTCTTTATACACTTCTTTCCCTGTCTATATGATTCTGGGAGGGAACCTACCCCTGAACCTAATCCTAACTCTAACCATAGCAGAAGAGGGAAGGAATTCCCCAAAGGAAATTCCATAGTATTGGAATTTTGAATGTTGCTCTCTTTCTCTCTCCACAAACAATCGCATTCATAGTCAATTAATTTATTCAAAATGTCCTTCCACTATCTATATTGACATTCACTTGTCAACTTATTTTGACATTATGTAAAAAAACAAAAATAACACAACATAAAGGTATTTTAGCTCCAACACGTGGGCTTTTTTGCCCTATCTCCTCTCACTTTCTACTTCTTTTTCTCTCAACCTAAGGCAAATGTTAGTGCAAAAAATTTATTTCAGAAAAGAAATAATGTCAACGTAATTATCCATTGGGATGTAGCAAATGCAGTCGTAGGGTAACATAGCCAACATAATTTTAAAGTAGCCCTCACTTGAATAAAATGCCAAGCATTTGTGGCAAGTAAACGAGTGAAAGAAGAGGCTGTTAATAATACCCAGTACTGGCCTTTTATCACAACAAACCCAATGAAGTGCATCAACCAGCAACTGCCAAATCACATTTGGGTGCGATAGCAAAATAGCCTTATGTCAGTCTGCGTGTTTTTAATGCATTGATATTTTTTCGAACAGATCTTTAGTTTTATGTGGAGTAAAAACAAAATGTCCTTTTTTTGTTTGTGTGTGTAGGCAGTTAAGGAACAGACCAACAGGCAAACTCTAAGAAACAAACAAAATTTCATAAAGGGCCAAGAAACCTGAAGGGTTTGTGACAATCTGGCAAAAAAACTGAGATTTGAGCCGAGTTTAAGTTAGTAGCGCTTGATTAGAGACGGGAAGCAGGTGGATGTGGCAGCACAGGTGACAGGAATGAGTGGATTGAATGAGAACAACACACACACATACCCACACACGCACGCACGCGCATGCATGCACGCACACACACACACACACACACACTGATCATCTGAAAATTTATGAAAGCACAAACTTTTAGAAAATTGAGGCGGTTATTTCAACATGTTAAGTTTTAAAGTAAATGGATAATAAAAGGAAATTCTGTTATCCCCTGTAGCTCTTTTAGCGTAACTGGGTAGTTTGGGGAGTTCTGGTTGTCCTCTGTGGTTGATTTTAACCAGTGTAGTTTATCCTGTTTGGTGTTGGAGAAGTCGACTGCCCAAAAGTTGAATTTGCCTTAGTTTTTCTAAGGTAGAGGTCACCAACTGTTTTGAAAGTATTTTGAGTTGCTTCTGGGGTACTGAGTGATATGAAGAGCTCTTTGCTTGATAGATACTTCCTGATTAACATTAAGTTGCTTGGTTCACCTTTAATAAAAATATTATTATCAATAACAACTATAAATTTATAACACATTTTTACTTTCTGAAGATTGGAGGTTTGATCTCCAATTCTTGCAGCCAACTTGTCTGGTCTGTGTTTCCTCTGTAGGAGTATGGTCAGACTGCTGGACACCAAGCAGCTGGGCATGAAGATAGCAGAGGACTATACCAAATCATGGACCTGGATACTCATGTAATTAGTTCTTAATGCTGTTTGAGTAATTTATCACAGACAGCCAGATTAATTCATTGATTTATCTTATTTCTAGATAATCCTTGAAATGTCTTTTCCCTATGCTACAATAGATGTCTTTTGTCCTATTACCACTATCATGTCATCTATTTATTTTAAGCAGTAACTGGCCCTCATACAGGTTATAAACCTGATGAAGAACATTACCATTGTAAAGAAATGATGTTTTGAAATGTTTTTCCACTGTGTTCCAGAGGTCTGCTGTTTTCCTTGACTGTTACTTTGTTCTTCATCCTACTGCTGAGATTCACCGCTGCATTGATGTTATGGATTCCAATGATTGCCATCATGCTGCTGCTGGCATATGGTGTGTAGTCGCTGCTGAACCTTATTATCCTCAAAGTGATCATAGAAACACAGTGTTTGACCTCCTGTTAGCTTATTCCAATCTTCAAGGATTGCAGTGACCCTGTGAAAGAGAATGTTGATGCTCATGCTTGTTTATGCACACAGGTGTGCTGTACTGTTCCGTGATGTTGTCTCAGCTCAGACACAGACCAGGCGCTGATGTCTCCATTGTAGAAGTTGGCCTGCAGACAGACCTGGAGGTCTACCTACAGCTCAGACAGACGTGGATCGTACTGTGTATGTCTGTTTGTTGGATTTCAAAGCATTGCACCATTGAAGTTGGACCAGTTCATTCCTCATCACTGGGGCAGCTACCTCCTGCTGGCTCATGATAACAATACACTAACAACACCTGACCATGCAATACTTGAAGGGCAATTGCCCTCTATGCTGCATGTCTACTTTATGCCAGGAAGAAAATATCTCCCTAGACATTATTCATGTACTATTTTCAAAATACATTTATACTCCTGTAATTGACTAAATAGAGAATAGTCTCCAATAAAATTAATCCCTAATGATGATGAATGTGATTCAAAATGTAAATCTTTATTGAACCATTCAAAGTGTGGTAAGGATCAATCATTGCTTTGGCCCTCTCTCTGACTGAGCTCCTCTTCAGACTTAATGTAACATCAGTGGAGTCTACAGTGGAGGGAATACATCAGACAAAATCAACAATGACAGCAACATAATTTAATTATATTGTGAAACAAATGAGGATGGAATGATCAATTTATCCAACAGTTGCTGGGGTGACAAGGGACATAAAATGTGTTCATGTGTGAAGTGTTTTTCACAGAACATGAATAAGAAATTCATATTAGGTGAAGAAGAATATATTCCATAATTGTCCTTTGGGAACAGTGTAAATAGATGTTATAGGTCTCAGTAAATGTAAAGCTTCTAATGTAAAGGGTTTTTTAGATGGGTGTAAATGAATGAATCAGTTCTTTGTCATGCACATCAACAGTTCTGCATGTCAACAAACTAATGATAAATAATTTCTTATAATAGGGAGCTGGAATCATTTAAACCCAGATAGAAATCTCTGTGTGGTAAACCACAAACTAATGTGGCCAATCTTTTTATGTTTCTCAGTGGTGATTCTGGGAGTGACAGAAGCTGCGATCTTCTTCATATTGATTTTCTTAAGGAAAAGAGTCAAAGTGGCCATCGCCCTGCTCACAGAAACTAGCAGGTATGAACCCTAAAGTTAAATATCACATGAATTAGACATGATAAATGTGAATGTCATTTGAACATCATTATGTTTGTTCCTCTGTTGAAGAGCCATAGGTCACATCATGCCCACACTCTTCTTTCCAGTCATCACCTTCTTCTCTGTAGCTGTTTGCTTTTCCTACTGGGCGATTACTGCAGTGTATCCTTCAAACTAGCAAACAAGCAGCCAGGAAAAACAGAAATAAGAATATTTACATCTGATTTGATGAGTTATTGTATAAGTTTTATGAAGTAAAAGTCAAGATATTAATTGCAACTTCAGTTTGCACTGTTTGTTCCTTTCTTTACTACAAGTTTTTGTCATGAAAAATTGTCACAATGATTTAAGTTCATATTCTTGAAATTTCTCATTTGTTATCTCATACATACCAGAATATAAAAATATGATATTCTATTTTATTATCTTTCTAACCTGCTTGTTAGATGTGTCTTTAACCAGCTTTGTGACATCAGGTACCTGGCATCCTCCTCTGAACCTGTTTACAAGGTGGTGGCCCCTGATATGAGCTGCCCCTATGCCAACAGCACCTGCAAGCCTGAAGTACAGCACTTTGTCTTCAATATGGGGTTTTTGTTTTTCTATTTCATGAGGTCATGATTTATAGATTATACTAGGTGGTAGTAGGAATATTTCTAAATAATGTGGATCCAAGTGTAAATTACGGCATTTCCTATTGCCACTGGTGTGTGTTATGGCTATAGTAGATAGATAGATAGATAGATAGATAGATAGATAGATAGATAGATAGATAGATAGATAGATAGATAGATAGATAGATAGATAGATAGATAGATAGATAGATAGATAGATAGATAGATAGATAGATAGATAGATAGATAGATAGATAGATAGATAGATAGATAGATAGATAGATAGATAGATAGATAGATAGATAGATAGATAGATAGATAGATAGATAGATAGATAGATAGATAGATAGATAGATAGATAGATAGATAGATAGATAGATAGATAGATAGATAGATAGATAGATAGATAGATAGATAGATAGACAGACAGACAGACTTAATTTATCCCAAACTGGGAAATTTAGGAATTTAGTCAACACCAAAATGACCAACTTCCTGTTGGGTTTAGAGTTTTTTTGTGGATGAAGTGACTTATACAGTATATGTTTATCTAATTTGGTACCTGAATGTTGTACCAGTTGCCTGGCTGTGTTTCGGTGGTGCTAGACATAAGGTATCACAGAAGGAACACGTTGCATTTCACATGAAATGCAGAGACAGAAGTAACTTCATTGACTTGTTGAATGAAAATGCAGAATTAGGAGCACGAGGAAAAGTTAGGAGAAAATAAAACCATTAAAAGTAGGTCAAAACAGAAAATAATTTAGAAATCAAAATGCTGACAGGGAAGAACTGCAAACAAAGTAAGATATACACGCTACACACAACAGGAGATACACACAGAGAGAGAGTATATAATCTGTTGTCTTTATTGTCTCTGTGTCAGCTCTTCAACAGAACATCCATCACCACATCAGAGCTGTGTGAAGGCGCCCAGTGTTTGTTTGCCTTCTATGGAGGGGAGACGTCCTACCACCGCTTCCTGTTCACGCTGCAGCTGTCCAACCTGCTGGTCTTCCTCTGGCTGATACACTTCTGCTTTGCCCTTGAGCAGTGCACCCTGGCTGGGACATTTGCCAGCTATTACTGGGCCAAGAGGAAGCCCCAGGATATCCCACCATATCCACTTTATTCATCATTCAGCAGGGCTCTCAGGTCAGGACATTAGCAAAATGTCAAGCCTGGAAATCTCTCATCCAGAGTTAACGTTGAGACGTGATACAAGTTCTGCCTCCGTCTGGATTCAGGTACCACACAGGGTCTTTAGCGTTTGGGGCTCTGATTCTCTCAGTCATCCAGCTGATCCGGATTGTGCTGGAGTACCTGAGACGGAAAATATATGGTTTTTAACACACACACACACAATTCCTCACTAATACTATAGTAAAAAAAGCTCAATCATGATGACTATGCTGACGCCACACTGTTCTATATGTAGGTATGAACAATAGCCTGAGCAGGTTCATACTGGCCTGTCTGCAGTGCTGCTTCTGGTGTTCAGACAAATGCGCTTGTCACATGACTCGTCACGTTTACATCATGGTGAGTTGGTTAAAGTTCTGCATTTTGCATGAGCAGAATAAACACTGGACATAAAGTGGTAACTGTTTTCTTTGCTCTCCACTAGCTGGCAATCTATGGAAAGAACTTCTGCAGCTCAGCCAGAGACGCTTTCCACCTGCTGATGAGGAATGTGATCAGGTAAGAAGGTTCAGTGTGAGTCTTTTAGAAAAAAGTAAAGCCCTTTACTCCAGGGGCAACACCTCGAGAAAGAGCATTACTGGCCCAAAGTTAGAATATTGTAATTCTATCAATGTTCTTCTGATTCTGTCCACACTCACATGCCTTCAGTTACTACAAAATGTTGCTACTTGCTTTTTGGCAAACAATTATGATATGGATATATGATGCCTATTTTATCATCATTACATTGTCTTTCAGTTCCTTTGAGATTTTAAACTTTTTATGTTCATTTTGAAACGAATAAATGGCCTAGCCCCTGGTTATTTATCAAAGATTTTAACACAGCATGGCAGGGCCCTGTGGGCATCTGACAAACTTTTTTTAAAGGTCCTACACATTGTGGGGTGAGACTAGGTGCTCCCTAGCATTGGAACAAATCACCTCCTGACAGGTGCACTCTCACTAAGACATATACATGTATCTGTTCATTTACACCAGGGTTTAAAGAGCAGAGGAAGTATGACTTGTTGTATCGTCTACCGTTTAAAATTTAATCAAATACAATTTGAGTGGCAGAAAATACAGAGGATATGAGGAAATACCTTCAAATTAAAAGTCCTCACTCTTAACCTCTGTTATTATGACTAGCTTACCTAATCTTTCTCACTCTGTAGGGTTGCAGTTCTGGATAGAGTGACAGACTTTCTGTTGTTTCTGAGCAAAGTACTGATTGCAGGAGGAGTGGGTGAGTTGAAATGGATTTACATTGTCCAATTGAGACTTTACCTGCTATATTATTTATCACCTTTGATAAAACAAGAATGCATCAGATAATGCATACGTGTGTTTCAGGTGTGGCTGCTTTCTTCTCCCTTAACAACAAGATCTACATTATTCAGGAGGAGGTGCCAAGTTTCAACTTCTACTGGGTCCCCCTGCTGGTTAGGCTCGCACACAAGCACACTAAGCACAGTTTCACATAAACAATTAAAAGATTTTTTTAGCTAATCCCTAATTAGACATTACCAGTAGTATTCTGAACATTTATTGCGTTTTTTATTCATGAACTGACAGCACAAACCTGTATCAAAAATTAGAGAAACATCGATCAGTCATAACAAAAAATGTATAATTTGCCAGCGATCCAGAGAAATTTGACATTTGAAAAAGACATTTAAAAACATTTTTAGGTTCCAATTTTTTTCCATCTAGAAGCGCATTTTCTCACAAATAATAAGAACTCTGATTTTGGCAGTTACACTTCAGTTTTTCTAACCTCTGGTTTCTCCACATCAGACAGTGGTGATTGGTGCCTACGGGATTGCTCATGCTTTCTTCAGCGTCTATTCTGTTTGCGTTGATACACTCTTCCTTTGTTTCTGTAAGTATGGGATCGATTTTATTTTCTAATCTGGTTTGGTTAAATTTGGTTTGGTTACCCAAAAGTATCATTGTCCTATCACCTTTTGTGCGAATCCATCCAGGAATTTTGTGCATAATCCTTATAACAAACAAACAAACAAACAATCAGGTAAGCAAATAAACAGGCAGTCAATGTCAACAAATGTGTTATAACATTGGCATTGGATGACATAGGTCGACTCATGCAGGCAACGTGGGTGTCAGTGGTGGGCTGTGCTACTCAGTCCATTTCCTGTTTACATGTTTTCTCAGCGATGCCCTAGAGACACGTCATTCCAGATATTACAGAGTGTCTGTGGTCTTTGCTCCTTCTTCACATGCTATCCTTTGCCCTCTACTCCCCAAACACACTGCATGATCTAAACATTTTCCTCTCACACTTTCACCAATCCATCCATCCATCTGTCCAAAGGTGATGACCTGGAGAGGAATGATGGGAGATCAGAAAAAGCTTTCATGTCCAAAGGATTGCTCAAAATTCTGGGAAAATCCAGTGTAAAGCATTAATATCTCATCTGCTGCCTCAGAACGAGGGAAGTTTAACTACAGTCTCAGTCGACACCTTGATTTTTTTTTTGGAGATTAGTAATCTTCCTCCTCAGCTACGCTAATATTGAAATATTGTTTTAATATTCTTGACATAATACACTTTAGCAAATTATGCTAAAGAGATGTATTTACACACATTGTATGTTTACCCACTACCAGAACATTATGTAGGCAGATTTGGAATGTGAATACAACAGTCTGTTAAGATTAAGATGATCCCTTTCAGTGTAAACCCTGGAACTGTTTTCTTCTGCCTGACATATGCCCTGTTCATTTTGTATTTGTAATTTTCTTTTTTCAATTTTGTATTTGTAAAGCTGTTGCATTTTCATCTGTCTTTATTCATGAATTAAAACTCAATTCAATTCTCAATGAATCTGGTTTAACTCATCTGCAAAGTTAGAGTCAGGCTTACCAAACTTAAAAAGCCCATTTTTTGAATGGAATTCCTAGATTCATTGCCCTAGGCAAACCAAGAATTATTTTATCTTCGAGGGCTTTTTTTTAGCCCACTTTTCCCACCAACTTTTGAGCAATCTATATTGATTTGTGTTTTCCTTAGTAAAAAGCCAGCTTTTTTACAAATTAATGCATTCATACAGAATTTTCTGACCCAGGGTTTGTTATTCGAGTATAGTAGGGATTGTCTTCCGGGAATACACACATTTTCACAGAAGCTGACATAACACAGTAGAAGTCACTTGATCCAAATCAGCACAAACAGCCTCAAGGACTTCCCAGTCATTTCTGTAACAACATCCCTCTGTCCACACAGCAAATATTTCTCTCTCTTAAGGAATGGATGAAAACACAGCTGTGGTCTGAAGAGCCTAATGGCTCCAATGCACACAATTTATAAGACGCTTCATGGTACCACAGCACCAAGACTTCACCATACCTTATTGGGCACAGTGATAAGCAGCAAGAATTGAGACCTCCTAGTGTAAAATGTAAGTCATCAGGGGAAATGCCGAGCAAATTACACACGAGACTGACAAACGTTTATGTTGCATGTCATCATGTTGGCCCTTTTAGCGGAATGTACACCACTATCATAAAAAAATATGTAATTTCTGGCAGCATATATTTAAAAAATCCTGCAAAGGCTTGTCCTTATTATGATGTTCTGGTACAAGTGTGGATTTAAATACAAGCACATACAACTCTCCTCTCAGGCATGGCTTCCTCCCTCTTACCACTCTCTGCTGCTGTGAATTTTCTGCCTTATGCCTGCAGATGTGGGACACCAGCAGGTGAAGCACCAGCAGCTGCCACTTCAAATAGGAAAGTCATAACAACACCGGAGCCTGTAGGGCTGTTTGTCAGTATTTGTTCGTTTGTTTGAACAACGGTCCCCAGGACAACAATGTTCATAAGAAAGTCCAGTTGACTTTATTCATCAGAGGAAACTACCATGACCTGGATTACTGAGACTCTTCACAGACAACATGAACATCTGTTCAGACAAGCTTCTCCTCAAGAACAATCTTTTATTAGCTTGGGTTGTTTGTCATAAATTCTGTGTAAATATACTCTTTGTTAAATAAAAAAAACTTCCAGATAAATATACTGTACCAGTAAGAGTCTGTACAGAGCACATATAGGGGTTACAAATTTGATAGTGTTCACATACTGAGCATGTTCTCAGGTCACGACTCTGAACTCATCACACCAGAAGTTCAATTGCAATTCAGTATCATATGCAGCGTACTTATGTTACCAAGACAATAGTATCAATAATAAAAATTGAATAGCTCAAAATGTAAATAGATATTTTTTAATGTTCGCAAGTGAAGTCTTTATGTATTAAAACCCCCCCCACAAAAAGACCGATTTCTATACATGCAGTACAAAATCCCCCTTAGAATTAGACTGTACAAAAAAATGTAATCCAGTATTCTTCCAGAAAATGCCACAACTTTTTAGGATAAACAACGCAAGGAATCAACACAAGTTTCAAGAAACAAGAAGACAAGTCAAAATGTCATTGTTTATTGAGTAAGATATTATAAAATCATAATATTTGGCCATCAGATGCACCGTAGGAGGTTTCAAACATTCCAAAAGATCAACACTTTCATGAATCAATTATTCCAGATGATTCAATCTCTTCAATGCTCTCTTTCTGCAATGCTACTGGATAAAAGTACCATGGACCCAAATAGTTCAGGACAAACAGAACCATGAGGAGCCAGACCCAAGATCCTCATTCTGTTCCACTCCCCGGAACAGTTGGCATGTGTGGACTGTGGTACATCAGAAAAGCATGATGGTGGATCCTCCCCCATCACCCCCAAGCACAGGATCTCTCACTGCCCACCACGTTTGTGGTTCTAGATGAAAAGGAGTTCCCTAAATTCTGTGCTATTTGTCTCTCCTAATACTGTACCTGATACTTTGCATGTGTTCCAAACTCATGGGGTGGTGGCTCTGACAGGCAGCTAGAGTGGCATCAATGGCACTTTGGTTCGAAGACGACAGGAATTATTACTCTATTTGTGCTTTAGTGACTCGCACCATCTTCACATGGTGGAGTTGCAGCTGGGTATGCACACATATGGTGCTCAGGAAACCCAGAATGAACCTGAGTATCATGAGTATGAAAGAATCAGTCATTCACTGGTCGTACCGATTCATACAGGAACATCTCTTGTCAGTTCATACATACATTTCACTCTGAAAGCTGCATTAAAGATTATATAAAACAACAAACACAAAATTTTAAAATGTAAGAAAATTAAACAATTTACAGACACAACATTTACATTATTTGTGTCCAGTTGGAACATATATGATGCATGCCTTACAAATTACATTACATATGGTGACAATTGGTTTAAATTACACGGACAAAAATGCAGTCGACATATTGATAACATGGACATTAGTAATGTGCTTAACATTTGTGACGATACCACAGTAATTTGAATTGACATTAAAGTGTCTCTATGTTGAAATGTTTTGAACCACATGGAATGATGAGCTCTCCATCTAGTGACAATACACACAAATACCTTGATATAAACCATGGTCACATAGCATGATTATTGTATTTCAGTAAATGTGTCAGTGCTGAAATTATCATAGCCAGATTAGCTAATGTATGAATAAAGAGGACGTTATTAGTGGGTGTAGCTGAGACTTTATCCTGTGGAACTGAACACACCTGAGCTGAAGGGATCTCAGCTTCGGTCATGGATTTCAGCTAATTTCAAGCATGAGTAGAAAAAAGAACACTACTGAAAGTATACTACAGTTTTAGATACTATACTGAAGGTAAAATATAATTTTAGATACATTTATGTTTAACTAGTTGTCTCTTCAGGTTCTACGTGCTGATCTAACTTCATTACTGATATTACAGTGAATTTTTTAAAGTGTTGTCACACATGGTGACAGGTTTCCCTTTCTCTCTCTACGCTAGTCTCTCAATTCTTGAAATGTAGTGGCAAAACGGATGACTGTACTCAACTAGAGCTTTTCGCAATTAACAAAAAAATGATACCCCTTTAGTCACAAATAAATACAGCCACCAGTGGCATTAGAGCTTCTATGCAAGGTGCTGACCTGATTTTCAAAAGGGACACATATACTGTACTGGAGGAGGTGAGATTGAAGCATCAATTCTGACATTAATGGAGGACTTCCTTCCCCTCTGGAAGAAATGAACAACAATGTAAATCATGATCATGATGGGGTATGAAACACCTCTTAGTGTGTTCCTGAGTGAAACTGCCATTTTGAAATGATGGTAGTCACACACTAAAGAACCAAAAAGTATTCGCTCATCGAACGAAATTACCAGAATCCGGTGTTCCAATCACAGGTGTATAAAATTAAGCACGGGATAATGGTTCTTCTTCTTCCAATATGACTGTGCACCGTGCACATTATGAATAAAATCACATTTTCAGTTCATCAACTTAATTAAATAGTACTTATTTTGAGGATAATACAGTATGATACATTGAAATAAAAGACCGTTTACATGTGTGTTTAGGTAGTGACCACTGATGTAAAATAAAAACTTTTTTTTTTTTATCTGAACAATGACTTCAATAAACGCCTCCAGCCATTTCAGTTATCCTTCACTTGTTCACCTCCCTTTCCTTCCTTCATTCCCGTTTTCTTGGGCGTCCTTTGAACTTGTCCATGAGATTGAAGGCTCCCAGATACTGTCCTAACAGAATGCCCTGCTTCATGGGGAGGATGCTGTGGAGACAGAACAAACCATTAGGTGTCCTGGATGTGCTGATATTAAATGTGGAAGACATCGTTTTAATTTAAGATAGTTTATTTAGAGTTAACAGAGATATGAATGGACCTGTTTTAAGTTTTAAGCTAGAATTTAAAATGGAATTAAACATTTAAATATTTCATATTTACCATTTAAGGAAAGTTACACCAATATGGACAAGTGGATACACACGGTTTGTTGCTGGTGAGTGAGGTGCAGATTCTACATATACAGACTGCTGCAGAGCCACCTTTGGTGATTGGTCAAAAAACCGTGAGCTTTATTGTTTTGACAGACCATTTCATTTGGATGACCTGGTCTAGAATGAGTCATTTACTTCAAATGGAACATTTCTAAAAGTAAAACTTCCTGTTTTCTTTTCATTGAAAAATAAAGTGCCAAGAGACATCCTGTTCTCCAAGCTCTGTTGCTCTCTAATCACCAGCTCTCCTCATTCAACATGTTGACTCATTTTCAGGTTTTTCCATTTCTGTTGTCCGACAGTTGAGGGAAGGAACTGTCATAGTGACTGGTGTCCGTTAGAGCCCCTGACAGTAATATTTCGTGCTTCATAAGCTTTATGTATCAGATGATTGTGCTCACTGTCGTAAACCTATTGTCTCCATTAAACCGATTGTGTCTGATGTTCCATCGACTGTGGTTTCAGTGAAGCAGCCTGTAGACGTCAAGACAGCGACCAGCTGATTATATGACGTCTCCATCCGCCCAGCCGAGGACCGGGACAGACTGCGGCTTTAAGCTCTCCTATGATGCATCTGTGTGACTCCAGACGCTCTAATGCATATTTTAAGTGTTTCATAACTGAGCTGGACACAGAGATGCATGAACCTCGAGAAGGGAATCTATAAACATTCGGACGTCACCTTTTCAGAGTTACACCTCAACTATGAGTAAAACCCTTACATTCAACCCTATTAAGGATAGATAAACATATAAATATAGGATATTGAACAACTGATCTAAAAAAAAAACTACCAAGTAACTTTATATTTGTAAATGTTTTCTTTTAACATGCATTCATTGCATGTTTCTTGTTTTGATATAAAACCTCACCTCAAATTATTTTTGGATGGGAAATAGTCAAAGGAATCTTCTTAACTTGCTAAATTCCCATAAAAGAAGTTTTCAAAACAAAATAGAGAATACATATACACAACAAAAAAAGGTCCAGTTAGCGTCCACAGACGCTGATAGCATTGTACGAAAAGAGAGGAAGGGTCAAGTGTTGCTGAGCATGCCCTCACTAAAACCACTAACCAACATCTTGTTCACTCCCGTAGTGAGCTGGTCAATCTGACTTTAATGATGAACCGAAGAGCAGCAAAAAAATGCAGAATTGGAAATTCTGTAAAACACTGAGAGGCAGGCAATTTCATTCTGGATGAAGATCAGTACTCAACAAGCCGTGGGAGTAACAGCGTTATGAGAACTCTGCATTTAGTTACTGAATTAAACTAATGTTCACGCAATGTTTGAAAAAGTCATCACATGTTTGCTTCAATGAATCATCATTGAAGCAAACATGTGGGAGACACGGGGAGAACATGCAAACTCCACACAGAGCGGGACTCGAACCTGGAACCGCCTTGCTGTTCGGCGACAAGAGCTACCCACTGTGCAAACTGTGCCATGAATAAATATATAGTGAAGCAGAGTAGTAATAGATATATAGTAATAGATATATAAAATTGTTAGAATTCCTATTTATTTAGACCAAAGTCATATAAGTCTCTGCATAAATCTGTGTTTGGGGCAAATTTTCTGTTGTGTGTTTGCTCCAAACAATTATTTAATTTATTACTTTTTACTTTTTGTTTATCAAAGATTTGTTTTCAAGAAGAAAATGTCAAAGTGGAAATACTAAAGTACAAATGGGCTTCAGGCTACGGCCACTAGTGGTGTAACCAAACACAGGAAACAGGCTTTGCTTTAGCATTTCATATAATCTCAAACAGATTTCATACAGATTTCAATGCACTCCAGTAGCATTGGTCTCAACTGACACTTCAACAATTAATTTCACAGATTCAAGTTGTCTACATCATCAAACAACTGGGTGAACAACAACCATGATGAATAAACCAGAACAGCTCAGGAAAAATATTCAAAGCAAGAAGATGTTAACTTGTTTTTGTTTACACAATTTGGTTATTCATAGCATAAAGTCAAAATAAATTGTAAATAACATGGCCTTCCTTAATAATAGGATAAAACATCTACAGTTGGAGGATAGTCAGACAGCACACAAGGGATGAGCTGACAGCAAGAAGCACTGAAGCATAATAATAATGATGAACACCATCTGCCATGCTACCTTTGTACAGAACAGATTTATAGCCCGTGACTGTGGTCCCACTATACTTATAAAGTGTATTCAGCAAACACACTGTGGGTAATAATAAAGGGTTAGACAAAGTGATGTTCAGAGATGTGATTATGAAAAAAACACAAATACATTAATAAATATAATGTCTTCCAACATAGGATTAGGTTGGTGATTCATATAACTGAATGTACCACATAGACACATTAGTTCCTGATTTAAAGCCCGTTACCACGTAGCCCTAAGGGACACTATCAAATGTCCTTATATGGAGAAAGTACAACAAAGCATCAGTAGCTCATTTCCTCCTAGTACAGACCTGTAGTTAATTGGAAGGGTTACTGCCACTACCAAATCAATGATGGCATACCAACCTGTGTACACACCTTTTAACACCATAATAGTTTCTGCCCTTCATTCATATCAGAGATGATTTTTTTATTTTTTATTTCACAGATAAAGAATGTGGCTATAGTCAATTCTGTGGTGAATGGGTAGAATTTCTGAAAAAGGCTTTTTCTAAAATACTATCACTCGTGTAACATTTAACATGGACATTAATCTACATTTTTGGGGGATAATTTTACCTCTATTTATTAAGCTATATTAATGCTGTAAATGCAATACTATTTCTCACTTTAATCCAGCCATTTTATGTCAATAAGATGCCTCTGGATTTAGACATGTCACAATGTCAGGTGCTTAGTTGGGTTTAGAGCCCAATCTAAACTTACATATTCAGAAGGAACCTTTGTGGTCTATGGTATTATTTCCATTATTATTATTTTTATTATTTCCACACTCAAATCAATTCAATTAATTCATCTTCTTGATGCCAGTGCACTGCAGAGCCACACAAAAGACAAGCAACCATTCAGTTGACGTAGAAATCCACTTTCTATGTCCACACTCGCAGAAGTAGTGCAACTAATTTTACATGCAAATAATCATGTAAAAGGTTGGGAGTTGATTTGAGGTGTGGTGCCTGCATTAAAAGATTTTTGATTTGATGACAACATATGGCCAAAGGAGCTCTTCATGTAGGTGAAACAAATCATTCTTAAGCTCTGAAAACCCATCCAAGAAATTGCTTCAATATTAGAAATGGCAAAATCTACAGGTTGGTACATTCTGAAAGAAAGAAAGAAATCCCTGGTGAACTCTGCAATGCGAGAAGACCTGGACATACATGCAAAACAACGAGGGTGGATGGTCACATAATCATTTCCATGGTAAAGAGAAACCCCTTCACAGAAGGAGGAAGTGTGTCATTGTCCAACAGCAACCAAAAACCACTGCAGTAAAGACCAGTAATGCTTTAGTTACTCACATTTTTAAGTAATCTTTTTGTTCAACCATTTTAATTAAATCCAAAAGTCTGCACTTTTGCATCTAATTTTTTTTTCAATCAAAATTCACGATGGTACTAGACAGATGGAAAAACTTTGTCTAAATATTTATGGACCTAACTGTACATGCTACCTCTAGGATCTATTATATCAAAGTACAATCAGTAATTCCACTGCTGAGTGGAAGAAATTGGAATGATGCACCAGTAGGCCCAATGGGAAAACAACAAGAAGGAAAGTAGAAAGTAGTGTTACCAATTATACTGCTGATATTAAGCAGTGGTTAGTATTCGTCATCCAACTTCCTACACCTGAATGATGACCAGAAGGAATGCATTGTTTGGAAATACAGAAGTGTCTGGTTTTGGTACGATGCTCTTCAAATCAGCTGTAACATATATTGGGGTATTACTGAGGAGGCTGTAGCTCAGTGGTAACTTGGTCATCTGCTTATCACATGGTCATTAGTTTAATGCCCAGCACTGAAGTGAAGTGGACAACAATCCTCACTTTTCTCGACATATTTTTTGAAACAGACTGTTCCTCATAGTTTACCAAAATGTATTTACTCACTTCTTGAGAGCTGTGATGAGGTACATGCTCTTGGGCAGCAGGAGGTAGACCTGATCAGTGAGCACTGCGTTAATGATCTTCTTGCTCACATAGCTTGGATTCAGGATTGGCATTAGCCTTGGCCACCTGAGGAAGAAAAGGGATAATGTAATACTACTACAGGAAGTTTTACAAACTGTAATTTATTTCTGCCTTCCACACATTAACCATCTGTCTTCCTCTCTACTGGCTGTTGCTTAAAAGGTAGTGTAAAGGGAACAGAAAGCAGAGGTCAATGTTCGAAGCAATAGCCGCCTCGAAGTACGGATATGAGGCTCTTTACTTTTATACCTCAATAAATTACTTAGCAGTGTTCTTGTCCAGGCAGTAAGAGTTTTAAAAAGAAATCATTAAACGCAAGGATGAAGTCAGTCTCCTAGAAAAATGTGGTGGACTGTTATTTTTAGTACATGGGCTGTAATAAAAATTAAATGATTCTGCCATCATCATAACAACCCCCGACTACTCCAACACGGGGCTGGTAAACAAAGTACAGAGAATCCAAGTATGGTTGTACCAGGGGCAGGAGGTGCTCCAGGTGGAGACTTTCAAGGGTCTCAGTAATATGGGAGGTCAATGCCACAGGTCTGTAGCCCTTAACTCAACCTGGCTGTGGTGTCTTTTGTCTAGGGGCTTGGCATGGTGTCATCCAGATCACAGGAACCCTCTGCAGACAGGATCATGATGAAGAAGTGTTGCAGTACTCTACACACTTGAGAGGCACCCCGGGGCTCACCCTGTCTGGCCCTGCAGCCTTCCCACATCAAAGTCGTCTCACCTCAACTCCTTTGATTTTAATTGTCACAGTGGGGGGGTTTGGGGGGTAGCCTTAACATTAGGATACAGGAGAGTACTGGAGGTACACAGAAGAGCACTAATTACATGGAGACCAGGATCAGCTGGGGTTGAGGGCATTGCTGTGTCAAATCTGTAGAGATTAAGTTCATTGGTCCAGTTCACCATGCCTTCAACTCCTCTGTCAACAATTGATCTGTAACCTGTGATAGTCTCATGCTATTCCAAACCGTCCTAGTATTCTTTTGCTGAAGTTTCCTCTCCAGCTTGTTCCTGTGCTCTTCCTTGGTCTGTCTGATCTTTGCCTTGAGGCATGACTGGATAGTTCTGAACTCTTCCTTGTTCCCACCTCCAAAAGCCCTCTTATTTAAAATGGCTTGAATGTCCTTTGTTACCCAGGGGCTGTTGTTCAGTTAACAATGGCCAGTGTGAGATGGAGGAGTGGACTCAACACAGGACTTGATGCAATATGTGATGCATTCTATGAGCCTGCCATTGTCCTCCCCATGTGGCTCACAGAGTGTCTGCCAGTCTGTCACCTCAAAACCTCACAAGAGTTTTTAAATGCCTCAAATACCTCCTCCATCCAGATTGTGGTCTGATCTACCCAGAGGGGGACGGTCTTTTTTGTCCTTTATTCTCTGCCATAATACCTTTCAATACTACAATTATGGACTAAAGTTATGTCAACAAGAATCCGTCTTGACAACACTAATTGAGCAATGATCATATAAAAAGTTACCCCAACCTGCTGCCAAATTTTGGCAAAGTAATTGTATCAGCACGGTGGGTCACCAGGAAGACAAGAGTCCCTACCCAGCCAAAATCAAATTCAATACACCAAGTGTAAATCAAAAGACAAATTCAACCTTCTGATACAACGCCGTTGTATATACTGTAGTTTGAAGAGCGTCTGTGGAAGGAAAAGTTGAAACTGCAGCCCTATTATTGATTGTCGAGATAGGCTTTACCATAATCTCGATATTGAACAACTCTTCACTGTGAGGTAGAGGCACTAGTCAGTGAAAGTGAAGGTTTGTGGATAAAAAAGTGGATCAACATCACCCACTGCAACATATGCAACACCTGGCTATATCAATATTGCACTCAGTGTGTTAAATCCATGTCTCTTCATTTCTTCTAAGAACTACTCAGCAGTGACTCTTGATTGTCCCACAATAGTATGATTCAGGAATCTACAGTTGTGCAAGTTGTGTAATGACATTACACAACTTTTTAATTTTGTTTCAAGAGATGCTTTGTTTGATATTGTATAAAACAATTATTTAATTCTTAATATCTAATTATTCATTTTAAATTGCACCAACCTGTTAGTAACTAATGGCCTGATTTCTCTTACCTAATCTTTTTATGAATTCTTTGAGATGTGATGCATTTTTAATGTTTTACCAATGAGCTGGGAAAATGATTTCTCCACCATGAACACGAGCTGCATCCACAATGAACAAAGTGATGGCAGCAGATCTGATTTCTGATGGTGGTAATGAGAAATACTTCCTGTTAAAAATTACACACCACTAGGATGTGCCTCTACACAAAAGCCTGGGGCACAACAAAATTACTGGGTACTTCAAGTGTCATATGAGGTATTTGGGAGGACAGACTGATGCAAAAACAGAAAGAAATCCATTTTCTGAAGCATTTTTTATGGGGTTTTACTCATTCTGAAGACCTGGAGGTCAGGATGTGAAAAGTGGAAGATGACAGGCCAGGTGTTTTGTCCTGAAGCCTGAGGGGGCTGTTGGATGGAAACCACAAGACAGAAACAGAGAAATGTCTCCAACTTGAAACACTTACCTGAGGCCAATGTAGTGTACCAAAAATAATTTTATGTGTGTGTGTGTGTGTGTGTGTAAGACAAACAAACAAAATCCAAACATCTACCAGTATTACCACAATGTAGGATTTAGCATTAATTCCAAATTTGCATAGTAAATAATAGTAAATATAGCAATTAGTAAATACATACCATGAAAACAACCAAGTACATTAACAAAGTATCACTGTATTTTCCAAACTATAAGCTGCTCCTCAGTATAAAATCACACAAGCTAATAAATGTATAACAAAGAAGTAAATACACACATAAGTTAATTAGATTATAAGTCACATTTTTTGGGGGAATTTGATTTGCATGAACAATAACACTTGTTATTGTTCATGGATTCCTTCACCTGTGAAAAGTTGTTTAACAGAGACGTGGCAACAGCCTAACAGAGAAAGTCTAGCCTACCGGCAGTGAGGAGACCTTCTCTCAGCTGTCATTTTCACCCCCAGTGAAAAACAAACAAACATGAAATTACCGTACATATTTTAATATACAAGTCATGACTGAAGACCAGCCAAATCATGAAAAAAAGTGATTGGTAGTCAAGAAAATATGGTACTTATAAAGATTAATCTAAATATAGATGTCAGTCATTGCTTTATTCATTTTAGCCACAATTTAGAGCCCATTCAGGGTCTTTTCAGCTGAATTTCCTTTTAGTTTATAATGTCTGTTCAAATTTCAAGGATTTCTGTCAGGAGGCTTGCCGTTTTCCCCCCTAGGGCAACAGAGAAGCCAATGCCCTACACTGTTTACGGTACCGGTCAAGAGGCGCAAATCCTGAAATGTGTTGAAATGGTGTGATTTAACAGCTTCAAACTATAAGAAGGGGTGAACAGGTTGATGCAGTGATGCTGCAATAAACTAACCACCTTCAGGTAATCCATCCTGTCTGTCATTATGGCTTCTTGTTTCAAGGAACATCAATTTATACTGAAGTCTAGGGCACATTGTATTCTAATAACTAAAGATGAATGTTAATACCAGGGCTGAGCCTGTAGTGATATCCTAACATTTTAATTATGGATGTTTTGCCTGCATTACCCACATGTTAGATGTTAAAATACGTCTTCATCTCTTAGAGACATACGGTACCTGTCAACCTACACATAATGAAACAAACCTGCATTCACAGGCATCACTGGACAAAGTGAGAGAATCTGTGCTCACGCAAAACTTCTCCCAAATGTTATTTTCTTATTGTAAGAATAGATCACACACACACACACACACACACACACACACACACACACACACACACACACACACACACACACACAAAATGGTTAATGTTTGATGGTAGACCATCAGCGGAAATGACCCATTTTGTTTTAGTCACCAGAACTAATTACATCACAGATAATGTCATAAAATATAATGACGCATCTTTTATCATAAAGTTTATAATCGTCTCTGTTGATTGCTCTGATGGCTTCAAATGATTCCATGCTATTATCACCTGAACCAGTTGTACTAGTCATCTTAATTTATCTTTATTGCGTTTTTTTGCTCTCATTTTCCTGTACACCTGCTTGTTGTCACTGTCACTGTTAAGAACACGTCACTTCAACACAGGGATTCACATGCTGTTAGTTCTTTTTATTCCTCCCTATTGTCTGGTCCCTCTTTGATAATTTTCAAATGTTCAACAAATGAAAATCACACAAAAATTCTTACTTTGTTTGACATCCATCAAACATGCCAGTGTTGATGAAATATGGACACACAATAGTGGTTTTGATGCCATCTTTCCCAGTTGCCAACAACTCCAGGCCCACTGACTCTGCAAAACCAACTGCTGCAAACTTACTGGCACAGTAGTCTGAAAAAAGAGGATCACAGGAAAATTGTTAACTAGAATATGAACTTAACCCAGGGTAATCTCTCTCTCTTGTGGAATGTAGAAATCTGTTTAAAACGATATGATATATATGTAATGGAACAATAAATGGTGTTTATTATTGGAAGTGATATGCAGGATATTTGTAAATATTTCTGCATTTGCATTTCCTGTACAGCAGCTCTGATATCACTAGCTTCATCAGCAGCTACCTCCACATATTTTTAACCACTGCATAGCTTAATAAACGCATTATGTTCTGTCTGCACCTGCTATACGTCATTGTTTCTGTCCATGTAAATCAGGCACATTAATTTCTTTTTTAGCCTTGTAATACAAGTGGGAGCACGCGCATAAACATTTAGAAACTCTTAAAACATTCAGTCAGTGCAACTCTATTCTGCAGTCCATTTCCAAACCTTCAGCTAGAGGTTATCACTTCATGTCAGCCTGGGAGCAGTTATTATCTGCTGATACATACAGTAATTGTCTTGGTCCCTTCTCTGCGGTCAAAGGGTGAGTGAGGACATTTTGCAATCAGATGTGTGATTGAATGAGGAAAACCTTTATTTCCCCCCATCAATAAAAACTCCAGGGTATGAAACAATTTCAGAGTGAAGACAAGTCAAACTGGCAGACAAAATCAAACGTCAGAGTTGAGGCCAAGAAGTTGCAACCCTACATACACCTGTGCTTCAACTGGGACGTTTTCTGCCAGTTACACCACCAAGGTGCTATTTATTACAACACCGTAAATGTATAAAATCTAAATGTAATAAATCTAATATAAAGAAAGGCAAAATATCACATTATCAACCTAATAAAAATCAATACGATTGAACCAGAAACTACAAATAACAGGAAAATTAAACGTGGACTCAAACATTAGATCCGTATCACCCAAAGCTCTGATAGTAAATGAGATAACATCATATCAACAAATGTTTAATTTTGTACAGAATCATGGCACTTTCATTATGTAATTCATTATGTAATCATTATGTCCTTCACCATAAATTTTGCAGAAAGAAACTTAAAAATTGACAGAAAATCCAGAAGGCATCACTTTAGCCTATGATAATACTGCAAGAAACCAAGGAGATGTTTTCTGGTTAAACATTGGATTAAATATTGAGCCTCTTTGCTCTTTACAATGAAAATGAAACAATAGGTCATCTTTTTTGGGAATTACTTGAACTTTTGTCACATCTTTTGGTCTGATCTAAATCCTGTTCTACATAGAAAATTGGATCCTTACTTTAAAATTTCAATCTACAGTATTTTGCACACTATAAGGCGCACCTAAAAGACTTTAATTTTCAAAAAAAACCCAACAGTGCGCCTTATAATCCGGCGGGCCTTCTTCTGTGAAAAAAGTTTTGAAATAGGCCATTCATTGAAGGTGCCCCTTATAGTCCAGTGAGCCTTATAGTGCAGAAAATACTGTATTTTATTTGCATTACTTATTGGAGAAATGCCTGTGGAAAAAAAGTATGTTGTTACCTTTGTTCTTTCCTTGCATACAGTTGTGCTCTTTCCACATACAGTTATGCTCATAGGTTTATATAATTTTTTGCTAGTTTTGTGATATTTTTTAGGTCATTTTTCAGAGAATATGAATCATCTGAATATGAACTTTTCTTTACTCAGTTAGTGGTTGGGTGAAGACATTCGTCGTTAAACAACTGTGTTTACTCTTCTTAAATCATAATGACAAGAGAAACTACCCATATGACCCTGGTCAAAAGCTACCCAGGTGCTCAACACTGTGTCCTTGGACTCTACTCTTCTCCCAGTAGCCATTACATCACGTAACGCACAAAGCATTCCCCTGTGTGAACTGTATGAGAACATGTCAGAGGCTTCGGAACTAAATTCCATATCATACTTCAGCTAAATCAGTTCCTCTGCAGCACTGAGATTTAGGAAACTGTGCTACTTTCAATTTTCTCTCACCGAGAATCACCTGCTGCCTAAACAAAATACATTAACAAATCATGAGTGATGGACATTCTTATACACTTTCTATCTTTTTACAGAAGAAGCTTAACTGTGGACAAACTATTCCGTCCATGTTAATGTTGGATTTGGATTGATGCCATGGAAGCAGCTATTATGTAATTCAATGCAGGTCAGAGCACACAAGAACTAACAAATACAGGTGAAAGGTAACATCTCTACTGCAATCCAATGACTGGTTAAACAGTAATATTCTTTATCAGGTAACTTCTCTGACTGGTCCTCATGCAGTCCAAGTTTAAGAATTGATTGCTTTACCGCAATGTAAGATTAATTAGAGATATTCAAACAGCGATGAATCAATATCATATGTAGTACTGTAATGTATTAAGGCTCTAGGGCTTTCGATAAAACAACAATTTTTGTCACATTGGCTTTAAAGGACTTCAGACTGGAGAGTGGAGCACTTAGGATATCACTACTACTGATCATGCTAAATCACAAAATAGGGCACACCACACCTGATTGCATTATAGACACATCCCAACTGATACATGTCAGCCAAAGGATAGAGTAACAGTCAAGCCATCCCATAAGGAGGAGTGCAGTGAAAATCTTAAAAGTATACACACCGGAATGTTCTTTGTTCTTCACTTGGACCTGCTAGAGAAACGGGTGAAGAACCTTGCCGTTGATTTCCTCACCAACGTTGCCCATTTTGTAATTGATTAATAAAATCTTTTTTTATAATGTTTGTTTGATCAATGACAATCCAACTTAACCAGAATGAAAGACCGACAGAAGGCTGCCTGGAAGTCGATCTGACAGTTTCCACAGTTTTTAACTCCTTTCTCAAATCATCTTCTCTGCCTAAAACCTGGGAAACTGACAGACTGATCGACACAGCATCCACAGTGATGCGGTCGCTCTACCGGCTAGCGGTACCAAAGAAAGAGTTTTGCCACAAGGAAAAGTGCTTCATTTACTGCTCTATATTCAAACCCTAACCTACTGTATGGTCATGTAGGATCAGTTTAATTATTTATTCACAGAGGACTTTAGAGACAGTAAAGCTTCACATGGCTTTACACTACATCTTTTGAAACAGTACTGTCAAGTTTAAAGCAGTTTGTTGAATAACACTTGTTGTTTTATGTGTATGCCATAATTACATTTTACATGCCTTTTTGACAGGATGGATAAATATTCGAGTGCAGGATAGCATTAAATTAACTGATGAGCAGAATCACATTGAAGGCAGGTTGTGAATGTTAGTTTCAGCATTTACCATGAAGGTGTGGCAACTGTTTATTTAATACTTTCAGTTCCAGTTTCAATATTTGAGAAAGAAAATTCATGCAAGGATCGCCTGCATGATTTGTTTACTCAGAGTACATCAGGTTAAATATACATGAGATATGATATAAATTAGCTTTTTTCAGCGTGTGAACAGTGGTTTAACTCACTGGTTCAATGCCTGCTCAGAGAGATAGCTTACCTGCCAATCCGTTGACTCCTATGAGGCCAGCGGAGCTGGCAATACTGACAAGATGGCCATGATTGTTGGCAATCATGGCAGGAAGAAAGGCCTTGTAAGTCTGGGTGGAGAAATACAGAAATGAGTAACCTACTAAGTACAAAGTAGGGGTTTGATGGTAAAGTTCAGGGTGAAAGTCAATTTATCTGTTACTTAAAATAGACTATTTTGACCACATACAATGAAAAGACAAGCTCATCAGTAACCGATATCACAGTCTCTATAGTCTTTATGTCAAGTTGTTATGTAGAGCTCCTTGTATAGAACTTTGGTCATTTGATAAAAACGGTGTCAGACTTCGTTCAAAGGTTTTGGTTCCGTCAGTTTTTCAAGATAAAGAATAAACCTAAAGCTCATTTTGAGCTGGTATTTTCTGAATATTTTGCTCAACAAATCTTTTCCAACAAAAACTGAAAATCAAGGAAAATGTGTTTTTATGCTGGTTGAATCATTTTACTTTGTTGTATTTACCCTCCGCACCTGAAAGGCCGGTCTTTGAAAATATTGTGAAATGTTAAACTGTTCCATGCCGCAAAAAAAAGGTTGGGGAGCACTGCACTAGAGGATGAAGACATCATCAGAGAGCTAGGCCGACATGTAGTGTGTGTGTTCAGCTGAGTGCGTGTCATGTGTGACTGACCCAGAAGTGAGCCATTGTGTTGACTTCTACTGTCTTCTCAATCAGGGAATCCGGAGAATCCATGAACTTCTTTCCTGTCACAATTCCAGCGTTGTTCACCAAAATGCTAACATCACCGACCTCTCGCTTCACCTATATGGAATAAATCAGAATGTTTATTACTTATGATGCAATCCCAAAGGCAAATGTTGTGTCCTGTAGGCCACCAAATGTTCCTGGAATGCAGATTAACAATGTTCCTGTATCTACATTAAAAAACCGTCTTACTACTGTGACATGAATACAGGTTACTGCATTAGAAGTCCTTTAATGATCTGAGTCTTCCCTCCCTAAACCCACCTGCAGTCCTGACTTCAAGAGTGGTAACCCAGTGTGCGTGTAGTCGAATCCAGATTACACACATGGTAAAGAAAATGTGTGTGTAGTCGTATCCCAGGACGATAGTACCACAGAATTTGAAGGTTTTACAACAACAGGTAGGGCTCCAGCCTTGCAGACAACGTGACTTGATGCCGCCCGCTGCAGAGAGTGAAACCAGCTCTCTGGATGCTCCCTACAAGGCTCCACTAACTAATAGACGCAACCTTCACCTCTCCTCCTCCTCACTCTCCATCTCTCTACCTACCAACAGAAAACTAGAACTGGATGAAATAAACATCACATTCAACTTTTTCCCAGTAAATTATGGGAGCTTGATGAGGGAAAGGAAACAGGGAAGTGGTTCCAAAGAGATAAGTGAAAGGATTTTCCATCACTTAACTGACTTATAAACAGTGTTATTAGATATTCAATAATTTCAGTTAAAGTACCGTAAATTGTTGATTGACATTAGTTATCAAAGGCAGGGATGTCTGTATCTCCTCAATACAGTAGCCACAATTAGCTGTTAAAAATAGTGGCTGTGGGTTTGCGCTGTGCAGGGTATTCCACAAATGCTTCACATGGATGATGCACATTTACAAAACCAAAAAAAGGCGAGTAGAGTAGAGCTAGTACCAAGAAGTGAAAACACCGCTCATGAGGGCTGGCCTTCCAGGTCGTGCTGCACATATAACACCCACTCTTTTTGCTTTCACAACAAATGAGGTCAACCCTGCAGCAAGTGTTACATGGCAACAGTGTGGTGTTATGTAGTTACTGTTCAAGCCCCAGCCCTTCCCCATCAACTGAAAGCTCACAGAAAAATGCGTATCATGGAACAATCACACGATTGATCCGGCTTTCAGGGAAATTTATCTGGTCAGCTGGTCTCTGTGATGCATAAAATCTGGAATTTTAGGAAAAAAACTTGAAAATGTTTTGCCTTTCATCTAAGAGTCCAGTTGACTTTATTCAACACAGAGACCTACCATGACCCACATAACTGAGAATGTACACAGATATCTTACCTGGTCAGCTACTCTGTAAACCTCATTCCTGTCACTGCAGTCACACAGGTAATAGTGGACTCTGCTGGCTCCATACTGTTTTGCCAATTTTGCTGTTTCTTTCATCCCATCCTGGTTAATATCCCACAGCACCAGCACAGTGTCAAGAGCAGCAAACTCCTGAGCCATGAGGCGGCCGATCCCACTTCCTGCTCCTGTTATCAGCACCACCTCACCAGCTATGTTCTTCTTCTTCTTGGGCACAAAGAGGTGGATGAAAGATTCCACATTGTACCAGATGGACAGGAGGAGTACTTGGATGGTTTCCAGGAAGAAGTTCATGGTGGATCTAAAGTAATGGGAAACCAGGTTGAACTTAAGGAATAAATTGTGCATTCAGGTATACTTCTATTATTAATTACGAATTTTAAATTAACAAAATAGACAAGCACCAAATACTCAACAAAATAGACATGCTTTTGAAAAAAGCAAACAACTTGTTTGTTTAATACACATTTCCTCTTATGCATATTTTTGTTAGCACACATATCTTGCTAAAAATCAGCACACAAAACACAAACATAACAAGATTACAACTTTGCAACTGGTAACAGATGCTGATTCAGACAACACACAACTGTAGTCTACACAACGCATAGCTCATATTTCAATCTCACCAGAGGCGACCTTCATCTTAGGGAAGTTTAAGAGTTTGGTCACACTGTCTCACTGTCTCTCTAACTAGCTGATATTCATTTACATAGTTTACATTTTTCATTGTTAAACACGTCTGATAAAATTATTCAAGAGTGGAAAGATGTAAAACCGACACTTTAGGGTCAGTATTAAGTAAAGATTGGGAATCATGGATTCAGCAATTCAAAAACAGTGAGAGCATACAGAGTAAAACAAGGCAGTCAGAGAGCTAAAGAAGAGGCAGAGAGGATGTGGAAGAGCAAAAGTTGTGTGAGATTTGGAAAAGGAAAGGTACAGATGAGTAACACAGGAGTAAAAATCAAGAGCAGAAACACAAATAGTTTTGAAATTAAATTGGAAGAAGTGTCCGCCCCTCCATATGTGCCTCAATCAGAGAAAATTTCAGATGCTAGATAAAATGATCAGATATGGACAGACCCAAGTTAATCCTAATAACCCCTTAGGGTTCCTCTCTATGTGAGCCTGATTGAGGCACATATAGAGGGGCAGACACTTATTCCATGTATGACATGGATGACAGTGAACCAGGTCAATGTTACACCTTTGGTCCCCATCTTCACTGTAAAGTTCATGATCATTGCCCGGCTAAATGTGTTAGCATGTATCCGCTGGTGTCCTCATACAGTGGCGGAAACAAATATCATCCTTTGAGCCGAGCAGCTACAGAAACAAATCAACAGCAAACTTTCTTCATTGGACTCAAGTGTGGATCAATAATTTCATTTACACACACTACTGGTGAGACCCTCAGTGCAGGAGATTGGAGATGCATTTTTTCAGCCTGTAGTTCAGAAACTGAATAGTATATTATAAAACACTTAGCATTGACAGTCTATCCCAGACCCAGAACTATTGATTAACCCCTTTGATGATTTGTGGCTGCCATTACGTCACAAGTATCCTGTGAAAACTGACTCTATAGCTCTTAACAACACGCTACTGAGAGGAGGAGAGATGGGGTCAGAGTATTTGAAGAGATGTGAAGAACTGTAGACAGACCACTTAGGCTCAGACGTGCAAGAAGACACCATTTAAAGGGGCAGGGAAAAATTCACTTCCATCTGATGTTCTGTAGCTCTATTCTAAACACTGGCAAAACTGAGCGAATCATGTTACACACCACATAGACAAACACAACAAGCAGCAGGAGACATGAAGGATAAAATGACTCAATTACAGGATAAGCTGTTAATGGCTCGAGTTTGTTCAGCCAGAGAAAAAGCAGGCTCAGATTCAAGCCTCTGCACAATCACTACGATGTCATCATGTAGCAACAACCTGCTGATCAGGGTGCACCTGCAGCCCAGTACCTTTACGAGTCCCTACAGACCCCATTGAGAGGAAGAGGTAGAGGAGTCACAGGAAGTTGTAGAGTTTCTGGTCACTAGCTTGACGAGTGATTAGAAGAATAACATATCACTAGATCATAATGCCTCAAGTAAAATATTAAAATGTCAGTGATAAGTGTTAGGATGATAACATACTGTACATTTATTGGTTATATGCGCTACTGGTAGGAGTAATACGATTTGAGATGGAGTTTAATATCAGTCTTATCAGAAGTCATTGTAGAAACAGGCTAATTTAATTTAGTCCCTCGAGCACTTTATCTGCCTGTAACCAGTCTTACAGTATTGTTAGCACACATAAAATAACATCAAAACTTGCAGGATAATCAGGAACAGCATATGACAAAAACTGCAAAAAAACTATCTAAAAATATCATCATGAATAATAGGAAATTAACCCAAACATTCAAACCCACCCTACTTTGGAGACATGTAACATTTCACCACCTCAACACAGAAACATGTTTTAAAGTTTAAATGAGTCCCAACAACAATTTTTAACATAAACACAGTTTCAGGTAAATTTCGTACAGTTTCAGATTTGATGATGTATTGGTATGCATTGCACAAAATGCTGAGTGTTATGGGGGACTACAGTTCTGAAGATTTCTCACTCATGAGCTCACTCCCATACTCTTTACTCCATAATATGTAAATAAGTTGAAATTTTGTAAGCACTGGTTCTAGTGATGCCAATTTGGAAGCACAGAGATACACTTATGGCTCAGGCATGATCGAAAGCAACTGATATCCCAACCCACTGCCTCATATAATCTTATTATAACTAAAAAAAACTATAACCAGTTATAATAACCTTATTATAACTTATTATAACAAAAAAATTATCGAGGAAAGCAGGTAGTACTGCTCACTCGCATGTGTGTGTGTGTGTGTGTGTGTGTGTGTGTGTGTGTGTGTGTGTGTGTGTGTGTAGCCTCGGGTCTACAAAAATTCAACAAAATAAACTCCACAGGATAAGACATAAGACAAAAATACTATAAACATTTGCATGGTATCAATAAACATGAGATTGCTCAATTTTTAAAAGACATTCAGCATCGGTATTAAGTGTATATCGATTCTCACAACTTCAGTGGTGACACATTTTATCTGTCTCAAATAACAAACACACATCCTGATCCTGCACACGAACACACTGATAATCCATCACTATTTATCACGTTTATTCCAAAAGCCAATAAGACGCGCTGCTGTTTGAAAAAGGCCCCGTTTGGTTCCGTCCTCCCAACAAAAGTTCAGGTGGACATCAGAACCGGAAACGAGTTGATTCACTGACGTTAACCTCGTGTGGGGGAAATGAAGTTTAAAACTCATATGTCCAGCACAGCAGCGAGCAGGGAACTCAATAACGATTGAGGTTCCATAAGGGCAATAAAACCAAAGGAGCTGCCAACTTTCTAACGTCACGTTCGAATCTCATTCGACCCCAGGAACGAGTTTCTGCACAAAACATCAGCAAACTAGACTTTGTTCAGTCAACAGGCGAACGTTATGAGTGTGTGTGTTTACAGTAAACGTACCCGTACCGTGTGTGTGTGTGTGTGTGTGTGTGTGTGTTTGTGTGTGTGTAGGTGTGTGTGTGTGCTCAGCCAGCCTTACCTTACGGGACCGCACCGCCGTTCGTCTCTTTAATGTTTCTGTAGCCTGAGGAGAAAGAAAACAGGATGTGCACATCCACACATGGGTTGCAAGCTTTAACCGCCCCGATGGGTCATATGACAAAAAAACAGCCAATCGTTGTCCCGCGCCCCTCCCGAGGCGCGAGGAACTGTGGGACTTGAAGTCATAATGCTTTAAATGAGAATTTCAGACAAATAGAATTATAGTATTCAAATGGGTCTGTTTTAATGAAATATGTGTTTAAAATATACAGAAGAAAGGATGAATTAATTTTATTCACAACAAATTGTAAAAAAATGTCACCCAAACTTGTTCGAGATCTATAATAAAGTGACAATTTTATCGTAGTCCCGTTTAACACTAATAACACACTTTAATGGCTTCAATTCAAACCAATATTTCAACATTTTTAATTTGGACACAACTATGGAGCATATTGATTTTTGTAGTTTGTGAGTAACCCTTTATAGCAAAAAAAAAAGAAGAAGAGATGTTTAAGTTGTGTGATTCATATTTTCTTAATTCATGCACAAATGCAATTAAGTGCATCTGCCTGCCATGCCTTTTCATTAATTGATCAATCAACAGTATATGTCTAAGTAAAACCTGGTATAAAAAGCAGCATGGGGATATTACAGGATAATACAGGGGATATTCCAGAAAGTGTGGTAAACAAACCCAGAGCTCTGAGGGGGTTAAGCCTAGAATGAGAAAGTCTGATGACTAGTTGAGCATTTTATCATTTCATCAATAAAATGAAATCAGAAAAATACAGTGAATGGTTTATGATAGCAAAAGAGAATATACTTCAATTCAACTTGTCATCATGACAACAAAATCATAGCAACTGGTTCTATCGATCTTTTTTTCTGTCTAACATTTATGACTATTTAAGCCTGTATCACAACAGAAACTTCTTGTTACCTATGACTGAACATTTTAAATTGGTGGTGGTGACTGATATTATCTATCCTACTCCAGAATTTGTGGTATTATAAGAATTCATATTCATATTTAATGATGTTAATCAATCTGAAGCTCAAACACCAGATGGTATAAATGGAGATCTGGCTAACTGATTTATAGGGAGCCTTAACAACTTATCAACAAATGTCACACAGCAAGGTTTCTGTGACGAGGATTTTTTTATTTTATTTTATGTTCAGGGTTGTATATTTTGGCAGATGATTTGTCATGTTTCTGTCTTTACACTTACTGTTCCTGCGTTGTGTTCTGGTTTTCACTTTTGTTCTTTTCCTTTCTGTGTTGAATTATTTACTACTCCACTGTTGCACTTTTCTAACTTTTCTATATATTTAAGGTTTTGTATTGAATAAAGTTATCTGAACTGCTAGGAAAAGCTGAAATATTGTGACTCTCACCCAAGATGCGCTCACCTGCAGCTAAAACCATTAAAGGTGAGCCTGTCGCATATAGAAAAATTCAAAATTGTGACATTCAGTACTTTGACTTTCCAGCTAATTACAAATTTGATATAAATCAGTTCTTGGTGAAGGAGATCTACAACTAACAAACCATAAAGTAGTTATAAAATAAATAGTTTTTATCACGTAATACCAGTTCATCATGAATTCTAATGTTTACTGCAAGAACATGAATGGAAATGTGCTCGTCTAAAAGGAATTGTAGACCGCAACATTTACTTATTGTGTAAACGGTAGCAGTTTGCACCCTTGGCCAGTTCTGCTTAAAAAGAGTGGAAATCCTGCAAAATACTCAAGACATTAATATTTTTAGGTATACCAAGCGCCTGCAGATATTAGGTATTAGGTATTATGTATCACTGGAGAATAGACTCCAATCTGTTGTCTATAGCAGTGGTGCCCAACCTCCAAGCCGCAGACCGATACTGATCCATGGGTCAATTGGTACCGGAACGCACAGAAAGAATATTTAACTTTCATTATATGGGGCGACAGTGGCTCAGCGGTAGAGCGGACGCCTTGGAACCAGACAGCCCCAGCCATCGGCGGCTCGATTCCCGCTCCAGCCAGACACCCTCGGAGTGTGAGCTGACAGTGGGAGGTGTCAGCTCACCTCCCAGCCACTGCCGAGGCGCCCCTGAGCAAGGCGCCATCCCCCCCACAAGCTGCTCATTGGGGCGCACCCCCGAAGCTGCGACCCGTCCCTCCACCTCCCTGCACTCCTTGTTATTAACTGCATGCCTACAGGCCCCTAGTGTGTGCTGTGTTCAGGGGCCTGTGTACAATGTTTGTGTGTGTATGCCGACTAACACATATGTATATATGCATGTACAGAAAACTCGAGAGGAAAACATAATTTCCCCATTGTGTGGACTATTAAAGGTGGATTATTATTATTATTTCCATTTTATTTATTATCTTATTCTGATAAATGTTTTGTTTTGGAAAATTACCAGACCCTCTCCACCACATCTGTCTGTCAGTCAGTCATGATGCTCTTCAAGATGCTTGTCTTGGTGTAATGTTACTAGGACACTGTTAATAAAGTTGCATACACATTGGATACACATTTATTATTATATTTCAAAAAAACATTTTTATGCCAGTCATATCCTTTTATGTTGTTATATTGACCTGCTACGCCTTACAGGCCGGTCCGTGAAAACACTGACTGACATGAAACTGGTCTGTAGTGTAAAAGAGATTGGAGACCACTGGTCTATAGTGATGGACTGATTCCAACAGACTACATGAAGTTAAGAGTGGACACCACGCCCACTCAGGTAAACCAGACTGGAGTGAAAATATCACATTCATGTATAGGATGCATAGGTTAGTAAACCTGGTGGAAACAGCATCCCTTGGTATATTCATCCTCAAACAAAGACCGACGTGTCCAATTTGCCTCTGCCAAAGCAGTTTGTTGACCAATGTAGCATAAAGGTAGGTCATAAACCAGAATTACTGTGTTATCCTGGGCTATACAATGACAAATAAATTAGTTTGATGGTTGACGAGGTTGAGCTTGCTAACATCAGCAGTCTTACTGCTGCCTCAGGCTGTTATGTATAAAGTCAATGCTCACTGTGGATCAGCAGTGATTTCTATGTCTGCTACACTGATAAGGAACTTATTCTTGCTGTGATGTTCATTTTTATTTAACTTTTATTTCACCAGTTAAAATCAATAGAGAACAACCGCTCATTTTCAATGACAACCATGTAAGAGGCCTCAACAGAAGAAAAACAAAACACAACGAAACAAACCAAAGCAGGTGAAGATCGTCAAACAGTAAACACAAATTCAAGACACAAACAGTGTGGAAGAGACAATGGCGTTAAAAACAACATAAACCGTGAACATGGTATGTGGAGAGAGAGTAGAAGGGGAGTCAACTTGTACAACAGTCGATGATATGTTTCTTTTTAAACATATGGAGTGATGGAAGAGCTGAAAGTTAAAGGAAGTTTTGATGGGAGTTCTGTGACAGAATGACAGGAGTTCTAGCCAAGGACAGCACAGACTTTTGGAATAGTTATGAAATCACTGGATCTCAGGTGGTAGTTAATAGGTGAAAGGTGCAAGAGGTTGGAGACTTATTGAGGTGAGTACACAACAGGTCGATTCAAGAGCAGGGCCACGAATGGCAATTGTGTCACCAAATTTCATGGAAGTTGGTAGGTGAGGGAAGTGAGTTTATTTTCCATAGACGTCACTGTTTTTCAGAACGTCTTGGAGTCTTCTTCAGAATCTTCTTGGATGGAGAGTTCATCCATCCATCCATCCATCTTCCACTGCTTATCCGTAGTCGGGTCGCGGGGGCAGCAGCTTCAATGGGGAGTCCCAAACCTCCCTTTCCCTGGCCACATCCACGAGCTCTGACTGGGGGATCCCAAGGCATTCCCAGGCCAGTGTTGAGATATAATCCCTCCACCTGGTCCTGGGTCTGCCCTGAGGTCTCCTCCCAGCTGGACGTGCCAGAAACACCTCCCTGGGGAGGCGTCCTGGAGGCATCCGCACCAGATGCCCAAACCACCTCAACTGACTCCTTTCCACGCCAAGGAGCAGCGGCTCTACTCTGAGCCCCTCGCGAACAGCAGTGTTTCTCACCCTATCACTAAGGGAGACACCAGCTATCCGCCTGAGAAAGCCCATTTCAGCCGCTTGTATCCGCGATCTCGTTCTTTCGATCATGACTCATCGCTCATGACCACAGGTGAGGGTAGGAACGAAGACTGAACGGTAGATGGAGAGCTTTGCCTCTCGGCTTAGCTCCCTCTTTGTGACAACAGTGCGGTAAAGCGACTGCAATGCCGCTCCTGCTGCCCCAATTCTCCGTCCAATCTCACGCTCCATTGTTCTCTCACTCGTGAACAGGACCCCAAGATACTTAAACTCCTTCACTTGTGGAAGGACCTCATTCCCCACTTGGAGAAGGCATTCCACCGGTTTCCTGCTGAGGACCATGGCCTCAGATTTGGAGGTGCTAATCTTCATCCCCGCCGCTTCACACTCGGCTGCAAACCAGTGAGCGCTGCAGGCATACTCCCAAGCCCCCTCTAGGATCCCTGTGAGAGTAAAGAGCTGGTCCGTTGTTCCACGACCAGGACGGAACCCACATTGTTCCTCTTGAGGAGGAAAGGAAGAGACAATGGCGTTAAAAACAACATAAACCGTGAACATGGTATGTGGAGAGAGAGTAGAAGGGGAGTCAACTTGTACAACAGTCGATGATATGTTTCTTTTTAAACATATGGAGTGATGGAAGAGCTGAAAGTTAAAGGAAGTTTTGATGGGAGTTCTGTGACAGAATGACAGGAGTTCTAGCCAAGGACAGCACAGACTTTTGGAATAGTTATGAAATCACTGGATCTCTTTCCTCTTGAGGAGGAACAATGTGGGACATAAGGCATTTTTTTTGGCCAGATCAGCCAGTTGAGGGGAGGACCGGGAGTGTTGTGACTCGGGCCTGAATCTTCTCGGTGCAAAATGAACATTTAAAATAAGTCCAGAGTCTCCCCTGTTGTACTGCTGCCACCTCATGTAGAAAGACCTGGACATCAAACTTTTTTAAATTTAATTACAATCAAAGTTGGGAATTTGCTGTCAGTAAGACAGGAGGGTTATACATACCCCAGTTCAAGTCACGTAAAAGGACAAACTGAAGAAATAAGTAGCCTGAAGTTTACTAAGCGGTGTTAATCTTTGGATCCTGTTTTTTTTTTGTAAGTGTTTTCTGTTACCCCTGCCTTTTTTCTCTTTTCTCTCCTGCAGGCGTTTGTGTGTGTGTGTGTGTGTGTGTGTGTGTGTGTGCGTGCGTGCGTGCGTGTGTGCATGCATGCGTGTGTGTGTGTGTGTGTGTGAGACAACAAAGTGTAGTGCATCTTGGGCAGGCAGTTGATGAGACACCTGTGTTGCATTCATCATCTACACCTCCATAAAACACCGGTCATTCCTCCACTTCTCTGTATGATAATTCCGTCATGTTCGGCAGAGCGGTTCACTCCTTGTGTAGATTCCCATAGTGCACTGCACAAATGCGGGGAGTGTGATCTACAACAAGTGACAACAGAAAGACATTATCTTTTGATAATTTTAGTTTTAAAACTAACCATTCAAATTGTTTCAGGATAGCTTTAGACAAAAGTACAGAACATCGCAAATGTAAGCTTGCAAGCTAAACCAGTCCCTCACCTTTCATGGCTTAATCCTGGTGAAAGACATAACTTAGTATAAGGATGTCAAGATTTTTAACACTTCTTAAGCCATGATTTATAGATATCTAAGACATCAGGATTACCAGTGTGTACTTGAGATTTTATTGTATTCAATTTTGTTCAACAAACTATAGATATTTGCCATCACAAAAAAAATCATTAAATGTGAAATTAGAAGCAAAGGACATAGCATCACCAGTAGAAGGTCTGAGTTTTCGGTGAAAATTGGCAGAGGTTAGCAACATAAGAATAACAATTCAAAAATAATGAACATGTGTAATATTCACAGAGGGCTTAATCAAAAAAATGTACATGAAATGAGAACAATTTTGAACTGTGAAAGCCAATCAATCGCTGATTGGTGCTCAGACTTTGCAGAGATGGATGTGATTGCAGTGTCAAAGTAAAATAGCATTGTTTGTGTGTCACACATGAAACCAATTTAGAGCTTTTTGCTCGATGTTAGGATGAAGCATTGCAATCAGAATCATTATTATTCGTTTGGTGGCTATAGTTCAGTGTAAAAGTGATAATATCACTGTCTACTAATCAAATATCTTTTCTGTATTGTAGCTTTGTTCTTCATTGGGTAATGTGTTTAAATAACTTACTTTTCTTACTTACTGTCACTTTTCTTCCAAGAATTTATGGGGCTGATTCATTACAATCTTTCTACTATGTATAAAACAGTTAAATATCAGTAGGTGATGTCACCACCTGTTGGAGCCATATTTGGGTTTTGTTAAACTTATGTATGGATAGTTTATATCATCACATTGAAGAAATGCAGCTTTGAGTTAGAAATTGGACAGTAAATTATGAAATGTCATGCTTACCTTCAATACCATGAGCAGTATCTTACCTGTATGTACTTACCTGATTATCTATGATGTGGTAGTAGAGACACCCCTTTGCGTCTGCAGTGACTTTGACTACTCCGTTCATTTAGTGCTGTATGGGTTAGATGGCAAGACGGTGTGGTTTTCAGACCGCAAATAACCCAACGATCCATCTCGTGAATAGCCTTATTGCAAATGGCCTTCACAATCGCAATGACCATTTTATTTTTCCTTTACTTTCACGATTTGTTCATCCAAGAAAGTCAACTGGATTGTTTGAATAAATATACAGTACATGTCATTGTAAACAAATCTTTTTTTCTGGTCAGTATACCCATTTTGTGTTCCATAAAATATTTATTTTATCATCAGACCTAGTAAATTTTGAGTGAACCTGTACAATCTATACAAAAATGGACCTTACCCGAGAGACTGTTAGACTCATGCAGTGTGAGAACTGTTTACATACAGTACAGGTGTAATCACAGCTAATACTGGCATCTCTGAGAAATACAGTTGAATCCACACACAAAAACACTGAAAAAAAAATCCGACTCACCAGCACAAGTTGATCAACAGATTCTTTTAATAAACAACATGAAAACCAAACACATTTTAAAAATGATTTGTGTACGTCTGAACAATACATTGGTTTTTTTTTCTCAGAACGGGATCACTTGAACCAATGAAGTAGCAGCTGCACGTTTTACAAGCCACATGATGCAATGTCATTGGCAGAGCAGGTAGACATCAAAACTCAACACTACAAGATGACTGGTTGAAAAGAGAAGTTGGAGAGACGATGGGGGGGGGGGGGCGTGAAGGGTTACAACTGTGGCATCCTAGTCCATGAAGCCCCCGTACCGCTTCTGTAACTCCCTGCCAGTCTCCCAAGCTCGTTTCAACACTCCTCCATTCTTGTTACTGTCCACCAACCACTCAGGCCTGCCCACACGCCTCATAAAGCCTCCGTAGCGCTTCTTAAGGCCACGTCCTAACACTGCCTCCAGTAAGTCACCCTGCACCACTCCTTCTTCAGCCCGACGCATGAAGCCCCCATACCTCTTTACTGCCTCACCACCCTGACCATCAACCTCACTGCCGTGGTTGGTCACTGCGTTGAGAATCTTTAGGATCTCCAAGCCAACAGTTTCTTCCTCATCTGGATTTCCTGGATCATCCAAAGCCCCCTCTGGAGAGGAGGAGGAGCGGCGAGACATGAAACCACCGTAGCGCTTCATGAAGCCACCGTACTTCTTGGCCACTTCATGTTCTGTATCTTTTTCTGATGTCATGGTGTTCATTGCTTCCTGTTCCTGTTCAGGTTCAGCATTCAGCGTTTCTTCTTCCAAAAGGACATCCTGGCACAGTCGGAGCTTCTGGCTGTCTAAGCCACCCTCACACTCAAGGGAGCATGTCTGAAAAAGGACACAGGCATTACCGACTTAGACCTTTTCATAATTAATCTAATCCATAGATTTATTTCCTGAGTCGTAGTTGTTTTACAGCACGATTTCCAGAAATCTTGGGAGAGTATGTGAAATGTAGACAAACAAAAAAAGCAAAATTAAGTATCACAATTTGAAAATTCATTTATTTATTCATTCATTCAATCATCTTATCAGCTTGCTCCACTTTTGTTTGTTGCTGGAGTCTATCCCAGCTGACTCAAATATTGAAAATGAGAATTTTTACTTATTTTTTTTAAAGTTACATGCCCAATCTGAATTTAACGTCAGCAACATGTCAAAAAACCTGTGACAGTGGCAACAAGATTGGAAATGTTGTTTCATGCTAAAAGGAAACACTTAATGGAACAGCTCAACATTATTGAAGTTTCCTGGCAACATTTTGAAAAAGTTATTGGGTATAAACATCCAGAGTCCTTTTAAAGTACAGATGAGAATGTGTTCCCCACCTGGTGAAAGAATGCAGAGAAAAATATGGCAAAATATTTTCTTTCTCAATGTAAAATTACAAAGAATGTGGGGATTTAATCGTCTAGCCATAATTTCATTACAGAATTCTGAGAATTTGAAGAAATCTCTGACACCACTGCATGAAAAACATGGAAATTTGTGGTGATGCTCAGAAAAACCTTCTAAAGCTATTGCCTGTTAACTGATTTCATTACTGCTCCATGAATGACAGCTCTATGTTGTACGGCATTGAAATCTACTGAATGGTTCACTCCTGTGTTATCTGTAATTTGATATGGTAGCAGCCATATTTGAAAGTAAACTACAAAGCTATTCTAATGTACTCATGATGACACAATCAAATACTTAAATGTAATTTAGATCCTCTCTGACAAAACCTGCTATCTATGTATCCCTAAAATAACATAATAACAGCAGGCAAATTCTACACTGACGCAATGATGATTCATTGTTGGTTATGTAAGAGGTAAAAATACATAGAACCACTTCGAGGCTTTCCCCCCCACCCTGTTCTATGTCTTACTGATCTAATAGTAAAAGGCAGAAGTACAACAGACCACTGACACCTCACTGAGTGGTCAAACAGAGCCAGCAATTTTTTTTGGGTAACAGGGTAGATTTTTTTTTTAAGTGTACTAGATGAAAACATGAAAGGATCAAGGTATGACTGTATACAAATTCAAAAGTATTAATTGTGAAAATAAAGTGCGTTCTGAAAGTAAACTGCAATGTTATTCTAATGTACTCAGGTTGGTTATCTGTATCAACAAATACATAAATGTAAGTAGGCTACTTGTCTGAGGCGCCACAATCCCTCTGTTGTTCTGTCAATCAAACCGATCCGATGTTAAAACGTGGGTACAGCAGACCGCTGTACCACTCACTGATTGGTCAACTAGAGCAAGCTTTTAAGTGTCCATCAGCCATCAATGAACCGAAGTAGTCATTCATCCAACCATCACCCATCCATCCACCCATCCATCAATCCATTATCCACCCATCCACCCATCCATCCAACAAAATATGGCTGCAACAATGCATCATTTTATAATGGATTAATCTATCAGGGTGGTACAATGGTGTCGTATGTGCTGTTGCCTCAGAGCAAAACGTTCTGGGCTCGAGTCCGTTCTGTGTGGAGTTTGTATGTTCTCTGGGTCTGGGTTCTCTCCAGGTTCTCCCACTTTCTCCCACCTCCAAAAACATGCAGTTTAGAAGAATTGTTCACTCCAAAAATTGTCCGTAGTTGTGAGTGAGCATTAGTGTTTGTTTGTCTTTGATGAGACTCTTGTCCAGGGTGTACCCCACCTGGGAGAGGCCCCAGCAGACCCCTGACTCACAAGGTGGATGAGCGGCTGTAGACAAGACAATCTTGTAGACGAGACAATCATTGTGTCTACATTAATCCATTAATCCATCAAGTCATATGATGATTAACAAAGTCATCATGGTCTCTGAAATTTACAACTATTTCTTTGACATTGACCTTTTCAAAAACTGAGTGACAGAGAGAAAGAAGGGGAGCTCAAGCCAGCAACTTCTGGTCCCCAGTCCAGGACCTAGTGGACTGAGTTACTGTCGCCCCAAAATACTGTATTGTAATTTATGTCGTCGCAAACTATCGTAGCGGAGTCACCTGTGGCCACCGACTGCAGGCGCAGCCCAAAAACAGATGCGTTGGCCGGGTATCGAACCCGGGTCAACTGCTTGGAAGGCAGCTATGCTAACCACTATACCACCAACGCCACACAGAAACTTGAGGAGACAGAACTAGGAAAGTCTTTAAATGAAACTGATGAAACAATCTGATTAATAAGAATATCTTGCCAGACAATTAATTGTGAAGTTTTAGTTTCAACAGTAATTCATCTTCATCCACACTCTACTTTACTCTGGCACTATCGCTCTATTATGAGCAGCAGCCTGAATAATCAGTATTCAAATATCACAACCAATCCTGGATCCCCTTACATTATGAAAGAATCTGAATGGATTTCATTTAAAGCATTCCATTATTTTTGAATTGTATTTGTCTCTGCAAATTGGATGGTAAAATAAGTGTGATTAGTATATCCAGCTTGGCAACTTTGAAAAGCATCTCTTTCTTTCATTGAAAGGAACCCTTTAATGAAGTTAAACAATATCAAGTACAAGTTTAATTCATATTACACAATTTTTTTGTGTTACACTTATATTGTCAGTTTGTTTTGAGTGCTGTGAATGTATAGGTGTTTAATAATGTTGCTATGCCTTGTCTGGAAACTATTTCCTAATGACTTCAGTTGTAAAGACAATGGCGTTGGTGGAGTTATGAGCTCTCTGAGTGCTTCCGAGTTACAATCATGTTTTCTATGTGGCTCATTCCATCCATCAGTGTTGTTTCATGTTCCCACTCTGTTCATTAACGTGTCACAATAAAGCGTGATTACGGTAACTGTCTTGCATTAGAGAGAGAAGCAGCCCGCAAGAGAGACATTGCAACAGTCACCAGATGGTTTGGGAGCAGCCAGCAGCCAATGTTCAGTGTGACACCAGGCACTTAACTCTGGAACAACTGATAAAAAGTACACTTCCTGCCTTTAAACCTTCTGCTCCTGCACAGTACCCTACTCACCTAATGGACGACCGCCTTTATAAGCTGTGTGACCCCCCTCCAATACCCATTTATCCCAGTTATCCTTTAACAAGATGAGTCCAATAAACCTACTGGAAGTATGATCAGACTCAAGGCATCTGCAGGGCCCTGGGGGAGGCACTGCTACTGTAACCTGCATCAAAACCCATATGTGTGTCATTGGATTTCACTTATTAGAGACGTCATAAATTCCTGTTTCATGACATGGGGCCGGGATTCTTGCTGAGCTTTCAGTGCCGCTGGCTTGTAAAAACAGAATTAATGACCGGGGAAATTGAATTCAGGACATATTGGCACCATAGGGGACTTGGATGTCTGCAGTACCCTCTAGTGGCTAGAACCGACAGTTTACAAAAGGCAATGATGTACATCAGGGTGACCAACGCTTTTGAAACTGAGAGCTGCTTCTTGGGTATCGATTAATGTGAAGGGTTGCCAGTTTTGCTTTAATATGTTATTACTTATTCATGATATTCATCTCTGTGAAGTCACTGATCATGTTGATGATTTCTCGCAATAATTATCAATAATGATTTAACAAGTTTATTTCTACAAATATTTGCAAGTGCTTACATTTTTAAACGATCACTTGTACAAATCACAATGTTCTATTTTTACAATCCACTAACAATTACAAACATGCTCTACATTGCACTACTTAAGTATAAAATGATCAATTATGCAACATACAAAAGTCAACTTTCAGATTTAAAAATAATGCTTATCACCAAATCTACAGCATTTTAGTAAAATTATAATGTTACATTTTACAAAACCTTTCTCACTATTTTTTCAATATTTGAATTCAATCTTGCCATCGCCATGCTGCCACTGAGAGCATCTGGTATCTTTTAGTTTGTCTGTTTATTGGGGAAGCTGACACTACATGCTGTTCACCAGTGTATTGTACGGTGGGTACTTAGCATTTCCTGAAATGTCTCAATAATCTGTTGGTTTTCCGTCGCCACAGTCACAAATGAGGGACATGCAGGAATGTTTCACAGCAGCAAAAAACACTTGTTCCCATTCACTGCGGGAACAAGTGTTGGGGGGGAGGTAATCATATTCTCATTTTAAATGTTTTTTTAAGGAAAGTTAAAGAAATAATTGTTTAGAAAAATTAGATGCAGCTCACTGGAAAATTATGTTACGGAGAGCTTTTGAGAATGTTAATGGAATGTTAATGATCCCTGGTATAAACAAGCAGGTGAATGGAATGATTTTTAAACATATTCACACTAATGTTGCTTTTAGTGATTGAAATGCTATGAAAGTGCAACAAAAATATTAATAATGCATTCTTGTCAGCCTCTGGTGTAAGGGTCAAATAATCACAATCAGAATACTATATTGATCCCCTTAAATGGTATTATATTATATAATATAGTATTTCCATGTAAATAAAGTAAAAGTTGAACAAGTTTGTAAAATATAATGGACAAAAACAGGCATTTTATTTCAACACCAGCTGAATGAGACATATAGTGCTTTCCGTTATACAACTCAGACTCAACGATATTGTAGTTATGAAGCACTCAGCCTGTGAAACAGAATATAAATGAGCATTCTGGATGCTCGACGCATTACTTCAATTAAGGAACAGACTGAAATGTACTTCTAAAAAAATACAATTATGGGCTTAAAAACAAAGCTGCAGGCATCAGGAAGGAAAAAGACATGAAAATAACAAAATTTCAAGATTAGAAAAGAGAAAGAAGGAAAAAGAAAATTGATCAGAGGAAAGGAGAACTAAATTAAGAAGAAATGCCATAGCAGTAATGGATTAACTGTGATTTCATCAACAGGCTGAAGGAAGATTCAGGATGGATTCAAATGACCAAATGACAGATGAAGAAATGACGAGGACGAACAGAGAACAGAAAAAGAGAAGAGAGGTCTGTAAACCCCTCAGAAAAGAGTGAGATGGGAAATAAGAATTGTTGAAGGAACAAAAGTGAAAAGGATTGGAGGGATGGGGAGAAGAGAGGAATGGAAGACAAAGACAGAAAACAGAGTCTTACCAGGATGAATCACCTCCAGCCTCGTCTCAATTACGTCTGAATTAAATTAAATGACTAAATGAATCTCAGTTTGGGGCTTTTCCTAAAATGGTTTTTTATATTGTAATTTATACAAACACCTAGACGCTTAATACTGTACTAAACACTCAGTCAAATACAATTGGTTCCTTAAAAATGTGCATCTTTCAGATGTCTTCTAATGAGCTAGCTGTCGCATGATGCACGAGAGGTCAGCCTATCAGATCAAACGATATGATTGATCTAGAGTGTGGGTTTATTGATGCTCCTGGATCTGAGACACGACTGACTTAGAATCAGGCCTTTGGGACGGGGAAGAGTTAGGCTCCATTATGTTCACCTGACGAAGATTAATTTAAGGATGAGAGGCAGAGATTCCATCATTATATGTACATCAGAACCTGACAGCACACTGTGTGTGTGTGTGTGTGTGTGTGTGTGTGTGTGTGTGTGTGTGTGTGTGTGTGTGTGTGTGTGTGAGTGCGCGGGCGCGCACGTTTCTTTTTCCACTCTGCAATCATTCTCTCTATAGTCCGTTTGATCAATCAGTCATTTATGTGTGACTGTATTCAGAAGTCGTGACATTACCATGGAAGGGAAGCCCGACTGCTGTCCCAGGAGACGGTACACACAGAGCGCACACTCCTTCCTGCAGTCAGATCCGACCACCAGCGACACACACACGCCCAGAACCAGCATCCACAGGCAGACGCTGTGTGTGGGAGCAGCCATGGACTAGGAAACATCAGGATAAAGACAGGTGGCATTAAAGTTTACATCAAACAATTCACATAAATGAAGTAGAACATGGAAAAAATAAACAATTAAACTATAAAATGTTAGACAAGAATCACCAGAACAAAGAACAAATAATGTTTCCTAATAATATTGACCTAAAACAATAAAAATGTTGATGCTGCAGCCTACTGGTTTAACCATTAACATGAGTATGATAATAGATTTTGTAAAGTACAGCTATATCTCTATATTTTTCCAAACCAAAAACAATCAAACAACTACACACACACACACACACACACACACACACACACACACACACACACACACACACACACACACACACACACACACACACACACACACACACACACACACACACACACACACACACACTTATGCATACACACAGGTATGAATGCATCTAGACACAATTAAATGTTTTTGTGATTAAGTCTGATTTCAAGAAATGGATGAAGCAGGTCACACTTATTTGGAATAACTATAAATTCAAACATATTTCGCCTTTCATATTTTAATATATATCTTTCTTATTTTAATGACTCTTGGTTGTTCGTGTAATGAGGGTGAATAGGACTGAGTTCTTTACTGGAGGAAATGCACTCCGTATGATGCGCCTCTTGGTTAAACTGAACGTCATGCTGTGAAGTCTGGTGTGACTTTAGTGACTAACTAGTGATTAACTAGTACTAGTAAGTGATGGTGATCGGCAGCACAAGTGTGACCAGAAGCAAAGGCTGTTTCGGCTGCAAACGAGAAGCGATTGTCTTACCTCGGAGTTATTTTATCGACACTTTGGCGAATTTATGCTTTCCGGTTTTTGCGCGTCCCCTCGGAGGGAGTGAAGCCTCTGATGGAAACTGTCTGAAGTGAGTTTGTGTGTCACTCCGTGGGCAGGTGGTCCCTGAAGGCCCTGGCTTCTTTCCGGTGTCCCGTGATTGGGAGGGGGGGGAAAAAAAGATGTGAAAAGCAGTGACACAGGCGCTGAGCCGTCTGGAGTCCGCTCCAAGTGTCCGACGGTCCTGGACCCGAGCCGGAGCGCATCGTTTAAGTAGCTGGAGTGGGTGACGTCACCGAAGATGATGGGGAGGGGTGGGAGAGTTAATCAACGGATGATGCGACGTGACAGTACACCCCCCACCCCTACGTGACACCCCCCACCCCTACGCGCGCGCACACACACACACACACACACACACACGCACACGCACACACAATGTGTGCTTGTTGTATTTGCATGTAACCGACTTGTTCTTGTACTAATAGATGTGATAGAATTTATTACTTGAGGTACATTAATAATTGATTTAAGGAGAAGAAATACACTTTATTGTGCCCATGAGGAAAATATCTTTACTCTTATTATATTTTAAATATACATACTGCGTGCGTGTGTGTGTGTCCGCTTGTGTGTGTGTAGAAGTCACTGAAATAAACACACACACGTACACACACCACGGGCCTGTAAGCATGCAATTTAGACACAGTGGGAGGTGGAGTGATGGGCAGCTGCTTCTGGGTGCGACCTGGTGGGCAGTATGAAGGGGGTAGGGGGGGCAGTGCCTTGCTCAAGGGTACCTCGGCAGTGCTCAGGAGGTGAACTGACACCACCCACTGCCAGTTTAGATGCTATGGTCCACTCGGGTCTCGGGTCGACGACCTCCAGTCCCCAGCCCGAGACTTAGTGGATCGAGCTACTGTTTCCCCCTTTTGAAATTGATTGATTGATATTGATTCTTATGACACAGAAGGCTTATGATTAGCACATGTATACATTGTGTATACATGTGTTAATCATAAGCCTTTTAATTCACATTGGATCGCTTCCTCTGACTTTTGAATGACAGTTATTCTGGGCTCAAATTTCATTTGATTGTTTGTGATTCCATCTTACTGTGGGTTTTCACATTGGACACATTCATAGTTCATAGACATCAACTACAGTTGTATTTAATAGAATAAAAACATTTCCATTTCAAAGTCCTTTTTATTTCCATTCACATAATGTTACTGACGAATTAAAAACACCCACATGCTTTTTTATAAGCCTTACAGCTGTCACAGGCTACTGACTGAGTGGAATTATGGTACGCATGAATAACCCCTCCCCATCTCTAATGAGGTACAAACAGAAAATAGTGACAGTAAAAACAATATGGCTTTCTGTGGTCAGTAAACATTAAAGCACTGGATTTCAGATCAGACAACACTCCACAACCCAGCAAGTCATTTGAACCCCAATTCTGCAGAGGTGTTCTGAGCACATGTGAAAAGACTGGAGTGAAAGGACACCCCCTTGACAGAATGCTTTAGGACAGCAGCCTGCTTATCCAAGCATTCAAGTAATCATGGTTGTATAGACAGAGACCTATCAAGCTTTAATTACCCCATGACCAGTAACCCTGTGGTAAAGCCATGTATTTTCTACCTTGTTACAACCCAGCTGGATGAACGAAAATTATAACATAAAAAGAAGGAGTTAGGGTTTGAAATAAAATTATTTATTAACCAGATTATTTTAATATTGCTACACAGAGAGAAGTTCATTTGTCAAATCCATCTACATGTTAAAAGTAAAATAAAAACACAACCTATGAAGTCCTCCAATTTTACAGTGCTGCGAAAATTGTGAGCAGCGCCCTAATTCCTCATGACTAATGCAGTCAAGCACCTGCTTGTGAGTGGCTGGTGACTAACTTGGCCCACTCTTCCGCAATATGGTCACAAAAATGATCACAGAACAGCGTCTCACAGGAGCAAATGAGGCGAACTGTGATGAACATCTGATGGGTATTTGAGGGCTTCTGCTCTGGTTGAGTACCTGGGATTGGCGCACACCTACGGAAGCACGCCGCTCCAATCAGGAGACAGGGATGGAACTGGAGGAGTGTGAGGAGACAGTTTTGTGGTGGTTTTCTGTTCTTCATCCCTGTTTCCCTGCAGCAGATGTTTTGGATTTGTGTCTAGAAGGCAGAGCACATCTCGAGCAGGCAGCTGATAAGACACAACCGAATTGCATCTTTCATCAACCTCTCCATATTAGACCGGTCATTCCTCCATTCCTCCTTCATGGAAACATGGCTAAACAGCAGAGTACCGAACAATGCTATCGAGCTGGCCGGTTGCCACATGCACACATTCTCAACCTGTCCCTTGACGAAGCATTTGTGTCAGCATGCTTCAAATCCACATCCATTGTTCCAGTGCCAAAACACTCCAGCCCAGTGTGCCTGAATGGCCTCTGTAGCACTCACACACATCATTCTGAAGTGCTTTTAGTGACTGGTCTTAACACATCTGAAGAGCTGCCTCCTGCCCACACTGGACCCGTACCAGTTTACCTACTTTAGAAATAGGTGTGCAAAGAATTCAGTCTCAATTCGGATGTACTCTGCGCACACATTTGCATGGTATTTGAGTAGCTTCTCAGTTATCCAGGTCATGGTTGTCTAAGGTTTTTTAAATCAATCCACTGGATGGACGTTAAGAAAGTTTCTTAAAGACGTTTCTTGAAGACAGACAGGATCAGGAAACACACCATGACATAAACTCTGTAAAATATGATCAGGGCTTGATGTATGTTTTCTGAAAGTAAATTTGTGGAATTACCATTTGATCATATCACCACCTTCTTTGACAGTCAAATAATCTAATATTGTATAGTAATATTGTTGGCGATGTGATCATTAATGTTCTATTTAAGGAAATAATGGAACTAAAAATTGTTTCATTAGACTCAACTCATTTCGATCTACATTTCCTAATTCTACAGATTAATTTGAGTTTAATGAATGTGTTCTGTCTTTACAACTAATTAATTTCACACAGCTGTCAGAAGTCCAACTACACTGTATTTGAAATGTGTAGCCTCAAATGAGTTCTACTGAGAACAGGCTGTTTCATTTCAGCTGCATGTTTTTGAAGGTGGGAGGAAGAACCCAGAGAGAACTCACACAGACACGGAGTGAAGATACAAACTCCACACAGCAAGGACTCAAACCCAGAACCTTCTACCCACTGAACCACCATGCTGCCCACAAAGAAACACCTTTAATCAAATTATTTTAATGCAGGTTGTTGAGATCAAAGCTATTCAAAATGACAAGTTCAAGAATGAAATGAAAAGTATTAAAAAGAATCTTCATCTGTTATTGCTTAAATCTGTATTGTTTATCATAGACAATTGATTATAAGATTATGACCATTTATCATAAGTAATTAAAGAAATTAAAGTTATCAAATTTAATACTTCTGCAAAGCGCCACTCGTTTAGACTAATGTAGTGTAACTTTAGATGCAATCAGAGTAGTTAATTTTAATAGCTTGATTTTAGTTTAATTGAGTAATTTACTATTATTCCAAAATGTACAAAATGTAACGATAAAACAGGGCACCACCCTGGAAAGGAAATAAATAAATAACCAAATGCTATCAATCCCAATTAGCAGTGAAACAATAAAGTTAAAAAAAATAAAATAAATGAAAGTGGCAATACTAATCATCAATTAATATACTGCATACAGCAAAATCTGTAATGTCTACAACTGCCTAACAATCAAAATAGTATATTTACAAGAAAAGCACATTTGTTTGTACATGTGTGTGTATACTGATGTGTGAGGTATAGTTCAGACATCTTACAAGAGGATTACGTCACATCAGAGAGTAGACCAAAAGGTTTGAACACAGGACGAGGATGCAGAGCCTCACTGTGTTACTTATACCAGTTTGAATGGGCAGATGGACGTGTGTGTGTGTGTGTGTGTGTGTGTGTGTGTGTGTGTGTGTGTGTGTGTGTGTGTGTGTGTGTGTGTGTGTGAAAGAAAGAGATGCCAGCAATTAACCACAATAGCCACATCACTATGTGTACAACACACAAATAACTAATGCAATATTTAGCATTATCACAGCACAATGATTAGTCTAGCTGTGACATTAATGCCGTGATTCTCAAATAGCGGGGCTATCCTCGAAGGGGGGGGGGGTTGGAGGGGGGTGCTTGTGATACAGAGGAACGTGCACCGAGAAACTACTGTATGCTTTTAAATTGACGTACCATTTAAAGTGTAATTGCACATCCACTGCAGCAGGTGGCAGTAGTGCTTTCACATGTGGTGTACCATTAACTGTAATTAGAGATTGTGCAGGATAATAAGTACTCTGCAATGGTGTAGGGGTTTTTTCATGCTCAGACACACACACACATACACACACACACACACACACACACACACACACACACACACACACACACACACACCAAAGAGTATGTGTGGTGAAGGGTGGGGGACGCAAAATGTTTTCTTCTTTCTAGGGGGAGTTTTGCAGAAAACAATTGAGAGGCACTGCACCAATGAGATACTGTATTCACACGTAAAGCCCCTGTCTTCTTTGGACATAGTAGGTGGGAGGATTCTTCCATCCTCATTCCCACTGGATCCTCCGAGCTGTGGGTCCTGGTGGGATGTGTTGTTGGTAGATGACATCTGTTCCTAGGTAGGCATTGAAAGTGGTGCAGTTTACTGTGTCTGGCAAAGCAGCAAACCGTAACTGTGGTTCTGATGAGGCTGAAGCTCACCATTCTCTGGACAGGCCCTCACGGTGTGTCCCTCATCACCACAACCAAAGCACTGCACCACCGATGAGGTCACAAATAACACGTGGTCACAATCATCTACTGTACTCTAACATAAAACCAAAAGTTGAGCTCCTCATCCTGGTTGTTCAGGATCAAAACTCTCTGCGATGAGACACTACATGCTTCAGGAATCATTTAAGACGATATACTGTATTATTCATGTGATCACCATATTTTACTTGGACTAAATTTTATGATATCAACTCATTTGCAGCAGTCATATAAAACAGTGTTGGAGATCATATTCAATAGTCTACATCTTATTCCTGTAATATTCTGAAGTACCTCAAGGGTAGTACGACTGTTTTTCAGTGCCCTAATGAAAGTGCAGGTATAGGATTCTGACTTTGCCTCCTGGTCTCAAGTCAACTGCAATGAAATTCCTTCACTAATGAACTTGGTTAAATCACAATGGTTCTGTGTCCTATGGGTTTTTGTCTATGTTTGTGCTGCTCTGTATGTTTTCACATGTTTCTCTTCTACTTGGTCATGATACTACATCCAGTTTTCACACTTGCTGCTATATTTACTGCAAGCATCCCAAAGATTTGCATGATCTCTATGCATGTTTATTGAGACCTATACATTAACTAAACAATGGTTTGTATGGTCTCTTATACACACATATACACGAACACAAGACACACACAGCAGTACACATACTGACGCACATTTCTAATCTCTTCCTTACAGATAGCTGCTATCAGTGGTATAAGTATGAAACAACAATATTTTTAATTAAGAGGGCACTGAGCTAACCTCATCAAACCCAGTCAATGTTTGTTCTCAGAGCAATAAAGATTAGCAATACCAGTCAAGAGCTGTGTGTGTATGTGTGTGTGTGTGTATGTGTGTGTGTGTGTGTGTGTGTGTGTGTGTGTCTGTGCGTGCGTGCGTGCGTGTGTGCATGTGGGTGTGCCGGTTTGTGTGTATGTGTATGTAAGAATCCATGTCAGTGTGTGTACAGACAACTTACCCTAACACAATAGATTTCCGACAGGCTGTTCGTAAGCTGAATTTTCGTACGTTATTATCTACCTAGTTCCCTTTCTCTACCACCACCCCGGCTCCGAGCAGCATCGCTACATATGTGTATCTCCAACACTCATCTTCCTCGTCTTGCTCAGTTTGTTCTTGCAATTGTAAATCGAAATTTAATATATAACGACTTACAAACCATTCATCTTACAAACAGCCTCTCTGACCCAGTTGTGTTTGTAACTTGGGTACTGTCTGTATGTTAAAGGAACTACATCCCCGAAATATGAACATCCCTGCAGGTCCCCTGCATTTACAGTACATATTATACAGATTATTATTCCCGTATCAATGACTCCGATGTTGGCTGAAAAAAGGTAGTGTAAGTAAAATGTTTGGTTCCATTTACAGTACTTTCATTCCTTGATGGTTCTGTCACTGAGGTTTTAGAGGTTTGACTACCCTCAGTGACCGATCTGTTGTTACACATCAATTTGCTTTTTTTTGCCTGCGATTCTCAGCTGTGGGTTTTGCTGCATCTCCCATCTTTGAATTTTCCTCACCACTCTGATTAACTTGATTAAGTCTTTTCTCCTGAGTTGACCCCAGAGGTCCAGCTATTCTTCCTGTGATTTTCATGGCCTTCCACAGCATGCCTCTTCTGCTCTCTGACGACCAACATTCATCCCATTCCTCATCTAATCCTTCATTTTCTACTATCTTTGTGTTCAATGTGTATTCATTGTTTTAAATAACCATCGTCCATCCATTTTTTTGGACACGAGATGTCATGTTCACACAGGAGCAGCTGGGTTCTTAAAAGAGGTATGTTGGTATTTGAAGTTCTGGTCTCTCCCATGCAGTTTTCCAGGTCTTCTTCCTGATCCAGGTTTGGTTAAATCAGTGGTTTACATCAGTGGTTCCCATCCAGTAAGGAGACATACAGACAATTCAATTCAAATTGTACCTAATACAATCTTCAATTTTTTTAAACACAAAACTAAACAATCTTAAACTACAACTTATTTTAGAATGAGAAATAAATAAAAAATAACAAAGAACCTTTACAAGGTCATAATTTTAAGAACAACTTTTTTAAAGCACATTAACTTTATACGTATGTTGGATATTACATGTTTTTTTTATTAATATTCAAAATTGCTATCCATTTTAAAGATAAAGCCTCCCTGCACAAAGGGTTTAATGGGAACACCCCCATTAGAATAAAAAACCCAAAAACCTAGAAACCCAGAATTTACACCATGTATCCTTACATCTTTTCTATGACAGGTGTGAGCCTGTTTCATGCTGCAGATCTTCTCAAATATGGGTCTCAGTTCTGAGATTGCCACACTGAGGTCATTTTCATTGTAAAGTCTTGATCTGTATTTTGTCTTGATCGTGGCCAGAGAAGAAAATCCTTTGTCCCATAGTGTTAGGATTCCAGTAAGAGACCATCACAAGCTCTTAAAGAAGATATATCTAGGCTAAACTAAAAAATAACCTTTTTTAGAACCTTGTTGATGAACACACTGAAAATTTTTAAGTTTTATGTCATGTACATCTAGCTAGGTGAAATAAGCATTCCTTTAATAGAAGTTTAAGGATATTAATGGCAGGTACATTTGCTCAGCACAGCATTATAATTCATCAACATCAATTATCAAAAATAATCAGTCAATATAATCAAACTTAATCTAATTCTAAAACATTTTCCAAAATACTTTTTAGTGTAACTGCTGCTTAGGGAGGGGCTCTGACTCCCTCATGGTCAACAGAAGTTCTGTTTTCTACAGCAAAGTCCAAAAAGGAAGAAATAGACAGACAGACAGATATATAGATAGATAGATAGATTTTTAAAAAAATCAATGTTAAAAACAAGACAAAAAAACTCTCGTCAGTCCTTCTTTCTTCTTATACAACTGCCCATGTATTACAGTCCATAATTGGTAGTAATTACTAAGCACAAACATCAGAAGGTTGAATGACATTGCTAAGGTGAGGTCTTTTTTTAAAATTAGAGGTGAAATAAATGTCCAGATGGATGCACGGCCAAATGTCATCCAAACACATCTAATGGGTTTGATGGCATTTTTGTAAACAATGTCTGAATGTCATGGTCAGATAATGTGTGAGAAGGTCCTGAGCACATATAGGGAAACTGAGGGAGGGCCACTAATGAAAATAATAATAGGTGTGTTTAGCACCACACAGTTGGACAGAGAGATGAAAGAGAAAAGAATAACGTATAAGCATGTATGAGTAGGCTTTGTGGTAAATAATGGTAATTTTACAGAGTATTTGTTCTTGGGGAGTGATTGCAGTGCTAGAAACAAACAAGTTTATATACTTGTTTGTTTCTAGTTGTGGAGAGTGCCTCGAAGGAGTGTCTGATCATGTTGGTCGATCTCAGATTGCTCATTGCCCACTTCCCAGTGAATTGCACCTCCCTGGCATGAATTATTCTTCAGGGAATCTATAATATAATTAAAGTAAAATTCCACAGGTGAGTCACACATTACACAGAAAATTAGTCTTGTCTTACATTTATCATTTGTTATCATCATCATTGGAATTATTACTCCTTCTGCTATTATCACAGTCATTATCATTGCTACCAGTTGTGTTATTGCAGTAATTACTATAACTACTAAAAACTGATATTTTTTCTGATATGAGAGCCAGCTATTATTTCTAAGGTTCATTTCCATGTTCCTGTCCATAATACCCTTTCAACCCTCCTTTCACCCTTCCTCTCTCGCTCTCTGATTTGGTGAAAGCTGAAGGGGCCAGAGAAACAGTTGCCAGTGTGGTAGGGTCTCTCCTGGAGAAGGACGAGGAAGAGGATGATATTGTGATAGACAAGGAATTATCAAAAATAGCTCTTAAAAGGAAAAACACTGACACAAGAATGAATAAAGCAAAGAAAATTGATAAAGAAACACCTGAGACACCTCCTGATTCAAGTAGCTCTGAGAACGAAAATGACAACAGTCTGAAAGAGGCCATAACAGAAAATATGATTCGCAAAAATTTAAAAAAAAGTCCTGCAAGACACAAAAGGTTCGAGGGCAAAAGTAGAAAAAATATATATTTACTGACCTCAACATGTTTCTGGATAGCGTCAGCTTTTATATGAAAAGTAAAACAAGAAGTGGTGAACCAATTTTTACAGACCAAGGGTTTTATAGATTGACAAAACTAAGGAAAAAAGTAAAAGACATAATTGTAGAAGAGATGATTGTGGAGAATGGATATTAGTTGTTTTTTTTCTTAATTTTGTCTGTTTTTTTTAAATTTGATGAATGTTAAAAGGTTAGATGTTTCTTTGTTGAGATATTTTGTAATTTGACTTTTATGAATAAACACGATGTTAAAAAATAAAAAAATCTCTCTCTCTCTCTCTCTGTCTCTCTCTGTCTACCTCCAATCTCTTGCTCATGGGAGATTTTGGGGTGTGTAGGACAGAATTGTTTTGTTGGTTTTCACTGTCTGTTACTGTCTGTTCTGCCCCTCCTCACCTGTGTTCAACTGATGCCTGATTGTGTCTTCCCCACTTGTGTCCAATCACTCCCTATTAGTTCTTATATTATACTTTAGTTTTGTCTGGTCACCAGTTCATTGTTCACCTCACCTGTTTTTTGACCTTATATTTTGCTTAATTATTTGGACACCCCTGCCTGTTTTTGATTGTCTTGCTGTGTACCAACCTCAGCCTGGTAATAAACCTGTCTTTTGGATACCAGTCTTTGTTGTGCATTTGAGTCCTGTATTCCCTGTACTACGTTCATGACATGTTTGTGACTGACTTTTGTTATAAAATGCCTTGAAATAGTTTATGTTGCAATTCGGCATGATGCAAAGAAATTGAAGTTCGCTGAATTGAATTGGAGTGAAGCAGCTCAGTGGGCCACAGCTTTATTGGATAGACACTCACCTGTTTGTGAAAATAAGAAATGATAGATTTTTGATTACCCTAGTGATTAGTAATCTCCTCAACAGCGCTTCAATTCCTAAGTCAATAATGCAGTACATTATAGCATTCAATTGTGCTCCTGTGGCGTCCTAGAAATCTGTGTTCACTTTGAATTACCAGCAATGACTTAACATATGCACATCTTGCTATCAGCTCAATCAAGTTTGATTCTTACTTTATGCCAGGGGGGGCTCCAAACTCTTTTCTTCTGGGAATGAAAAAAAGAAAAGACCTTAGCGGTTTCATAAATAAACATTTGTATATTGTCTTACATATGTCTCTAATCATTAGTGTCAGGAATGGGAGGTATTCCTGTGTATTTGAAGGACGTGATTGTGTGGAAATTAAAACAAGTTTACCAAGTGAATTGTGGACCCCCAATTTATGTTGTTTTTGCATCATTTTATTTAAGAAAATCTTTGTTGCTCTCTTTGTCTCATTTCAGTCACCCAAGTTCTTCATTTTAATCCTATTCTATACTTGACATAATAGTAAGTTAATAGTAAGTTCTTATCATTGCAATGTCCTCTTGTTACCTTCTCCTTATCACTATTCCTGTAAATGTCTTAATCATAAGATAGATAGATAGATAGATAGATAGATAGATAGATAGATAGATAGATAGATAGATAGATAGATAGATAGATAGATAGATAGATAGATAGATAGATAGATAGATAGATAGATAGATAGATAGATAGATAGATAGATAGATAGATAGTAAAAGGGTAACTTTCAATAACAATGAAGTGCAGAAGTCCTTCCTCTGTATGTATACATGTCCATCTTTTTTCTTGTTTGCCTCGTATTGCGATCCACTCTGTAAACACTGGACCATTGTAGTTGCACCTACATTTGCATTTGTGATGTTATCATGCAGCCAGCTCTCTAAAATAATTGTTATCCAGCTACTCCACTAGTTATTAAAATCGGAGTCTCATTTTCTGATGATAGAGCGAGCGCTGACCTGAAGTAGGTTGGGAATGGCTGGTCTGTGTGGAGTCTGGAGCAGCCTGCGCGTTTACTTCTCTTCTGCTTTTGTTATTGATTTAAAGGGAGATAAAATAATGGAGATAACAACTAGAATGCAACTTAATTCACCTTGTGAATGTTCTTAGGCTCTGTGATCATGGCTTTACAATTTCCACCAACACCAAGAGAAATTTAAGATGTGACATAATTATAAGCAAAGTTTATATTACTGGTTAGTTACTAATAGAGGCACGGGTGTCCAAATAAAATAACAGTTTGATAACATTGATTCAGTTTCAATAATGCTTAACATATTTTCAAAGTACAAGTATTGGCAGACAATTCAACACTCCCTCACAACGTTGTCTTTTAGATTTTTTTTGTTCATTTTTTTGTTTAATTTTTAATTATTTCTGAGATGAGTCAAACTTGGTGTTTGTTTAGACCGTCTTGTGGTAGATTACAATCTCCTAGTAGGAGGTAGCATTGGACGTGAATGAGAACAAAACCCATATCCTGTGGGACTTTGATACCAGACTTTGTTCTGTGGAGATCTCCATTTGGATCTCCTAATTTGCGATTTGATTGAACCATTATGAATTCCCACGCTTTTCCCACACCACGTTTGATTCTTCTCATTTCTCAGCTCATTTAAAACACATATACTGTATGTAGAATCTGTATCACTGTCTGTGCATGTACTGTGTATGTTATAATAATGTCCTGTTGTTAAAAGCCAAACATGAGGATTAGCCATGAATATTATTTGATTGTTCTGATTAGACACTGTGAGTGTGTGTGTGTGTGTGTGTGTGTGTGTGTGTGTGTGTGTGTGTGTGTGTGTGTGTGTGTGTGTGTGTGTGTGTGTGTGTGTGTGTGTACACCTCAAGATGAGATGGGCCTAATGCATTGTGTGAAATGTCTCCTTTGAAGTTCCTCTTTCAAGATAATGAGGTCCTTCAAATGCTGCATGTAAACAGATTTTCATTTTTCTGTCTTTCTCTCTCTCTCTCTCTCTCTCTCTCACACACACACACACACACACACACACACACACACACACACACACAGACACACACACACACACACACACACACACACACACACACACACACACACACACACACAGACACACACACACACACACACACACACACAGACACACAGACACACACACACACACACACACTGTCACCGCCCTTATCAGCAAACATCAATTTTCTTTCTTATTCTTGGACTTACTTCTTTCTTTTGGATTCATTCTTTTTCTCCCATGTGGTTCTTTGTTAACACAAAAGTCCACTTTTCTCCAATTCAATGTGTCGCCTCAGGATTAGAAAACACTTATTCAAGGTTTTCTTCACCAGTAACACAGTTGCAGTGTGATGAATACTACTACTACTACGACTACTACTACAGCAACAATAATAATAATAATAATAATCATGATGATAAAACAGTCTAATAAAACCCCTCCCTTCTGGTTGTCTTATACATAACTCAAATCATTTGATCTACGAACACTGGACAAGTACATGTACATTAGGTGAAAAATTACATGCCTTCTCTGAGTAGATTTTGCTCTTTCGAATCATTCTGCTCATGTTTGGATGGGTCAGACTAACTCAGACATGAGTCCAGAGTTACAGTGATCAAATCTATATCTGAACACCAATTATCTCCAGGAGGCCCAATACATCATTTGGTTCCTACAAGAGGACACCCCCAACAATTACAAAAACATATGAAATAACAGACAGGTTGTGACAGAGCTTTCTTACAGGTAGTCTATGGTCTACATTGCTGGCACTAACTTTAAACCTGACCTAAATTGTCTTCAGTTTTGATGTTTGCAAATGTCCCCATGAACATAAATGCATTGTGGGTTTGTTTACTGCTCAGAATTTCACAGATGTGGAGAAAAGAAGGACAAACGCTGCAGACGTCGCACCAACAGGAAAGACAAAAAGACCATATGAAGTCAGACATCAGAGCAGATGGTTCACTTAGTGTGAGATTTGCTGTCGTGTTAACATGACGTGAAATCTGAATCTATGAGGTGTTAATGTTATGTTTTGTAGACCTTTCCCTTTGGGTTACATCCTCTCACCATGTTGGTGTGATTGGCCCTTATCCATGGTGAGGAAACCTTATTAGGACAACTTCATCATCTTCCTCTTCCACATTGTGAAAGGCACAGAAAATTTAAATTTTCATGGCTTTTTGTGTTAAATATGAATGTTCAACTTTTGGAATTCAGGCTCATTACCATTAACCTAAAAAAGAATTAGACCTGTTGACGGTTATAAAAAAAATCATCACCCCCTCTGTTTTTTTAAAAGAATCGCACCCTGCATGTAAGCATAATCAACTATGCACACTTGCGGTGCAGAAGACAATAGCTGATCAGAGCTCAGACCACCATTTTCTAATTTACTCATTAAATGTTTCAACAAACTGAAATTCTAATTCAGGAACACAAAGAATTTTTATCTAAAAAAAAATTACAACAGAATATTACATGCTCTGATTCATTGTCATTTCTACTGTACCTGATATAATGGTGTGTAAATAAAATAAATAAATTAAATTTAAACTTGACAAGATTGTCACTAGTTTTGGTCGAGGCAGGGTTAGATGTGACATTCAGATGGTCCACAGTCATCTCAGATGAGGAATGAGAAAGTGTTTCCTTATGTGTGGAGCTGGAAGTTAAAGGATTTGTGAAAGCTTGGAGTGGTGAACCTGTGTCTTTTGAACAGTGTATCCCCATTTGCCAGCCAATGCCAAAATAGATGTAATTACAGTATGTTATGGGATAGGTTGCAGAATTACTTTTGCAAATTTCTGAATTGACATCAAATTATTTTTATTTTTTGTGAAACACTAGAAAGTCTTGTCTAATATAAATGTTACATTGAATTTTGAAAACGAAACCATAGAATATCAATACTAGTGTAACAGCGTGTATTACAAACCACAACCTGTGCACCGGAAAATAATCAGTATTTAGTATTGTTCATTGGCCTTTTGTAGCCCTTAAAACCAAGATGCAGCCATAATGGATGCGTTCAATCAGCTGTAATGGATGCATTCACTATCAGTTTGCTAGTCAAGCAGTAAACCTCACCACAGAAAGCTTTCAATTCAAAATGTAAAACCGTTAACTCATTAGGCCTAGAGATGGGTGCCCTTATCCATTTCTCTGAACTCTGGATGACCCTTATTAAATATAAACACTTAACAGAGCTTCCACCTGACACCCATTCTGTACTGTAGGAGTCACATATGAGCCTCTTCTCTTGGAGCATTCAAAACCATGATGAGAGTAATTGGTTAAAAAACACAGGATTTTCCAGCTGTCAACAGCAGAGGAGCAATCTACAATGTATATGCATGTGGCAAAACTAAAACAGCTTTCTCATTCATAAAGATGTCAAATTCAGCCAATAACAACCACTTTCCAAAACCACTTCATTGCTCATTTAGTTCTGGGGTAATAGGGAACAAATGAATTAACTCTGCCAAGTAATCAGACATGGGGAAGATGTTAAAATAAAGAAAAACTGGTTCTCTGTTTCATGGTGGTTGAGCAGAAAAAGAGAGGTGACAACCTTTGCATTCATCTACATATTTAGCCTAATAAGTTATAATGTGTTTTACCTTGCAGGTTCTGATTTCATTTGCTGTTTATATTCTGGTTGTGTGATTGTCAGCATAATATCTGAATATGTTAAGGTCCATTTATCTTTCCTTTTTACTTTTTTAATTTTTTTACTTTCATTTCAAGTGTTGTTACTCACTGTTGCATGTTCTCATGATTCACTCAGTGTCATCTGGAACCTTACTTTAGCCCTACTGGAGACCAGAGGGGCACTTAAGGCATTGAGGAACATCAAGCCATTTCTTGATATAGCCTGTAGTTCCATGTTCCAGGTTCTCCACCATTGAGATTGGGACCTCCAAATCTATAAGGGGTCAGACCAACTTGGTAAGAAGTCAAAACTGATGGATTATATGGTTAAAGTCACCAGAAATGACAATAAAATCATCAGGTTGTTGAGTCTGCAGTTCCAATTTATGACATCATATGGTTTCTTTCACCATAACATGACTGGGGTCACACCATCTACTGTTCACATAGAGCAGGGGTAATCAAGAGGGTCACATTTGGTGTGTGTGTGTGTGTGGGGGGGGGGGGTTAGGGTTAGCTATTTTATTAAATGTTTTATTATCGATTGTATAATTTTCATGTCTTAACACAAAACACAAATGAAGAAAAACTTTCTCTACCATTTTCATCACAGCCTTTAATAAATTCGCCCTCAGTAAAAGGTTTGCAGCGCTTGGCAATCACCATTATCACCTCACAGCTCGCTTTAGTGGTGTTTTCATTTGTCTCGTGGGCTTTTGTAGAAAGCACTGCCGCGCCATTAAAACAGCTTCTAGTTGCTTCCGTCTTTCATCACATTTATTCCCCGTTAGATTGTCGTAGCTGGTATGTTTCCTCTGGTAGTGCCTCTTGACATTAAATCCTTTAATAACACCCAGAGTCTCTCGGCAAATTAGGCAGACACGGTTGTTTCGTATTTCAGTGAGAAAAAATACTTGATTTTCCACTTGTCCAGGAAGTGGTGGCCCTTTCAAACTTTCCTTTTGTTTAATTGAAGTCGTTTCGACACAGAAGTTCATGTAATCTCTTCACCAGAGAGGGGCAGAGAGGGGAATGTGGCTGCAGCTGCACTAGGTTGTGATCTGATTTACCTGGTAGGGGGAGGGAGGTAGCTTTGTATGCCTCCTTAGTAGTAGTGTAAAATAGATCAATTGTTCTATACTTCCATGTGGCCCATTGTAGGCAGTGATGTGTCCACGATGACGGTAGTGAGAGGAATTGAGGTAGAACATGTTTTTACACACAAGTAAGTTGTATGAAAATGGAAGCTCTTCAGTGTCTGCCCCTTGCACAAGTGTTTAGTTAATATACTTTGTACTTATGAATACTGTTATAACCTCTTCTACTCAAACGGACAGCAATAATCGCCGAGCGGGAGGGTTTATTTTGATTCAAGCCACTACATAATTCCATATACTCTCAGTCTCGAAAGTACTGATGCAGTTATCTATTATTTTACACTTTAGGAAACATCACACTTGTCAGCTCTTGTCAAAATCCATAATCGTAAAGTTTGTAAGTAAATGTTAATGTAAGGTATCATCATTCATCATAGAAAATGCCTGCTATCACAGGAAAATTTACAGAATGTAAATGATAAATGCCTCCAATTATAGTTAATATAAGCAAGTATCACCTATCAATTCATTTCACTACATGTCACCTTCCATAAATTATTTTAGTCAATTTTATTTATCATATATTTTTGTCAATGTTGTCAATATAGTTAAACATTAGTAAATGTCCCCCATTATCATTAAGTTGGGTAATAATAATAATAATTAACCCCATATGATGATTTTATTTCAGTTTTACTAAATGGTTATAAAATTATATTCATGTTCTTTTGTTTTGTTGTTGTTGTTTATTGACAAGGGGGCTTTAGTTACATTATGAACACTTGCAAATCACTTCCCATCACTAGGAAACCATTTTTGCTATTTGAAGGACCGTTTGACAATGTGAAAACCATGACCGAGAAGGGCTCTCGAAGTGGGTCATTTTTTTAAATATGCGTGCCCTCATTTCATAAAGATTGTTTAATACCATGTGGAGTAAGGTAATGTTTTTTTTCATCATTAAAACCATTTTGAATGTGTAGAGTTTTCATGATAATGGGGGATGATGTACACATAAAAGTCAGGGGAGCCTAATGAAGTTACAGATAATATTGAAGGTATCGTGTCAGCAGACACTGACTTAATTGCTGAATGCTTACTGCCATCATTAAAATGATATTACTGGATATTTATAGTAGGCCTCCTCTTTGAAATGATTGGTTGTAGCAGACAAGACTTGAAAATCTATAACATAGCAGGATTTACATCTTAAAATTATTATATCTCTCTTCTTCTGCAACTTGGTGCTGGAGTGTTTTGTCTACTTGCCATTTAATATCTCAGTCTTTCAATTGATTGTGTTCATGACTTGCACTTTCTCTCATGGTATCTCATTCTGAGCTGTTTGACCATTGTACTACTTGTGAATATTTCATAAAAATTGCTGTTTAGATAAAGTTACTTCCTTCTTATTCCTAGATTAACACTGACCAACCACTACTGACTGGATGAGAGTGGTGTCATCAAACCCACAATAAAAAGGTAAATGCACGTTGAAGTCTAAACAGACACATTTACGTACTGTGGCAATAAAAAAATCTCAAAATTTGTCACACAATATTGAACAGACTCCTTCAATAATTCCTGTGAAAAAAAGTGAAAAAACATGAAACATGATTTGATGATTGATACACGTTGAGCTGTCAGGTCAATCTTTGCCATAATGTAGAGTACATATTCATAAAATGTAATTAAAGTATGAGTGTGAACATTGAATTACTGATGCATTTTCATCTGCATTGAAAATCTGGGCTTGAAATTATAAAACTGTGTTTTTATTTCTAATTGGTTACTAACATTAAGAGATAACTTTGATTTATAATCCATATCATACATTTTTTCCCCCACAAATTTACCAAAAACCAAGATCACAGAGGAGAGCTGCTGATAACGGACGTGGCTGGTATAGTCGGAACTAAATGGGCCATTCTGCTGTGTGCTTATTCAGAGTTTATGGATCTACCATGACCTAATAGTAATAAACAACAAACAAACTAGATAGCTGTAATCATGTATACACAGTTGTGTTTAGTTTTTGTCTTGTGTCTACATTTTGTCATCCACTTCCTGCTTTATTTAAGACACCCATCCTTTCCTGCTTGTATCAGACCATGACTTCCTCCCTTTGCGGGATTTTCCCGCCAGTGTGACTGTCAGCCCCGCCTCTGATTGGTTCCACCTGCGTTCCCCTCCCTCATATATAAATAGTTGAGCGTTGGAACCAGAGAATCAGCATCAGTCCATGTCTTTGTCTTGATATCCTTTGATATTTTGCTGCCGTTGTTTTGGTCCTTTGCTCTTTGTCGTGGTTGTAGTTTTTTTTTTCCTCTTTGAGAGTGATTTTCCGTTGATTCTTCTTATTAAAGATTATTGATTAGAACTTCCCTTTCTCAGTCATACATTTTGATTTGACATTTACTGACATCACGTTAGATCGTCTTACTCCTGACTCCCTGGACAACGAAATCTGTATGTCAATTAGTAAAATAATTTACAAACCAGCTACCAATAATACTGAAAAACTGTAGCAATTATCTTAGTTTAAATGAATCCTTATGACTTCTAACTTCATCACTACTGTGTTGACTTCACACAAAGTGACCAAATCAGTGTATAGTTTAATAACTGGAGACAGAGACAAGCCAAAGGGTGTATGACTGCCACCAACTGACACACAGATGGCAAGACTAATTATTAGAACACTGCCTGCAGCATGTACACACACATTCTCTCTCTCTTTCTCTCTCTCAAACACACACACACACACACACACACACACACACACACACACACACACACACACACACACACACACACACACACACACACACACACGCAGGTAACAAAATCTCCTAATTTTACTACAGTGAGTGAGCTGTAACTGATTTATCTTTAATGTCTTGCTAATGCTTATCGTCTGCACATGGATCAAACAGCGGCTTCAGGTGTTATCTTCACGGACGTATTCTGGTTTCCACTGTTCAGGACAGATGGTAGACAGTGTGGGTCAGGGGTTTACTGATGTCAACAATGTGGATCGAGTGACCCAAGGTAACGGTGGGTTTATGGTATGGGCAGGTGTATGTTGTGGACAATGAACGCAGGAAGAGTAATGAAGACTGGGGGGAAAAAAGTCCCTTATTGCAACAAATATTTACACAGATATCTCAACAATCCCAAAACGGGTGAAGCAGAAAGCAGATGTGCATGCAAGTTATGTCTAAAGTCCAATGTCTATGTATTTGTGTTCTATTGGAAGTCCTTGGTCCAGATGACACTGCCAAAGAGTCGACAACAGGTGAAACGGAAGGGATAGAACTCCAGTTTGGAGTTTCGGGGAGTCTTACCGACAAAAACCGACACAAAACCTGAGCCATGACAAAGCAAAAGTACAAATAGAGGGAAAACTAGGGGCTCAGCGTGTCATCAAAAGTTCCCCGTCATGCTCGTGAGTGGATGTGAGTGATGTCAATGCTAATTCATCCGTTAAGAAGGACAGAGCAAGAGATTTTGTTGAATACCACAGTCAGCTCAAGGATGGACAATAAACTGGAATCAGCTGCCATGAGATGGAAAGTAGTCATTTTGATTAATATCATTCCTGTCCTTTGGATTGGATTGAAACCACACTGGAAATGTTTGTTAAGGTTACTGAGAGTTAAATGTGACTGAATTGAGAAGCAACTACTCAAGCAAAGGAAGTCAAACTGGGAAACTCCAACAAGACCCACAATGGATGTATCTCTGGTGAGGCCGAGAGCAATGTCTGGGTGGATGGACGTGTAACACATCAGACCAGTGAGGACAGAGACGAAAGAGCTCAACCGCTGGGAACTGGAAAAGTCCTGTCACAGGTTTGAGGATGAGCAACAGAAGAGATGAGATGAAAGCCGACCAGATAATCCACAATGGTAAAATTAGAGAATGAATCTCTCAGATGAGAGCAATTGTAGAACAGTAGAAACAGCTTACTGGTGAGCAAACCGCATCATTCTTCTCTCAACCAAAAGCTTGGGCAGTAGTAACGCCACAGACGTAATAAAACTGATCTTAAAAAACTGATGGAACTGGAATAACCAAAGTAAAACCATTCTGTCCACAGAGCAACAGCTGCATCCATGATGACGTGAACATAGTGATGCATTTACACATGGAAGAGTACTGAGACATTAAACGTCAAGATGCAGTCATAATCTCCCCCTGCTACATTGTTCACGTATGCAAACAGATAAACACACACACACACACACACACACAAGCATTTTCTTCCCCTCTGGTATGGAAAAGTAAATTCTGACCTGTTGCTTGCTAATATATCTCTTCGGGACATCAACAGTGAAGCAAACATGTTCCCAGTGTGAAGTTAATTACTTGTTACAGTCAGGGTGTAATAAAAAAAAAAAAATGGAACGATATGGTGTGACACCTGAAGCCATTACACAACACCCCCATGCAAGCACCCACACACACTAACAGCTCCACACACACATACATCGCAAATGAACACAGATGTGTGCGCCGCATGTGGGTAAATGAAAACGCTGTGTGTTTAGTCACTGTCCAGGAGGTCTGTGTCACCTCTGTGATAGCTCTAATCTGGGGGTGTCAACTGAATTAATTAAAAAAGTACACACATACATAAGCACACAGTGTATGTACACACACTCTCACACACACACACACACACACACACACACACACACACACACACACACACACACACACACACACACACACACACACACACACACACACACCTTGTGCAAGCATATTTAATTAAGTCCACCTACATCAACGCAGAAACGCACATTTGGGGCCAGGGGATTTAATTTTCCTGACAGCATTTAGATCAGCTCTTCAAAGCTGTAAAATACAGGGCCAAAGAAGTGCGTGTGTGTGTGTGTGTGTGTGTGTGTGTGTGTGTGTGTGCGTGCGTGTGCGTGTGCGGACAGTGAACACCTTGGTAGATAGCGTCCCAATGAAGTCATTGTCTCTGCAGTTGTGTTTAGCTCATATCTCAATGATGACCTGACCATGGACACACAAGAGTCCAAACACTTCTCTGTTTGGTTGGGACAGATACAGACGACATGAACACAGACTCACCTGCTTTCAATAAAAAAATACTCTGGTAGTAAATAGGATGGAACATTCTGCCTAGACCTCAATTAAGCCATGATAAAGCTGGTGGATCAACTATGAACTTAATTTAATATCTCAGTGTGTTGACAACCACACTGAAGGTCAAATACCTGAAACTCCACACCAGTCATTTGGAACTCTTACCTCTTGAAAGAAATGTCATCAAACCCCAAATGAGCTTAGTTGCTTCTGAGTCAACCTGATATCATTACCATGACCTGGATTTATGACAGTCTACACCCACACCTACACAACATTTTTAACGGTCACAAAGTATCTAATAATACTCGTTAGCATTTCGCGTTCGCATTTCTTTAAAGGTTCAGAACAACTTTAATTGCGAAACCATTCACTTGGATAAGTTGCTGGAACACCAGTATGTACAGTAGATGCACAGTCTAAATACAGTAAGTGTATCAACTGCAAGCCAACGCTACAAACACAACTAATAATATGTCAAGGAACATAGGGCGGAAAAAGGAAAGGAATAGAAAGAAAAACACGTTAATCCACACTCAGCAGGTTCACTCTCACTCTACTCACTGCTATCAGAAAAGAAGATGAATTGTCTTTTTATTTTTAATCATACAGACCTTTTGGACTGTAAGAGGAAAATATGTCTCTTCATTGCAGTCCTTCTGAACCACTGGACAGACTCTTCTTCCATCTAACTTTACTTCTGGAATAGAGGGACCCAGATTCAAAACAACTGAGACAGAACTTAGTGGAATGAATTCAAGAATCTGCATGGAGGGAGACAAGAGGAAAAATCTAGAAAGTGGCCAACAGAAGTCCAGTGCTTTGGGAGAGCTGTAACGCTTATGTCAAGCACGTGATGATAGCAACACCATGGTGATAATTACACTATAAGATCTTAACCAAGACGTCTCTGACCTTCTGCAGTGTTACTGCCTCTATCGCCACCGCCGCTCCTCTTACGCCAACCTCCACACTCCCATCACCAAACCGAAGCAAAGTACCTTGGGCGACAGGGCCTTTGTAAAAGCCAGCCCCCACCCTCTGGAACACCCTCCCCCCCACAAATCCATACCTCTAACTCATTACTATCCTCCAAGAAACAGTTAAAAACCTACCTCTTCCAAATGGTTTTCAACCCCCATTAATCCACTCATTTCACCTCCTTCTGCATTTCTTGTTTTATCTTATCGACTTCTGCATTTAAAGCATCTTTGGGTGTTTTGAAAAAGTGCTACATAAATTTGACCTACTATTATTTTTATTACACCTTTAAGCAGTTGCAAGCATAAAGCTGGTATTATGCAGTGCACTACTGTAACCCACAGAATTTTATTACTGTAAATACATTACAACACTTTATATAATGGCATAAAAAATATTAGCTTTACATACAGGATAATGCTGCCAGTTGTTTGGTTTTAATTATATTTTATAGACTTTTAATGTCCATGAACATTTTATTTTTGTAATGTTAAAGCTTAAATAAACAAGGTGAAAGTTACAGAAAAAGATTTCACAACATTAATACCATGGCTTTTATAGCAGTGTAATCGACACAAAGACAGCGATCGGAATCAAATGATTATCTCTCAGGAGCGCAGATAACAGAGTGACACTACACAACAAAGCACTCTGTCGACAGCATGCGCCAAGTTTTATACGGGCCACATTTACACCCATTGAAGTGTCTCCACAGTGTTCACAACACACATTAGTGAACACACTGTTTCTGCCAATCACTTTCACAATCGAAGAAATGACAACAATGTCACCAGATGCTGGGTTTTCTCCTGGTTGACCTCCAGACAGACCACTCTGTGTGTGGATAACTCAAAGCTGCATTATGTAGACTGCACAGTCTTTATTGTAAATAGCTTTAATCTGCCATTTCTGCAGTGTTGGGCCATTTGTTGAGCCCATTTCTCTACTTCAGACAGCCGAAGGTATATTTATACTACAGAGGGGGAAAAACTGCAAGCTACATCTTTATGTGCAATTCCACGTAGAATGGTCTTGTTTTGCTGCACATTCAATGATTTGCTTGGCCTACTTTAAAGTGTTTTCACTGGCCAGCAATCTCGATCTTTTTCACATTGCCTCCATTCTATCAGCACCAAGAAAGTTACATTTCCGACAGCAGGCAAAAACAAGTAGGGCAAATACACTGCTGTCTGGAGTTAAGGAACAGTCAGCAGATTTGCCCCCAAATTTACAACAGGAAGAGACTTGGCCAGTGGATGCACCTCTATGCTATAGATGCTCTGAAGAGACGTAACGGTGAGCCTACACGGAAGTATGAGATCTGACATTGTCATGCTAAAGACAATCCATTTCATTCATTCATTCATTCATTCATTCATTCATTCATTCATTCATTCATTCAGTCATTCATTCACTTTCGACCACTTCCTCCGCATTACAGGTCACAGAGGTTGCTGGAGCCTATCCCAGCAGATTTATAGGCGAGAGGCAAAGATACACAATGCATTGCATGGACAATCCAATGGTATGATTAAATTAACCAAATACCACAAATAAGAAGTAAAAAAGAGATCAAAATCAAAAAGACCTTGTAAGAAGAAAATCAGTTTTTAAAGTACAAAATAAAACATTCTGAAATGTTAATGAAAAAAAAAGAAAAAATAAACTTACAAAATAATGACAGATGAAACTAATAAAGAGACACAAAACCACCACTGAAAACGATTATTCTCTATTACCAACCAGATACTATTATTCTCTATTACCAACCAGATACTATTATTCTCTACTACCAACCAGATACCAAGGTTCCTCTTTTCCAATAAATTTGAACAAATGTTCTCAGTTACCATTTAGTGTGGCTGACATTTGCTCAACTTCTTGAATTTGGTCGTTGACACATTCACATTTTTGTAACAGAAATAAGCTGACAGTGGTGATTTGATGCAATACTACGTGTTGTTTCAGGCCACTGTAAAATCCACAAGAATTTTTACATGACTGTTGACACTTCACATAAGCAGAAACTAGAAGTAAAGTGATCGGATCCCATGTAATTGGCGCTGCTCACACTGGCTTTGAACATAAACATTAAACACACATTTGATTCACACATGGGTTTCCCCTCAGATTGAGCCTCTTTTCTCTCCCTGACTTGTTTCAGTCCAGATGGCTTGCTGCTTCCATCTAGTGTTGATTATTCACAGGTACATTGGAAGGAGTAGAGGACAACTTTCAGGCCATTCTGATATGCAAAGAATAATGGTGGTGAAATAATTTTGCCTCCAGCAGTGGATAGAGCGACGAAGGGATCAGAATTCTTCAGTATCGTAGTAACCCTCAGAGACAGTAAGACATTTCACCTTATTTCTCTTTAAGTTTCTTATTTTTCCTGTTCAGGCTCAGTATTTCTGTTTGGGTTCATGAAGTTGACTGTAATTTTACCAGTTTTCACAAACAGATAGGTTTTGTTAAAGATTTGTCCAAAATGTTTCAGGGACAATGTTAACATTTCATACAATGTGACCAAATATTTTTAAAAGTGAAAAGTCAAGAGCAGGTTTTGTTGTGAAGATGATAGAGTTCCAGAAGATGGCAGACTTTGATCACCTGTGGACATGGTAGTCCTATCAGTTTTCATCCAGTCTATTGTAATAATCCTGCAATGAGCTGGCATTTTATCCAGGGTGTACCCTGCCTTTTGCCCATAGTCAGCTAGAGGAGACTCCAGCAGACCCGTGACCCGCAAGGTTGATAAGCAGCTGAAGATGAGGTGATGGTGATTACAATGTCTTGTGCTAAAAAAATGGATGGATTGTAATTCTGGATGAATGGATCTTCAATCAATCAGTCAATCATTCAATCAATCAGTCAATCAATCAATCAACTGCTGTCACTTTTATTCTGTTCTCTGCAAGTCTAATTTTGATGAGGACGTTGTGTCAGACATTTTCAATCATCTGGACGTATTAATTTGGTCACTCACATAGAAAGGTCCATCCATGACTGCAATCATAGTCAGAAATAACAGATGCAATAAAGCACCTAAAATATCTATAAAATATTACAAGTTCCCAGGGATGATAGAATTACATGTGAATTTGAAGTCTAATTCCCAAACCATGGAAGAATAAATGTGTGCAGCTGGAGGCCTATTGGTTTGTTAAATAATGACTATAAACCAGACATGGTCAAACTACTGCCCGCAGGCCATGTCCAGCCCATTGGGCTTTGTAATTTGTCCCACCAAACTTGTTTAAATTACATTATTAAATTTATGAAATAAATTCAGTTATAAAATAATTTTTACAATAATCCTTGTGTTGATGCCTGTTAAAGGCTAAAAACTTTTATATATTGGGTTTTACATGTCCTTTACATTAGTACAAATAAACACTCCATTCATCTGCTCCTCAACTGCCCCATCTGTCAAATTTTAGAACTCTGTGTGGCCCACAAGTCAAAACGTTTACCCATCCTTGCTATAAACTGTTTATTGTGTGCTGAAGGTGTTCTATACTTATGTTCAATTATGTTTTATTAACAACAGACACATCCTCAATAATATGATTGTTTTTAGACTTTAATTTTCTTGTCTGATCTCCGAGGATAACTTTATATTCTTTCTTTGACTTTTGCAAAGCCTTTGATTCTGCTGAGCATCATTTCATTTTCATTTCATTTGTACCTGAAAACTTGGTTTTCATTTCATCATAGAAATGTGGCCACATTTATTGTTGGCAGAACAAGAATATTAAGTAAGTGGCAAGTAGCATTGCTATAGTCCTCAAAATGGACTTACTTAATGGACTTACATGTAAAACATGTAAGCAATGTCATTTCATATATATTGTTCTTTTTTTTTTAAAAAAAAAAAGGAAATATGAAAATACATACATATGCTTTGGAACCTTCAGGTTTCCACTTGACATGTGATTTGTTTGCTTTAAAAAACTGTGATGTCGCCTCAATAGATTGTTTTCCATCCAGACTGGGTGCATTTCTGACTGTAGCGCAACTCGTTGGATTCTATTTTGCTTGTGCGTAAATTTGGCAAAACTGGACCACCGCCGGGAACGGATGGAACAGCCGCTTGTTTGTTTTGAAAATCCAGACAGGAAGTCCGGTTCCACTCCAGCGGGTCGTCTTAGCAGCGATCTGCTGCGGGAGGACCGGGACACTCCTCCAGCTGTCAGGGCGCACGCATCTCACCCTCTCCACCCGCCCGGAGACCCGACGCAGCCCCGCTCATGTTCCCACCCGCTGTCCGTCCCAGTTCCCGCGCATCTACGTCAAGAGTTGACGGTGACATCTTCACACTGCGTCCGGAGACGCGCGTCCCGAGGACCTGTTGCGCAGACGTCAGCAGCTCCTCTAACCTCCGTGTCTGAATGACGGGCGGTCGGTTCGATTTTGACGATGGTGGCACCTACTGCGGAGGCTGGGACGAGGGCAAAGCCCACGGCCACGGGGTCTGCACCGGACCCAAAGGCCAGGGGGAGTATTCGGGCTCCTGGTCCAACGGATTCGAGGTGGTGGGGGTCTACACCTGGCCCAGCGGGAATCTGTACCAGGGCTACTGGGCACAAGGGAAGCGTCACGGACTCGGTGTAGAAACCAAGGGGAAGTGGATTTACCGGGGGGAGTGGACTTATGGGTTCAAGGGCCGGTACGGGGTCCGACAGAGCCTGAACACACCGGCCAGGTATGAGGGGACCTGGAGTAAAGGTCTGCAGGACGGCTATGGCGTGGAGACGTACGGAGACGGAGGTAAGGAAACACACAAACAAACAAACAAAATATTATTTTTGTGTGTGTGTATGTGTGAACTTACAGTATCAATGTACTGTAAGTACATTGATACGAATACACACTTATTGGATTCTCTTTTGCATGTGCGTAAATGTGGGAAAACTGGAATATATATATATATATATATATATATATATATATATATATATATATATATATATATATATATATATATATATACACACACACACACACACAGACACACACACACACACACACACACACACACACACACACACACACACACTGCTTCTGCTGTTTGATTTGTTACTGTTGATATATAAAAAATAGCCCTACGTGAGTTGACTACAAACAGGACTCCCCAGTGTGAAGTATGATGGATGCAGACATTTGGTGGTGACATATGATATGCTGTTAAAGTTTGAAGTGTGTCAGCCCAGTCACTGTGAAGGGATCTGGATGGAGTCTGCTCCAGCTTGATGGTTGTATAAGTAGGACTGGTGTCCTGTGGCTGTTGTAACTGGTGATATTTGCAGATGAGTCTCAGGCACAGCTCGAGGACTCCACGGCTATAAAGATAGTTTATCTTTATTCAGAGCTAAAGTGTAACCACGGAAATTCTTTACAGCATGGAATCAGTTCTAATCAGAAGAAAATTAAATTAAAGAAACGTATGGTTGGATGATTCTAAAATAATTAAATAATGTCTCAATCTAGCCAAGGCAGGTGGATGGATGCCCCTATGATAAAGCTCTGCTAACATAAGATATTAAACTTATAAACATGAACGTGTGAAGCCGTAGCAGACAAAGGAAACCTGTTAACTAACCTGTAAGTTAGCTCGTGGTCAGTGTTTGCGCTGTCTTTTGTATTCCTACTTGTTTTCAAGTCATGTATTGATTAATTTATTTAGCTCTACCTGTATGTTCATTCACAAAAATTGTTCTCATGCTGTCACTGAGGTGTGGAAGCTTAAATAAGCTTTTCATCCATCCATCCATCCATCCATCCATCCATCCATCCATCCATCCATCCATCCATCCATCCATCCATCCATCCATCCATCCATCCATCCATCCATCCATCCATCCATCCATCCATCCATCCATCCATCCATCCATTCATTCATTCATATTCTTGAAGACGAGAAGACTGAAATCGTCCGTCTTCAGCCACTTATTTGCTCAGTGGTCACTGGTCATGTTGAAGTGAGAAGCAGGATACATCCTGGAAGCATCGCCAGCACATTGTGGGGCCACATAAGGAGACAACTACTGACGCACACACGGGGAGAACACACAAAGTCAGCACAGAAAGGAATCAAACCCAGAACCTTCCACCATGTCGCGCCTATGTCCATTCACAGAACCTATTTTTAGGTTACAAAACTGAATGCTCTGACTGACTTAGTTTCCCTTTGCTGATCTGAAGTGTTTTATAGTGCTTTTATTCTGAAGGACATGTGGGGAAAATAAAGCACTAGATCCTCACTGAATTACTTCACACCATTATTGTGTTTTTGTAGATTTGCAATTTCTTCAGTATAGGCATGTCGTACAATAGTACACACACTGATATACAACATGTCTATCAAAATGTTTAGTCATATTGATTGTGTATCTTTTGTGTCATAAATTTGGCACAAAATTATTATTATTCAGCAAAATTAAAGCCATGCTTTTATGCGTTGTTTGATGAGCTCTATGGTGGAACCCGGCTTGGCTTCGCTATTTGAGCTATGAGTTGAAAAGTTCAGATGCTGCACATCTCAACCACAGAAAATTAAACTTTACGTAAGCATGGGCTCGATTTATTTAGTATCTGATAAACAGAAAATAAGGCAAGTGCAATCCGATGTTTAGAAACGATTCTTTTATTTGATGACCAACCCAGTAACAACAAATCAAATTGATTTAAAATCATTATATTGTTCATGTTTACCTGTTTTTTGTGTCCTGACATTTATAGAGCGGGAAGTGCAAGAGTGGGGCAGACAAGTGGAAGAGATAATGTGGCAAGGAAGATGCCACTGTAGTTGTGATTGTGTTTTGAACAGACACATTAATAAAGCCGCACGATGCAGCTTTTAAGTAAAAAGCCATCGATCTAGACATAGAGCTGCTGCCTGTCAGTTTGGCATCAATGAATTGATGGTGAGACGTTGGAGAAGGCGCTGTTTTACTACCGCGTTACAGCCACCGTTTGGAAAAAAAGCGATAATTAAAACTTATAAAAGGCTTTCTATGTAAATATCTGATGTAACAACACTTTGACGCCTGAGGCTTTAGGACAGGTGTGGCCTATATATGTACTTTTTTTTTTTTTAATTTAGTTGGTGCGTTTTATACAGTATATATTTGAATATGAATAATCTGTAAATCAAGACAAGACAAGGCAGTGCAGAAGTTAGCTGAACTTGCTGTGAAGTAGAGGAGAAGGTCAAACTTGAAGAACCAATGGTGAACTGTCTATTGTAGATGTGAATATAATCTATAGCTAGAAAACAATTCTTAAATTGAAGAGTTGTCGTCTTCTCCAAAGACTTCTGAAGTGAAAAAGTAAAGCATTGAAGAAAAACATTGACTAAATATATTTTCAAGATAGTAAGTTAACTTTTTGTTAAATATGTTGACTTACTGGAATCATTTCCATTTATCAGGAAAAGTCATTTGATTATGTTGATAATTTGTTTTAATGTTCAACTCCGCAAGTGTTCGGTCCTGGAAAATGTGTTTTTATACAGATGAACTTATTGTGTTGTATGTTATGCATATTGTGTGAGTAGAGCGGGAGAAGGGCCAAACCAGTTCATTTGCCCAAGCTGGTTATATCAAATTATGCTGATACCAACAGTGTTAAGGATTTCCAGGACAGCTTTCCTGCAATAAAAAGCGTCATCAGCCAGGGTTAGCTGGGAGATGAGTGAAACGTGTCTGGAAGGTTCTAGGAGTATTTTCTGTGGGTGTATTTTTGGAATGAGGACGCAGAGTAGCGGAATTGAAAGGGAGTGCTGGGAAAGGTGCTTGCCAAGTTATCTGTATGGAAATGTGTGCTACCACAGCTGTCCTACAGGGGGAGCTATAATAGACACCAACCTTGTTGCCTTGACTTTCTGGCATAAACTTAGAGTTCTGGTTTCAGCACTACACCTAACTGAGAATTTTGCTGGGTGAGATATCACAGAGTGTGATCCTGCTGTGGGAGACTGAAACAGCCAACTGTTGATACTGAGATCTTTAATACTTTGATATCTACTTCATGTTGTGGGAAGGAACTGCATGCCAGCTCTGTCAAGGTGCAATTCTCCAACCTGTTGCTGGGGTCAGGGAGTCATGGTGGACTGGGCTGCTTACCTCAGCCTTTTTCCTAAAGGAAAATGTGTGTTGCAAGTCCATAAAAAGACTACATTTTAGCACATTTTCATAAGTCGACACACTGGTTGATTATTCTACATTAGATGTGGTCAGGAAACCCTTATGGTTTTGGTTATGCTTTATTTAAAAAAAATATTTTTTGTCGTGTTTAGTTCTTTAGTGTCCTATGACAATATTTGGAACCCCATTATCCCATATCTGTGTTGAATGCTGGTTTGGGATGAATATACTGTATATCACCTTTCAAAGCTGATCAGCCAAATTCGAAAGGTGATATATTTTCAGGGGTACACATAAAATGTTTGTTCGCGTTGTTAAAGGGGGACCTGAAGATGTTAGTTGGTACTTTTCTTTTTCATTACATGAAGTAGAGATGTTTGTAGCTGCTTAAATTTGTATAGCTGGTAAAAACCTCCATATTTTGAAAAGTTTTTTTCAGTTTCTGGCTTCCTTACAGAACATCTGATGGAGTGAAATTTTCCATATTTAACAAAAACAACTATTGCATTGATTACTCACTTACTAACAATGGTGCAAATAAATGTCTCCCAGTACAAGACCATGTGATCAGCTGACTTGACTGATTTTTTTTTTAAAGGATGAGTGTGGTATACAGAATATGCACAAATAATTTCCAGGTTATCTTAAAAGAAAGACAAATTTTTAAACACATTTTTTAAATAATTCTGTGCAGAGTGAAAGCAAAAATGGCTTAATTCAAATACTTGTTGTTAGACACAGTCTATGTTGAATGAAGTGTAGTGGGCTTGTAGAAAAACATTTCATTTTAAATGTTTTCCATTTAAGTATATTCAATTTATCTGCAGTGCGTTTAGGTGCATTCAGTTTTCATGCTACTTGTCACTCATAAACCCTGATGTTGTAATTAGTTTATGGTGTACAATGTAAGGTGGTGTGTTTGTGTTTCTTTTGTGTGACTTTTGCGGTACACCGGCGTCGCGCCCGGAGTGTGCCCAGCTTCTCGCCCCAATTCCACTGGGATAGGCTACAGTAACCCCGCCACCAGCAACTGCGGAAGAAGTTGATGATAATGAATGAATGAATGAATGAATGAATGACTGTACAATATCAATGTTCAATTAGTGGTTTTTTCACAAAGCACAGCCATGCACATTATTTGATTTTCATAATCTCATCCTGGTGTTTTATATTTTAGTTATATACTGTAATTTAACATTAATTAGAAATCACCATCTATATGTGAAGTAATATTTAATTATTTCAAACAATCCCCAATAATGATAGTGAGTGGTGTTTACGGGTTTGTATCTTGTAAGTGAGCAATGGTCTTCCTGACAACACAATCGCCCATCCTGTAATTTTTCCGTTATAAGTCTGCCACTGTGATGGAGGTTTTTTCCACACATCCAAACCATTGCTGCTCTGAGACATGTTTCTCCAACCATCAACACTTCCCAGCGTCTCAAGTTACTTCCATCTTTTAAAATAGCACATTCTCCAGCCTACGCCATCAGGGCCTTAACCATAGCCGTCCAAACCAGGCCCCAAAGAAAATGGTTTTTTCACCTAATGACATTCGCTGGTGATGCTTTTAGAACCACAACTGTCTTAAGCTTGAGCTTTAAAGACAGACATTATGAGGGCTTTTATGTGTATATATGTATGTATGTATAAATGTGTGTATGTACGTTTGTATGCACTTTACCGCCAGCTGCAGGTAAAAACAGGGGAACCTCTAACAGGGTTTGTATCCATGTTTGCTCCAAAGACCTCTGGACAGAAATCATTTACATTTCATGCATGCTTTGTAGAGAGCCTGAATGTGTGCAACTCAGCATTGGTTTCTTCAGTTTGGTTATTTATAACAATTTAACTTGTGGTTCTCACATTATTCCAAAATTACTCTCTTACTTCTAATTTACCCAGTTAACTATGTCACTTTTTTTTTTTTGTTAACTACAAATCTGTTGCTGTCAGAGATCACTCACTGTCTTCCATTCTTGCTGTAGGTACATACCAGGGTCAGTGGACTGGTGGGATGCGTCATGGCTACGGCGTGCGCCAAAGTGTTCCATACGGTATGGCCAGCGTCATCCACTCACCTCTACGCACCTCGCTGTCTTCCCTCCGCAGTGAGCAGAGCAACGGAACTGTACTGCGTGACAACCTGACAGACAGCCCTGCCGGTACACGAGGTGGCTTCGTTCTCAACTTCCACACAGATGAAGAGGGTACCGAGAAAAAGAGGGGTCTTTTCCGCGGTGGCTCTCTTTTCGGCAGCCTCCAGCGACTGCGCAAGTCTGACTCGCGCTCATCCATTTCCAGCAAACGCAGCTCAGCACGCAGTGACACCGCCATGAGCCGCATAAGTTCAAGCGACGCAAACTCCACTGTCAGCTTTGGAGATGGAGATCCAGCTGATGACTATCTACCCCTGGAGGACAATGTGGATGCCACCATCACCGAGTCCTACATGGGTGAGTGGAAGAACGATAAGCGCAGTGGCTTCGGTGTCTCCGAGCGTTCCAACAATTTGAAGTATGAGGGCGAATGGTTGAACAATAAACGTCATGGGTACGGCTGTACCATCTTTCCTGATGGCACCAAGGAGGAGGGGAAGTACAAGAACAACATTCTGGCCCGAGGCATCAGGAAGCACCTCATTCCTCTGAAGAATGCCAAGACCAAACAGAAGGTGGACCGGGCCGTTGAGGGAGCTGTGAGGGCAGCAGCCATCGCAAGAACCAAAGTGGAGATCGCCATCTCTAGGTAAGATGTGCAGCGTGAGAAGAGTCTCATCCAGAGAAGGAGAGTCAGAGATAGACAGACATATCTTAAATCGTATTCATATGCCACTAAGACCCAGTGAAACAGTCCAAGCCTTCCTTTGTTTCACATCTTTGCTCATGAGAGGCAGCATTGTGGGTAAATGTCACAGGCTGTCAAGATGTGTGGAATCTTTTCTGTTCCTCGGGCATCACATTAAATAAGCCATCAGTATTATCACAGCTGCATTCCATCAGCACAGAATCAATTTTCTCATTGATCTGCAGACTTTGATAGACTGCACACACCTACCACAGACCTGTAGACCTACTGCACACAGAGGGATGTGTTGTAGCCCCCCTCCTCAAGTAAATAAATATAATAAACATAAATAAGGCAGATGCTGGACCAAAGACCATAATGTTCAGTAGCTCATTTAGTGTGTGTGTGTGTGTGTGTGTGTGTGTGTGTGTGTGTGTGTGTGTGTGTGTGTGTGTGTGTGTGTGTGTGTGTGTGTGTGTGTGTGTGTGTGTGTGTGTGTGTGTGTGTGTGTTGTGTGTGTTTCTTCACGCAGTATTTAAGCTTGCAGAGCAGTAGATAATCTACATTTATGACATTTATTACCGACCCCGGATAAGCGGAGGAAGATGGACGGATGGATTACTGGTTAACAAACTTTTGTTAACTTTGTTGTGACCCGTTACAGTGATCACTTTATAAGAAGAAATATTGGCCATTGATGTTCAGAGTGAGGGAAAAGCCGGTACTGGGTACTGTGTGTGTGTGTCAGCTTCAGTGATCTTCCACATGAGTCATTATCTTAATGTGTAAATTTTGCAAACCTTTCTGATTTGGCATCAAATCCTTTCAAACTCTCTTCATGATCAGCGCTTTGTCTGCTTCTATGTGAAGCGTAGGCAGCCACACTACTGTGGTAAGTTATCCAGATATATTGGTCATTTATTGTTTCATCTTATTTGCGTGCCATGATATTAATGTTGATTTAATGTTAGCATTCCATAACATTTCATTTGGGATTATCATTAGTATTAGTATAATCATCAAAATTAAGAGAAATAGATATTTGAGAAATAAACAAGAGAAATAGAGAAATTTTTGAATGAAATTACTGAAATGAATAAATTCTTTCATGGTATTTTAATTATATGACCAGCACCTGTCAATCATAGCCGCTGAAACACCAATCAAAAGCATACAGTTTTGACCTGTTTAATTAATGATGAGCTGGATCCTTCAAAATCAGGACCTATGGGGGTAGGAGGACTTATATGTAAAATGAAAAGGATCCGTTTCCTGATCTGTTACTTTTTTTAATCATACACACTTCACTTTACAGTACAATCAGTAGATGTACAGTATTACAGGGTGTGCTCTATACGATATAATCAATATCATTAATACAGTGAATTTCATTTAGTAAGTAATCCACTTTGCTTTCATGTAATCAATGTCAATCCCTACTATATTATGAATTTATATGAAATTTCTGAACTTTGTAACAAGTATCAGTAACTATATCCTACTGTGTTAAATGTATTAAGTAATCCACATTGCTTTAATACCTAATACAAACCAATTAAATGTATTTATATAGTGCCAAATCACAGCACAAGTTCAACAAAAGACGATTCTATAGATCAATGGGCAGATTACAGGTATGTGCAACCACAATGACAATAGGAGATATAATCATAAATGTGATACTTTGTATTATTCTGACTTACACAGATACTTATTAATTTTGCTCATTTTAGGTTGTAAGACTCAAACTCTGTTGCAATCAATTCATTGGGTTACACAAGTCTTTTTAGGTTAAGCAGCATTTTGATGTTATTACAGCTCATAACTCCCTGCTCATAAATGTCTGATTTTTGAGAGCTACAAATTGCTTTACATGTGGAACACACAAAACAGAGTGCTATGCTTAACTCAATTGTATGTGTGTGTTTTTGTAGGACATCCCATGGCCGTCTCAAGGCGGAGGCTGCAGACCAGGCTGCACAGTCAGCCAATCAGGATTCAGATATTGCCAGAGCTGTGGCCAGGGAGCTCTCCCCGAACTTCTATCAGCCAGGTATTACACCCGAAACAAAAATGGCTTCACCTATTTAACATATTTGTCTTTTTTTTATTCTCCACTTGTGTTTTTCTTAATTTCTATGTTGTTTTCAGGCCCTGATTACGTACAGCAGAAGTATAATGAACCAGTGCAGGTGAAGGAGGTTCCTATGGAAGAGAAAAAAGAGAAAACCCCATCAGGGAGCCCTCATTTCTATCGTAAAGGGACAACGCCCAACCAGTCTCCATCTCAGAGCCCACGCCACAGCCCAAGTCCACCGTACGATGGTGTTAAAAATACCTTTTCCAACAAGAAAGCTGCAACCACCTCAGTTCCCACCATGAAGGAGAGCAAAACACCAACACCTGAGACTCTGACAGCAGGTAAGCAACTTGGGTTATTGTTGCACTTAACAATATTGAGACTCAGTTTATAAATTGAGTTGTTTCTCTGAACATAGACAGTAATAGAAACTAGTCATGTACGCTGTTTTTTTAGTAAACTTCTGCAGCAAAACTAGTAAACACTTCTCTTTTCTTTTGCTTGGCAGGTATAACAAAAGCAGCTTCCAAACTTTCTCTCAAACAAGAAGTGAGGCAACGAGAAACTTCTCCAGCAGTCAAAGCAACAGTCACCAGTTATCCCAGCAATGGGCAGATTCACTCCCAATATCACGGTTACTATGTCAAGGCAGGTGCCACAATCCCACCACCTGAAGAACCAGTTGGTTTGGAGGATGACCTTCACCCATCAAGCCTTGCAAGCTTTCCATCACCTGCCAAAGACTTTCGAGCACCTGCAGTGAAACTCTCACACGCACCCGTCCCCTCGCCAGTTCCTCCAAAAGATATCACCAAAGCACTAGAGCCCAAAAGACAGGAATTAACCAAACCTAAAAGCCTTGCAGAAACCAAGAAGGCTAGTATGGAAATAGTTGCTGAAAAAGAAGAAGAGGACACAGTGAGTTAGCATACATGGTTGTACTGGATTCTACATACAATATTAAACATCTGTTGACATAAAACGTAGAATCCTGTTAACTATGACATAATTAAATTGGTGATGGATCAATTAGCTGGAAAAAAGTAGATTAGATCAAAAGAAAACTTTAACGGACAGAAAACTTAGTTCAGCTGCACAGGACATTTACCATGCTTAAATATGAAAATTACCTCAGAATAAAACATAATGAATCTGATCAGAAGTCTTATCTTGGCAGCATAAAATGTGTTTACCGCGCATGCACGACCATGCCACAGCATTCTTTTGCTTTGTGCGAATGGTGTTATGTGTGTTTCGCTTTTCATTATTATGTTCATCCTAAACCCAAGTCCACTATTGCAAACCCACAGTACTGGTCTAGTCTACCAGTGACAGGAGATGCTGTCTGTGAGGACTAGAGGGGAACCGTGGATTCAGCAGAGATACAGAGGCTGCCGAGTGGGACAACAATAAAAGGCTAAGAAAAAGGCTAAACAATTAAACTTAAAAACTAAATAAAATTCAGTTAGCTATGCAAAAAACTAACTTAGCTGAATGTAAAACATAACTTCACTAAACTGAAAACTGACCTTAGTTGAACAAAAACCCATTTTTGGTGAGCAGATAATGTAGTTCAGCTGAGCAGAAAACATGTCTTACCGTATAGGTGAGCAAAACAAAGCCTGCACTTCATATGTGTCCAACTCATCCATACAGCATCCTGCAGCTTCTTTTCTAGATGCTTGGGTAGGCATTTAATAACCTTACAGCAACAGTGATACCTTGTTGGTGTTTGGACAATAGACTCAGTTTGCTGCTTGTTTGGTGTGTCTAATGACGAAGGACTGGATTCATTTTACAACTTGAATATTTCTCATGTTTCCACAGAATCCTAACCCAATCCTGGTGTGTCTAGTGATGCTGCTGAATGTAGGTCTAGCAATAATTTTTGTGCATTTCCTCACCTGACCAAATGTGGATACAGGTAAGTATATAATTGAAAGACTTGAAATGTATGCATATGTAGTGTATTCTGTACTGTATGTCGCTGTTGGTTTACTTAGTTTCACTAAAGGTGAGTCCAACTACCTTCTGTTGAGTGCTGTCTGGTAAAAAACAAAGGTATAAGTCACAAATATATGAAAAAAGAGTCATGTGATTATCCATTTAAAACCAGATAGTTATTAAACCAATCAATAACAGAAAAGGAGAAAAAAAATCAGCATCCTTGGTCAAAAAATGACTCTACCTGATTTATGTGGCTTTTGAACCTCAGGGCATGTAAGTCGTCACCTTTACGCAAGATTACAGTTGTCTGTCAGGCGTGATTAATAATTGTTTTTTTACATAATTCATATGGTGTAAAATATCTGCTCACAGTTATTCAATTTCAATGGTGTAGATCTTGATCACTCAATGTTGAGTGAATAATTGCCACTCTGTGGCAGTGAGCATAAAGACGTGAAGAACTTTTGTCAGCATTGTTTTTCAGAATGTTTTTCAGACATGAGCCATTCTAAAAGGTTCTGCTCATTTTGTGAAGCTATAAATATGTAAATATATATGTATATATTTGTACTTGTAGTTCTAACAAGAACAGGCACCTGTTCTCCCCTAGGATAATTTCATATTGAAACAAATGTACATGTAGCCTTCTATCTTTAGACATGAAACCTTTAAATGAGAGTTAATTTTCTAATGTTGAAGAAAAGGTTTGGTATTTGGTAAGATTTGTGTTACTTTAATCATGTATGAGCATAATTGCACCACATCTGCAAACTGATGACTGACTTTTTTTTTATCTTACCCCACAGTGAACTTATCCAGACTCAGTCACCTGGTGGCTCATCATTAACTAATGGGGCCTCTTGAATAAAGATGCCAGTCAGACACAGGCGAAGCGAAGGGCCGAAAATAGATGGGAAGAGAAGGAGTCGAGAGGAACACACACGGATGGGAGCGAAAGATGAAACCCCCACGACACACTTGCAAACACACACACACACACATACATACGCACACGCACACACACACCTGTCTGAGTCCAACCTGATTGGACTGGTGATGATTTGTGACTGCACTCTGTCACTGGCTGGAGAGGGGCCCCAGAGACTGTCTAACACTGTGTGTATGTGTGTGTGTGTGTGTGTGTGTGTGTGTGTGTGTGTGTGTGTGTGTGTGTGTGTGTGTGTGTGTGTGTGTGTGTGTGTGTGTGTGTGTGTGTGTGTGTGTGTGTGTGTGTGTTTGTGTTTGTGTGTCTGTGTGTGTGTGTGTCTGTGTGTGTGTGTCTGTGTGTGTGTGTCTGTGTGTGTGTCTATGTGTGTGTGTGAGCTGTAGTTTCATTTCCAAGAACTTGTTCATATGTTGAGGTCTTGAAGTGCTTCATTAAAAGCAGTTCCATCATCCTGCTGGACAGAATGTGCTCCCTGAAGGATCCACCTGAAGGAGGAGAATCTTCATAATGTCATTAAAAACTAATGGCTACCCTTCAGTTCAGCTGATGAGATCTAACATTTTACAGTAATGAAAAGCAGCGTCAGATCAGGGTAAAACGCTCTGAAAGCTGTGATGTGGTCTGTAGATCCTGGTGCTTCATACGTGGCCTCAAAAACCGTTTCCTGTCTCTAATCGAATGAAGTTTAAACTTTTATTCTTTGGTTGAGATGGAAACCACACTGTGTTCCACACAAACAGCATGTGTCTGTGCGGTTGGGGATGTTTGGAGACTCACTTTGAACTGATGGAAGCCAACAGCTGCCTTACTGTTTTACAAAGTGACGTTAGTAAATGAGGAGGGCCCGGGTAGGAATGTGAAGCATTTGGCACCCTTTCCATCTGCCATGTCCTGAGAGAGTGGCTCTATTTATATCATGTGTCCATCAGTCTGTTGGTATCCGTTTCCGTCATTCAGCGCCTGCCGTTATGTCCCGCATCAGGTGCATGACAGACAATCAGAAGAGTTTCTTCTGATCCACTCCCTGATTTTATCAAGTAAAAAATAAATCATGATTGAATTGTCGCAGCGGATTTGAAAGTAATTTTGTTGCTCAAATTTTTTTCATCCATGAGTTGTATTACAGCTGTAACATCAACAGTGAGCCAAAGGGAATGATCGCTGTAGAGTAAAATCAGGAAGTGTATTTTCAACTACTGACAATACCTTTCATTTCAGAGAGTAATGTAAACAGGAAGTGTGTGTAGTTCTGGTAAACAACATGCTCATATTCAGATCTGTAGCCACTCAGGACAAAGTGGTCAACTGTTTAATCCTCACTGATCACCTCAGGAGGAGACATCCAGGAGGTCTGGCAGTCATGTAGAGTAAATCTCGTGAAACGATGGTTCCATGAGCAGCTGGCAGAAAAGAAAAGCTGAACTGAATGTCGCCTGTTCCGGCTGAAGGTAGTCGAGTCTGAAACCTGTGAAGAGGCTAAAACTGTTTCACACCAACTCCGACAACAAGAGCTAAAACACTGTGATGTCCATTGATGGACATTCAGAGGTCTTACATACTAAAACTTGTGATCCAATCACACCACAGAATTTCTGATACTGTTTTGTGGTTGACACTTCTATATATTTTGGTCTATGCAACACACTAACCAACATTAATGGAATTGCACTGAGAATCGGCCTTATTTGTTGTGTTTTCTCAGCGTACATCCAGCTGATGTTTGCATGTACTTCAGCTGAAGGACTGCAGTTCGTTTTCTAGTTGAGGTTGATTCCTGGAAGAAGTGGAGCTGTTAGAATGTTCGGTCCCAGTAGAATACTTCTCTGTTGCATAGATAACGATGAATGCTCATGTCGTAGGTTAAATAGAGTTTACAGGCTTGTCTCAGTATTAATGATCAGTATAAAAATTAAAAAAAAACACCCGGAGAATCCTTCTAATAAAACCAGGTCCTTTAACAGCATTAAGGAGAAGGAATGAACTGAGATTATTTCTGATCATATAGAAAACACATATAAAACATTTTCTTTTTATTTAGATTTAGTGGGTTAAGCACGTCTCTTGCAGCTTCTGCAAAGAAAGCATTTGTTGATCAAACTGACATTATATGTTAATAATATTTCTGTGTCTTTTTGATATTTTATTAACATTTTTAGTCGTTACTTGATGTGCTCTGTGCAACAAATGCTTCACTATTCTAATTTTTTCGACTATATTTCTATGTACTCAACTGAATCATTTTCAAATTTAAAGTCAATTAATTTACATTTACTTTTATGCAGTAAATATAAAAAATGAAGAAGCTGATATCATATTGACACCATAGAAACAGCTATTCAGTTCATCAGCGGTGAGAGATGCCGACTTCTCTCCAAATCCCATAGCTTTTTTGAAAATATGTTGAAATCACATTTAGATGATATTTAAATTTTAAAATGACCTCCTTGGTTGAGGAAAAGACATAAATTAAGTCTTTTTTAGCTTTAGTATAAAAGTCTAAACCATAATAATGAGCATGGAAATACTGTAGATGTGGAATTAATGTTCTTACCCACGTTCTCTCAAATGAGAGTGTGAGATCATCTGTCATTTTGTCTTTAATATTTACAAGAGATCTGTTTTTGAAATTAACTTTATTAAAAACACCAATTTCTGTTCTGAGAAACTTTTTTTTTGTTTTATTTCAAAATAGTGTTTGCAATTTGAAACCAGCCACTACCAGCACGATGGTGTAGAATCTATGGAAGTATTACGGTTGGACATGATTTGATTTGAGTTTACATTACCTTGCCTTAAATATGTTTCTACCGTTATTGCTGGTTTTAGTGTTAACTAGTTTGTGCTTGTGGTGCATAGATTAGAAGGCAGATAATGGTGGATCATGTTTTCTGCCGTCTTTTGTTTTTTCTGTTTATGTTTGTCAGTTTAATTTTCAATGTGCACATTCACTCATATCAGTATAAGTGGCTGTTGAGAATTGGGAATGGACTGCAGAAGGCTAAATATAATCCTATTTTTTCTCACAATTCTTAATTGCTCCTCTAAAGTTTATTATTGTGCTTACTAATTATTATTGTATTGAATAAATTGCCTGTGTTTATTTTAAATATATCACAGCTAGACTTGATACATGGGAGTGTATCTGGATGAAGGAGTCAGTAAAGGAGAGCAGCTGCAGCTCATGTTGGCATGATTTCAGCCTGCGTTGTATGTATTAAATGCTCTTTGGATAAGTTGTAGCCAAATATAACTCTGCTTTTTCCACTGTATTGGACAATGTTAGCTTAGCATTTTTACCAACATAAGCCTCAATGCACAACTAGATACTGACTTCATCTGATCTTTGTTAGCAACATGCCATTTAGCACCTAAAACAGTCCGTCATATTTTTAGTGAGTCTGAAACTTGAGAATGAAACCAATAGTACGTGAACTGTGTACTCTTTACCATAAATACTGCAGTATGGGCTCACTATGATAGCTACAGTACAAGATGTGTTATGATCTTTGAATATTGAATATTATAGGTTGTTATTTAATGATCCTAGAGCTGATCTTCATCACTTTTTCCATGTTAGGAAGCATCTCAAGTCGAGCCCAGATCTGATTTTCTCCCCTGGAGATGTTCAAACCGTTTTAATGACTGACATGAACAGAACAGAAGAGTGTTTTTCTGTTGGGCACTGGTTCTGACTTCCTGTACTATCTTGGTGTTGTAGAGCCTCACCTCAGGTCCACCACTGCCACGGTGTGGTGCTTCTTGTGCTATTTTAGTATCTGCTGCGTATGAGGAAAGCAACAGGTGAAAACAAATTGAGTAGCTCTGGACTGTTACTCCATCCTGTCGTTTATGAATTGCATGTTTATTATTTAACAGAGAACCAGCAGTGACATTTTCATCCGGGCTGCTGTACTGGTGTAAATAGATCAGAGTATTGGATCACTTTGGGATGTAGAAGCGTCTGTAAATGCAACTACATTACAATTGTTTCAAGCTTTTGCTGAGCTCTTCTGAATGATTTCTGAGCTCTGTAATAGAAACAGCATAAGTTTGTGAGTTACGTATGTAACTACTGTTTGTTTGAGTGACAATAATATGGAATTTGTGCAATTTTAGAATATGCAATTTGTGCATTTCCAAACTAAAGTGCTATCATTGAAGTCCCCAGCTACACAATGACGTTTGTAATGTGGCCTTATGTATGATGTGACACTTGACACATAATCCATAGACGGTGTGGATGTGGGGGCTGCTTTGGAGCTTCTTCTGGAAGACTTTGTGTTACACTTTAAATTTTACAAATGTCTGATAAACATTGAAGAGCTTTTGTGGCACCGTTTTGAGGGAGGAAAGAGCCTTCAAATATTGATAGAAACCACATGTAAGGGAATTTATTAAATTGAATGAAGCTTTATTTTCTTTGCTATGTTTTAATTTTAAGGGGTTTACAGAACATGGAGATTCTAGGGCGGTGGCTCATTTTAGAAAAATGCCTTGATTTTGGTTTTGGAATCTTTTTTTCTTTTACTTGAAATCATTTCCACCATAATGGAAGACAATCTACGATATAGTGTTGAATGCCTGATTCAGTTATTCATTTATTTATTTTTATGCAGTTGCATTCAAAACAATAGTAATGTGTATCCATATGTGACTTAAGCTCAAAATTGCAATAACTTTTTATATTCATGTATACTTTACAGAAAATGAAAAAATTTTTTAATTGGGTTGTTAAAAAAAAATCGCAGGTGTTTCTGGAGTCTATCCCCGCTGATAACGGGCAACAGGTGGGGTATACCCTGGACATGTCGCCAGCACATAGACAGACAACCCTTATGCTCACGCTCACACCTCTGGACAATTTTACTGCAACCAATGGTTCATGTGGCCCTGCAATGTGCTGGTGTTTCATCTGGGGTTTACCCCACTTTTCACCTGTAGCCAGGTGAGGTAGGCTCCAGCAGACTCGTGACCCGAAGGGCGGATAAGCAGTTGTAGACGAGATGATTGTTTTTTTCTTCAAGAAGATGGATGGAGGGATGGATGAATGAATGACCTCACTAAGTGAATATTTCAGATTTGGAGGTGTGTGGTTTTGTGTTGTACCAACTCACAATATAAGTCATATGTAGCCACTCCATGAAGTCCCGACAATCAACAAGAAGAACATAGAGACTGGAGGGGACTCCATGTTCTGCCTGACTCTAACAGGAAGAAACCTTGAGCAGATCCAAGACTCGTAGACAGTCCTCTGGTTTGACCAGTTGGTGTGTGTGTGTGAGAGAGAGAGGAGCAGGGGCATCGATTGTGCAGGAGGCTACAGTCTTCACATGTTGGCTGAAAGTAAAGTCTTGAATTAATTTTTTTTTTCTCTTTTAGTTTTTATGTTTTAACTTAAGAAGTGAGTGCTAGAAATAGAGAGAGAGAGGACTGATTGTTGTTGATGAAAACAGGAAGTCGAGATGATTGATTCTTGGACATATCAGGGATGTTTTTATGCTCAATTGTTGCAATGAAGTCATTAACTTTCTTTAGTCTGACAGACAAGCAGAGAGTCATGTTCAAACTACTATTGTAAAATCTAGTTTTACTAACACTAATCGTCCGACATCTGTTATGAATGACTGAAATAAAACTTTTATTCTCTCTGTATAACATCTCTACATCACTGTACTGTAAACTGTTGATAGTTAGAAATGATTTTCTGAGGGTTTTTTTTTTTTTAAAACCATGAATGTTTTTTGAATATTCATCTTGACTGCTAAATGCTTCATCTTGAGGTTGTTGATACAATCCCCATATTTTCAGTTATTTTACATTAAAACAGTAATCTATTGTTTCTGTTGAGACAAATTAAAATATGGGTATTACATTTTACCTCGTGTTTTAGTATTATTTATCTCCTGCCTCTGATTTCCAGGTTTGAGAATCAGTCATAAGCAACAAACTGTAACTGATAAAACTTCCTGAGACTAAATATCTAGGTGGGATGATTTGTATATTTTGAGCTCAGTACAAAATGGATCGAACAGCTTGAGCAAATCTGCATTAGTACTGGTTCTGACATTGTGTAAAATAAAAGAAAATAACAAGCTGTTCTGCAGATGAGTCAAATTTATTTATGTACCAAGAAAACTCACATTTTCAAACAGATGTGTTATTGTGTGATGAAATATTTTAACTGTTTGCTTGGAGACATGTTCAATATATTTTACCATTATTCACAATGTTAAACTTCCAGAAACCCATAAATAACTTTTTGTGCGTTAACATGACCCAACATAAAATTTCAAGCATCACATCAAACAAAGATGAAATACCACCTTGATCTTTAAACCTTGCAATACAAAATATTTATGGCACGTTGATGAAATAAATAAAATGAATGTTTCAGTAGGATTTATTATAAATTAGAGCGTCACCATTCAAAGCTGGCAAAGTTGCTGAATGGACTCTGCTAATTTCAAGCAGTGCAGGATCCGAGTCCTCTCCCTCTGGAGCTCTTCGTGACTCACTTGGCCCAGCAGTTTGGAAGAGAAGTGGATCAGGTCCTGCATGAAGAGCCCTACTTGCCCTCTGGGCGCAGGAGGCATCTCAGTCAGAGTGCAGGAGTCAAAGGTAAAGTTGATGTTCTTCGTCCGGGGCAGGCCTGGTCCCCGCTCCTCAATCCATGTCAGAGAACTACACAGATATTAGAATTAAATGATAGAACAGCGATCAAAAGATGGAAGCATGCTAAGTGAGTCCTCTTTTTGTTTTAATAAAAAGTTGAGTTCACACTACATCAGCTGATTAAACCTCTTCTGACCTACTCACGGACCCATCAAGACCACCCAGAAGAATGTATGTTCTTCTGGGCGGTAACTAACCAGAACAATGACCGTGACAACCAGCACAGTCAAAAGGTTTAACACCACTGAGGAGCTCTCCGTCCAATCAGAATCTCATATGTAGCATTTGGATTGACAGGGCATTTTAAAATGTAGAAAGTCTTAAACCTCACATCTGCAAAATTACAGCTTCCTGTCTCCATCAACCTCCACCAACAATGTTCACTCTAAATTTATCGATCAGAAACAGATCAATTTATGGTAATTAATAGATAGTAATAGTTTCAAAATCCCTTTCCAATAATAAATCATCCACTTCCATGATGTGACTATTGACTGTGACATGAACACGAAGAATCGCCTCCATACCGCCCCCTAAAGGCGTCTGATCCCTCGTCTCAATAACATTCGTTTATTCATTCAATCATTTTCTTCCGCTGTATCTGCCGCATTCAAAAACCGACAAACACAACAGCAGTACAGAACTATCCGTGACTGTGGAATACATCAGGATCTCTCACCTGTTCTCACAGGTTCTCAGCTTTGCAGTCATCTTGCTGTAGTTGTTGTGAGAATCCTCCTCCATTGTTGCTGCAGTTGCTGAGAGTTCACCAAATAAGTCAACCAACCAGGTGAGACGAGCAAGTCCAGCAAACGCTGAGAAACCAGATCCAGGCCTCAAAGGCCCACCTTAGATAAATGAATACATGATCAATACTTTCAGAGACAGTTTAGCTGAAGAACCATGAATATACATATATTTTAAGCATCCTTTACTTTCCACTAGCTATTTATTTCCTACCATAGTTCATAGCATTTAGTTCCAGCAACACGATTGTATCAGATGGAATTAAATCATTCTATGTGCGAGTACATGGCACTAACATAAGGTGTGCTCAGCAGGACTGCATTGCTATCTTGAGGCAGCAAGAAGTGATTGGCCAACAAATGTCAAAAATGTCACTGGCCAACAAATGTCACTGTTTACTCACCAGTGAAATGAAGAGTTCCTCCACAAAGCGTCTTCCCCTCCACTTGTCTCTTCAGTTCTATGTAGCTTGGTGTGAACAGCTCAATGTGCTCCTCGTGTAGAATCACTCCTGACACACACATACACACACACAAAGTCAATTAAAATGTGAATTCAATTAAATCCTGATAACTTGAAATGTATCTGTGCGGAGGTTTCATGTTCTCCCCGTCTCTGCATGGATTCTTTCCATTTTCTCCAGCTACCTCCCACCTCCAAAAACATGCAGCTGAGGTGATTTGCTAACATTGTCCGTAGGTGTGAGTGTAAGTGGTTGTTTGTCTTTCGCGTGACCCTGCAGTAAACTACTTTTTACTCTCCGTACTGAACTGAGCATTGAAGTCCATCCATTATGACAGGTATTACCTTTTTCCTGGGCTAAATCCCAAAGCTCCACAGCAGCACTGTAGTTCAATGTCATGGGATACTCCACACAGACATGTTTTCCCGCCTGAAGAAAAGTTCTGGTAAGATGAGATGAAGAGATGTGATGAGGACAGAGCAATTTATACTGTTTTGCCTAACTTGCTATCCCTGTAAAGTACTTTTGGGTCAACTGTTGTACGTTTAAATGTGCTTATACAAATTAGATGATTTGATTGACCCAGTTGACCTCTGCCTCCTGCATTGGGTCTGAGTGTTAAAGGGGACTAGAAGGTGACCTTTGCCTACATTATACCTGTACAACCAGTGGCAGTTCAGAGCAACATGAATCCTGAGACTGGCTTCTGATCTAAACTTTTTTCTGTGATCTTGAGTTAATCCTCGGATTGATTTACACTTTCTTTACTCTTCACTGATTTTTCTGAGTGTCACTCATTACCTAATGTTGTTCTCATGTGACACATTCTCAGTGCAGATGAAAGCTACATGGATATCTTCTCCGTTCAAAGCCTCCTCTACTGACATCTGATGGACTCCAAGCTGAGGGTCTAGGCTCCTCCTGTTGACAAAAACATTTGTCAACACAATAGTTATGATAACATGAAAACATCAATGAAGATCACATCCATTTACAAATATTTTTTATATCATGGTGTGATTTAACATGATGGAACGTCCCCTAACCAGGATGTAGTGTACTTTGTACATTTCATCCCTCTAGGATTTTGCCCACACTTTTGTCCTATGACCTTAATTTATTTTTAACTATTATTCAGTCATCATAGTTTCCCATTAGTTTCATCCATTATAGAATGCTGATGCATTCCTGTATACAGTATTACTATATATATATATATTAGATACATTTCTAAAAAAATTATGGAGAAAGACAATGTAATTCCCTGATGTTCCTCATCAAAGCATTGCTTAATTGTCTTGCGGCATATTAGACATTATGATTGTGTGTGTGTGTGTGTGTGTGTGTGTGTGTGTGTGTGTGTGTGTGTGTGTGTGTGTGTGTGTGTGTGTGTGTGTGTGTGTGTGCATTTAATACGATTATTACCTGGATATGAAGCCACTGGCCCGGAGCTTCATTGCAGGACTACCAGGCAGGGGGTTTAACACGTCTCTGATCCGGACCTGGCCAGCGGTACCGACCCCGACCACCACGGCTCTAAACATGCTGCCTGACGAACAGAAGAGGTGACGATTCTGTCCTGGTCACACATACGTACCCTTCAGTGTCAGAAACTTCTGATAATGATCACTTTCCTATCGTTGACATTATTTAGGTATATTAACATAAATGATGTCTTCAAATGCATCACATAGTTCCACATATAAAGTCAACAAACTCATTACCTCAATGACGCTGTCCATAGTTTGACATCCAGTCCAAAATGTTTGATAGATGGGGTGGGACAGATTTTTAATTCTGACATTCTACCTTTAGAATGCTGCATTATAATTGGACTTTTTTTGGAGATCTAAAAATTATCCTGTCACCCAAATTGCATTATAATAAGTTAGTGTTATCCTGTATGACAACAAAGGAAATACTGTATATAGTTTAACCATGATTGCTAGACAATACAACCGTAAATGTACATTCCTGAATACTAGAACTCTAGTACCAGTCTTCCTCAACGAATTTAATCCATTTACATTTAACCCAAACAAGCTTTGGTGACCTACAAGCACACATATTTACTGTTGACTGATTAATAACTTATCTTTTCCCAATCCATGTCTTTTTTCTTCATGTGCTCTGTTCTCACCTCCGGTTCGGTTCTCGCTTCCGGGCCGGTTCTCCGGTCAGTCACGTGACCAAACAGCGCCTTATAAAGTGGAGCGAACAGTTCGCGGGTCGGAACTAACAGTGATCGGTGATAAACCCGGGGGGAAGATTTGATCCGAAACACTCTTCAGAGAGTCAGCGTCGGCCAGACGATGTCACGTGACTGTTCCGCTTCCGCTTTCTGTTTTGTTTTTGTTTTTTTAAATAAAATTTATTAAAGAAGATTCAGTACCGCTTTCTGTTCAATCTGCGACGTCATCAGTGATTAATATCATCACCGCCGGTTTGATCCGCCTCAGAATTGAAATTCCATATAATGCGTTTGTTTGTTATCACCCTTCCAAAACAAAATACTACTACTAATACTATTACTACATTATTATTTTTTTAAAAAAAAGATTATTCATATTATAGCGTATTGCCTGTCTCCCTGCTTCCTGAAATAGGTTACATCATTTGTGTGTGGTGTGTGCATCAGTGTTTTTCTCCATCTACAAGTGGGACAGATCTTTGCCTTATCTATGCAGAGCACAATGGTAACACCTTGGGTGTGGTCCCCAAACTATGGCCTGTGGGCCGGATGTGGCCCACCTCCACATTTGTCACGCCCCCCTGAACAGTAACAGAAAAACACCTTGGTTATTCATTTCATAAATAGTGTTATTTATTTCATTAAAAGTGTTATTATTTATTTCATGACTTTTTTCTGTTAAAATACTGGAAAAGGTTATTGATATTTGGTTATGTGTGGCTTTTAGGAAGAAAATAAATGTTTGCGTTTAGGCATCCCTGCGATCGTTAGCTTTTCTATTAAAAGGACCCCGGCCCCCCATCAGAGATGGGAAAAGTGATGTGGCCCTGACAAGAAAAGATTTGGAAACCCCTGTTGTAGGGGTTCGATATTTCCACACGGGGGCAATAATGAGATATAACGGATGCAAGCTGCCATTAATGAAGAAAGAAGAAGAAGAAGAGTGAGTAGAAGAAGAAGAAGAAGAAGAAGAAGAAGAAGAAGGACATTCAGTCAGAGTTTATCTGTCACATTAAAGGAGACCTAAATGCTTCTGCCGCTCTTCTGCGTGTTTTCCACCAGACTGACGCTAAAATGCGGGTCTCCAACGTCCACTTGCAGCGGCTCGCCATCTTCACCACGGCGCTGACCGGTGCGGGAGTCGGCATCATGTACCACCTCCAGCAGGGTGAGTGGGAGGCTCGTCCCCCGTGTTTCCTCCACGGACACGATCTGCTGTAATCACAACATCTGAAACAGTGTGTTTCACCTGCACTCCGGTTTAACCATTCTGTCTTTTGAATTATTAGAAACATTTGCTAAGTCAGACTACCATAAACTGGCTCTTCAGAAGTTGGAATCATGTCCGGTTGCCATGGAAACTCTGGGGTCCCCACCTTTAAAAGTCCACAACATCCATCTGAGTGACCGAGCGAACCGGGTCGATCAGCACACGGCACAGGTACTGGAACCAGTGTGGTCTCAGTTCTGGTGTTTGCTATATAAATGTTCTAATGACCCGTCCTTTATGTTTGTCTGTTTTTCTAGATGGTCTGACTGTTGTGTTTGTCTGCCCTTCTGTCTCATTACTTCTGTCTGACTGGCTGTCTGTCAGACTTTGGGACATTCTGTCTGTCTTTGTTTTATTCTTCTTCTGCCTGATTGACTCTTTGTCCTCTGACAGATAAAGATCCCTTTGACGGGGTCCAGAACTGGAGGTTACCTGTATACGTTTTCAGTGAGAGACCCAGACTGCGGCAGGTGAGATCAAACAGTCACGTTACGTTGACATGGAGATACGTCATGTAAATGACTTTGTCAGTCCAAATACGTACAGTGACATAATAACGGACATATCGATGTCATGTTGTACAGAAACACTATTTGAAACCAGCACAAACGGCACACTCACAGAAGAATGTTTTTAGGGGTGTTATTTACTGGAGCAGCATATGATCCAGGGACAGAAACGGAATGAATGAAACTCATACTGAAGGCTGGCTCCATGATTGGCCACAATAGAAATTGGAAGCAATGGCAGAAAAAAACATTGTCCATTATGGACTACCCTCTCCATCACAAACTTGCATTTGGAAAATTTTGCTGCTCTGCATGCGGGTGAAACAAGCCATCCTTAAGCTGTGAAAACCCATCCGTGCTGTGTTTCCATGTCCGTGGAACATTGGTTCAAAACAGAAGGTGTACATCCTTATCCAGTCTGTGCTGAATATGACTTAGCGATACCAGTTTGTCATCATCCCAGTGCTTGTTTTCACTTCTCCCACTCTGTGCTGACCTCACTTTCACAGGTGGACCCTGAAAGCCGCAGTTCTAAATATTCGGACAGGAGAGACTATTGATCTGTTGAAACGTCCCCGATCGGCAGAACAATGAAGGCTGAGACCCATTAAAACCCTGATGGTGGACATCTGGTTAGCTGCTTTGTCTCAGGACTTTGAAATGGTTTTACTTTTTTTATTAGAATTATTCAAATACACCCATTAGTTGTAAGGATATAGTCTGTTCATTTTTAATTCTCAAGCTAATGCCTAAAAAACAACAACTTGGGACTCAAGAGGTTTTGAACTTGAGACACGAGCCCTCTCGTGACAATGCATACCAAACACAAGGACTTATGAACACATTTCCTTGACCTAACAAGGAATTTCTACACCCCATTGTTGTTTTAAAATAAAGGAACGTACCACCACGAGGTAAAGTGTTTTTTATTTAATGATCTGACAAGCACTCCAGACGAGTCACATTAACTTTTTGCCATACTTTTCTGTTTCTTCATGATACTTATGAACAAGTGTCACAGGGACTCCCTGATCAGAGACTGGAACTAGCCCAGCAGAACTGTTTGTCTCTGAAATACCATGGCCGGTTCGGTCTCTCCCTCCTGATGACGTCAGGTCTTCTAAAGCCACAGTGGATTCTACTGTTTCTTCTTCACCACATGACCACAGTCGTACTTCCCTCGGACTACCTTCAGTTTTACGCCGGGGAGATCCTGGGTCCTCCCACCCTCCACTAGCACCACACTATGTTCCTGCAGGTTGTGTCCCTCCCCAGGGATGAACACCACCACCTCTTTCCCGTTAGAGAGACGCACTCGAGCACACTTCCTGTTTGCAGAGTTGGGCTTCTTTGGTTTTCGGATCATTGTCTTCAGGACCACCCCCTTCATCTGGGGATTGCCAAACGTAGGGCCGAGAATTTTAACAGGTGGTTTGGGCTTCCCCTGACGGTGCATCTGGTTGAGGGTGGTCATCGTCCTGGAGAGAATTGGAACTGTCCTGACAAAGGCCAAAGGGGAAACTGCAAAAAGGGAGCAGTCATTAACATGACATTTTGCTCAAGCCAGTCTCATTTAAATTTTTTGACACATCTATTTCTAGCACTGAAGGCTCTTAATCTTTCATTATATACTTAATTATTCCACTGCAAAACAACACCAAAAACATAATTTGACTCAAACATGCTCAAACATATGTGTTCTCAATGGTCTAAAAGCCTTTTATATTCATTCGATATCTGATCCATTAACATACACACTAAAATTATTTGATTTTCCTGTTGCAAAATGTTGCAACACTTTGCAAAATGTAATGTAAAATATAAATGTAATGTATACTTTATTAATCATCACAGGAAAATTGTGTTGAAACAGGATCATTTTCAATGGCAACAAAAAAAAACTTTTCAATGGATTAAGATGATTTACAGAATTTATCAATTTGTATTAAGATTTGAGAAAATCAACTGATGAGCAGAAACTTGCCATCTGTGATATATTTCTCTTTTCTGGGATTAATAGTGGGCAATTAAACATTAACCTTGAAAAGAGAGAACCTTTCCTCAAACGTTTTGTCATGTGTTTGGTAGTCAGTCTCGTCAGGCAAATAGAATTATAAAACTAAATAATTCAAACAGAAGCGATTTGAATTTAAGTAGATAATGTTCAATGTGGTTTCTCCTCTGGTTCAAAAAAATTTCAATTTGCAAAAATTTCCCCCCCTTTTTTTAATCTAGAAGCCAAAAAGTTGTAGCCTGACATATGTGTGAACTAGTCTCAGATCACCACACAAGTCACTCATACAGTTATGTTGATGCTGAAACAGTACCTTGAAACAGATTTATCATCACTGATCTCACACTCCACGACAATGCCATATCTGAAACAGAGCAGAAATTAGTGAGTCCTTCTGCAGGGAACAACAGAATAAAGTTAAGATTTATTATTTCTCAATTGACAATTTAGGATTTAAACAGGAAATCTTGTAGAATGAGCAAGCACTTCAATTAAACAATTTATTAAAATGTATTAAAATCAATTTAAAATGCGCTAAAAAGATGGTTATATAGAATTACTCTTTAGGAGCATTTTTGGACTTTTGACTCTTTAGTATAACTACTTTTTATTTTATTTTCTGCACTGTGAACTGAATATTTTACTCACACGTGAATAATCTTCTCTACATTCTACTCTCTTCACTGCTTTGGCATCTGTTTTCCCTGTTTGAGGGTGTAGGTGTCATGTGTCAATATTTTGTTGTTATTAGTTAAGTTTTGTTATGATTTTTTGTGCATTTGTTAAAAATCAAAGTCAATCAAAATGTATCTGACAAAATAAAGATTTAAAAAAACAGGTTAGTTTTTTTAAGTAATATTTTGATATTCGTATCTAAGTGCTGTAGCTTAGAGTAAATTAGCTGTTTTTTTTCAAACATGTTATTACAACACATTCATCTCATTTGCAACAACATCAGAAGAAGAAAAAAAGAATGACGGGTAAAAGCCATCTTGGCTTGTGTCATCCCCATCCCCAAAATTCAAATTAAACACTTCTCTCATCACAGTATGTTTTCATCCAATTCATGAATTGAATTTTGACAGTCGTTGTGGCACTTCGTCCATTCAGTCCCAACAGACGTACTGTATGTGTCTGCACACGTCTCCATCAGTTCATCAACTCCAGATATTAGTCAAGGACAAACGTTCATGATATAACATATTTTCACATCCCTAATCAACGACAATTAATCTGATCTACCGTCAGATGTGAGGTCTTAGTAGTTAACACGTATAATTAACAAATTAAATCATAAAATGTGCATCACCTCACTGCCGCTGTCTCCGTCCTTATCTCTGCTCGTGGGGTCAAAACGTCCCTAAAGCCGTGAGTGTGAAACCTTAACCGGAAACGTATTACCTCATGCTAGCTGACTTCATTTAGCTAAAACCACTAACCCCATACAATCTTTACAGGCCGTCAAAGAACAAAATTTGGTTTATAATCCGTCAGCAACAGGTTTTTTTAAAACCTAAATTCAGGTGAAAACGTAGACCCGGACGAAACCTGCAAAAAGGCGTTAACACCGGAAGAACTTCTTTCTCAATAGAAGTACTTCCTCGTCGACTTTTACCAAAATAAGATACAGTATGCATAAGTATGTCCTCAACGGGCTCTATCAAAATAAGATAATGTATTTACTGTAATGAAATGTCAAAACCTGAACATTATTATTTCTGTTGTTATTATTGTTATTATTATTATTATTAGTAGTAGTAGTAGTAGTAGTAGTAGTAGTGGTAGGAGTAGTAGAAATAAACTTTTTATTTGTATTATCAAGAAAGTGGAAGTGGCATTAAGGGAGGCAGAGTCTCTCTGAAGTGAAGATGGGAGTGTATTCATTGCCCAATGAAAGACTTCAATCAAAATCTTTTGTAAAACTATTCAATTATTCACAACTGTGCCTATAATAAGGATTATCTCATGCCAGTGTCAGACAGAATGACAGCATGATTTGACCTTCTTCCAACTGCCTGTTGAATTACTTTACATTATGCAAATAAAGGCAAGAAAACGCATTACTACTGGAAACTGAGTTCACTGACTAACATTTTATTGACTTTACATGATATAGAAACCACTTCAAGTTGATGAAAAAGGCCCCTGCAAGCTATTAAAAGAATACATAAATAATAAATAGAAAATGACTCTTTTTGACTTCAACTCAATATGTTCAGATTGTATGTAGTTTTGTTTTAGATAGACTAATCCATATTGAGAGACGTTTCCAGTTGGCTGAACTCTAAACCTGAACTTTTATTTATCAGGTAGGTATTCCGTTTTCAACCAGTATCTCATCTGCTCCATAGATTGTTAGAGGATCCATGCCAAAGAAATAGACAATGTTCTTTATTCCTTTAAAACAACAAAACAAATAGCTCATCAAAAGATATATATTCAAATAATAATTAATAATTCAATGGAAAAAAATTACTTGAACCCATACTATCATTTTGTAAGACGACATAAACCCATCAATCAGAAAGATTCCATTTTAAAAAATGTGTACGTATGTAACCTCAGTGAGCAGAGGAACAAAACGTGGAGACAGTAAAACGTGAGGAAACAGAATGTGTGCAAACTGCAGCGACCTGACCCAATGTCATGAATCAGTTTGGTAACACACTGGACAGTAAATTCTGTGTGTGCTTTACTGCCAGCATTAATGATCTTTGCATTTCGTGTGAAATCTCTCCATCAAGGCCCTCAGTATATTCCCTGGGATCTGCTGGTGCTGGTCTATCAGGAACTGGACTGCCTGCTGCACCTGTAGAGAAAAGAACATAGATATCAGCAGGGAGCTACAGTATGTTTCCCTTCTTTGGGATTGAGATGGTAGACTGACAGATGAGCCAAACTTCGAAAATGTCATAGTAAAAAAAAGTCCTCCTCCCATTCCGTATGAAAGTGTTAAGTTTTTGTTTTCTCACTAGGTGCTGCTCCCTCACTCATTTTTATACTTCTTCTTAAATTTAAGACAAAAAACTGAGGGCTTAAAATTGAAGAGAGTTTCAGCCAGTTTAGCCTCTGTCTGAAATCACGGAAGATCTCCAACGGAATGAACTCCTCAAAAAATCCAAGAGGAGGAGAAAAAGAGAAAGAGCTGAGGAAGAGTGATTTACCTTCTCTGCCAGCTCAGCAGCATTTACATTGGGATCATATGGGATGGGATCGCCAAGGAAGGTCCGAAACTTTACAGGAAATCCACCATAAATCGGAACTATGGGAAGACGAAATCTCTCGTACAACCAGCGGAAAAATCCTGGACAGACACACAGAGACGGAGAATATGACATGAAGACGGTGGATGTGAACAACAGGTAGCCATTAATTATTAGGTCAACACCCCTTTAACTAGCAGGTTATCCTGGATTATTTGTTCTTTTACACTTACTGAGCGTTCCTAGAGATCTGAAGCCTTCCCGCACATTTTGAGTAAACATTGGAATCACTGGCTGGAAAAAAAAAAAGAGAGAGAACCAGGGGAAAATATGAGAGTTGAGGGCTTTCTGCACAATTCCAACATGCAAGAAATATTTCTTAGACAATCCTGTAGGTACACAGAAACAACCAAAATATGTTGTAAGAAATATTGCAGTTGTCAAGGAAGATTAAGGGAAAGGGAAATGTTAAGGGAACTATTGCGACTATAGAGTTGAATGACAACATACCACTTGTGAGTCTATGGCAACCTGGGCAAAGCCTTTTCGTTTGCCCCAGAGAAGTGGGTAGGTCTCGTCACTGAAAAGAGCTTCCCGTAGCCCTCCGGGAGAAATTCCCAACAGATGCCCACTCCTCAGAGCCCGCACACATTCCTCCTGTGGGCCGTGGATCACACTGAAGACCTCACACAGTAATTTGAAACCTGTCAGTGAACACATCGTTGTCTTCAACATTTACGCCAAGATGATGATGGAAGAGATTTGTAACAACTGGACTTTATTTAACACAGGGATCTACCAAGACCTGGACAACTGAAGACAACATTTTATCGACAGGAAACATGTCACAAACTAGTTACTTTACATACAAACAGGACAGGACAGTGAGGCCCAAACCAAAATCTCTGTCACCACCCCTCCATGTGGGGCACTTCCGTGTAGGGTAGTGTCCCTTTTCCTTAACTAGCCCTCAAGACGGCCCTCCAAATGAAAGATGAAGCCTTCTCGCATGTTTTAACAAATGGTGATGCAAAACTGTTAAAAATTCATAACAATATGATTGACATAAATTCAAATTAATTTTGGTCAGATTTGTCACCACTCTATAATGGTAGCAGCAACGGCCATATAGAGTAGAATAATATTATAATACAAGTGTTTGAGGGGAATCTGAGCAAAAAAGCATCTAATCTGATTCATAGCAGAAAAGAAATATGCTACCAAACTGTTGATAATTATCTTAACCACGACTTATCAACTGATCACACGGCATGTGGCGAAGTAGAACAATTGGACCACTGCTAAGTGGTCCAATTGTTCTACTTCGCCCTCATAAAACACTACTTATGCATGTGATCCAGAAGTATTTATGAAATTTATACTGCATAAGTAGTCACTTATGCAAACAACTTCAAATACACAAAAACTGACATTTTTTTTACACTTCAGTTTGGAAGTAATGAGTCTAGAATTGACACAGTTTTACTTTCTGAAATAACCAACAAGAAAAAAATCACTCAAATTTTCCATGATATTCTAATTTTTTAAATTTATGCTAGTGTGAATACCTGGTATCTTGAAGAGGAAGTGATCTGCTACAGAATGGCATGTCCGTCCCTTCTGGATGATAACGGTGGCCAGAAAGTAATAGTAGTCGATGGGAATGGCTCCATGATAATACACAATCAGTGCTGGGCCTTTATCGGGGATCTTCTCCATTCCGTGGATCTCATAGCCTGGGACACAGATCAAACGGCATCAAGCAAACACAGCAAGGCAACCGTAATCGTCTCATCTTCAGCTGCTTCACCGCACAATCCAGAGCGAACCCACGCAGACATATGGAGATAAAGCCAACTTCACACAGAAATGTCCCACAAAAAGGAGACCAGTGTACAAACTGAAAGCAATCTGGCAACCAGATATTCATGAGGGGCCAAACAAACACCAAGACCTTTTGCTAAACCATTCGTCATCAGCTCAGCCCATACAAGCATGTTAATAAATTTTGTTTCAACATCTTTGCTACCATTGCTGTCTTGCTTCTTCAGCCTCTTAAAACATGATAATTACGTCTCCCTTCTGTCACCATCTGAATGTTTGACACCACTTTAGCTGTCAAACAAAGTCTCAGTATTGGATGAATAAGACATTCTCTCGCCAGCCCCTTTCTCAAGACTTTAATAGCTCCTTGTCACCTTAGCAACCGTCTGGCGACCATCACTCAGAAAATGCCGCTCCTCCTTACTGTTTCACTGTGTTTGCGTGATGTAATAGGAAGATACTTCACAAATATTATTTAAATAATCATTGTAATTTCCTTTCCTTACGTTGTAAAAACTGTGGAAAAGCAGTTTTTATCTCCTTGCCTCAGTCAGTTCAGCAGACTCTAGTCTCCAAATTTGGCTAGTCTCCCTGCAGGGCACATAATATGGATTTTATTTGCAATTTACACTTTCTTAAAAGTAATCCAAAGCATCAATCGATGCATTTGTCACTCTGTACTATCAGCTTACGTTAACTCTATAAAGATCATCCAGTTGATCCAAAACACTGTGGTTCCTGAAACATTTTTTGCAGCTGAACTATTATTGATTTTGAACCAATGATGGGGGTTTAGGAGCCCCTGAAACTGAGAGCATTTTCAGTAATATATAACCGATGTAGTGAAATTAATGATAAGAAAATCAAAACACATATGCTTACAATAAACAAGCAGATTTTGAAAATTTAGCTTACTATTTTGAAAATATATTCAGTCAGTCTTTTTTTCCAATGCTTTACTTGTTCTCTTTAGAATTTTTCTGAGAAAATGACGTCTGTCTTAAGGCCAGTGATTGTTTTCTAGCTATATGGTATATATTTACAGTTCACAAGGGGTTCTTCTAGTTTAACAACTTTCTCTTCTTTGCAGCAAGTTGCCAACTTCTGTACTGCTTTTCTGGTGTGCTTACTAGGAATGTGTGAAGTGAAATGTTACGAGCATTCTCATTGGTCGAAGTCATTTCTTATTCATCCAATCTCCAGTCTGTTAACAAAAGTTATTTTATTTTCTGTTGACGCAAAATACGTCGCAAAATTAAGTTGACAAGATACTTTTCGATGACGAACAAAATAAGATACATGACGCCCCTAAAATTTTCTCCAATGTAATTAGAGAATTCACAGCAGTGATCAATTTGAATTAAAATTGGTGGAAATCCACTGATCCCTGGAAATCGCCATCTGTGTAAATATATTTTACCTCGTCATCCGACAAGATTGTAGCACACCCACCCCAGGATCTCAAAGAGCCTTCAGCTATCAGGACGCCTCATCTCTGGAACAAGCTCCCAGCTCAAGTTCACAGGGCAAACATCCTCTCAAAGGTGTTAAGATCCTGCTAGCAACGTGCTATACAGTAGAGACATGGTCATGCACCTGGGATTGTGAGAAAATTCCTCCCATCCTTCCCAGCCACTGATAGAGGATTGGGTGTTCTGACACATTATCATGGATCACCATTTCTTTTCTGGGCTGCACCTAATTTGGCGTTAATAGATTGCACCTACTTAAACGTACCAATGGACTCAAGTCACATTTTCTACATCCATGGACTTTGTTGTCATGATGTTATGCTGTTTACTTGTAACATTTACTGCAATTTTACTCTGGTTAGAGAGATCCCTCGTCTGTGGTTCTCCCAGAGCTTCTTCTGTTTTACCCAATATAGATAATACAAATAAAATCTGATTGATTTAACTATTCTTACCGGATACTGCCTTTTAAGCGGTACAACAAAGCCTGTAGTAGTTGTTTACCATGCCATATGGCTCCATGTCCATCCCACAGAGTTGCCAGGGTCTTTCTTGCTCCATCCCACAGGTTGTTGTAGTAAGCTTCCCTCAGCTGATTTTTCCTCTATTTTCAGGAAAGGAAAAGGACAGGTATATTTGGAAGTGAATGAAGGCTGGACCAGACAACAGGTTTTTAAAAATGAGAAAGTTAGGTCAACAGTTTTGTCGTGTCAACTGCGTCATGCAGGAAGACAAATATCCTAACATTGGTCTAAGCCCAACTCTTATCTACAAGAATAAAATTGAAGTTATGGAGTAGCCTGGTCAAAGTCTGGACCTGACCCTCTTAAAGAAGTTGTAGTAATACCTAAAGACAAACACTTCAATGTGGCTGCACTGATGTAGTTCTGTAGAAAACAGTAGGCGAATATTCACCACCTTAATGTCAGTTTTATATTCGTGGATCAGATAAGGGAGGGGAGTGAATTTCTTTTAATACTGATCTTTTGGGTGTCAGAAAATTCTTTGGCTTTATTAAATTGAATATTATTGTATTTTGTGATGACTGCAGTTGTCTGGTTCAGATATGATTTTTTAAGTTTGATTTATATTTTATGTTTTATTTTTTGTATATTTTTTTAATTCCCTGATGGAGGAACTCTTGTAAACATTTGACCCATTCCTGAGGAACAAGTCTGGGTTACGTACATTATCTTGCTCAAGAGTACTGTAATATACTGCTCTGCTTGCTTTAGGAGCAATCAAATACAAATAATTTCAGTGACTCCAGCGCCGGACAGAAGGACTTTGTCTCTCAGTGCGTGGTGTATTTGAATAATAAGCTCTCAGTAAACAGTATCCAAACTTGTGACTCATTCGGCTAATAAAAAACTTTACAACACATTTGTGAGTGCTCTGGTTCACTGATTGTGAGAATACCAACTGCATACCTTATAGACATGAAGAAAGAGGATAGAGAGGTAAAGGAGGATGACGATAAGGAAGGGCAAGATGAAGACAATGACCAGAGGGGTGAAGACCCACAGTAGGTACTCCAGAACACTCAGATAGTCCTCCATCTGACCACGACCGATCCATTCCTCAAAGTTAGGAAACACACACACCTGTGGATGAAGACAGGCAGGTCAAAGACAAGATCCACCATTCTTCTTCTTCTAAATGGATTGTCAGGTAAATCAGGTCAAGTCAAGATGTCTTTTTAATGTGTCATTTGTATTTACTAGGAACTCCTTTAATCCAAATTTGATTATTGCTTTCATTTACACTTCAGGTAATTGTGCTGTCAGGCCCATAAACGCGTCCAACGGCTGTGAACACACCTCACTGGTTTTAAAATTCCTTCACTGGCTGCCAGTACATTTTATAACAGATGTTAAACTTTCAAGGTTGCTTGAGCCTAAGTTCCTGATGCTTGAATTTAACTGCTGGAATACAACTTAATTGAATTTCCTAAAATCTAGCGCTTAAAATACAGATACACTTCTGGCTCAGGGGAAGAAATTTTGAATTTGTGGGAAAAAAGAACAAAAAGACTGCTGAGGTGAAAAGACAGCAAAAAAAGACAGCAATGGGCTAATTTTATCAGAATCAACCCATGGCTCAAAGTTGACATCAATGAAATGAGCTGGCAGATTTGAAAAATAGATGTTCCTGTTGCTTTCACCGTCTTACTGACACAAAATGTCAACCTTGAAAGAAAAGCATAAAGAATTTTCATCAAGGCGTGTTACACCTAATGCTAGTGAAGTAGTCCAGTTAATGTGTAAGTTTTAAAAAAAAGCCCTTAAGGTGGAAGTGAGCTAGAAACAAAGTAAGAATAAGACAAAGTAAGACCTGTTATAGCTCACTAATAGTACTGTATGTAAACAGTCTGTACTTATGGAGCTTCTTAACAGTCTGAAACACTCAAATCACCAAACAACAAAAACCAGCATTCACATTTCCAATCCATACCTAAAGTTAAAACAGCTGAATACAGTACAAAGATATTTAACATTTGAACGGAACTTACATTTTATTATTTTACACATTTTGAATTTGATGTCTGTAAAAATATGCAAGGTCATATTTCTTTTAAATCATAGTCGACGTTTCTAAAGAGACAAAACTAACTGTTGCCTTTTCCCAGTGAATTCTGACCCATTCTTGTTTGATATACTGTAGAACTTCAGCTGATGAACAGTTCAAAGTCTCTGTCATCAACTTTGGTGTTTCATAACACCCCACAGAGTTTATGTGGAGGAAAGGTTAGATCCACAGATCAGTCTGGTATCTAGACTTTCTTTTGACCTTAAGCTGCTGTAAGAATGGGCAGAATGAGACTTCTTTTGTCTGGCGTCTGCTTTGGGTGTGATTTGACAACATTACTGGACAGGACTCATACCAGGAAGGAGACAACGTCCTTGGCTTCAAGTACACAGGACCCATTCCCAGAGTCTGACATCCTGCTCCACCATCAGCCACCGAGCCCGTCAGACCAGGAGAGGACGTCACACAGCTTCAGGGAATTGGCTCACGCTGCCTGACGACATCTGCTGCCACATGTAGCTGACATGAAAAAAAAGGAGGAGAACACTGCTGACTTAGCGCAAAAACAAGGAACTTTGTTCAAACATAACATTTGGGGGGGGGGAGGCTTATCTATGGTACAACTGTTAAGGAAACACAGGTACTTTTGATAGTTTTCAATAGTTCTTTGTGTCTTTAAACAATTCTGAGGAAGAAATGCAAATTGGGGAGTGTGATGTGAACTGAGGATAGCTGACCACAGAAGAAGTTACAAACCACAAGCAAAGCAGCATATATATGTATGTATATCACTATTGTAAGCCCATCTGGAAACACTTCCATTACCTCTGATGTGATGCATTACTGCCAAATAATTATCACATTTATACATCAGTTTTAGTATCTATACCATAAGTAATTTTCAAAAAGACCAAAAACACAATAGATCTGGGCTTTCTGTGCAAAAAAACAACAACTCCTGTTTTGAATTACTTGGACAGCACACATAACCAGAAATTGATGCATGTTCATACCTGAATTCTGGTATAAAGCATTGATAATAAAAACCATGGGTACGATAAATACAATAAAAGCACTTTTTTTAAGTCATCCTCTCCTTGTCAAGTCTTGACTATATGTAATGAACGCAAATATAAATCACAGAATGCCCAATGCAGCATCAGACTCAGTCGCATGAAAATCTGTTTTGGTGATTTTGTTCCAGCAGGCCTGACAGAAACTATAGAGGGAAACACTGTTTGAGGAATCTCTAACTGGAGATGCTATTTATTTTCTTTCCGCATGTCGAAAATAAAACAACAAAATCAGAAATACAGTATGTGATATTATCTGTCGTGGTGTAAGAAACCAACATAAGCTTGTTTTCAACCTCAATCAGTTGTTCCAATTTGACATGGTTTAATGAATATCAAATCTATATTAACATCATTTTTATGAATTAAACATTAGTTTTACAGATATAAATAAATCAAAATCTAAAGAAAAAAGCTACGGCTCAGCTAAACTAAACTGCATGTGACAGTCTTATAATATAGCTGGAAACATCAGAAGGATACTCCTAATTCAAGCCTTTCCAGTCAGAAGGGCCATTTCCATTCTCTTTCTGGGGAATCTATCCTGCAGTGACGTCTTTTCATTTGGTTTTAGTGATGATCGATGAAGTGATTGGTGGTCAGTCCGACTGGAGACTAGAGCTGATTTCGTCCAGTTTACCATTCAGTGTTAGTACAGCTAACTCACAGGACCGGTACATTGAGTCTGCGGTACAACGCGACACCCGGTCAATGAGCCGACGTGTCTTCACCTTCAAATACTCACAGTCAGATGTTAGATCCTCTCCGACAGTCCGGGGAATGGACCTGCTGATCGATTGGAGTTGATCATAGCCGCCTCTGTGTTCATATATCTAATCACAGCTGACGCCTGGCTAAGAGAGAAGAGGCGACGCTAACACTGACAGCTGTGGTCGACGACAGGAACGGCGATTAAACGGCGAGCTAAAAGGTGTTTTTGAAGCGGAAGCTCGTACCTTTGACCGGAAGTCAAGAGGAGCAGCTGTGAAACATTATCCGCTATGAGCGGAGCAATTATCAACCGCACAGAGTTTATGTTACTCCAGCACAACCTATGGATTTACAAGGGTTGCTGTTCTTCACGCCGGATGGCTTTCACTGTCACACAGCCAGGTGTTGGTGTCCCCGGAAACAAACGTACAGACAGTTCCGCCCAGCGACTTCTGAATGAAGCGCAGTAGCTGATAAGAAATAACGTGACTTTTCTTTTTTTTCCAGCCTTGAATAACCTATTTTTTGTTTTATTCAAGAGTCACATCCGATTACCACTGAATGAAGTCCACAGAGCTGCCTTGAAATTTTAAGATTTATTAACAATTTCAATGGTGTCATTATTTAGACATGTGGTTGCAAATTCTTGGCTTGATCAAACACTCTTAACAACTTTCCATAGGCACAGTGATGGGGGGGGCCTTGACATAATATTTAGATCATAACATGTTGGCCTCTGAGTCTCTCCCACAATGAATGTAGCATTAAGAAAATTTATACAAAATTTTGGCTTGACTGACAGTTGATAAACAGGAAAGATACCTCTCTAACGCTCCTGTTTTTGATTTTCCTGTCCCCATGGATGCAAAGGAGTCATCATCATCAGAGGGATCGCTGCTAGTATGGACATCTTATCCAGTTTCAAGTCAGTAAAAGGTGGTCAAGGGAAAGATTTGGAAAAGATGTTTTCAGAAGAGTTAGATTTGTACATTTTTCATACTGAACTAATATATAGTTCCTTTTTTGTTTATTTCTATTTATTTTTGTTAGACATGTTATTACAACAGTCTTCATCACCTTCATCTCATTTGCAACATCAACAACATATCGAAAAAATATAGAGCTTGTGTCATCCCCATCCCCAGAATTCAAATTAAACACGTCTCTCAACACAATATTTTTTCAGCCAATCCATACATTGAATTTTGACAGTTATTGTGGCACTTTGTTGTTCCAATCGTCCATTCAGTCCCAATAGACGTATGTGTCTGCACAAGTCTCCATCAGTTCATCAATGTAGTCACAACATCTTACATCCCATTGTCTGCAACTCCAGATATTAGCTTTCGTCCCAGATGTAACCCAGAGAATAATCAGGTTTGCATTCTTCCTAGGAACAGCAAGGTTTGTTAACATTATAGATGGTCAAAACAAGAAGTTGACCTTGCCAGTGTTCTGGGGGGGTCTCCACAAGAATATAATGATCATATTAACCTCCCCAAGGATACAGAAAGTGTTTATCCAAGAATTAACCAGAATTTTCAGCAGACATTGGCATGCTCTTTAAAATCTCAAACTCAATATTGTTTTCAATAAACAGGGCAACCCCCCCCCCCCTTTATTCTTTCTGTTCACACAAACCATTTTATATCCCTCCAAGCAGAAATCCCGTTCTTTGTTTTCATTAATCCATGTTTCTGAAATTGCGATGATGTTGTCCATCCTTATTGCTCGTATTCAGCCAGCTCCTCGACACTCCTAATCACCATTATTTTCATCTGCTCTGGCAAAAGCCCCTTTGTTTTGATGAAGATCCTGCAGTTGTTCGTCCAAGTGTTGTCGATCAACCCATTCTTCTTCAGTTGACGAGCTTTTTTGGCTATATCAGCATTCTTTTTGGTGAGATTCTCATTGATATAAACATTTTTTCCTTTCAGTTTGGGGCCTTGTTTCAGAAGAGCAATCTTGTGCTTAAGGTTGGTGAATTTTATCAACACTGCAGGCGGTCTCCTACCCCCGGATGGCAGTGGATAACAGATCTCGATGTGCTCCGGGTCCACAGTTATCTCCAGATCTCTCAGTTGGGAAATCACCTGTTGCTCCACTGTGTTGGTATCAGCATTGTCTCCACTTCCCCTGACTCTGGGATATGTGCACGGCTTGGTTTTGATGCCGGTGATGATCACATCATTCATACGAGTTTTCTGTTCCAAATCATCCATTCTCTGTTGTCCCTGTTCCAAGGCAACAATGCGCCTTTCTTTCTCTTCTATGTCTTTCCGCAGCTGCTTCAATTCTTCCAAAACCTCCCAAAACAGCTTCAGCTCCTTCCTCAGCTCCTCCGTTACCTTCTTTAACTCCTTTTGCTCCTCCAGTATCTGAGTTATCTTAGCAAGAGAAGCCTTCATTTCATCAAACTTCTTTGCTTTTTCCGTATCTTTCCGCAGCTGTTTCACTTCTTCCAAGACCTTCCTTAACTCTTCTCTTAAATCTTCCAGCAACTCATTCTTTAACTCCTCCACTATATTAGCTAGAGAAGCCTTTATATTATCAAACTCCTCCAATTTTCCTTTTGTCATTTTTGAGAGAGTTAGAGCAGGAAAACAGGAGACAGAAGGAATGAGTCTGCTCTCGTAGAAAGCCAGAAGTCTGCCAAGCTGCTGTTTTTTTATTTTTATTAAAACCCCGTGTTTATAACTCCTCCTTGTTATTTTTTTTTTCAGGTTTTGTCATCAAAATAAAGTTACGGCCGGCCCAATCTCGACAAAAAATGTAGTTAAATTTGTATTTCTCTGACAGTATCAATTAAAATATATGTTCTTATCACTGTGAAGGCAAAATTGATGGCAGAGCTGTTTTGAAATACTACTGATTTACATAATGTATAGTTATTTATGATGAACCGGGCTATTGTCAGCCTATGAAGACAGCAGAGAAAAAAAGAAAAGGGGGGAAGAAAAGTACTACAGTACTTACGGCAATGTGTTTTTCCAAATTTGACATTGAATTTTTGTAAGCTTTAATGTGTTTAGGGAGACACAGATTAAAACGCAATCTATAACTGGGTTTTTTTTTTCCCCACATGCCATCCGACGTGACACACCTTCTCAGGACTGTACAGCAGAACAACCCCAGTCCTGTCAAGGCAGCTCCAGCAGACCGACTGTCCTCTCAGCAACTGACCCAGTGTGAGAATGGAGATCATTTCACCCAGACAATTATTAATTCAACACTTGGACCTTAAGGAAGTTCAAGTTCATCTGAATCAAGCAGACACAAGGTTCCAAGTGTAGAAATATAACAACTCTTTCATAAAAATCACAAAACATCATATGGGCAAGGCGAAAGGAGACTTATGAGCACTGTGGCCTACATGTAAGCCAAGTGATAGTGAGAGGGGAGGGGGACCACAGAATAATGATAATAAAAATAAAATACAAACCACCCACTAATGAAAAAAAATTGTATCAATTGTATCACAAGTAAGCATAGCAACTCTGTGCTTACTTATGATAGCTGACTTTTGACCACCCGAAGGGGATGAAAATGAGATAATGACCTTGAGAAAACTAGGTCAAGGTCAAATTTCAACTTTTGTACACAGACAGAAAGACAAGGGAGAAGGTCAGCATGAGTAAGACCATAGATCAAAGCTAGCGCTTTGATCATTAACAGTAGATCAGAGCACTAACTTTGATCTTTGACCTATGCAAGTAGGTCAGGATAAAATTTTGAATTCACGGGTGTCACGGGATGTTGCAGTCTGTCACTGCTGCCTTGTTTAAATTTAAAATATCTTTATTTTTAGATACAGTCAATAAATAATGTGAAAATGTAACGTGAAGATAAATGAACAGTTCTTAACCCAATTCTAGTAGTTTCTGCAATCTCCTTAGATGTTTTCTCTGTGGGCCAATGATTTGACCGTTCTCAAACAGGCTAACATTTTTTCCAAGACCACAGGATGTGTATTTGACTTTGTTGTTTAGGAAATGAGAAGTACAGTATCTCATTGCACCAGTGGGGTTAAATAACTATTTGCCAGCTGAAATGTAATCACCCATGCAGTAATTACCCAATAGGAGGCTCATACGTTTTTGCTTAGTTACATCCAGGTGGCGTCTTTTTTTTGGCCAGGCAGTGTACCATGTGTAATTCTGGATGTTAAAAGAAAACCATAAAAATCTGCAAGGGCACTGTGCCACTAAAACAGTCTAATTAGAGACGATGCAAATACAGTATTGTCACCAATACAATCGATGGAAATGCTTTAATGCTTTGACCCTTTAAAGGTTAAGGGGTCAAATATAGGCTGACTTTTGACGTCAGTCGTTCTGGCGACACCGGTGTAGTTTTTAGTCTCTCCGCTAGGGGCAGTGACGTCGTATGAGCGCTCCATCAGCCACGTTTTACTGAACAAGAAGAAGAAAAAGAAGACGAAGAAGAAGACTGTCAGAGGCTGGCCGACCGGTGACCGCTAAATAAATCTACTTCTTGTGGATAAATACTTGTCCTGGACATTTTGCAGCTTCATCCCCCAACAGAGAGGAACTAGACTGAAGTGAAGTCTCTTCCAGCATCGCGACACCAACAATTGCTGAACGGAACACGCTAGCCAGACGAAGGTTAGCTTGTTGCGCTGTGAACACTCGTGTGGTTCATTCATCCAGCGAACAATTTCCATTAGTGATTAAACGGGTTTCGTTTTTTTCAAGCTAGCAATCTGGACATCCGTTTCAACTATCAGGTGTCGTCGGTCGTTCGCCGGTGGGGAGTTTGTGGTGTGGTCCAGTCCTCATGTCAGCATCCAGGAACTTGATGTTCACACACCTCTCAACTGTTTCCACGTTGTTCCATCGCCATCTGCTTCGTTCCTCTCCCAAATCTTTCACCAGACCTCGTCGTTTCAGTAGCATGGCGCAGGCGGCCGTGGTGAGATGCCTCCCAGGTGAGCCCAAGCTCACGATCTCGTTTTACATGGACGGCAGCCACAAGAACATGCTGCGGGATCAGGACGAGGAGCTGGGAACAGCCCTGGTGCGCATTTCGAAGAATGTCACCAAGGGCCAAAGGAAGACGAAAAAGTCCAAAAAGTCCAAAGGACCGAACCTGGACGCAGCCGAGGAGCTCACCGTGGTGAGGCTGTACTACGATGGGGTCGAGGTGGACGACACGGCGAGGAACTCCGACGCGTGGCGGGATGGAGCCGTGCTGCTGGTGGGAGACGTCAGGTACTCCGTCCAACGGAACGCTCCGACTTTTACCACCATGGAGCTCCCTGCGTCCCTGCTGGCCGGATGTCCGATCTGCCCCAACCTGCAGGTGGAGTTCGGGAAGCTTCAAGACTGCGAGTTCACCTGGTTTAAAGAAACGGCTCCAAACACGAGGTGAGCGCACCGGACACGTTTCCACCATGTGCAGATTGTCAGGGATCAGGTGTGGAATCCTGCTTCCATCAGAGATGCCAAATATCACTCAATTATAATACAAATCTTTCTCAAAATGACAACTTAGGGTGTCAAAAAGTATGAATAAATAGTCATAAAATAACAGTTTATCTTTTTAAGAACCTATATTAGACATTGGACATTGGTTCTGATCCATCTTTGTTTTTGTTCCAGTGCTGGAGATGCTGGAGTATCAGAACAGGACAGTGTGTGGACGGAGGTAGGAAGCAAGAGAATTTATACCCCATCCAATCAGGACATTGGCTGCAGGCTGAAACTGAGCTGCAAACCTAAAGATGGGAGCCGCAGCGGTCCAGCCAAGGAGATGATCTCTGTGGGAACTGTTGAGGCCGCACCGGGCGTGTGCACGTTTGATTACCGACACACGTACACAGTCAGAGGAGTGGCGTGGCCGGCTTTGAGGGTGGTATCTTACAATATTCTGGCAGATGTCTATGCCCAGACAGAGCTGTCCAAGACAGTGCTGTACCCTTACTGTGCCCCCTATGCCCTGGAACTGGACTACAGGCAGAACCTAATCAAGAAGGAGCTGGCTGGATACAATGCTGACATCATCTGTCTGCAGGAGGTTGACAAAAGTCAGTTGAGGCTGTGATGTTAATGTTATCTCCAGAAATATGCCAAGAACAGTTCAAACAAAAATGAAAATGAGATTCTATCCAGATTGCCTCACATCTTTTTCTTACGTGTCTCTTCAAGTCTTTATTTGGAATAGATTAGATGATACCTACAACTTAGATTCCACCTTCTTTATGTTTTTATCTTCCATTCATGAGTATGATTTCTAACAACTTCCGTGCACTTACTCTTCAGGTGTGTTTCGTGATAGTCTGACTCCAGCTATGGATTCTTTTGGTCTGGATGGAGTTTTCAGGCTCAAAGAGAAGCAGCACGAGGGACTGGCCACTTTCTACCGCAGGTTAGGCCCTTCACCAGCATCTGAAATTAATTGCCCTGTGTTTTCTCTTGCATTTCTAAAGGAGGTTATCCTAGAAGTAATATGAAACAATCCTGTGATATCTGCATTAAAATGGATTCATAGATGTAACTTTTACACACATACACAAAAGCATCGATGTTCAGCTGTAAAGATTTCATTTATGGTATAATGTACATGTTACCTCATGTTGTCTCCTTAGATCAAAGTTTGAGCTACTGAGCTGTCACGACATCATGCTGAGTGAGGCATTGACCCATGACCCCATCCATTCAGGGTTACTGGAAAGAGTTTGTGCCAGTAGTGCTCTGGAGGACAGCATACTACGGAGGCACACCACCTTACAGGTACATCCACCTGCTACCTGAGGATAATCGCCATCAATAGTTAGATGCTTATCTGTGCTGCTCTGTTACTCTGCAGGTCAGTGTGCTGAAGGAACTAAATGAAACAGGCAGGCTGATCTGTGTAGCGAACACTCACCTGTACTGGCACCCACAAGGTAAAGCACCACCATAACATATTTATTCCTGTGGTTTAAGAATGTGATGCCATTCAATGTCTTTTGCTTGTGATGACAGGTGAACGAACTCTTGTTACAGTGTATTATAGTGTAGTTTTAATAGTAAGTGTACATAATATAGAATATAGTACTCTGTAGAGCCATACTCACTACTACGGCTTATTTTGTGGAGCTGGTTTTGGTAAAACATTTATTTGTCACTGATGTGATCAAAAGTATGCGTTCATGTACAACCTCAAAAACGTTTCATTTCAAGGAGGAAATGTTCGCTTGGTCCAGATGGGCGTGGCTCTGCGACACCTGAGTCACGTGATAAATGAGGTGGTCCCTGGGGCAGCTCTGGTCTTCTGTGGTGACTTCAACTCCAGCCCTAACTCAGGTAAGTCCTCCCCTCTGCCTGTGTTCAGTTTGTCCATCACTGACTTCATATTGCAAGTCTAAGAAACACAAGGTGCATCCTCCTCCTCCTCCTGTCAGGTGTGTTCCAGTTGGTCACTGAGGCCACGGTTTCCCAGCAGCATGCAGACTGGAGCAGCTCAGGGCCAGAGGCCTCCTGTGGTATTGAGCTGCTGTCGGCCCTTCCCCCGCTTCAAAGCACCCACAACCAGCTGGCCTACACCAACTATGTAAGGGGGTTTCAGGGCTGCCTGGACTACATCTTCATTCAGCCAGACAGCATGCAGGTATGAGCACTGACGCTGCTAGGTCTCACTGACACTACGGTTGACACTGATAATGTGATCACTTCTAGTAACCAGCAGCTGATGCTTGGCTTCTTTAGCGATGACCTTTTGTTGTTATTTGTAAGTCATTATCATCAAAATTTCAAGAAATAAAGGCTTGACATATTTTTTACTCTATGTGAAATGAATCCATATAATATATGGGTTTTACTTTCTGAAATCGGTGACAAAAATAGCTTGGACTTTTTGAGCTGTGTCTGTAACCTAAATCTAGTCAACAGTATAACAATGTGTGTGTTTGTGTGTGCACGCAGGTGGAGCAGCTGATTCCTCTGCCAAGCCACCAAGAGGTCACCGCCTATGAGGCTCTGCCTAGCGTAAGTCACCCATCTGACCACATTGCTCTGGTGTGTGACCTGCGCTGGAATCCCTGACCTCTGGAATCCACCTGGAAAAAAAGACAGTGGGAGCCCTGGTTCATCAATAGCCCCAGCAGACTGTGGACAAGCAGTGACAAGTGCTCCAAAATAGAGATTAAGAAAAGATTTGGGCAACATGCACAAACAGAGAAGTTACCTCAACCAAAAAATCATGACATAACAAAATGTGTTTGAGTTCACATTTTATTAATAGCACTGTTAATATTGAATATAAAGGTGTAATATTCAACATTAGGCCTAATTCTGGGGGGGAAATGCTCATGTTGCAAACAGCATATAGAGAAAATTCAGTAATATTTCATTAATGGATTTTTTTTTTTTTTTTGGCCAAAATGTGTTTGGTTCCACATTTTAAATAAAGCTGATTGTATGCATCTATACTCAAATCTAAAAAATTTTTGCTCATCTTTTCTGTTTTGCTTTAAACTAGTGAAAGAAGGTAGGAGATGTTTGGAATGAAATATATGGATGGATTTCAGTGTCAATTTTTACACTTTGTAAAAATGAAAAATAAAAATTTTAAGAGGTTTATTTTAGATCATTTATTATTTCTTCCTTTGGTGCTTTCTGTAATTATGATAACTTGTTTCTGTGTCGTGGGTTAAATTAGTTTGCATTGTATGGCGGTCTGTTGGTATGAAATCCCTTTAATTATTTAACTGATTTGTTAATTTCTGCCCAATCCTGAGCCAGTAATGGAAAATGAATGATGAAGTGAACAGAAATATGTTGCCTTACATGTAACTTAGCCTACGGGACAGGCTGGTAACTCAGACTAGAAATGTCAGACGAAATCAGTGATTCTCAAACAGCAGTGTGTGGCCCCGGGGAACATGCAGAATAAAATGTAACTACACATCCACTACAATAGGGGGCAGTGTCTACACGTAACGCCGTTAACTCATTAACAGAGCTTGCGCAGGGAGTCGTGCATTTCCTTCTCTGGTGTGGTATAGTGTTTTGTTTGGGGGGGTTTTGTTTTGCTTTTTTACCGTGCGCGTGTGGTCAGGGTGGGGGGGTGCATAATGTTTTCTTCTTTCTAGGGGGGAAGATTTGAGAAGCACTGGATTAAATTACGAATCCCACTTTACCGGGGGAGCTCTTATTTTGAAACTCCAGAACGGAAATTCCGTATACGACGCCTCTGACGTCGTCGGCCGGGAAGGAAATTAAACATTGAGTTAGGCTGTGGATAGCCTTACGTGTCATTCCCGAAGTTTCAATCGTACTCATGTGTACAGAGTAGTTTTAAAAAGCAAATCTCAGTAAGTTTTAATTTTTTTTCATTCGGATAAAGAAATTGAAATGTAAAACGATTAAATTAAATCACCAGTAGACTAGCTGGTATAGCTAAATGAGGAAAGTGAAATCGCTGTCTTCAGTTATTTCAGAATTAGCACAGTGGTGTCTGAGCTCTGTACTTGTTTTCATTACTTACATTGCATTCGGGTTTGTTTGTGGGTCTGTGTAATACTTGCATGTGTTCCTCAATGTTCGTATACTGTATCGACTTTTGTGAATTGCTGTTTGTTTGATAATTAACATTATACATACATTACACAGAGTACACTCAATAATATATGAAGAATGAATTAATTCTTTTGATCTGAGCTGCTACCACTACCTGATTACCTGATTCTTCCATCTCGCTTTGTTAGAACCCAGATTAGGCCCCTTCTCACACAGAGACTCAACCTGTCCAGCGACATACTAGTCAATCCATCCTTGATGTATACAGACCGTGTATGTGTGTCTGTGTGTGTGTCTGTGTGTGTCTGTGTAGAAGAATATTTATAAATGAAATATTAGTGTGTACCTTTTGTGTAAAAATAATTTCCCTGTCGTGGGGTAAAGTATTCTTTATCTTTGTCTTCTCCTTCTTCATCATCACCGTGTTCATTGTTATGATATTTACCCGCTGCTCATGGGTCTGGACTAACCGTACAGGAATAACCATCTCAAATGCAGACAAACTACATGTCGTTAACAATTACTGGTTACCTCTGCTTGACCATAACTAGAAAGACACAGACACCAAGAGTACATTCTAGTGCTAACCATCCAAATTAATACAACCCTATGCATTGATTACATCCCGCTTCTAAGCAGTGATGTATTGTAATTGTCAGTGATTGTGTGTTCCTCCGTCTGTTAGTCCACCAAATATCTCCGCAACAATTGCAGATGGAAAGATGAAACAAAAAATACATCCCTCAGGCGGCAAAGGGGAGGAAAATAAGATGATGACCTTGATCTTGAAAAAACTAGGTCAACCTCAAATTTAACTCAGGAGAAATGGATAAGACGGAAAGACAAGGGAGAAGGCCAGTGTAACACTTTAGATCAAAGCTACTGCTTTGATCTATGAAAGTAGGTCAGAGCACTAGCTTTGATCTTTGACCTATGCAAGTAGCTCAGGGTTCATTCATTCATTCATTTTCTGTCACTATCCGCCGCAGCGGGTCACGGGGAGCTGGAGCCTATCCCAGCTGGCATAGGACGTGAGGCAGGGGAAACTCCGGGCACGACGCCAGTGCGCCACGGTGCCACACACAAAGACAGAAAAACACGCACACACACTCCTACAGGCAATTTGGGACCGGCCAATCAACCTGAAGCACATGCTTTTGGAGGTGGGAGGAAGCCGGATAAAATTTTGAATTTAGGGGTGTTGCGGGATGTTGCAGTCTGTGACTGCATTGGTTCTTGTTCTTTATTGTTTTGTTTCACGCTCACTGAAGATGAGCCCATTAATTATTCTTTTCCGTTATTGTTTTAGACCCTGGACATAAAAATGGGAGGTGATATGCTGGGTTGTTGTTATTTTTTTAATCTCATTGGAAAGAACCTCTTTGCATATCTGTCTGTCTTCATGAGCTGCTACCAGTTAAGCAAATAATCAAACACTTTTCCCCAAGAGGCTGTCTGGAGGACGGGGTGTCTGGAACATGTCGTGGTGCTTCCACTGATTCCAACTGAAGAGTCAGAGTCACTGGATGTCCAGTGAGTCACTGCAACTCTCCTCTCTCCAGCAGGTCGCTTTCTCAGTGTTGATCGGCTGGAGTCACCCCGCTGGTGGTTTCCAACAGCAGAAGCATGAAAGCGTTGATCTTGGTGGGGGGGTATGGGACCCGATTGCGACCACTCACACTAAGCGTTCCTAAGCCATTGGTGGAATTCTGCAATAAGGCCATCCTGCTGCACCAGGTGGAGGCACTGGTTAAGGTACAGGAGCAGAAATAAGTGTCCTTCTAATAGTTTTTGTCCATGTTTAGAGCATTATTGTGCTTAAGGAGTGAAAAAGAAGTTCTTAAAGATATTACATAGAGACTAATTAGTCTCATTAAAACGATATCATAAATTAGTTTTGCTTGATCTTTCTTGTGATGCCATCATAAGGAGAGGGAGAATACCTTTAGACATGTAGAACACCAGCTCATGGTGGTTGGTTAACCGTTGTGTTCTGTCTGCAGGCTGGGGTGGACCATGTGATTCTGGCGGTGAGCTACATGTCAGAGCTGCTAGAGAGAGAAATGCGAGTCCAGGAGCAGAGAGTATGTACAGCTGTCACATGAATTCACACACTGATCACAAAAACTGACTGTGAGACAGTAAGATCTATATGAACCTCCTCATCATCTCCTCAACTCCTCATTATACTTCTCGTTGGTTGGAGTTATTATTGTGTGTCACATTCTCTGTCCTCCAAATTGGTTTCAGTTGCTGTCATGCAGATTTCCTTTCTACATTTGCAAAGAGCTAGACAAACAAAAAGAACTACTGACTCATGTGTCTGTTCTTTGCTCAGCTTGGGATCCGTATTTCTCTATCTCATGAAAGGGAGCCTCTGGGAACAGGTCAGTTCCTCCTGACAACACATAGAAACTGCCTCTGTACAACAACACAGTACATTCATAACTACTCCAAAAACACTTATGTGACTGATATTCCATAACAATGTAATTATACTTAAACAACATCTAAAATATTAAATTCAACTGCTACAGGAGTGAAGAACAACTGTAAGAATTTTTTGGCACTATTGAAACACAAATACTAAACAAAAGGCCCTCAGTCAAAGTCTTTGGGAAGTCACTTCAGTGTTTTAGTCCTAAATGAAGCAGTACTCCTCTAGACTCATAGTTTTCTAGTTTATTGTGCCATACCAAAGAGATATGATTGAAGAATTGATGTTTTAATACAACACATCTACATATAAGCGAGAATAATCATAAAGTAAAATGGATATGTGTTTGCGTACAGCGGGTCCACTGGCGTTGGCTCGAGAGCTGCTGAACATCGACGAGGAGCCATTTTTTGTCCTCAACTCGGACGTCATCTGTGATTTTCCCTTTAAAGACTTGCTGGAGTTCCACCGCAACCACGGAAAGGAAGGAACCATCGTGGTGAGCTATGCAAGGATGGCAGAAAACTAGTCTGCTTATCTCCTGGAAAATCATTGCATTCCATGTTTTATACACTTCACACAGTGTCCCAGCTTTTTGGGAAACGGGGTCATAATAATGCTGAATAATTATGAATTTATATCATGCGGCTGGAATTCTGTCCTTCAACTGTTAGCAATTTCTTGGGGCAGATATTCCCGGGGACAGTGGAGCTTGTAGTGGCATGGGTCAGACTATTTGTGTCTGTTAGTGAGAGGCAACAACCACATTACTGTCATAAAACAGCAGCATCCACGCAGTAAAAGACAGTATTGACGTTCACCTGAGGGGTGGAGTACAAACCAGTTTGAGCCTGTCGGCTCAGGTCCTTCCTGTTCAACTTGGTTCCTCAGGTTGCCGTTGCTAATTAGAGATAAAAACAATGCATAAATGAAATAACATCCTGATGTTACCATGATGTAATTTTTACAGCTTTACCTCTACTGAATGCATTTAATCCTCGGGGGTGTGGAGGATAAGCCAAGCTTTAATCCACTGAGGTATTCCACCACAGTTATGCGAAAGATGCACTGATGCACTTCCTGGTCATCAAAGTCTGACACACCCTTTTATGTTTCTCAGTCAACTCGACCAATAGTTAACATCAAATAGCGAAACATTTAGCAGCCTGTCTGTGTGTGAAGGTGACACGAGTGGAGGAGCCCTCTAAGTACGGCGTGGTGGTGTTTGAGCCCGATGAAGGGAAAATCCATCGCTTTGTGGAGAAACCACAGGTCTTCGTCTCCAACAAGATCAATGCTGGCATGTATGTGTTCAATACCAGCATGCTTAGCAGGATCCAGGTGACTCTCAAATTCACACACACACACACACACAAACACACACACATATAGACAGACAAAAATACACAAGAAGCAGCGTTCATATTTTTTTACACTTTTTTTTTCATGTTTTTTCTTGTTCGTGTGTGTGTGTGTGTGCGTGTGCTTGTGCGCAGCTGAGACCAACGTCCATAGAAAAGGAGATCTTTCCTGTAATGGCGAAGGATGGGCAGCTGCATGCCATGGAGTTGCAGGGTAGCTATTATAATCATGTTGTTATAACTGTTAGTATCTTCCGTTAAACTAGCTTGAATCCATTCATCTTCTTGTAGGCGAGACGATCGCAATCATCTCGTTTTAGTCACTGATGCTGTTTGTCTCTGCATCCCTCCATCGGACCGTCTGCAGGTTTCTGGATGGACATCGGTCAGCCCAAAGACTTCTTGACAGGGATGTGTATGTACCTTCAGTCGGTGCGACAACATGCTCCTGAGAAGCTCCGCACCGGCCCGGGTTTCATAGGAAACGTTCTAGTGGTGAGTTTGGCTTTCTGCTGCCACATGTGGAGAAGACAGGAATCCCCACCCAAAAGGGAATCTTTCTTCTTATCTCCCATCTCTCTGCAGGACCCAACAGCACAGGTTGGAGAGAACTGCACCATCGGTCCGAACGTTAGCATTGGTGCCGGTGTGATTGTGGAGGACGGGGTGAGGATAAAACGCTGCACGGTGCTGAAGGGAGCACGGGTTCGATCGCACTCCTGGCTTGAGAGCTGCATCGTGGGGTGGAGCTCCTCTGTGGGGCAGTGGGTGAGTAAAAGAGGGGCAGGTCATCAGTTTGAATGAGTGGAGGGAATCTTGAAGAAAAAGTTTGGCTTCATCACAACTATAGCAAGCTCAAGACTATCATATATCACAGATGTATCTGTATCCATCACTTGGCAACCAGATATTTGCATCCAGCTCTGCTCCATTCTCTTCATTTGAGTTCTTGTCACAGTTTCTCTCGAATGTGCCAGCTGAAACATCTCTTCTCGTCTGTTTTCTCAGGTGCGTATGGAGAATGTGACGGTGTTGGGGGAGGATGTGATCGTGAACGATGAGCTTTACCTGAATGGCGCTAACGTTCTTCCCCACAAATCCATTAATGAGTCTGTCCCAGAGCCACGAATCATCATGTAGCGCCGGATGGAGCAGGAACCACAGAGCCTTTCATACTGACCAATCAACACCCAAACTGTGCAGCGCACCCAGAGAGAAGAGAGAAGAAGAAATGAATATTGTTTTAATAGAGAAATGATGTTGGGTGGAATTGGTGTACAGGTCAGGTGATCAAATTGTGGAGGTACTAATGTGAGTGTGAGCAGAGTGAGATTTTAACCCTAAAGGCCTGAATCATGAAACGTTTGCCAGGAAAATCAACAATTTTGAAATGTGTGTTTATTGTATCTTCTGACAAATCCTGTGTCTGTATGTGACTTTTGTTACTGACCACTGAGTACGGTTAACAATGTAGAAACTGATGTCTGAACAGTATGCAATAACATTATGTAGTAAGTGACGGGCTGTATGAAGAGCAGTGAACATGTTCAGAATTTGGCTACGTTTGAATGAATGAATGAATGAAAGCACTTCTATAAATGAATGCTTTTGTTTAAAAAAAACAACTTGTTTTTTTTTTATTATTTGTGTTACACAAAATTAATTTTACTGTTATATTTATTCTGCACAGTTCTATAGTTCTGGAGTAGGAAAAAAAACAATATCTCCCTTTGGAAACAGAGCAGAAAGTGTATTTGCTTCTCGCTGACACACCATTCAAAAGTCTATAAGAACCATTCAAAACAAAAATATAATTTGTCCCAATTCAGTTTTTCTGATGTATTTGTGTGAAATAACAAACACCCTCAGACGTCATTGCCTCTTTGTTCCTCCTGATGTAGGACGGAGTAACAGCTGTGATGAGGGAAAAAAAAGATGGCAGTGTTTGTTGTGTGTGTGTGTGTATGTGTGTGTGTGTGTGTGTGTGTGTCAGTCAGATCACCAGTCAAACGTGCTCAAAATTGCTGGTGTGACCATTAATAGCTGCTTTACAGTTCTGCCAATCGGAACAGCTGGCACAAGAGATGAGGGGTCAGAGCATACCAGGAATGAAACAAAAATTACATCTCTAAGGTGCAATAAAAGTTGTAGATGACAGAGGAAGACATTTTTGTCTGAAAAATAAATTTGTACTAGATACCATTTGAGTTCAAACAAAGAAAATGCACAGATCTATGTAGTGAGCAGTTTTCAATCTTTGGCTGCATTTTTTTTGTTGATAACTTTTGTGTTCAATTCAGGTGTTTAAACTCCTTAGGAACAAAGTGTAGGGATTCAATTAATTTTAGTGTCGTACCCTTTTTTATTCCAGCAGGGGCTGACCTTGAGTTGTAAATCTATAATTTATGTGTTAATCACATCAGTAACACGCTTCTCACACTCTCGCAATTTGGTTCTTCAATAGCATGAGAGCATATGAGTTCTGCAAAAAGATTTTAGCATTGTTCAAAATGTACGACCTGAGGAGACCTGATCAAACCTGGACGTGAGAAACTGCACAAAATTTGCAGGTGAGAGTTGAACTGTAGATGTTGGTCTGGGTGGCTGGGTTCCCTGTACACTTCTACACAATGGGTCTCATCCCTGTCAGTTTGCATCACACAGTCCACTCTAACTATACTGATGTCCCCCCTTCGCCCCCTTGGTGAAGCAGATATTGTGTGCTGCATTGAGATGCTCCTATATTTTGATTTTAACCCATGTGACTTCTGTGTGACACGCTTCTCACATACAGATATTAAATTTAGTAGACATATCAAATCTCATGAACCCATCATCTAAATACAAAACAAAGTCTGTCAATTTGACTGCTCTCAATTTTTTTGATTTGTATGTTCAGGTTAGGTAAGGTTACAAACTGCTCCTCGGAATTTTTTAAAAGTCTAATAATGTCACAAAATATTAGTGATTAAATGTTATCATAGTGTTTTTTAATAACTGAAAAGGTGTGATGACGGTGACCTGGCATTTCTACGTTTACCTCCAAACACAAAAGTTATTATAACTCCACTGTTATTAGTTGAATCTGGGTCAAATTGTTGAATAAAACTCTCTCCCTGAAAGTATTCACATGCTTTTAGTAATTATGGTCATACTGAAAACATACCTCCTAGAAAAAGTAGGTACGTGTTTATAACCTTGTCTCTACGCGTCACAACAGTGACATCATCCAAACCACTTCCCCACATTACGCCAGACACGTCTGTCATTGTCCTTGTATCGCTTCTCCCAAACACCAAACATATCCCTGACATTCTCTTGAACCTCAATCTGAAGACGAGTTGGGGTACCCATGTTGATGTCACTGATGTAATCTTTATCTAACCATAGATTTGGATTTTTCGGTGACCCTGAACAAGATACTGACTCCCACTTTATACGCTATACAGGGATGTGAAGAACAACTAGAACCAAGGCAGTCACAGACTGCAACATCCCGCGACACCCCTGAATTCAAAATATTACCCTGACCTACTTGCATGGGTAAAAGATCAAAGCTAGTGCTCTGACCTACTTTCATAGATCGAAGCAGTAGCTTTGATCTTCTCTCCCCATCACAGCTGTTGCTTCGTCCTACACCAGGAGGACCAAAGACCCTAGATCAAAGCGGTGGCTTTGATCCAGGGTCTTACTCACACTGGCCTTCTCCCTCGTCTATCTTATCTGGTTCCTAAGTGTACAAAAGTTAAAATTTGACCTTGACCTAGTTTTCTCAAGGTCATCATTTCATTTTCATCCCCTTTGCTGCCCGAGTAATGTGCTTTTTGTCTCATCTTTCTATCTGCAACGGTTGTGAAGATATTTGGTGGACAAACGGATGAACACTGACAATTACAATACATCACTGCTTTGAAGCGGAATATAATTTGTGCCTCAAGGACAAAAAAGTCCAGTTTATTATATCAAATCATGGAAAGATCTATTTCATGGCACCCTCCAAAAAAGAGTGGGTCACCTGATTCTTTATTCTACAGAGACCTAAAATATTAGATATAAAAATATATCACAACTTTCTGCAACCAAAACCAGGATTTGGATGTGGGACTAAAGCAGTATCTTTTTCTGTTCATCATCCTTATAGTTTTCTTACATTCCATATTTTAGTTAAAATAAAGGACATGCAGGTGGTGGGTTTTGTTTCACAGACCACAAATCATCATTATTTTTTTACAGTTATTAACCCACAGCTAGTATTAAGTTTTTATAGAATAAAAGTCAAGCAAATAACGATGCAACTGTGATTCCGACTCTGGAAGCAGGTTTTCATGATTCAGGAGTCACACAAATTTTATCCTTGCATGAATGGTTGTTTTAAATCTGGGATGTTGATTGTTTTGTTTTAACATTTTAATTCCTGGTTTAATGCTAGTGATATTGTTGTCTACCTCACACACGTACGGTTAGGACTGGAACAAGAGTGATTGCTGACACATCACATCGTGTGTTAGGACTACCCTTTAACGTCTCTACATCTCACTCAGCTACTATCAGTCACTCAGTACTTCCTTGTCGATCTCTCATCCTCCTGCTAAAAGCTGTGCTGGTGAGTTCAGTCAGATTTAAAACAGACTCAACGAATGATGACTGGTTTCATCTGTATTTTGTGTTGAAAGACCAAAGAATTGAGAATAATTGCTTTGAAACTACTTACCAAATGCATGATAACTTCTTTGAGTGAGACTTTTTAATCAGATCAATTTTGTACGTCATGCCGGAGTTCACAATTGTTGTTAGATACCTCATAATTGCACGAAAAGGAATCTATTATATTTTACAGTGATATATTGATGTGGCAGTAAATGCCAGGTCCACATAGGTCACTGCAGTAAACTCAAGGCATTGATTGCAAATTATAGCAGTAACAATAATAGTATTAATAAAGGATTTGAGTTGAAAATTAAAAAAAAAAAACAGTTTAAACTTTGTTTGGCATGATGGATGTTGGAAGATATTTTTCTGTTTTCTAAAGATTTACTTTTTTCCCATTTCTCTCAACAACATGAGTATTAAATTATGTTAATAATGGATCAATTGGTTTTATTTTATATAGAGAGAATTATTTTTTAACGTGATAACACAATTCTTCAAAAACATCTGACAAACACTGCTTGACGTAAAAGATATCCAAAATATTAATAAATACTCCTGGAAACGGTTAAAAAAATGGTTTAGATTTTAGAAAAGAAAAAAATCTCTTGAAATAAGGTTCAAGCTGCTCACTCAAGACATGTATGACGTTTAGTAAATTAAAAGTATTTCATAAATTCTTAATTCAAATAAATTCACAGGAGAGCTCATGCCTAAAAAATAAGCAGAGCATCTTTTGATGAAGTCTATCATATATATTATATTATTATTATTGTTATATATATATATATTATTGGATCAAACAATACTTATGCTTTCTCCATAAATAAAATGTTAAAAGACATTGTGACATTGGGATTTAACTTTTGTTGATCAAATGACTCCAGACTAGAAGAAGATGGTAAGTGAAAAGTTCTTACATTGTAGACTTGTTATGCACCTCTTATTCAACATTACCCACTGTGCTCTATGATTGATCCATTCAAAGCAAGTATGGATTACTTAATAAAATGAGCACATGTGTTTTTGCTAACCCATTAAAGATCCCCGTTCTCTTCTGCAGCCACTTGGATGTTTCTGTAGATGCATTCCTGATTTTTAACAGCTGAACTAACCCGGATCTTTACTGTCTCTTCATACCAGGACAAAACCCACCATGAGCAGTGAAGAAGACGAATATCTGAACTTCCTGGCACTTCTTAATGAAACCTACAACTCGACTGACATCAATTATGTGATCAGCGATGCTGCCCAGCTCTGTGTCAAGAACAACGTCAACCAGTTTGGTGCCACATTCATGCCGGTTTTCTACTATATCAACTTCCTCCTGAGTTACCTCGGCAACGGACTTGTTTTACTAATTATCTTCAAGTATGAGAAGCTCACCACAGTGACAAACATCTTCCTCCTGAATCTGACGTTCTCTAACATCCTGTTTGCCACTAGTCTCCCTTTCTTGGCAAAGTACCACCAGTCTGAATGGGTTTTCGGGTTGGCTCTCTGTAAGATGGTCAGCAGCGCCTACTTCATCGGCTTCTACAGCTCCATCCTGTTCCTCACCCTCATGACATTTGACAGATACCTTGCAGTTGTGCACGCAGTGGCAGCTGCCAAGAACAGGAAAAGGGTATACGCCATCGTTGCATCAGTGATAGTTTGGTGTATTAGTATTGTAGCCAGCTTGAAAGAGCTGGTTCTGCAGAATGTTCGCGAGAGTCCGTTCGATGGCCTGATGTGTGAAGAATCGGGATACCCAGAGAGCATCATGCAGCGTTGGCGTCTAGTCAGCTATTATCAACAGTTCCTACTCTTTTTCCTTCTTCCGTTGATCATGGTGATGTACTGCTACATCAGCATCACTGTCCGCATCCTCTCCACTCGCATGAGGGAGAAGTGTCGGGCCATCAGGCTCATATTTGTGATCATCTTCACCTTCTTCGCCTGCTGGACGCCCTACAATACTGTCATCCTCCTTCAAGCAATTCAGATATCGAGCAACAGCCGGGCCGGCGTCCCATGCTCGGACTCAGAGGGTTTGGATTACGCTCTGTATGTGACCCAGAACATAGCCTACATGTATTGTTGCATTAGTCCTGTGTTTTACACATTTCTAGGAAAGAAGTTTCAGAGCCACTTTGGAAGGTTGGTTGCCAACAGGATCCCCTGTCTGAAAAGGCACATTAGCCTCGGCAGCCAGAGCACAAGAAGCACATCACAGAAGACGCCACACTCAGCATACGAGTACTAGAGACACAGAATCGCCAGCAGTGACACCACAAACAACACCAGACAGAGGCTGCAAATTCATCAGTTGCAGTCATTAATTATGTCGACACATAAAGCATTCATTCCCAATATAGAAAAAAACATTTATAGTCTCATGAGATATCATGATGTTCATGTCTGTCATTACTGCACATGTGTAAATTGTAGCCTACTTATCGGAAAAATCAGTGAAGCCTTTCTGTTCATGACTTTGTCAGGTTTGTGGGGTTTGTCAGGTTAATCTGATATGTTCACCATTCAAGATGATTTGCATCAGAATTCTGATTGGTTTATCTCATGTGCAATTTAAGAGTTTCCGTGACAACTTTTTTTAAAATGTTTTTTTTGCTTATTAGTAGTACAGCCAATTGTAGACTTGCTTATGATGATGCCTGTGCTGTTGAAGATATGCTACGATTAGCTTGTGCATGGAGTGTAGACCTGTTGATATTAGTTCAGTGTTGACTGCAGATATTCAAACTTTAGTAGCTGTAATGGTTGTGGATGTGCTAACAGTAGCAAGATTGCTAACTATGTAATATAAAACTTAATGAATAAAGCAGTATCAGTACAAAGCAAAGAACGGCTCCATGAGTCAAAATTAATGCATTAATATACATCATATGCATGCATATGTATGTATAAACTCTGTGTGCATGTGTGTGTGTGTGTGTGTGTGTGTGTGTGTGTGTGTGTGTGTGTGTGTGTGTGTGTGTGTGTGTGTGTGTGTGTGTGTGTGTGTGTGTGTGTGTGTTCCCGTCACATCAACAGTAACCTTCCTTTTCTTCTCCACTTCTCTTTTTGCTCTCTCAATAGATATGTTTTAAAGGTCTGGATAAAAAAAATTCACTTCTCCTTTCTTCCAAAACATCTGTTGACGTTTCCTGTCAGCTCAGCACATTCTGTTTAAAAGACATGGCATAGTGGGGAAATTATGAAACACTGATGTAAAGGCTACGTGAAAAATACAGTGAGTCAAAAGAATTGGGCAATACACGAAAAACAGAAGACAACCCTAAAGGGGCAACCCTGAAGTGTGTTGGTTTCTTTGTTGGCACACACACACTTCTCGATTTCATTCCAGACACCAGACAAATTTAGTTCATATTTTAATAGTTTCATCGTAATCTTGTTTGTGTGGAACTGACAAAAACATTTTAGTTTAGCTCCAAAATTTACTACGGTCTTCACACCCAATCTGTCAAGCTTCATATAAGCTTGACAGATTCATGATGTGGTTTGTAATCCAGACTAGTTCTTGTGTTTGGTGTTTGGCAGCGCTGATGACAGAATTGCTTTATCTTTATTCCTAAATAGTTGTGGTCGCATTCACTACAAATCCGTGATGAGTTTCTTGTACTAATCCAATCAGTCAGAGCTAGAGTAATCTGAAACGAGATTACAGGTAGTTGGGTCCAATATTCTCTTTACCCTCTTTACTGTAATGTACTCCTACTCACCTTAGCTATGCAATTGCTTTCATTTCCTTTTTTTGGATTATTTCCCGTCTTCCTCCAGTGTCACCATCATTTCCTTAAACTCTGATTTTTATGATACATTTTCTTGCATAACTTTCTTGCACATATATTTTCAAATTTGAGGACAATGAAAAAGAGCATACCTCCACCAGGAGAATTGAAATCCTACTAAGGCGATGCCATTTTTACTGATACTCATACTATGGGATGAAGCACAGAGGGTAACACTTTTAATTTTGTATTTGTATTTATTAAAGTTTACTGTAAGACTCATAATGTATATCACAACTAACACTGTCTATGTCAATCTTCACACTACTTGTGTTTCCTAATATATAGAATCAGCGATGCGAACAATGCTGTGTACTCCGGTTGCCAAGCAACGACATTTCATTGCCAGATTCACTGTTCTGAGTCTCTGTGCAATGACAATAAAAGGAAGTCTGTCTGTCTAATGACAATGGTGGTCAGTGGAAATCAAATTCATCATCCAACTGAGGATTGAATTCAACTCATGAATTTCATCACGCATTGAATCACTGATGGCAGCCAGACTAAGGTAATGCAGTGGAAGTCCAAAGACAATTTAGGAGGGAGTTTCAAAAAGAAACACTAACATACAGTAAGTTACCATCATTTGAATTAGAAATGAGTTTGAAGCTGATGGAACTGCTCAGAACATCCACAAGACCACGAATATCAGTCAGCCTCACAAAGGAAGAGAGATCCTACAACGTCTCAGCCAAATCCAAGAAAGTCTGTAAGTTAAGTTTGTGGAGAGCAAGGGAATCCTTCCTAAACTGTCTTCGCACTTCAACTGTATTTTCATACTTCAAACAGCATTTTAGAATGAGGTTCCTGTCTTTAAAGTGTAGTCTGAATTCAATGTGTTTGATTTGCATAAACCCACTAACAATTCCGTTATCAGCTGCCAAAGGGTGTTTACATTTTATTAGGGACACCCTCTATATACACGCATATGATTAACAATAAAATAATAAACACTAGCGTGGACAAATAGTTTCCCTGTGGTGTATTAATAAATTTCTTTCTTTTTTTTTTATGTCATCTTTTTAGCCTCAATGGAGAGGACCTCCTATAAACACTTTATTTTTTATATGAATTTCACCCGTTCATCTTGGCTCAGTTTATAATATTTAAGTACAGTCTTTTATTTATTTATCTATTTAATACAATTTTATTTTTTTTTTATTCTTAATGATTGCATCCCTACATCTCTCCATCGATAAGACTTTATTCCGTGGCGTGGCGCTGCGGAGCGCCAGCGTGTGTCGTCCGTCTGGTGGACCCCCTCGGTATTGTTCCATGGACCGTACCAAATGCAGCCAACAATGGGGGTTTGTTGACCAGCCAGAGCGTCGTTTCCCTTCTGCCCGTCCGGATGACCATGTTCCTGGAGCATCAGACCCGGTTTGCAGCCTCACCTGGTTTTGCTCACACACCGATCACGGAGGCCCTGGCAGCGAGTTCGCGTGGAAGACGTCACGCTTTCTAAAAAGCAGCGGACCGGAGAGAAGAACGACCGGCGCCGCACAAAGAGAACCGCGTCTCGGCCTAGAACCAGGCTGCACCCGCTCGGGTTTTGTCCTGGACCCGTGTCGTGGCCTCCCGTGTCCCGTGGATCGGCTTTGAACATGTCTCATGTGATCGTGGTGCTGATGCTGCCAGCCCTGTGGAGCATCTCCAGCGCTGCATCCTCGGGAAACCGTAAGTGGGTGAAAGGACACCGTGGGGTGATGGGGAACCAGCGTGGGGTGATGGGGTGATGGGGAACCAGCGTGGGGTGATGGGGTGATGGGGAACCAGTGTGGGGTAATGGGGTGATGGGGAACCAGCGTGGGGTACCAGTGTGGACTCAGCATCAGGCCACAGCACCAGCGTCATCATCACAGTATATAACATTTTAACTATGACCCACGCAGCGTGTCATGTATGTAATGCAGTCGTCATCACCAGTGAGATAAATAGATATTCATTGGCTGAACATATTAATTTATCACTTTTGATTGGCTGGGGAGACACAGACCTGGGTGGGCTGAGCCTACCTAAAATGATGCTTTCATTTCATACAGTTTTGCCCATCTGTTGGGGAAACGATCACAGTAATTTTCCCTCATGAGGACTAATAAAGTTGATTTCTTCTTCTTCTTCTTCTTCTTGTATTACTTCGGTAATACTTATACTAAAATTGGAACGATACAGAGAAGATTAGCATGGGCCCTGCGGAGGGATGACGCAAATTCTTCTTCTTCTTCTGGGTGATCTTGGTTTAAAATACCAATAAATTCGTTTTAATATGTGTGGTATGAAGTCTGATGTTATTGTTTTACCGTGGAATTTCCACGGGTTCCCGCTAGTCCTTTTATAATAGAGGCACCAACCCTTTTAATATACGCTCTGCTTGTTTTGTTATGCATATGAGGAAGCTTATTACCATACCCTGCACCTGTCTCACACGCACGCACTGGTCCACATGGTTGTCTATACAGTATGAAGTACACAATGTTCAGTGTGATGGACCTGTATGAATATGTAAAGTCATATTTTGGTTTAATCTTCCTTGATTTTTTGTTCTTGTCCCTGTGGATCAGGGAAATGTGAGGACAGCTTGGCGACTCCTCTTCCCTTCAGCTCCTTCACCAGTTCGTCGGCGTATGGCAGAGGATTTGCTGCTGGCTACGCTAAACTCACCAGGAAGCAAGGTAAGCCTGAGGAATCAAAAGTGTTGAAAGTGTAGCTTCTGCTCCTGATGATCCTCCATCACCACGTAGTTTGTGTTTCCCCTGTGGGTTATTTATTTGGGGGAGAAACAGAGATTTTTCTCTGTTAACCTTTACAGAATTACAAGTTATGTATAAGTTAGCTCTCAGTTTACGCTAATATTAGCAGTTATTATGTTATAATATTTCCCTGGACAATTATCTTAATGTGACATTTCCGTACTGTGGCAAATCTCAGAATACAAAGTTCTGCTAAAAAAACCATTTATATCCAAATGTCAGATCAGTCGCTCCTCATTTTCTTGTCCTCACATCTTTCAACTAACTAGGAGCTGGAGGTTGGTCGCCCTTGGAAACAGATCAGTACCCATGGTTACAGGTGGACCTGGGTTCACGGAAACAGGTTGTTGCCATAGGAACCCAAGGTCGCTACAGTAGTGCTGACTGGACCAGAAAGTATCGCCTGCTTTACAGCGATACGCAGAAAAACTGGAGGCCTTATCTACAAGATGGAAACATCTGGGTAAAGAATCCACAGCATACCATCATCATCATCATCATCATCCTGCACTTCATGTGAAATCATGTCATTAAAATACTATTTTGTATTTAAGTTGACAACAAATTTCTTTTATTGAACCAATGAACCAATCTGTAGTTCGACTTGAAACATGTTTATTTTTTGGGTATTTCAGACATTCCAGGGGAACGTGAACGGTGAGGGGGTTGTTCGTAATGAACTCAAACACACCATCCTGGCTCGCTACATACGCTTCCTTCCGGTGGACTGGAACAGCGAGGGACGTGTCGGAGTACGTCTGGAGCTCTACGGCTGCTCGTATTGTGAGTACGACTGGGGGAGACTGGTGGCCTACTGCAGGACACACAGTAGGTGTGGATTAATGGAAAAGAGGTTACACACTCATGACACAGAAAATCATACCGGAGTGAAATAAAGAGCTGACTTCAAAAATGTTTTATATCCACATATTGGATCGGTCTGTAGTGTTTCACAATGCAGTATTTGTGAAATAAAGCCACCCAGTCAGTATTAAATCATCATTTTGAACCAGAAGCTGCGTCAATAGGTTACATTGCATTAGAACATTACTGCATAATATTTCCTGCTTCTTGAACCCATTCATGTATAGTTGTACCGACACATGAGTTTAACTGGCTTGGCTTTATTGATTCCTAATCACAATCATTTATTTATTGAAGGAAACATGTCTTACGTTGTCAGAAAAGGACATTTCCCTTTTGTGTCTTCCAGGGTCAGATGTGATCGGTTTTGACGGCCACGGGATCTTATCCTACCGATTCAGGAGTAAGAAGATGAAAATTGCAAAGGACATCATCTCTCTGAGGTTTAGAACGACTGCCGGAGGGGGGGTGTTGCTCCATGGGGAAGGACAGCAGGGAGACTACATCTCTCTAGAGCTCCGCAGGGCCCGGCTGCAGCTCAGCATTAACTTAGGTAGCCTTCAGTGCAGTCAGTGTGGTTTCTATTCTCCAAAGACATTCTGTTGTTATTATTTGCTGCTGTTTGGATATAAGAAAACCTGTTCCTTCTATATAGGAAGTAACCAGTATGGATCGATTCAGGGTCACACCTCTGTGACCAGTGGGAGCTTACTGGACGATGATCACTGGCACTCGGTGGTCATAGAGCGTTATCACAGGAATATTAACTTCACTCTGGATCACCACACTCAGCAGTTCAGGACCAACGGAGAGTTCGACCACCTGGATCTGGACTATGAGGTAAAGACTTCCTGTTTTGGGTCATTTCAAACTGGAATTCAGCGTCACAACCTCTGCCTTTCTTTTAAATCCTCAGATTAGTTTTGGAGGGCTGCCTCAATCAGTGAAGCCCAGTTCGGGGGGCAGAGAAAACTTTGTGGGGTGTATGGAGGGAATCACCTACAATGGAGACAACATCACAAACCTGGTCCGCAGGAAGAGGGTGGACACGTCCAGCTTTGTAAGTGAAACCACATCAAAACTGTAAAGGAGTGATACCTCCTCAGGAAAAACTGAACCAGAAGAAAAAACTTGTATTTGATTGAATATATTTAATCTCATTTCATTTTGTTTTGGGGTTTTTTTGTATTTGGATTCTCTCCTCTCCACTGCAGCGAAACCTGACATTTTCCTGCTCAGACTCCAACTCCTTCCCCGTCTTTTTCAACTCCACGTCCTTCCTGCGGCTGCCGGGTCACAGTTACAGCGACACTCTGTCCATCAGCCTGTCCTTCAGGACGTGGAACGCCAACGGCCTGCTGATGTTCACCACGCTGACTGACGGCTGGGTGGAGGTGGCGCTGACGGAAGGGAAGGTCACCGTTTACATGAACGTGACGCAGACGAGGAGCACGCACATGGACATTTCGTCAGGTGGGTTTCGCCCCCCGGCGGACGCCCAATTAGGTTTCTGCTTGTTCTTGTAGCTGACCCTGCTTCTCATTGCAGGTTCGGGTCTGAATGACGGCCAGTGGCACAGCGTCCATCTGATCATACTGGAGTACTACGCCATGCTGACCGTGGATGGAGACGAGGCTTCCACCGTCAGAACTGCCCTCCCCATCCAGATCCAGACTGGGGGGACCTACTATTTTGGAGGTGATTACTATAAAACAAAGATAATCTCATGTTTAAAATATTTTCAGATTTTGAAGAAAAAGAAAATACTTTTGTGGGTTTAAGAATGAGGTGTGTGCTCTCCTCAATAAATACTGCAGTATTCAGTCTTTGTGGTGGTGGCATCAACTCTCTTCTTCTTTGTTTGATGAAGAGGAGATGCTACATTTTGGGGTATTGGTGCCCTCTATTGGATGATAATGATCCTTTATTGAGCTGATATTCATGAATTTCGTGTTTGTGTGTGTGTATTACTACTCTATACTGTGCAGATGTGAAGAATACTATAAAGCAAGAATGCTTTCAAAAATATAGATTTCACTATTTCTAGCTGTCATTTTACAAAATGCAAAAAAAACTAAAGTCAGTATTTGGTGTTTCTACCCTTTGACTTTCCTTGTATCAGAAATCCTTTCAAACATCTCCTGCTGAACGTCCTACCAATTATTATACAGAAACAGAGACATGAGGAGGCACAAAGATCTAGCATTTTCAAATAACAAGAAGAAAAAAGGGTTCAAACCGTCGTATGTCTGAAACAGTTGTTGATAATGACCTCTGACCTCTTCCTGTCTCCAGGTTACTTCCTGCCCACTACCACCCGGTCCCTTCAGCGCCCTTTCCAGGGCTGCATGCAGATGATCCACATAGACGACCACCTTGCTGACCTCAGGGCTGTGGAACAGGGTCTTATTGGAACGTTTGAGAACGTCACCCTGGATATGTGCGCCATCATAGACAGGTGAAGGACTGTCTTTGGATTATTGATGCATCTGACCATGAAGTTGTCACATGGATGGTAGCTCTTGGACAGTTGTGTTGTGGGTTTGTTTGAAGCAGCCGTTTCTCCTGCCAGGTGTGTTCCCAACCACTGTGAGCACGGCGGTCGCTGTACTCAGACGTGGGACACGTTCAGCTGCGACTGTAATGGAACTGGGTACACAGGAGCGACATGCCACACATGTATGCGTTCCCATAAAGCACATAAATTCACAATTCATTCACAAATACTGCACTGTGTGAGGTGAGCTGTGTGTTCCGTGTCCTCTGCAGCCATGTACCAGCAGTCGTGCGAAGAGTATTATCACCAGGGGAAGAGCTCAGGAAACTACTGGATCGACCCAGACAGCAGTGGACCAATCAGCGCCTTCCTAGTCAGCTGTCACATGTCGGGTGAGAGTTCATTAACACATTTGTAGGACAGTAGACTGACCAATAGTCCGTTGGTTGTGTTACACTATGACATAGGGCTGTCTGCAGGTCTGCCTGTCTGTGTGGTTGCCTTTTGACCTGTACACTGCATGTACAATCATTAGGCAAATTTAATTTTGATGATTAATTTTATTAACATACAACTACAGTGCTCTATGTCAATCCAAAATGTTAACAGATTTCTCAAAATTCACAAATTAACATTTCTGAAATAAAAAAAATAAAATAAAAACTCAGTGACCTACGTATATAGCCTCCCTTCTTTCCAATAACAGTCACAAGCTTAGATGGAATACAAGTCAGTAATCAGTAAATCAGGGAATTTATTGCACATGGTCTTTGCCTTTTCTCCTCTAGTCTAGTCTCCTTTTCCTCTAGTCTATCCAAAATAAAAGTGACAGGTGTAGGAACTAGTACGCAAGTGTGAGTTTGTCTTTAAACTTTCTTCGAAGCCAGTTTGGTATAATTCTGTCTTGTGTGTCTGTATTTCATCATCATTTTTAGTTTTAAAAGCAAACACGAAAAACTATGGAAAATAATGAAGGAATTTTCTACTGTACTGCTACTGTATGGATACTTGTCTTCTCTGTAAATGGTTCTACAGAGAAATGGAACAGTAGCTTCTGTTATGTGTTGAGCTGGAAACTGTTTGCTGATCGCTGCAGGGTGACCTAACGTTCTGTATTGTTTCTGTAGAAATCACTGACGGTATGTTTTATGCTTTTTTCTTTTTTTTTTTTTTAGAAGAAAAGGTTTGGACCACACTGAAGAACAGCCTGTCTCCACAAACACCAGTCATCAGTGCAGACAAGGAGGAGAAGGCAGTGCTACAGATCTCTTACAATGTGACCAATGAACAGGTAAATCATGACAACACCTATTTTACCTGCTGCAAAGACTGCTGTCTTGTAGTTGATCATTATTGGAGTGTAGGACAGGATGGGGAGACTTCATCGATCCACCTAAGCACGTGTTTTTGGAGGTGGGAGGAAACCGGAAACCCACGCAAACACAGGGAGAACATAGAAACTGCCCAGAAATACACATATCAGTAACAGATTGACGCAGCGAGTAGCATTACTACCTAACAGCAGGAAGGTCCTGGGTTCAGATCCACCTGAAGACCTGGGTATTTCCTGTTTGCGTGTTCTCCCTGTGTTTGGGTTCCCTCTACTGAAATGAAACGAATGCTCGCAGAACCATCATCAGGTTTTTGAGTGGGTGGTAGCAGCAGTACTTTGCTGTTAATGCTTGTATGAGTTGATTAAAACACGTATGTAGTGTTATAAACGTGCTTCGTGTCACTCGGGGACATTTAAATGATGTTGTCTCTGTGTGTGTGTCTCCAGCTGTTGTCCGTCACCAGCAGCGCTGAGTCCTGTGAGCAGTATGTCGCCTACGCCTGCAGGATGTCTCGTCTCCTCAACAGTCCAGGTGGGCATCAGCTCACGACTCTATGAAACAGTGCAGGATTAAATATATGATAGATGGCAGTACAGACAATTTATACTGTTAATATTTACCATTGAGATCACATCTAATAGTAACTGACTTTATTTTTGTGATTAAAATGTGATTTCTGTACAAAGCAATCAAATTATCAAAGAATTTGCTGGAACAAATCTTATTGAGCTTAATAAAATGGAAATATGCACATTTTATGTAAATGAAAAATGATGGTGTGAATTTTTCAGCCAATTAAAATTCTCAGAGTCCTTACATTTTGTTTCAGGGATATGATTCCATTCTATCGTTTCTGATTCTGTTCCTGTTTGTTCGAACCCACAGATGATGTCACAGCATCACTGCTGCATGTCAGAGAACGTATTCTTCAGATGTAATCTCATTAAAATGGATGTAAACTGACTCCATTCTTTTCACTTTGACTCCCAGATGGTGCCCCACTTACCTGGTGGGTAGGAAGAGCCAATGAGAAACACTCTTATTGGGGGGGGTCGGGACCAGGGATACAGAAATGCGCCTGTGGGATCGAGCACAACTGTACGGACCCCAAACATGACTGCAACTGTGACGCCGACCTGCGATCATGGTGAGACGAGTAACCGCTGCTCAGCTCAGAGTCTGGACACCGTCCACTTGTTTCATGTCCACATAATCTTTCTGGATTACACTTTGACTCCATGTGATTCATTACCACTTGTTTTTCTTCTCATGTCTTTCCTGCTGTCCCAGAGGGACATCTGTGTGTCTTTAAATCACTGTGTCTCATCCCTCTGTTATATACAGGCGTCCCTCTTGGGGACACCACATGCATGCTTCTGCTCCATCCATTCTATGTAAGTGTTAAGAAATATATGTTGAACAAAGCAATCAGAAATAAACACACATAAAAGAATTCAAAAAAAACTCCCAAGTAACAAACAAATTTCCCACTAAAACACAAAATATCATCAAATAGGATTTGGCTGACGCTAACCTGTCGTCCACCTGTACAGTTAACCACCTGTACAGTCTTTTTTATTATATTGTAGATGTATTTTACTGCTTTTACTGTTTTTTTTTATACATCATGGCCAGGGGACTACAAATGAAAACTACCCTTCTGGCTAATTCTGACTTTTTTTAACCATATGTAAAAATGTGTTTTATGAAATTTCATTGTCCCCTTTAAAATATACTAAACTAAACTAAGACTGTTTAGTATAATACTAGTTAAATAATAACATTCTACTCTACTGAACCCTTCTGTGCCCCCATCTGGCTGTTCCAGTTGTGCTGTTGTGTCAATGTTTTCTGCCCCTCAAGTTTTCTCCTTCGATACAAATGTCATGTCATGAATTGATGACTGCTTACTTGATTTATGAAGATCTTTAAGTAGTCTGACCAGACAGTAATGTATCTGTTGCAACCCTAATCCTAACCCTAATCTTAACCCCAATTTTAACCCTAACCCTAAACCTGAACCTAACCCTAACCCTAGCTCAGATCCATAGCTGTCCTTTTCGTCTTTGTTTCCCTGCCTATGTGTGTGTGTGTGTGTGTGTGTGTGTGTGTGTGTGTGTGTGTGTGTGTGTGTGTGTGTGTGTGTGTGTTTGTGTGTGTGTGTGTGTGTGTGTGTGTGTGTGTGTGTGTGTGTGCCCAGGAGAGAGGATGCGGGCCTTCTGGTGTATAAAGACCATTTGCCGGTCAGTCAGGTTGTGGTTGGCGACACCAGCAGAAGCGGCTCTGAGGCCAAGCTGACCGTCGGACCGCTCAATTGCCAGGGAGATCGTGAGTGTCGTTCACACATGAATCTGTTACGTCACGTGGTAAACAGTTATAAAGACTTATAACTCATCCATGTCATGTTGCTCATGTGAAGGGAACTACTGGAATGCAGCGTCCTTCACAAGCCCCGCCTCCTACCTCCACTTCTCTTCCTTCAGAGGAGAGACCAGCACGGACATCTCCTTCTACTTCAAAACGTCGTCCACACATGGAATCTTTCTGGAGAACAAGGGAACCAATGACTACCTCGGTCTGGAACTCAGAGGTGTGTGTGTGTGTGTGTGTGTGTGTGTGTGTGTGTGTGTGTGTGTGTGTGTGTGTGTGTGTGTGTGTGTGTGTGTGTGTGTGTGTGTGTGTGTGTGTGTGTCAAGAGGCAGGGTACTCCCCAGACAAGACGCCACCTCGTCAGGGTCTAAAATTGATTTCATATGTCGGTAAAATGACAGTTACATTTCTATCCAAGTAAAAACTAGATCCAAAAAAATCTGATTTTAACTGATAATCAGATAAACAAACCCTAACCCTGAATGTTTTTCCTCCTGACGTTGCCAGGAGGCTTGGAGGTCATCTTCTCATTCGGCGTGGGCAGTGAGTGGGTGGAGCTCAGCGTCCACTCCCCAGTAGCTCTGAATGATGGCCAATGGCATCGCGTGGAGGCAGAGAAGAACATCAAAGAGGCGGTGCTTCAGCTTGATGGACTGTACAGGGAGGCCACACCCACGCCGACGCAAGGACACACAAAACTGGAGTTCTACAGCGAGCTCTACGTTGGTAAGACACCAAACACGTCTGCGGGTCCTCAGCTCTAATGGACTCACATGTTAGTCCGTGACCATGAGATGTAATGCATCAACACCAGGCTTCCCTAAACTGAATTATTGCTGTACTACATGTGTAATTTTGCCAGGTGCCTCCAGTGGTCAGAGGGGTTTCCTCGGCTGCATGCGGAGTCTGAAGATAAACGGTGTGATCTTTGACCTGGAGGAGAAGGCAAAGTCGACCCCCGGTGTGAAAGCAGGCTGCCAGGGTCATTGCAGCAGCTACGGGATGCACTGCAAGAACGGGGGGAAGTGTGTGGAGCAGTACAACGGATACTCCTGCGACTGCTCCCTCACTGCGTATGACGGGCTCTTCTGTACCGATGGTAACTGTCGTGTGTTAACTGTCCAGAGGTGTGAGTGGTCGATAGTCTGTAGTTGTCAGAACTGTGTCCATTCACACCTGGTATCAGCCTGGTTCAATCTGTGGACAGGTGTGAAGACACCTGATCTAGCTAACGTAAAACAAATTTAATTAACACTCATAATACTGAACTGGTACTAACATTAAGTACCCAAACAAGTGTTTTATTAACATACACAGTGCAAATAGTATGAATTCTACATTCTGACCTTTTTATACTCCATATAAACCGAGCTTAAAAGGAGCATGCAAGCAGATTTACGTTTCTAATTTTAGAAACTGTGATTTGGAGAATTGTTTATTTGTCGAAGAATCAATTAAAGCTTTAAATACTTGGACATATTTAAATTAATTCAAGCTTTCTTGTAAATTCAGTATTAAATACCTACCAAGTGTTTCACACTTCACAGCAAATTTACGACAGAAAATTAAGGCATTATCAATGAAGAATAGGGTACAGGATGTTTTCAGTGACGGCTCCTCTTGTTCCTGTCAGATGTTGGTGGTTACTTTGAGACAGGAACTCTGGTGCGATATGACTTCCTGTCAGAGGTGGGATTGTTTTCATCGCGGCAATCGAGTTTTGGCGGATCTAATGAGGCCAACCTCACTCAAGAGGAGCTGGTGTTCAGCTTCAGCACCTCCAGTGCTCCCAGCATCCTCGTCTACATCAGCTCCAGAACAGAGGACTACCTGGCTGTGGTCCTAAGGCACAATGGTGAGCTCATCTTTGCACTGGATTTTTAAATTTTCTTTATTTAATATTTAAAATGGATGTTTTATGATTTATATTTCATGGAACATTATCTGGCCAATAATGTCTGTCTCTGCGTTCAGGTACGCTACAGATACGCTACAATCTTGGTGGGCTGGCTGAACCATATACCATAGATGTGGAACATCGTAACCTGGCCAACGGACAGCCGCACTCTGTCAACATAACCAGAAACTTAAGAGAGATACGGCTGCAGGTTAGCACTTCCTACCGCAAACGTTTTCCAACATGCTGCACTACTGTAAAGTGTAACGATCAGACATTTTTTAAAAGCATGTACATTTACTCAGATTGATAACAGCCTGTCTGTCTGTGTGACTCTAAGAGATCTGCAACTGCACTTTATTTAGATTGGCATAAAGAAACAACATGGATGTGCTTGCCCTTGTGGCGTTGGTGGTATAGTGGTTAGCATAGCTGCCTTCCAAGCAGTTGACCCGGGTTCGATTCCCGGCCAACGCATCTGTTTTTGGTGCGGCAGCAGCTCAGTCCACGAGGTTTGCAGCTGGGGACCAGAGGAGTCGTTGGTTCAAGACCCGTGTTGGGCAAAAAATTTCAGTGTGAATTTACTAAAAAACATTTGCTATACATTTAAAGTTCTACAATTTGGAAAACATTGGAAAATTGCACTGTTTTAAAGGTAAAAAAAAGGAAAAGGTGTTGATTTTGTTGGGAGCAAATGAACTTGACTTTGGCACACACACTGGATAATGAGCGGTTCTTAAGTAAATTAATTTTTTATTTTTTTATTTTTTTTTTCTCTGCAGCTGGACCACTACCCAGTTTCCACATACAAGCTGCCAGATGCCTCTGACACTCAATTCAATGTGGTTAAAAGCATCTTTCTGGGAAAAGTCTTTGGTATGTGCTACAGACATGTGGGCGATGTTCACCAGTGTTTATCTGAATTGTGAGTGTAAGAATTATTGGACCCAAAAATGCAGAAGTCAGAGACACGGGTTTAAACACTGGGGATATGCAGCAGATGAGGAGGCAGGAGTGAGTTAGACAACAGGTTAGCTCCCTGGAGGCACAAACTACAAGATAAATATAAGATGAGATAAGATAAGATAATCCTTTATTAGTGCCACTAGGGGAAATTCTCAATTATAGCAGCAGGTTAAAGTAGCATAACAAGTGTAGAAATTAGTAAGTACCAAAGTGGTATAAAAATGTCATTTTGAGAAATTTTGAAATCATATGTACACTACAAATGACCGTTTACGTGTCTGAAAACCAGGTATAGCTCAGATTACGTGAAGCATTTTTTGTAGTAAATCTGACAGCTGCAGGAAGGAATTACTTGCGATACCTGCTGAGATGCTGCTCCCCCAGCAAACACCAGAAAATGGCAGGAGAGAGGAGAGAGACTGATAATAAAATGTGTAAATGGAGAAAGAAAGATCAGGGATTTTTTTTATATATGATGACTGGGAGAGATAATTAATGCTGTGTTAAAGGGAAAGGGTGCTCACACCAAATATGGATTTTAATTACATTTTTAGACTATTATGCTCATTTTTCATTTTGTAAATTGATTAAAACAATTACATTTCATATTTCTGCAGTTATTCCTGCTTTACAGCATTTGTTGACACTTGCCTAAGACTTATTCTGTATTTTCTTTTCCAGAAACAGGACAGATTGACCATGTCCTGATTGAGCGGTATAACACACCAGGCTTTGTGGGCTGTCTTTCAAGGGTTCAGTTTAACAACATCGCACCACTGAAGGCTGCGCTGCGCTCAGGCCTGGCAGCCCCCGTCAGCACACACGGCATTCTGGTGCCATCCAACTGTGGAGCCTCACCCCTGACCATTTCCCCAATGGCCCTGGCTAATGACCCCTGGCACCTAAAAGCTGGTAGAAACAGATTGACGACACGCTTTTGAAGGAATATTAGAACGTTGGCTTACATCAAATGTTTCACTAATATTTAAACGTTTGTTTTGGCCACAGCTGGAATTGTTTTCCCTTTTCATGAAGAGACAGACAGTGATGATGAGGCTTTCCACAATTCTGCCGTTATTGGAGGTAAATGTCTCTTAACCACAAGGTGAAAGCAGTCCTTCATTGTGTTAGGGATCTCCACACCTGCACATTCATGGTTCCTACAGATAGATGTTACTATGGAGACAAACCATTGCCAGCCTTATATGCTGCTGTGCCAATCTTCTAAATGAGTATGTGTATTACCCATGGTACCAGTGGTGATAAAAAGTAGACCGTGCAAACACACTTGGAGACGTGTAACTGCTTGTAAAGTGATGTGAGGGAGTTCTTCCTCCACAAGATGCTCACAAAGTCCTCATTTGTTTCCAGGCATCATCACCATGGTGATCTTTGCAGTCCTCTGCATTGCGGTGTTCGTCGTCCGACATCTCTTCCGTCACAAAGGCTCGTACCACACCAATGAGGCCAAGGGGGCGGAGTCAGCAGACTGCGCCGACGCTGCTATCATAGTGAATGACCCGGCCTTCACTGAAACCATCGACGAGAGCAAGAAGGAGTGGTTCATCTGAAGGCCTCTCAGCAGCGGGGAGCGTCCGTTAAGGATGTCTGTAGTAGTAGAAATGAGGCGAACGAACCTCCATAATGTAGAGACTTTTACGATGGTGTGCGTATTAAAGCATGTCAGAGTGGTGTGGATGTGAGTGACTGGACAGCGTGATAGTTGGGGTGGAGGATGCCTTGGTGGAGTGACTGAACTTTTATTTCACTGATTTAAACAATTTTATTTCATTATAAGTGCATTAATCTATATATTTATGTCAGATTTCTTATTTTATTCATATTTTTTTTTGGAAACAATTTGCTGAAAAAAATGAAACCATTGATTTTATATTCAGACACACATGACAGACGCGTGGTTGACGTGTTGCCACGTTATTTTCGTCAGGTTTTTTAAAAAATTGACTTTTTTATTCTTGCGTCCACTTAACCAAAAGTGTATCTTAAAGACTTTTGAGTACTATTTATGGAATATTTCAGTTAATTTATCTTTTCATTTGAGTCTCTTACTACAGAATTTGAGAGTCGAGGTCCTATCAACGCTGAACTATTATGTCAAAGTTCCACTTCCAGTCTTCTGTTAGCTTTGTGTTAGCCTTGTGTTAGCTTATGTGTCTTCATTACTATAGAAAGAACCCATTATTTGGAGACCTTGTCATGTGACCTAGAAATTAAAATCACTGACAAGGCAACAGATGTGTTGAATGAAGCTACTTATCTTTTATTACTGTATTAGACCTCAGGTATTTATTAAATACTTGTCGTTCTTTAAATTTAAAATACACTTTGCCCTGGGGACAAACCAGTTTTAAAGATGAGTTGTTATGTCCATGTTGGTAATTTATCTTACTGAAAATTATTTGGATTTATATTCAGTTTGTTCAACCTCATCTTAAAGTTTGATTAACTACTGCAGTTAAAAGCATGCTGTTTGACACTGAATGACAGGAATGTTTGACAGGCATGCAGTATCACAATCCTTTGTCTCCTTGTCATGTATGGAGAAGCATTACGGTGACTTGATTTCTCTTTTTATCATGAAAAATGTAATCCTTGAAATCATCTTCCACTGGCTGGTATTAGAGCTTGTTAAGAGGCGGACACAGATACCACAACCACCATCGACCACCAAAAGTCACAGAAACAGTTTGTTTTAGCATTCGACATCACATGACACCCTGGTGGGTCAACCTGCAGCTGCTGAGCTTGCCTGCATATTATGTAATAACTGTACTTTTACATTGTGCAACCTCTGTAAAAAAATTCAAAAATTGGTTCTCTGTGTTGAATAAAGTCAACTGGACTGGTAGAAACAGCATGAAGCCACTTCCCTCCTGTCCAAGAGGCTTCTTCAGTTCCGAACAGATAATGATCAGTCAAATGGGATCAATGACCCTTTGAGTTTATTGATCATTCCACTGACACACAATTGAGTGTTTATAGACTGCAAGGGAACAACAGTTGATTAAGAACATTTTTAATATAAAATCAGGACACACAGCGGCACTGAGTGAAAAGTGGCTGCAGACAATGCAGGAGGACATGATATGACACTGAATCCACAAAGGAATCAGTAATTGACCAAAAACATAATTATGGAGATAAAATGACTGGTGCATGTACACTCAAATTTGTGTTGAAGTAATTCACTGAGGTATTAATAGACAGTCAAAAACAGTCACAGAGGAAATTGTTTAAACTAATCAGAAAAATAAAACTTGATTCTGTTATGAGACTTCACCAGTTTACGGAAACGATCAGATTGAGAACAAATAAATATTGATTTAACATTCTGTTGTCAGAATGCCAACTAAAAAAAGGATTTTTATGAGCTTCTAATTTTGAGGTACTCTTTAAACAATTAAAAAAAACACCTGTATAAAAACTGAAGACGGTCTCAAAAACTGGAACTTCAGACTATCAGATTCAATCTGACATGTAAAATAATGTTTAGCAGAAAATTAGTAAAATAACTGAAGGAATCCACAAATATAGGAGTTGTGAACTCCTTTAATCCTTGTGGCGCTCTCATCTTCATTCACCAGCCTTGCTTGTCTCTGACTTGATCAAGTTTCCAAAGTAAGCTGTGACAGTTTTTAACTTGTTGTTGAGGAAGTTCTGCTCCACCTCCACCTTCCCTCCTGGACCAGCCAGACAGGGTATCTGCAAAGCAGAGATGAAGATCATATTATTATAGTTAGTCAAGTTAAACCAGACCGGAACAGAGAATAGATCCTGTAGCTGCACTGATGATCTGACTATAATGAAATCACCTGCTCTGATTCCTTACATTCATTCTGTTCATCTATGCTCACACTGTTAATGTTTCGTCTTCTTTACATACAGCTCTGTTGAATGAAACTCACTATATATGTATATAGCATAAACTGTATGCACATTATATACTACATAACAAATATATGTATGTACATGCTGTATGTATGTTTTCCAATTTAAAGCTGCAATAATTCCATAATTCCATAATCTGGCCAGACTTGTGACACTGTGGGTGTGCCGGGGTTTTTGGATAATGTTTAATTCAAGTACATTTAAGATTCATCATGAAATCTCACCCAAGAGCTGAATATCACTAACTTTTTGTGAGTAGTGTAATATATAAATGTTATATACAAACACAAAGAACAGGCTCACTTGATCCATATCAGCATTACGAGGCAGGAAGTACACAATGTTGTCCGATATCGTTTTGGCTTTGTGGAAAATCTCAAATGTGTTTGCAGTTAAGGACGAAAACAGATTTGTGATCCGAACAAATAAAATGACAAAGACACACAGTGACCACATTCAGGGATTATCTAGACCACATGTGACCCTACTCTCCTTAAAAAGCCAAGTCTCGATCTGGATCCTGAGTTATGACAATCCTGTTGCCAAACAAAGCATCACATCAGCACCGCTAAAAGTCAATTATGGTCGTCTCATAGTCATTATAATATGTTTTTGAAGATCTTAACCTGGCCACTGACGAATGGATTTTCTTATTAAAACATAAATGACTAACATGGGGTTTGTGCAAAAGCCCCAACAGGAATAAGCCTTTTTAGTAATTAGGAAAGTTTCGGGATGTTTGCATCAAACTGTGAGAAATGGTGGCAACATTTAAGTCTTCATTTAAATAATTAATAAACAAATTCAAAGGATATCCGTCAGGCTCCATCATGGTCTTGATGTCGAACACTTCAGCAGTCAAGTAGTTGGGCCCCCCCCACGGTGGTGACAGGAAGACCACGTCACCACGGAGTCGGGGTGCCAGATGGAGGAAGTCCCCTTGTATGAAATCAATTTGATCAGCGACACCGTAAACCTTTGCGTTGTGGCATGCCAACTCCAGTCGCACTGGGTTGATGTCAATGCCCAGGACTGAGAGACAGCAGAAGAGTAATAACCTTGTTATAACACACAGTATGGACATGAGCTTCATTAGAAAGCCAGGGTTAAAACAGTAAAATCTTGTCTATGCAGACTATCTTGGATTGTATGAGGAAATCAAAATCTACAGGGGTCCCCTCTCCATCCACCTCACATGGATGATGATGTCCCCAAATTATGAATTTCCATCACATATAGAAAACTAATCAATTATATTATGTTATATCATTATATTATCTATTATAAAACAAGCTGCACATGTGGCCCACCTCTTTTGCCGGTCAGAGCAAACTGGATGGCATTTCCTCCGACACCGCAGAAGGCATCTATGACCAGCTGAGAGTCAGGGAAGCTGTGCTGCACCCTGAGAGCTATGTGCTCAGCGATCCTCTCTGGTGTCACAGAAAACCATCCCTCTGAAACAAGAAACACGGTGAGAAAAAGTTCCTTCTTGGATCGTAAATTCAAAAAGTCAATTCAACCCCACAGAAGAACCTTGCGGTTGAGGTGGATCGTCAAAAATTCCTATAAATCTTAAATGTTGGCTACACGGTTTGTGTTTTGGAAGTCACCCTGTCAGAACTGTCAGTACTGAGGATGTCAGCCTCTGCCACAAATGTATGAATATATACATGAGTGTGTCATTGAGAAGGTGAAAGCCGCCTGAGATGTCTATGAAACCATATCTGGACTCAGTATGTTTGATTTGGTGTAGAAATAATTTACTTCGTCAGATTTTAAGTGAGTATGATGAGTAACAACTGACCTCGGTCCAGTTTTATCCCTTCATCAAAGCGAGAGAAGAGTCTGTAGCGTTGAGCCCAATATTTTCCCAGGTCCTTATCAGCTGCCATCTCTGTTGGGATCTGCTGATTCCTCTTCCACTTATTTTTTTTCTTTGGATTCTTTTTGTCTACACACATACACACATCCTCCAATTAAGACTGACAAATGAAACACCACAGTTGATTCTAAACAAAAATATGCATCATTAGAATAACCTGACAGATTGTATACTTACAGGAGTTCCCTTCATGTGGGTCAGGGGTTTCAGGACATGTTAACTGTTGACCTGGCTGCTTCTCTTCCTGTCGGTTCCCAGAAGCAGAGCCGAAGGAAGAGCTATTCTCAGTTATCCCAACTGATTTTAAACTGTATATATGATTACATCTCTCCTCTGTCGTGGTGTCCATATTTCTTTCCTCAGCCCCATTCTTCTGTTCCTCTTCTGCGACCGCTTCCCCCTCAGATGCAGGTTTGAACTGTGATTCCTGTTTGTTTCTTCTCCCCATCTCCTCCTGGTCACACTGAGTCGCCTGTGTGTCTCTCCAGTTCTTCTGAAGAAACGTTTTGACCTATAAAACATATATAAAATCTTCTAAATATTCTCCATATTAATGTTCCTTTTGCCATGATTGTCCACGTCTGTCATTAAGAATGTATGAATACTGTTTTAAGAGCAAATTCAGCTGAATTTCACTGAGGAAGAGGAGGAGCAGGGCTGCTGCACCTCTCTGTGTCACAGAGAGGTTTCTGTTTTTATATTTACCCACAATGCACAGCAGCTTAGTTCATTAATGATTTAAATCTTCCACACACCAAGTAAGGCAGTCATCTCCCTAACAAATTCTAATGCAGTCTATAAATCAGAGTTACTCGCTTGAGTTTGAAGATGAATTTATACATTCAACAATCTTGGACAAATTTTTACATTCATCTTGCAAATTTAATTTTTCTTTGTGCTCAAAACATCTTATCCATTGTGTGTCACTAATGTACATGTTGATTTACATATTGAATTAACAGTGATATCACCAGTCATCACTCAAGACATACATGAGGACGTGATGTCAGATGTGGACAGCAAGACTGTCTAGCTTGTCAATCTTCTGTTTTTTGTTCAAAATACTATTTATCATAACATAACAATCTAGAAAATGTTTTATAAGGCAAATCATTTAAAATATCTTATAATGCCCTTCTCCAGTGTGCTCAGGCGGTACCTTGGAGACAGTGCTGCTCTGTGGCTTTGTGTTCTCTCCATCATGCTCAGAGAACCTTGTATGTTTCCCCACATTGCAGACAGTCTTCTTTTTCCACTTCTGATGCTCCTGGTCAGAAGTGCATTTGAAGCTCAACACACTGTTGAACCTTGGACACAAACACAATCACAATGTCAGCTACAGTGAGAAAATCCATGGTGTTTCTTCAATAAATCATCAGTCAATCAGTCAAGGCGTTATATCATCATACACACAACAATCACAAAGCAGTCGCTGTCTATTAAATACTTGTGTCACAGGCTAACTTATACTTCAATAATTAAAGGCAGTACTACACAAAACCAACAAGGAACAGAACTAACATTTGTTTGAACACAAGATACACATGAATAAAACGTAACAAAGTAATATATATCATGTGGAATTCAATGGCAGTGTTGGTGCAGACCATTCTGCAATCAGTTGTTAATTAGGCCGATTAAATTTTATTTGGTTGGATCTGGTTTATTAGCATATCTAAGGCTAAAAAAATACCAAAGCTTTGAAGTTCTTTGTTGTGGCCTTTGAACCAGGTCATAATACATTTAAGGAACAATAGTTTTCCCCGCCTCACGCCCAAGCCAGCTGGGATGGGCTCCAGCTTCCCGCGACCCACTACGGCGGACAAAGCGGATGATGAATGAAAAAAGAAAAAAAGATCAACTGACTAAAAACACACATGGCCTCAAGTGGACAGACTTACAGAGGATCTGAGTTGTGTCGAAGTCCAAATTTTCCCCAGGCTTCCTCGGGTGTGAAACGTGCACACTCCTCCAAATCCAGCTCATGACTGCAAGTAAACAGAAACAGTGTTACAAAATTTAAACATGAATCAATGTACAAAGTTAAAACACCTTGCTTTCTGCTGGCAACATTTCAAATTTAAAACAACATTTGATATCAGGTCAAAACATTAACGCCCCTCAATTTTACAACATTTGGTCAAGTCATGTCAAAGTGATTAGCGCAACATCAAATCACAGCTGGTATCTTGAGGCCGATACAAAAGCAGCAGGTCTGAAAGATATGTTCTCTTTTTACATGAATAGTAAAAGCTATCAAACGGTGATAAATTATTTTTCTTTTCTGAAAATCAAATAGCTGTTAAAACAAGTAATAAAAAAATCAAATTGACCTGCGTTTGAGTTTTAGACGTCCTCCTCCTGGGGTTTCATCCTCCTCATCATCGTCTCTGTTCGACTGTTTATTTGGGAAACCAGACTGTTTGGCAGTGCTGCTTGTAGCCCTTTGGAAATCTGAGTCAAAACAGAAAATATGTTAAAATAATATTATTATTATCACTACAAGATTTTTTACAAGATTTTTTTTTTACAAGATTTTTCATGGATAGCAATCAATAAAGGTATTTTATCTGTACTCGTTAATAAGTGCTAGCTTAATGCAACCTGGAGGTTTAGTTGAGATCACAGATTACTGATCTGATGCAGACTATCAGCAAGATTTATGGGGATCAACAATCACCCTGATCCTCCAGCCAATTTATGACCTGGAAACAGAATGAACACAGAGTCCCCTCACATCCAAAAGGTGGCATTCCCTAGTGTCATAGTGGAAAGGTCAATGACATATAATGTTGAATGAGGTAATAAGATATTACAGTAAATACATGGAATTCAAAGCTGAAGAAGACTCCTAGTAAAAAGTCCAGTTGCTTTTTATTTACATAGCTCTTTGCTCCAGATTTAATGTAGATAATACTGCTGGGACTGCTTTTCTTATGTATGTAGTAATAACCTTCATTTAATTTAGATTTGATATGACCTACAGTGTATTCAGGAAGTATTCAGATCCCCTTCGCATTTCATGATTCAGCTTAATGATATAATTGTTTAATAAAAAAAATTCTAACATTATAATTGACACTCAGTACTCTAACAACAAAGCAAAAACAGAATTTTAGGAATTTCTCACAGAATGTAGAATATGTGAAGAAAAACTGAAAAGGGAGAAGGTGTTCTCCCTTCATAGTGTTATGTTTAAAACCCTTAAATAACCGAATACAGAACACAAAGCATAACCCCCCCAGAGGAATCACCTGTGTCTTCAGCCACGTTCTGATGTGTTGATGCAGCAGGAGTTTTGCTATCGTTTCCACCGTTAGACGGATTTTCAGAGCCACCATCGATTACCTCGTTCACACGCTGGCCAATCGATGAGTCGGGGACGAAGCCCCCATCTGGCTTCAAGGTGCACTTCTGTCCAATCAGATCACTCAAAATCTCGACTTTGTCATCAAGATCATCACTTCTCTGTTGGCTCTCAGCTCCAGTTGGACGTGTCTCCTTGTCACCAGTGCTTCCATTACAAAGGGGCTGATCAACGGTCCAGCCTTGTGCTGCCCAGTAGGAGTACTGTTCCCAGTAGGACAAGTACGTCTCTGAGACGTGTTTGTCCCATTCAGTCTTTGTTTTCAGGCAATCCCACGGCGCAATCCCACTTCCTGGATCTCCAACAGACGGCGTATTAGCCTCTGGATGTTTCTCCAGCCAGCTGCTCCAAAGTAGACCTTCACCCTGTTGGGCTACAGCAGATGGACAGATTTAAGCATCTAAAATTACTTTACAATTACCCTACCCTACTAACTAGCATGTTTTTGAAGCATCTTTTTGATTTTACTACTGCACTTTCTGTGTGAGAGTCAATCAGCATGGCGCAACTTTACTTGGCAATATTTGCATGCTCTTCCCTGCAGAAGCAATCAAAATGCATCAGATTGCAAGGCCATCATGTGAGCACAGTTTAGGTGTTTAGTGACATTTTTGTAGTCCTTTTCCATCATAGATTAGCAGGACGCCTGTTGTCATTTAACAGTGTCCAAATGTAGCTCTCCAGTCTCACAGAATCTCACGGTTACCTTCACAATTCCTTCAGTTCCCTTATCAGTGTAGTCACAACATCTTACATCCCAAAGTCTGCAACTCCAGATATTAGCCTTTGTCTCCGATGTAACCTAGAGCATATCCATGCTTACATTCTTCCTTGGAACAGCAAGGTTAGATGGTCAAAACAAAAGTTGACCTTGCCAGTATTCCCCAGAAAGATATAATGAGAGCGAAAGTGTTTATCCAAGAATTAAGCAGCATTTTCATCCATTCTATTTGAGCCTGGTGCCCTGCAACACAGCTGACAACTATATTCTTGCCTTTTGCTGCAGACACTTCAACAGTTACACATTCCATTATATTATCAACAGATATCTGCATGCTTTTTAAAGTCTTTAACTTAATGTCATCCCTCCAAGCAGAAATCCATGTCTTTGTTTTCAATAATCTATATTTATGACACTGCGGTTTTTTAACTGTTCTATGTAACTCTTAACATGTCCAACATTGGTGGAGAGGCTGCTGCTGTTAAAGTGAATTTGAGTGAGCTTACCCTCCAATCTAAATGTTGTGTTGTACTGCTCTCTGGTGTAATAACTCTTGTCCGTCCACTCCACTGTGTCAGTATTTGCCTTTTGTTCGGTGGTCTCTCCACTGCCCCTGGTAAATGTTTGCAGCTTTTGTGTGCGGGTTTTGATGCTGGTGATGATCACATCATTTATACAAGCGTCTGTTCCATATCTTTCTGCAGCTGCTTCACTTCTTCCACAATTTTCCTTAACTCTTCTCTGAACTCTTCCAACAACTCATTCTTTAACTCCTCCACTATCTTAGCTAGAGAAGCCTCTATCTCATTAAACGCCTCCGCTTTTCCGTTTTCTTTTGTCATTTTAGAGAGAGTTAGAGCAGGAAAACAGGAGATTGAAGGAATGCGTCTGCTCTCGTTGAAAACCGGAAGTGTGAATTTCATGTCAGGTGTGTGCTGACTACAGCCAATAAGAGTGTCCTGCCAAAAGCATGAAGAAAAACTCAAATCCTACTTACCCCAGTAAGTTTCCCATCCATCATCTTGTTTCTCTTCCAAACCTTCCTTTGGTGTATCACTCACAGTGTTCTCATCACCTACGTCAAAAGTCACAAGGCAACCAAAAATATATAAATATATGCATAACTATTCAAAAGCTTGGACACACCTTGTCAGTCAGTGGTTTAATTTTATATGTATCCATCCGCCAACTAGCAGTGGTGTCCCAAAGCACGACTCGTGACCCAGATTTTCCCTAGTATATCAAACAACGATATGGTCTGAGCGACAGCTCGTATCTCCAAAAACTTGTATGTCGAGTCACCCTCCGGTTCCCAGGTAGAGAGAGAGCGAGCAAGAGAGAATACTAATCAAAATTTCACCTTTGTTGTCGAGCTGCAGCTCCTCATCCTCATCCTCCTCTTCCGTTTGTGCCCAGTAGATGGCAGGCTTCCCGGTAGGTTTCCTCCCCTGTCACATGACCAAATAATTATTCAGGGGAATGAGATGCTTTTCTTTACTCATCAGTTTAAGGATGGATGGATGGAGATGTTTCTATCAATTTACTCACGATCACAACAACTCACCACTCGCCTCTGTTCAGAGGAGCTAATGAAGGCCAGAGGAAGACCCATGCTTGCCATCAGCTGAGACTCTTCATCCAGCTCCTCCTCCTCCTCCTCCTCCTCCTCCTCCTCCTCATCATCATCATCATCTGCTTGATTGAGTTCATGGACAATTTCATGCAGATTGTATTGCTTTGACATACAGTACATGCACACATCTTTCATCTCTCTGGGGCATTGTTGTTCTTCAACAATGCCCCAGAGAGATCATCATCATCATCATCATCAGTTTCCAGCTATGTAACCTGCATTAGTTTGTAGTTCTGATGTTTCAAAGCTCTTAGCGTATTTCCTATTGAAATGAACAAAACTACAATTTAAAAGTGGGAAAACATACCATGGAGGGCGGTGTCTGCAAGGTTAAAGGTCACTCTGTTGTCAGAACGATACAGCTCTCGGTCTCTGGACACAGACAGGGAGGAGTTGGTGAGGAAAGGTCACAGCAGGGTCACGCTCCGGAAAGAAAATAAAAGAATGACTATTTCTGTCAGGTCACAGCGACATTAGTGTAAACCAAAAGTATGTCTGGCATTAAAAAAAAACATTAATTTCTGAACTGTTTTATTTGTTTTTGTTTCTATGCACTGATTTAATGTCAAATTCTTTTAAATTTGAAATCCCATCTGTGAACAAAAAGTCTGCATACTCTCAGAGGTGGTTTTGTGATTTAATTGTTGGTCAGATGCTGATCCTCCTCTTCCTCACCCAAGGAGGATGAGGATGAAGACGGGACTGAGGATGAGGATGGGAAACTGGGAATGAGGGTGAGGAGGGGGTGAGCATGAGGATGAGGAGGAAGCAGAGGACACTCACTGGACGAAGGCTCTGGTGCAGCGACAGTGAACAGCCTCTTCTTCCAAAGAGCGGCCTCTGCTGAACAAGATGTCAGCCACCACCTTCACGGCGCCCTTCTCCAGCATCATGGCGACCACAGCCGCGTCTGTGTCCGCCCCGCTCCACGCGTGTCTGTACAACAACGTGGGTTCGTCCTGATAAACAACTGCGAGCATAACAAGTTCTCCTCTGGAGTTTGACGTTGTTCTTCTTCTTCCTTCCGTCTTTCTTCTTCTTCGAGGTGAAATGGGGAGTGGTGGCAGAACTTATTGACGCACTACCGCCACCTGCTGGTTCGGGGTGTAACATCATAGGGCGTCTGTACACTAAGTACCAGTTTCTCTGTCGCTTTGTTTGTTTGTTTGTGTTTGTTTGTTACTACTTATGTTCAGCAAAAAAGACACCTTTTAATTTATTTTAGAACTGTGATTAATGTATTGAACTAAGATGACTAAAAAAACACTGTTTACTGAAAACTAAAATATATTTTGGAAAATACACATTGATAGTATGAATGTGACAACAAATAATTCACTAATATGGTCCTTTAATGATCAGTGTTACTGCTGAGTTGTTTTTTATTCATTCTGTTGATCTTTCTTTATATTCCATTGAAGACATTTCATTTCATTCCTGTAAAATACGGATCATTCCTTTAGGAGATGGGGAAGATCAGGAAGCCAGTGAAGATGTGGTTGGTGCTGCTGTAGCTCGTCACCAGGTTGCTGAACCCATACGTCTGCATAGAGACTGTATCCCCAAACTCCAGCTGCAGAACTGCTGACCCAGATGTGACCAAGTATCCTTCCGATGTGTCACACAGACTCATGTGACTGTTGCCATTTTTCACCAGATTCAGACACACCTGGATGTGAACAAACACACAACTCTCAATGGCACAAAGGTTGGCAGATGTACCCCAGCATGAAATAAGATCTCATCAAATAAAGATGAAGAAAAGTTTTGCTTCTAAGATTCCAGAATATGCAGTTTAGTTGTACACAAACAACCCATGCAAACCAAAAATATCTTGTACCTTGTGAGTGAATTGGAGTAGAGGTTTAAAACAACATTGAATGAAATGCCGAAATGAAGCAGATGATTAATGTCATTTTTGCTTACAGTAATTTTAAAAAAATCTGTTTCTTGAACACAAAATTAAATTCTGAGACATAAATGAGCTCCTCAGACTCACTCTGCTCTTTGCTGAAACATGGTAGCTGAAGAAATAGACGCCACTGACGACACACTTGAAGGATCCGTTTATCAGCGACTCTCCTTGAAACTGTTGATCCAGTTCTGGCAAAATCACTCTGTAAGACATTTACATAAACATTTTACTCCATATTAAGTTATTACTGTTTGTGTTTTTGTTGTTGTGCCCTAGTTCAGCCATTCTGGACGGAAATTTTGGTTTGTTTTTCTCCAGTATTTAGTGGTTAATCAAGTTTTTATATTTTATATTAAACGTGACTGAAGCTACAAAAAGCACATACCTGTCGAAGTTGATGTCCGTGTCAACCTCTGGCACCTGTGATATCATCCGTTTGTGGGAAAAGAAGGACTGTCGCTGGTCGGAGGGGCTGAAGGGCCTCCCCTTCTCACCCGGCTGGCCAGGATTCCCGGGAGGCCCTGGAAGACCCATGTCACCCCTCAGCCCGGGCCGTCCTGGAGGGCCCGACAAACCTTGCATTCCCTTCTGGCCCCTGACAGGCTGAACTTCATCACCTGCACATACATGTTCCAGATAAACTATCACCTTCTGATGAATGTTAATAAAACACCTCTTCAAATTGTAAATTTAATGAGCAACTGCTGTGAAATTTAAAAAATGAGTAGATGCAGTATGAAGGCAAACATGTTCCTGAAGCATCTCAGGATGCAGCTCACATCCAGCATCACATCCAGCTCACCAGGGTCTCCCTTCTCTCCTTTGAGACCATCTAAGCCATTTAACCCATGAGTGCCTGGAATCCCTGGAATCCCTGGGTGGCCACAAGACTGTGTGACAGCGAGGCCAACATGAGCCACGAGCAACGCCACTGCAGTACTGCAGCACAGCCACTGGGAGGCCTGAAACACACACACGCACACGCACACACACACACGCGCACACACACACACACACACACACACACACACACACACACACACACACACACACACACACACACACACACACACACACACGTTTTCAAAAGCAATGTGGACTTATATAAACTTGAATCATAAATACATCAAAGATACCCAGAATCTACTCATATCTGCTCTTAGACTATACATAAATAAAAACATATATAATAGATTTCTCTCACACCCACACAATCCAAATCAATTGTCTGAATGCAGGTTCTTGACAAATCGGTCAAATTTCAAATCACCCCCTAGTCTTGAAAGCCTAAGACTATAACCGTCACTATTCTAAATGTTTGTCTGTTATATTCTCATTTCACATCACTCCGTCTTCTCTAGGCAATTGTTTGTTCTGGTCTTGTCTGTTTGTCAGTCCCAGTTTGTCAAACGCTTGGTCTGGTTTTTCTACTGCATCAACAAGGCTTTAACTATAAACTTGGGAAAAAAGGAATTGTCACACACTGTTCCACTATTCAAATAATATTCTTTGCAAAGTTTCTGTTCTAGATCTTCATTCAACCATTTGCCTGATGAAGCATAGCCATCAAACCCTGACAATACCCTTAACTTTAAAATGAGATATATTTCTTCGTAGTGACCATCCATTGTCCTTTTGCTCAGTGGTCCTATTAGTCAGGATATTAACCTAATTATTATTAGTCTGATTATTAGACTCTACAATCCTAAAGACTATAAATTGTAGATTCGATCAGCCGAATAACAATAAATAATTTAAATTCCTACATTACGTAAATTAAAGCCATTTAATTACACGCACACATCCTGCCCCAACTGATCTGACTACCATTCAAGCCCAGCAGGCATTACTGTGTATCATCAATGCTGCTGTCTGACAGTCATTTAATCTATCTGTCTTCATAGAACATCAGAGGACGTCTCACCATTTACAGGTATTGCAGCCACGGGTCTTGGGAAGGCGTCACAAACTGATGGGAACAGAGGCAAAGAGCTGTCCTGCTTCAACAGACAAGTAAAGATGAAACAGGAAGTAAAATAATAATAGCTCTGATGGTGTAATAATGGTTTATAGGATATAAAAGCAACTGGAGTGTACTGTTCCATGAAGTATGCAGTACTCAGAGGTTAGTTGAACGTCTTGGTAATGGGTGCCAGCTTTTTTCTTAAACTTGTATAGAACTTAATCTCTGTGTGTTTCTACTCTGTGTTCGTCATCTAACATACAATTGCTGGACCGACTGCTATCTATTGGTTCTTTCAGATATTACATTCTCATTCACTTCTCAGTCCATCCACTCTCCAAATAATAATGCAAAACATATTTCACAACCCAGAGAAAAATGGCCGTTCTGTTCCAGGAATCTAGTTCCTCAATTCCCATAGGTCCTTCTTGAAGAGCTTCCAAACTCCAGGTCAGTTTAATGTCTTCTTTCTAGGTTTGAGGTGTGTTTATCTAATTAGTGCATCACAGTCTTTGTTGCGACTTGACATGTGTGGAGTGTTTTGATCACCATTATCCCCATTATTTAAGGCACAACAGAAGCTTTTTGTGCAGTTTCCAACCTGTGAACATCTCAGCAAGAGAAGTTCTAAAGCTGCTGTCCTGTAGATTCACAGGACTTTGTTTATAGAAAAATAAAGTAAAGCTCTTTTGTGGAGATAATCGTGACACATTTTCCTTTTGAAAGTTTTTCTTTCATGGTTCAGTTTCTGTTTCTGAAAAAATAAGATTATTTTAGCCTATTTATCTGATATACCAAAACCCATTTTGAAGAAGTGAAACAGCCTGACAAGAGGTGAAGAAACATTCCTAACCAAGAACTGATGATACTGTAAAATAGCAATTCCAAGTTTACATTTTGTTCTGGTGACTTCCCTGTTACGTCTAAAACATCCTGGTTTCTTGGCAGAGTTGTTGTGATGCACCCCAGTCACCCCAGTCTTAGATGTCAGTACCTATTCCAGAAATTATTAAACCACTTAATTCTTCAACCCTTTGCATGAATATTTATGTCCAGTGGAATATCAATACCTGTATATAATTTTGTCTTTCTCAAATCCTCTTTTCAATTCTCATTCACTTAACATTTTGTTTTTAATGCCTGCAGTTTTGGACCAGTGTGAAGCAGCTTTTTTGGTGTGTATGTGTGTCATAGTAATTATTGAGATATTAGATGTGAACATTTTGATTCAGACATGAATGTTTTTGGTGAATGAAAAGTCTTCAGTCAAATGATCTGCAAAAATAACTTTCCAATAGCTTTCAAATTGATCATATGTGTCCCATTAATACCAACCTGTATGATATGCATCAAATGTCCTTTTGGTTATTTTATAGTGACAGTCTGTTGATGGATGATAGTGTGAAACCTTTATTTTAACAATGATTTCATGGTTTCATTTTAAAGTTTCAATTTACAGAAGATTTTTCTGGATAAAAATGAAATGAAAAGGAACCAAAGTGTACTTAAAGAGATGATTTGAAGAAAGAGAACATATTTATCACGTCTGTAGATAAAGCCTTGGAGAACAATTAGGGACTGTGTTGTGTTTGCAGCTTTGTGGGTCAGTGAGGGTGAAGCAGAAATCCAGAGAATATACTGTGTCCATTTTGTTGTCCCCTCATCCCTCTGTAGTCTTTAGTCTCCATCCAGACCTCTTGATTCCTGGACAGGTAGACCGCCAAGCCGCCTGAGGTCACCTGGAATTGGTAACAATTGTCATGTGAGTCACAGTTGAACGGCCACGTTCTGATATCAGTGCTGAGAAACGCTTTGAGCACACCTGTTGTCTTCGGTAGCGATGATCGCAGAATGATGCGATCAGTGTTTGGTCCAGCTTCATCAGCACACACAGTTTGTTGCCTAAAGAGGCGTGGAACACAAAATAGTATGCTCCTGGGACCCGACACCTAGAACACATAAATTTAATGTCTTGAGTGGATTATTTTGGGAATTCTAGGAAAGTACAAACAAAAATTATCTAACTAAACTAATTTATCCTTTGTGTGACAACTCTACAAAATTTGTGTTTCTTATTTGCAGTTTACACATTGAAAATATTAAATGTTGAAGCTAAAATTCAGATTTCTCAAAAGAAACTTACTCTACTCACAGTAAACATGAGCGGACAACTGTAACAGTCAAACCTTTTGGCAACAGTTTATGAAAGCACCACAGTTCATGACGTCAATATTCTCACCTGAAGCGTCCAGACTCAGTGTCGTAGTCATCGTTGATGTTTGTTATCACCTTGGTGAATCGAATGATGCTGGCTTTTTGTGGAAATTCATGGGTTCCTCTGGCCACACTGAACGCTGCTTTGAGTTGTACACCAACAGCCCTGAAATTACAGAAGTAACAGTGACGATCAGAGCTCAATCGATCCCAACAGAAACGTAAAAATGAATTGGGGGTCTCCTGGCCTTCTTAATTAATTAATATGAAAAACATAATAATAAAATAATAAATAATGAAATGTCACACTCACTAAAATTACATTCGGAAATTTGGCATTTGCAAAATATGTTCCTTCTCAATGTCATCCATCCATCCTTTACGCTGGAGCCCAGTGCACCACATTGCCAGTCTTCATGTTTTATTCTCTATAGTAGTCAATTAATCATAAATTATTGCCACAGGGTGAATCTAAAGGACCTCAGGGGCATGGGGCCCTAAAGCAGCTACCCTATTCATCCACAATGGTGCGTTGTGGTTGTCCAATTACATACCCTGGGTCCCCTGGTTGTCCTGGGGGTCCGGCGATTCCTGACGACCCTGATTTCCCCGGTTCCCCATTCTGTCCTCGCTTCCCGGCATATCCCATCATCCCAGGTGCACCCTTCTCTCCTTTCTGCAGGTCAAGTCCACCATGCAAGACTGCTCCTGTGAGGAGCAGCAACAGGCTTGAACAGCGTACACAATAAACAGCAACATGGAGCCGATTGGGAATAGATCAATATGAGAAAAATGAATCAGATATCTCACAGGTGAGATAAGACAGTATATTAGTTTACATAAGACTATTATCATTGTCAAGAAAGTATCAGGCAGAAGTTAGTACATGGCTAGCTTAGTATAAGCACTAGTCAGTGCAAAACAGAAAAACGTTTTTTAGTTCTAGATTGATTGAAGGGGATTAAAGAAGAATTAGAGTAATGAAGAAGAGATATACTTTTACCATCCCCTTAGGAAAATTATTTTTCCCCTCTGTATGGTAATCTATTTTTAATAGCAGTTTTTATAACATACTGCCATACTTGAGGGCAGTATGTATGGCAGTATATAAGCTGATAATGAAGCGAAATAAAAGGGAAAGAGAGAGGTTTAGCAAGAAACCAACATCAACGGCTTGAATCGACCCATTTATACTTAAATATAAATGTGTAAATGTGTAAAGCTAAACAGATCACAGTATTCATGCATTCATGTGAAAATGGCAATGCACTAACTTTAAGGTAAGTCAAACAGATCAATTCATAAATGAAAACGACAAAGGTCAGCAATTTTTATTTCAAAGAGATGAGATGGTGACGAAGAGGAAATCAGTCTTTTTTAACATTTTGACTAAATCAATATTCATAATGATATTGTTGACAAAAAGTTTCAAATAAAATGTAGTTATAATAATAGTCCCACCAAATGTTTTGTGACATGCAATTTCTTTTTCTGTACTGAGCTGTTTGAGGTGTGATTTACCCACAATCCATCTCACTTACTCCATTAGGAAGGTGGAGTCTGAACATCTCTATTGAGATAGAGAAAATTAAAAAAAAATACCTGGTTGTCCTTTCTCTCCTTTCTCTCCTTCACGGCCGTCTCTGCCAGGCATCCCAGGTATACCTCAAGACGAAGAGATAGATGATGAAAAGAAACACATACATGTATTTACCACTAAAAAACAATTAAAGAAAAACATACATGAACTTTGCAACTTACCTGGAATTCCTGGCATGCCTGTGGTTGGGCAGGTCTCCATGGCAACCACCGATCGCAGACTAGCAATCAGGAGGAAACAATGATAGAGCATGATAGGAGACCTGACAAGATAAGACAAAATAAGGAAAAATTACAGGAGGCAAGGAGATGTAGCAAAAGAAGTGATGGTCATACAAAGTGTGGAGAAGGTTATGAGAAAAGAAGGAGGGTAGAAAGAAAGGAGAGAAGGAATCAAGTCATGAATAGATGAGGAAAAGGAAGTAGAAGGTCAGGTCAGTTCAGGAGGGAGGAACGGGGAGAAAGTGTATGAAGAAATGGGGACAGAAAAAGGGGAAACGTCGAGAGAAAGAAAATGAAACTATGATGGGAAGAAGAAGTTGGAGAAATAATGAACAGAGAGACAAATAAAAGAGAGGTCAAAAGGGGGGGAATGTAAGGGAATAGGAGGGAAAGATGAGAGGAGACAAGTAGAAAAGGTCAAGAGGACGACAGAGAAAGCAGGAAGATGGGGAGAGAGATGAGTGCAGTTCGGTTTAATTTTATCAGTTTAGGTTGAAACAGAAATATTTTTATTGACAGAGGCTGATTCTCATTTACAAATTCAATGGGTTCAATGCAGTGAAGCTGAAAAAAACACAAAGATCACAACTGACCTCAGAACAGAATCCAGTTCAGCAGTAAAACTCTGTACCGATGGAGGTGACAGAAAGACAGATTCAGCGACTCATCCCTGGGAGGATTTCTCACCGACACCACTTCCGCTAACAAAGTCAAGCCTTATTGGTCCAGTTTGTCATTCACAAGAAAACACGTGAAGTTACACTCAATTAACTCCACACACACGCACATATCTATCATTTATTTATGGATACCACATATATGAGTTTTGTTTTACAAGAGCTGAGATCAAGTAGTTCTGAGTGATGTTGCACTTCTGAAGCACTCCAAAGAGTAACTTTCTCTCCTGAGCTTGAACATGAACATGTTTTTAAATTAACTGTGTGAAAATGCCATGTTCAGGAACTCGTGTTAGATATTGATGATTTTTTTGTCTTGTGTCTTTTTTGTATGTTTATGGATGTAGTGAAAGTGGACATGAAGGTAGTTAGAGTGAGAGAAGAGGATCCAGAAGACAGTCTTAGATGGAGGCAATTGATTCGCTGTGGCGACCCCTGAAGGGAAAAGCCAAGAGGAAAAGAAGAAGTCTCTTTTGTATCTACTTTCTGTTTGAATTTGGCACTCATCCTTTCTTACCCATGTCAGACCTTGACTTCCTCCCATTATGCGATTTTCCACCAGTGTGATTGTCAACCCCCACCTCTGGTTGGTTCCACCAGTTCTCCCCTACCTCATGTAGAAATTGTTTATTTCCCTTTGTCCTTTTCATCTTGATTGTTGTTCAGGAGAACCAGCGTCAGTCTGTGCTTCGTGTCTTGTCAGGTTGTGATTCTTCGATTCTTTATTATTTTTTGATCTTGTGTCTAGATTTTCAGATACTTTGACACTGTTTTTTAGAAATATTGCCTTCTGTTTTCGGTCCAATTTATTGACCGCTGAGTAATTACCAGTTGATACTTTGTTATTAAATTCATAACACAAAGCAGATTCAGTGCTGACTCCAGGGTGCAGAGAAATTCTTTATTGCTTGTCTGAATTAATCTGAATTTGAGAAGACCAGGAAGCCATTGAAAATGATCTGTTTCTCCCGTGTATCGTTTGCCTCAGCATCCTGCTGCTGATCCTTGAAGGACTCCAGCCAAACCTTTTGTCCAGCTGTGAGCTGCACGACCACACCCCCCGACAGCACCTGAAACCCATGACGACCAATCACAACAAGGCTTAGCAATAAAACTGAACATTTAGCTCGAAAAAGATCAAGAACAAAGAACATGAAGCTTCAAGATGTGAACAATATTTAGCATCATCTTTATCACTTTGTGATGTCACTTGGTAAGTCTTTCTTTTCCTAGTACTAGTGTGAATCCGGCCAGTACTTCCTGTTCAGCATAAACATTTTCTGTGGCTGTTCAAACTTCCGTTCCACCGTTACAGACTCTAAATGCATCCAGTTATCTATAGCCCCATTTCCACGATACCGTACCTATTTTAATCCATCTAATGTAATTACCCTGCTTTATTATATTGTATTCTGCTCTTCTCTATCCTACTCTGCTTTCCTTTGCATGCCTGTTTGGGTATTCCATTAAGTATAAAGTATATGGTATTACTGTTTTAGTGTCAAACATGTTTAATTTCCAAGTGGGCTGAAAGATCATGTGAAATTTTTAGAAACCTCTGGCTGATCAGACTGGGTAATATTTGCATCATTGCATCATCAATGCCCTGGAAAAACACCAAATTGACAGACATTGACAGTAGAATCCTGTCCCACTCAATAAGTTGTTTGGATCACACTGACTGATCAGAAACTTCATGTTTCTGATCAGTGATCTATGAAATCGCTCATGCACCCCTGGAACTGACCTGATCAGAGTTATTGTTGTAATCACAGAATCCCGGCTGGCTGAATGGAGCATCGCTGGCTATACGTAGACAAACACTGACCTGCAGAACACACAACACAATGGTCACGATGAATGACAAAAGAATTACAAGTAAAAATATAAGTATCTATCTCTCTGACTGTCTAGGTTTGTTTTGGAATATATTAAAGTAAATTCTTATGAACATTATTTGAGAAAAAGTTCACCCTATATGTTCATATGGAGGCATCCAGTAGAAGAAGGGTTGTGTTACCTTGGCCACTGACTGGAATGTGAAGTAATAAACACCAGGAACTCTACAGGTGAAGTATCCTGTTGCTGCATTAAAGTCTCCAGGGATGTTGACCAGAGTTTCCTGATAAGTTACTTTCTGAAACACACATACAAGAAATGAATTATAGACTGATAGACGAATAAAGAGCAACAAGCAAAAGGAGCTCTTCTAATCCAAACATTAAATAATTAAATAAATTCTACAGGTGTAAAAGGAATCAAAATGAAAAGTTTGAAAAACAGAATGTGTAGGTTTGAAAGACAGAGGATGATGATGTTGATGATGATGATGATGATGATGATGATGATGGACGACAGACTGAACCTGGCCATAGGCCGGGTAACTGTGATCACTCCTCCTCACTGAGAAGGCTGACAGGGCCTGCTCTGGGACGTTTCCTCCTAGGAGATACACACACACACACACAAACACACACACACACACACACACACACACACACACACACACACACACACACACACACACACACACACACACACACACACACACACACACACACAGCTTCATTTATTCTCTTTCCTGCAAAATGTTCCTACGACAAATGTAATGTTTTATTTCACTCCATCCCTACATTTCTAATTTACTTCATTTTTGCTTTATTTTTGTTTTCACAGATAAAATTATGCTTATATTGCCTGATGATTGGAGGACTTCATGTGTGTCATAACTTCAAAACACGATTTTAAAATAAGGTAACAGCTGTTACATTAAAAACCAGAAAATTTAAAACATATATTTGAACCATTTTTGCCTTGATTTTTTTTTACGGAGGAAGGAAATGTAAAATGTTCATCAGTCAAAGGTGTAAGCTCATGTCGAGGCTCAGAGGGCTATAAATAAGACTTTAGAAAATGGCTAACGCAGTTTAGCTTGAGGCTGGAAGAAACTGAACAGCAAGTACAAAAAAAGAATGTGAGAAATGGAACCAAATAGTTTGTGTGTTAATACCACTTCCAATGATCTTTCCATCAGGGCCCTGGGGGCCAGGGCTTCCTGGATGACCTGCTGTTCCCACCACTCCACGAAAACCTTTGGGACCCATGGGCCCTTGTTTGCCTTGACTCCCAATCTCCCCCTTCAACATCAACATGACGCCTGGATCCACTGGACCAGTGAGCCTCACAGCTGGAGACAGAGGATGTGTTAAAACTACAATAACTGGTTTTTGTAGTCATTTGACAAAATGTAAATGACAGACATCTGTCATTGTTCATATGGCAAGCTAGTTTCCTCATGTTTACCAACTCCTGTATCTCTTAATATGCTAAATATACGTATGTCTTAATACAGTTACTGACTTTGTGAGACTCCTTTCACTTTGTTATTACAAAAATAAGGATTATGGTCTATATAAAACTACCACGAGATACTTATGCATGTTCTATTACACTTTGGAACTCTATGATGACAAGGAAAGACAAAGTAACCAGGAAGATGATGGTTTTAGAATGACAGAAAACAGTAAGACTGGTTTTGTGCTTATTTTTTTCTTTCTTGTGTTTTCTTACCTGGCTCTCCTTTCTCTCCCTTTGCACCCGGCCGTCCATCTCTGCCAGCTCTTCCTCCTTCACCTGGATGACCATCTGTTCCTTGACAGCTCGTATTGCATTGGCTACTTGTCAGAAGTAAGGCCATACCCACCAGAACCTCTATCCCATAATAAACTCCCATGATCCAAATGGCTGGATTGAATTGACAGAAAACAGAAGGTGATGATGGAGGTCAGAACACCAGATGGAAAAAAATAATGAAACCACAGGAAATTAAGTCGCTTGTTTCTGTTCCTGTCGTTTCTTGTCAGCCTCTCAGCTTTGGTCAACTTTCAACTATCGCACTCTAGCCAACAACAGTGATTTGTATTTTCTCCACTGTAATGAATTTCTTTAAAAACATTTCAGCTCAATTCTTCTTGAGGACAAATGGAGACACATAAAATTTTAACTGTTTGTACTTCACAATGGAATATTTTCAAGTCACATTTTATTTATAGTATCTCATCTTTGACGTATATTTATATACAAAGGTTTGAACTTTGCTGCAGAAATTGTTACAATAACGTCAACGTCACAGACAAATTTTAATTAGTAATATTTCATTAGTAATAATTTTTCACTCACCAGTCTGAGTTAACGCGGCACAAGAGACCTGGAACTGAGAAAAATATACAGAATTTCCTCTTTTGTTCAACATTTCAGAACAGACTTAGGACACACACACACACACACACACACACACACACACCTCCTTGTCAGGAGATTTGGACAAGGGAGGAGTCATTTGATTAAGAAGGAGATGAGTAGTTAAAATAAACACATTTAGAATCGTGCATCATTTAAGGCTGGACAGCCAAGGACAAAAAAGATTAAAAGTATAAAAAGATTCTGAAAAGAGTGAAGAACGGGACTTTGTTGGGCGTCAGGATTACTGCACTGGAATCTACGACCTGATGAGTGGAGGAGGAGTTCTGCAACCCAAATTCAATTATTTTTCCACACCTAAAAAAGATTAATTAAACAAAGGGACTTGTACTTCCCGCGGTGCACTGGCGTCGTGCCCGGAGTGTCTCCCCGTGACCCGCTGCTGCGGATATAGCGGTGGTAATCTGAAGATGACTGACTGACTGACTGACTGACTTATACTTCTTCAAAGTTTTCCCCCTGCTCATAACACACGGCCATAATAAATAGTTTGATCTATAACCAACAGGACTTCTTAAATGGCTGCAAGCAGATCCTTCCAAAAAAAGAGACTTGTAAATTAGAGAATCTCCCCTGAATTTAGAATAATTATATTAATCAAATGCATAAATTCTTTTCTTGATTAATGTGGATGATTAGTAAAGCTGTGTTGTGCAAAATGTACCTGCAATTAAAATTATAAAACTTCTTATAATTGACTGATCATTTCATCTTGCCAGACATCTGCGCCATAAAAAGTTAGGGCCATTCTGTGTGTACCTGTATATTAACTTAAGTTGTAAAGGTTGTTTTAGTCTTGCCCTGAGGGGCTACACACACACACACACACACAAACACACGTCGACTCAGGGGCACTGAGAACCAGTTTTTCCAGTGTGAACTGAAATGATAGTGTTCGCTTGTAGAAGCTGTGGAGCTGAAAAACAGACTAATGTCTGTGTGGGTGTTCCCCCCAGACCTTTGTTTTGTTTTGTCTTGTTTTTTTTCTCTACATACCTGCTATTGGTTGGCCTTGGACCGATCATACTGACTGTGATTAACCCACTACAGAATTCTTTGCCCCTGCAGATCCAGGAACTCACATTTTACATCTCCTACTTGCCTATTGTGACTTCATCTAATGCTATTGGGGCTAAACTAACCCAATCCATTCCTGGCAGCAGCAGCAGACCCCCCAGGTAAGAAAGAACTGTCAATAAGAAAGTCATGTCTTTGTTATGTTTACTTTTTTATTAACTCGATTCTTGAGATTCGATTCTGAAGATAAAAAGCTGTCTTCCATCTGTGCTGTTACATCAGCAGGTTTAATGTCGTAGATGAGTCGTTTAAGCAGAAATGTAAGGCCTGAGGTTTTTACTTAGGTTATCACTGATACTGACAGACCAAAGTTTAGCACTGAAAGACGTCACTTTATTAATGAATGTGGTTTGGTGTTTGTGTATCTGTTGTTTCAGGAGTAGATAAAACCCCCTACACTGGAGCAATTTTAACATTTATAAACGTGTTTGGTGGGAAAATCTGCTTCAGTTTAGGTAGAAGAATTATGGTTGAGTTAGGGTTTGGGATAAGGATAAGTCCTTACCATCCATTTACCATTTACCTTCCTTTTGTGTTTTGTGTTATACTTTGTGTTGTACTGCCAGTTTGCACCGGAAGCCTGATAGAACTGTAATTTCATCTGAGCTGTATGTCGTGCATATATGGTCAATAAAGTTGACTTTGACTTTTGACTTTTGACTTAACTTTTGACTTAACTTTGAAGTCAAGGTTAGGGTCACACTTAGGGCTAGATTTAGGGATATGGTCTGTCAGAAGTTACCTTTACAGTAGAATTATAGCAATGTGTATTTTATATTATTTATTTAAGCGTTTTTATGTTTGAAGATATTTTCAAGTTTCATGGACTTTATTATATTTGAGCAACGTTAACCATCTTAAAGCGTAGTGAAGACTCAGCATGAATGTGTAGCTTTCCCACTCACCTTGGGTGAGCTGAGATATGATCACTGTGAACACAAAATTGTTCACACAAACAAACAACTTGTGTGATGCACATACATTAATACCACTTGTGACCATGCATGTTCAAACAGGGTAGGACTGATACTGTTATGCTTGTGATTTACAGTTAAATTAATATGTAAAAACACATGTAATCACGTTTCTCATTCTTTGCAGCCATCATGAAAATTGCTTCTTTTAACATCCAGAAGTTTGGAAGGAGCAAAGTTTCAGACCCAGATGTTTTAAATATCCTGGTTAAGGTAACAGATTCATCAATTTTTCATTTTCATCTGTACAAAGAACCATTCAAGGATCAAAATAATTACATATTTGTGGTTTTATATGCTGTATGTAGCTTTATTCAAGTTCTGTTTACATATTCTCACCATTTAACAAATATTCCATCCATCCATTCCATTATTGTGTAAATCCTGCTGCGAAATCAATAGTAAACGTAAGCTTAACTTTGTGCTTAACAGCGTGGAACACTGATGTTTCTGTCTGCCTTCCAGATTGTTTCTCGATATGACATTATTGTGATCCTGGAGGTGGTAGATGCCAGTGGGGAGTCTGTTCAGACCTTCTTGGAAGCACTCAACAAGTGAGAACGGTTTTATAATTATTTATGTGGCAGCACAAGGGATGGTTTAGTGAATATGAAGGACCAAAAATGTCTCCACGGAAGTTTCACCAAGAAAACTTTGGATTTCATTTGAGGTAGAAGGAATGACACACAGGTACAGTATGTCACACAAAGCAAGGGCTGGAGACATTTTTCACAATTAAAAAACTCATAATTTATTGGTTCACAATCGAAATCATAAGAAAAAGAAAACATGATGTTTAAAAGGCTAAATGGCTGTCCCATCTGCTGAGAGAAAACCCAGGACACCAAATCTAGGCTCAACAAATAGCTGGTCCATTGCAAAAAAGCAGAACATAGAGAGTCAAATATGGCATGATGGTAACTACAGGCATTTCAACAAAAATAAATAATACTAGTAATACTAATAAGCTAATACCGGTAGAGCAAAAAGAATATGAAACCGAATTTTAAAGTGAACTTTATCTATCTATCTATCTATCTATCTATCTATCTATCTATCTATCTATCTATCTATCTATCTATCTATCTATCTATCTATCTATCTATCTATCTATCTATCTATCTATCTATCTATCTATCTATCTATCTATCTATCTATTCTATCTATTGCTTTGATCAGAGAGCGCTGTCTGTATGGGAACAAGCGATTGAAGTTTGGGATCGATAGACTACCAGAAAAATTGTGCTTCATGCGCTGCTGAACTGATCTAAGTCCTGGGTGTTTTGTTGTCACAGAATCTACATTACAGACATTTTCAATTTGCCACATGACAAATAAAGATTCTTCTAAAATCTCCACGTATTTCTTCAGATTCAACAAGAAGCATCACTACACTCTGAAGATCAGCACCCGGCTGGGCCGGAACCAATACAAGGAGCAATTCATGTTCCTGTACAGGTGAGTAGCTGATCTCAAATCAGTTCTCGGATCAGATTTTAGCCACTGGGATAGAATGACCTTCACCAGTTCACCAGCTTATCCACTCCATGATTGGTCCAGATGGTTTTCTGCAAACAGGAGTTCTCCAGACAGGACCGGAGAAGCAGCGATGAGAGTTAGAGAGGGAAAATAGAGGAGACACATAGGAATACGTATGTCTGCCCTCGATGAAAGCAGGAAGAGAATCAGTTCTGTAGCACAAGAAAACTTGACATAACATATTAAAAACATTTAACACATTAAATCATAAATTATATTCATATGCTTTGATGAGAACTGTAACTTAATGTCACTGTTACGTTTGTGATTTATAGTAAAATTAATGTGTAAAAACACATTAAGTGACAAGTATGACAGGGTGTTTGTGTGTGTGTGTGTGTGTGTGTGTGTGTGTGTGTGTGTGTGTGTGTGTGTGTGTGTGTGTGTGTGTGTGTGTGTGTGTGTGTGTGTGTGTGTGTGTGTGTGTGTGTGTGTGTGTGTGTGTGTGTGCCACCGTGTGTGTGCCACCGTGTGTGTGTGTGTGTGCCACCGTGTGTGTGTGTGTGTGTGCCACCGTGTGTGTGCCACCGTGTGTGTGTGTGTGTGTGCCACCGTGTGTGTGTGCAGGGACGACATGGTGGATGTCGTGGGTTCTCATCAGTTCAACGATGAGGAGACTGGGGGAGGAGACATCTTCGCCAGAGATCCGTACATCCTGCGGTTCAGATGTCTTGACACAGGTAGAAGAAACTGTCACATGATCCAGAGACGTCCTCTAGCCGGGTCCTAAAGTAATTAGACTATAATCACATAAATACATTGGAGGCGTAAAGGCGTAAAGGCAAAGAGCGAGTGAGACTAAGTGTTCCTGTCATGTTCAGTAATAACTTCACTCCTTTGAGGAAGTATTCTGGGATTTTGTTTGTTGTGATTTGTTCCAATAATTGTGAAATAAGATTATTCTAGCAGTGTTCCTATGTGTGATTGTCAGTGCTGAAGGACTTGGTGTTGATCCCTGTTCACACCAAACCAACGGACTCAGAGAATGAGCTGGACGGGCTGTACGATGTTTTCCAGCATGTCGTCGAGAAATGGAGGACTGATGTAAGAACGTGATGGAACACAGACAACGGCAACGGTTAAAACTGACAATGATGGAAGACTGTGGTTCTCAAACACGAGTCCTGGATGACAGTAGCTAGAGAAATTAAACCAATTCATATCTAGTTTAGATTAGGTGAACTATTGTTTTACTTGGTGAGATGATGTCACAGTTGTGAACCGGGGGACATATTTGCTGGGCCAGTGGGCCCCAGGAGACATACCCTTCACCTCTCCTCGTGTTACCATCATGTATGTTTGCGCTCTAGAACGTGATGATCCTTGGTGACTTCAACGCTGACGGATTGTACGTCTCCAAGAAAGAAATGAAAGGCATCCGTATCCGAAGCAACAAGAACTTCCACTGGCTGATTGGGGATGATGTTGACACCACAGCAAGCAACCGTAATGACCACACATATGACAGGTATGAAAATTCTTCCTGCTAAATGAGAGTTGCTAGTTCTCTGAAGAATTACAAGTTACGGACACGGTGTAATCAGTCATATCTCTTTAATACATCCTGGTATGGAGAGCAGAGCACTTCGAAAGTGATACTCTGACAATTGTTACAGTGTTTGAGCTTTTATACCTGTTTCAAGCCCATTCCGATAATATACAACATTTTGTCATACACAGATGTTTGCCCCTTAGTTTCTCAGACTTCCTAGCTTCCAGGAAGTTCAAGAAGGGTTGCAGTGACATGACCCTTAGTGTATTTACAATCTTTTTGTCTCAGGTCATGGTAACATCATGTCACAGCCCAAAAAGGCACAATTATTCCCACAACTTTAATGAAAATACAGTATTTCTCACATAGCACACAGGAACACAAGAGGAAACCACTGGCTGTCAGCTGCAACTGAAGCTGCAAGTGTCAAAGTGTCAGATTCTGGGGGGGGTTTCATGCCTGAAATAACAGAAAGTGAATATCAGAAGAGACAGTCTTTGGCAATGTGAATAAGATATACTTTAAGTATGTTGTCTCTATTCAGGATAGTGGTCTATGGAGACGACATGTTCCAGGCTGTGGTGCCAGACTCTGCAAAACCTTTCAACTTCCAGAAGTCGTTTGAGCTCATGGAGGAGCAGGTCTGTTCATCTGGCAGGAAATTAAATGAAGTAGTAGACTTTCCTTAAGCACTTCATGGTGCGTTCGATTGGGAAGGAAAAAAAATTGATAATTCATTCAAATAAGGTACAAAGTTTACTTCTTGTTTGAATTTTTATTGAGTGAACTTCCACCTGTGTTAGAATAAGATTTGAATTAAGTTGGAGCTGGTGAATGATTTGATTCATAGCTATTGACAATCAAATATAGATCCATGTTTATTTTCCAGGCTCTGAAAGTGAGTGACCATTACCCTGTGGAGGTGGAGCTCAAGTCTGTTACGCATGAATATCATGGTAAGCAAACACAAGCACACAACTATTTTTTTATTAACAAAAACATTATTCTAGAACGTATGGAGCTCACTCAACTAACTTCCGTCTAAAAATGATAATGATTATTTTAATAACGGCGCCATCGGGTTTTGTGGTTGTAGGTGATGATCTGCTTGAGCTGAAGAGAAGAAACCTCATGCTGGAGAGGGAGAAGCTCAGACTGGAGATCCAGATTCTCCAGGCAAAAATGGCCAAGATGAACCACCAGGACAAAGTTTGAACTCAAGACAGCAGATCCATTCATGACGCTGTTCTTAACCCTTCACCTCCTGAGCCACTGTAGGGAACCACGTGACACTGGTTACCCAGTCAGTCACAGTCCTAGTTTGCTGCTCATGACACGAAATGACACAAAATGACAGTATTTTTTTACTTAACCAAGTTATTTAATTCACACAGATTTAATGAAAACTGGAAACTACAAAAGACAGCTGGTCGGCTGTGATTCTAGACAGCCTTCATTCTGGAAAACCAAGACACAACAGAGTATATGTGGAAAAAAAAGATTTATTAGTATCTCCCGCTTATAACAAAAAAGAAAAAAAAAAAGTTGGTGAGTTGTGTTTCTGTTTTGAATTTCACATCAAAATAAAACAGATTTGGATTTCTTTCCCTTTCCAAGATGTTGGAATCACTTTCAGATCTGAACATGAGGATTGTAGACAGTGTGTGTCTTTTACTCAACAAAAAATAAACACAATGTAGAACTAATTACACGTCATTAGATCAGATCTGTTGCCTGACTATCAGCAGATATTCTTGTTTGAGATTCACATTGATTTTTGTACAATTTCCTTAGTGGTGGGGGCCGATCCATGATGCAGGAAGTCAGCCATGGGAAAAAGCCTGTGTTGTCGCAGCACACAGGTTTTACTTCTTGCCTGATTTCTTGATGCCACCGCTGGCTGATGGAAGAAATGACAGGAAACAAAAAGATTGGCGAAAATTGGCGCCTGATAAATGAACATCACTGCTCAAAACTATGCTGTCTACATTTACTAAGGCCCCTTAAATGGGAGGGATTAATTGGGCAATAAACCACATTCATGATAACCATTAAGCAAAAGGTTATCCTAAATAAAAACTCAGTGTGTCATGTCACCACCACTGCGGTGGTGACATGACACACATGTGTTATCATACTTCCTCAGACAGAGTACTGACATTGTAATCTTAGAGGTTACAGTCAGTAAAATGGTTTTATTAAGGGACATAATGAACTTCTGCGGAAACAAATAATTTCACATTTGTTTAAGGTTTACTTTTAACACTGTTCATCTTCAGTTGCTGTTATGTTGTCTTACATAGAGGTCCTTTTGCTGAAGCTCTGGTCTTCATCGCCTCCATGGCCGCCTTCTCTTCCTTCTGTTTCTGCTTAAAAGCCACTTCGTCCTGCGGACACCCAAACAGTTCCAGTTCAATCATTTCTTTCCAGAACAACTTTTGTGTTGCAGTCATCCACAGAAGGGGCTACAACTAAATCACAGCGTTTTTATATATTGTAATTTTACTACAACTGAAATCAACAAAATAATGAGATAGACATACAGCTCCAGTTTGACAGCTTCCTTCAAATGGCAAAATATTTGGGGGGCATGACATGGATTCCTTAGAATAATTCCAAATCCAATATCTATGGATGCTCACAAGTCAGGAAAGGGCAATGAGGGCATATCTGATGCATCCAAGTTTCACTGACTACAGCGGAAAGTTTGATAAAAATTAGAGCTTTTCCGTTTTCATAGCTTTTCCATTGATTACAAAGAAGGTTATGAATCACTCTGGACATGCTACTTTTAATCACTGAGAATTTTTTCCACCGTGATGTCTCTTGTACACGAACTTTTCTTCTGAGACACACCCATGCCATTTCCAAAAAATAATGACCACAAAAAGGTTGAATTAGGTCTCAATCCGCCAAGCTTAAAAATAGTAAATTATAAATACAACAAGGAAATAATGAGGGGAAAAAATGTCTAGAATCATGTAGCCTGAGAGAAAAGAAGGATTTACCTCGTCCATTTCTTTGGATAGTTTCTTGGGTGCCTTCAATGGTTTCTTTTTACCTCCTGTGGAAAACAAATGCGTACATTTAATATCTATTAGTATTTTCATGAAAACCATCTCATACGAAGATTAACCATTAATCAAATACCCACAGACAACTACAAAACCTTTTCTACAACACTGGCTTCATGAATATGCTCCAAGATAAAAACTGAAATAATTTATAAATCTGAGTTGACGTTATAGAGCTCCCGCTGTTAGCATCAGTTAGCCGAGCCACAAATAATAAAAAAAACTCCCAGCTCTCGTTTAGACAAAGGTCTTTCAATGTCGGCTAATATGTTCGGAAGAATTAAAGTTTAAAGAGTCACCTTCTCGGCCAGACATGACTTAAACTAGTCACGATAGTGTGAACCAAATAAATAAATGCAGTTTTATTGCGACGACGAGCAGCTAGCTTTGTAATGTGCGCTAAAAGGACCGTTGTGAACTACGACCCGGAAATAGAATGAAACCTTTGTGCCTGACCGAAAATGTGACCGGCCAACTGTCCCCGGCAACAAACTAGGTTCTTAGGCAGTAGCACCGGCTGTCCTGTGAGTTGTTCTTCAAAAAGAGCAGGTATAGTCGTTTTCACTGCTTTGTTTATAGTAGTGAGCGCCGACTGTTCATTCAAATTAAATGTCAGTAAAGAGTAAGTGTTGGAAACGTGGTGTTAGCAGTTAGCCGCTTCTGAATGAAAGGGGAGCAAGTCAGCAGGGCATGTTCTGATGAAACAACTAACGTAATGTCCTTTCTCATTCATTGTATAACGACAGTGTTAATGTTTCTAGCTTGTCTTCTTCTTTCTACATATATGTAACAGTGGATACCAGACTCAAATTTAACATTAGAGGAAGGTTTTCATGTCGACTCCCTTACACGATTCATCCTTGGAGTAGATTATTCAAACCCCCATGGATAACAGTAATTTATCATAAAACCAACATTTCCTCTGAAATACATGAATTGTAAAATGTAATTTGAGTTTTGTGAAGCAACTTTGCCTCCATGGCCCATTTTCAGGGAATGTCACAAGATCTTTGTTCACATTAGTTGAATGTAGATGAGACGATTACAGTCGTCTTCAAGATGAATAAATAAATGAGCTAAATTACTGAAATTATATCTGAAATATTTGGAAAAAACCTGGAAGCAATGCAGTAATGAGATCCCTCTTAAACATCTATACCTTTTCTTCATATTTTTATTTTTCTAACAGGTGTCTGTTCACCTTTGGAGACCGAAGATGCAGTGAAAGTGAAGCAGTAACAGTTGTCAGGCTGTACTTCTTACTGATGCCCTCCATAATGAGGTATTTCTACAAAATAAAGTCCACAGGGGGAAACAGATGATTGACTGGTTGATGGACGGTACACCAATGTGTTTCAGATACACAAGAGCTCAACTCTATCTTTTGGCTCATGCCCGATCCTGTGTGTCTCACCCGCCTGTGCATGGTAGGATCACTTTGGTCCAAACCTACACTTCACACCATCAACGCAATGTTGGCCCTCCTAATAATCCCACACCACCAGATGGGGAAGGTGAAACTGGGGTGAGAAAGGAGCATACCTTGACTGTTCTACAGGTATGGGAACTTTTTGTAGAACAACTTCAGAGATTCCGTTGCTGTTGATTTATTTTTTAAACGTTACTTTGCAACCCCTCCTGCAGCGTGCACATGAATTGGGGCGGCAATGGGGACAGAAGTCTGCTCAATTTGCCACTGTCATGGTGAACTACTGGTGGGAGAAGTACGAAGACTTTGTTGGGCTCAATGAGGTCCGCAGAGCCCAGACCAAGGTCACCGAGGTCAGTGTGGAGCAGGAAACCTTTGACTGCCAGTTTGTTGTCGCGGTGGTCAAGGGATTAATGCTCAGAAACATTGTGAGTCTCAGAGGTGTCTACTTCTTTCAGGCTGAGACCGCATTCATGGTAGCCAGAGGAACAGTGCAAGAGGCTCACACCAGCCTGGAAGCCCAGCAGGTCCGGGTGAAGGAGGTCAGAAACCGCCTTGATAGAGTCTCCAGGGAGGAGGCTCGTTACATGGAAATGGTCACTCTGGAACACAAGCTGCTACAGGTTAGTGGAGGCAGTTGACGACGTAGAGAAAGAAGGTTATAGGAATAGTAACATGTTCAGGATGCACAAAAGTTCAGATTTGAAAGAGTATTTATTTTGTCGAATTTTGCAGGGCTTCCCTTAAAATTTTTTCAGTCCTGGTGTTAGCCTCTGGAAAAAAAATTAAAATGGTCGAGGCATGCAAGACTGTAAAATTGGTTTCTATTTGGATTCTGTCAGATGGAGTAGCAGGCAGTTTGCCTTCAAATTTTTGTTCACATGATGACAAGGAGAGGAATGTTTAGAGAAGTGCATTACATTGTCATTACATTGCAATATCAAGATATCAATATCATGTTCCAACTCTTCCAAGTTTCTCATTTTCTGTGACAGATTTAATAGAAAATCATTTGTCTTTAATGCCTGTTTCTGTTCTACCATGTAGATTAACCATGTTGTTCAGTGTCTTAGTGACGCAACTGACACAGTACTAACACATCTCACAGCCTAGAGCAACATGGTTAACTCCATGCTCACCTTGTAATTTCCCTTTTCAATTCATTGTGTAACGACAATAATAAAGTTCCTTGCTTGCCTCTAATTTTCCACATATATATAACAGTTGATGCGAAACGTAAATTCAACATCAGTGGAAGGTTTACATGTCGACTCCCTGAAATGAGTCATACTTGGAGTAGATTATTCAAACCCTCAGGATAACACAGTAATTCATCATAAAATACCTCTTCTTCATATTTTTACATCACAAGATTCTCCCTTGACTTTAAAACAGCTTGTTTCACCTGAACTTTTGCGTCCACCTAAACCTATGAATGTAACGGTTTTGTAGAATAACACATCAGCTAATTGTGTATAACTTTAAGTGACCCAAATTTCTTCGCTCTCTTCTGAACAGGAGGAGCGTCGATTACGGACGGCATATGACAGTGCAGAAAGTTCTGAACGGGAGAAGTTTGCTCTGTTCTCAGCAGCTGTCAGGGAGAGCCACGAGAAGGAGAGGATGAGGGCAGAACGCACCAAGAACTGGTCCATCTTTGGCTCAGTGCTCGTAGCTGTGATTGGGGTCATGGGCTCAATGTACATTAACCAAGTCCGTTTACAGGTGAGCGGTACAACCGATGTGTTTACTGTTGTAGATGTGACTGAAGTGTTCAGATCTAAAACACTGACACGACTGTTGTCTATGTGTTTAGAACTGCAGTACTACTAAGTACTAAGTTTTCCTCCTTTTCATTTTGCATGCTTTATTTGTACAAAGACACAAGTCTGAACTGACCTTCACCTGACACATCTTCACCTGTAATCTTCAGGAGCACAAGAGGCTCCTGCTGGAAGCCCAGAAAGGTCCAGAAACCCTACAGGAAGTCCTCAGAGTCCAAGCTGTAAACCACAACTCCCAGCAGGAAGAGATCCGAGTGCTCATTGACAATCTCAGTGTTGCTTTGCATGATATCTACACACAGAGGAACAGCATCCTTCAAGACGGTCAAGTTCAGACTCCAAAGTCAAGCACGCTTCTCCTTTCGTCCATAAAGGATCTCTGCGTCAGCAGCCAAAAGACTGATACCCTCTTACAATCCCTGCCTCCGCAGCTGGGACAGCTGGAGAAGGGACTCAGCAGAGTCGAGAGCGAGTTGTCGGTGGTGAGAGCGCTGGTGGATGGCAGACCACAGATTGAACACCAAGCTGTTCCACTGCGGTCAACAACACCAGAAAAACCAGAGATGGCAATGCAGCAGGACCGTGGGGGGATGGTTAAGCATCTGGAGGAGCACCAAAGGACGCTGGGACAGCAAATCAGGACCAGTACGTTATATAATGCTGCATTCACATACTCTGCCACCGCCATCGTCATCTCTGCTGTCTACTTGCTGCTCAGAGGAGGTGGTTAGATAGACCTGGGTACCCCCAGTGTGAGATTGGACCACTAATCAAATGAATTCACTGTATGGCTGTAACCGGTTACAGACTCATCACTGCTTCTGAAATTCACTGAATCCTCAAGGAAACTTTTTTTAAAATCATCATTCTGCAAATATATTAGTTGTGGTCTTAAAATAATGCTAACATGTTTAGGCCCCCTGATTGGAAGTCCACTATCGTAAACTAGTTACTAACTAGTTATCCTATTAAGCTCATACTTAGGTATAAACCAGCATCACAATCTCTTCACTCAAATCAATTGTATTTTTATTTCTCACAACTATTCAAGTTAATTTTGCTTTTAATCTTTGACAGTATTGAAGTTAAGATTTAGTGTGTCTGAAGAGAAAATGACAATTTATCCATGGGATCTTTCTGTGACTTTCTCTAACGGCTTGGGAACTGAAGGAACTGGTCACTGGAATAGGAATCACTTCACCTCCTGAGCACTGCCAAGGTGCCCTTGAGCAAGGCAACAACTCCACCATCTCTCCTTTAATTGCATATTATGCAGGCAATGTGTGCGTGTAATATATATTGAAAAAAGAATTTGCCAATCGAGGATCAATAAATTAACTTTCTAACTTAATCATATTAAAATTCTTATCAAGAAATGAAGACAAATTGAATGACTTTTAATTTGAAACTGAAAGTTTTGATTTCTGTTTACTGTATATTTTATTCGCCTTTAACAAGGCAGCCAAAGGCAGATAAAAATAACTCGTCATGCCCAATATTCAGCTCCCACAATGCATTGGTCTATGTCAGACAATAGCAAACTATGGCCTGCAGGCCATGTAAAACCTCTTGGTTTTTTTTGTCATTTATTTTACCCCTCCCTGTGGTGCCTATGATTCCCCAGTAGATGGCAACCTCCAGGCACATTGTTGGAGTGTGGCGTGTTCCTCTTTCACTTTTCCTTTCGAGCTCTCCTGTAAAAATGAGCAGAGTGAAGAATAGACGGTGAGTGCGGAGTATTTGATGAAGTGGACACAATACTTTTTCACTGTGTAGAACTGATTGAGAAAGATATATGTAGTGAATTAAAAAGGTGGGAGTCCATTACGATTTATTCACTTGCACTGGATGAAAGTAACAACATAATCGCTGCTGATCTCATTTTTGTCTGAGGGATTAAAGAAACCATGGATGGTGGTGACATTGAAGTTTTTTCCCCCAAATTTTACTGGAATAAATATTAAGCTGCTGAAAAGAATCTAGGTTAAACTGATGGGGGGGGGGGGGGGGATCAGGATGCTGTTAACCTTTAACACTCTTAAGCCATTTGGACCCGGTTTCCATGGAACAGAAAACTGGGACTCACAAATACTGTATATAGTTTTCTTTTACCTTTATGCTTTGTGTAAATAACTATTGTGTTGTTTATGAAATGCTGCAGAGAAATGAAATTTTGAACACATTTTGAAGTTTTAATAATATAAAAAAACACATTTAGTTGAAGGTCTCTTTCAAATAAATTTAAAAGCTAAACTTAAATTAGCCGTGAAGCAAACAAAAAAATGCTATGAGCCGTCTTCTTTATATCGCCTTTGGGCTTTTGGAGAAGGTAGCCGAGCGTTGACCTGAATTTAAAAAATAAATGGAAAAAAAGAGCACTATTTCACTGAACAATGAAAAATAAATGTTTATTTTATCTAGTTAATGAGACTTCTGCACCTACCGGCTCATATTTTGAGTGATGAAAAATATTAAAAACAGTCAAATAAATTTTATTTTAGTTTCAAGTTTATTACAGTCATCTGGTCTGCAATGAAATGGATAGATGTTTCAACATCACCGTCATCTTCCAATTTACAAAAACAAGATAAAACAAACTAAGCCACATTCTGGTAACACTCTCCACCTGTACCTGAGAAATTCTTGTACAGCTGAAAATTAAAATCACATCAAGCTTGTTTCATACATTTAAAATCACAAGATGAATGGTCCCACATTCCTCATACAACCTTAATCTGTTTTGTCCATGTCCTCATCTTAATTCATGATGTAAATTGAATTATTCAGTAATATAAGTCAAAGTTAGATTAGGGATTGAGTTATGATGTTGGCCCACCCTTAGTACTGTATTTATAACAGTTTCACTCTACCCGGAAGGCTTTCCACAAGTTTTAGGGATGTTTTTGGGAATTATTGACCATTCTTCTAGAAAGGCAAATATGTGGTCAGACACTGAAGTTGGATGAGAAATCCTGGTTTACAGTCTCCACTGTAAATTTCCCCAAAGTTCTTCTTTCAAGCTAAGGACAGGAGTCTGTGCAGACCAGTCTTGAACTCCACCACACTTGGCACAATGCAGTCAGACTAGTCCGGTTCTCCTGGTAACCACCAAACCCAGACTTGTCCTTTCCATTGCCAGGGGGAGATTTATGCTTCTTGGCTTCAGAGAACAGGCTTGAGGCACAGATGCAGCTGCTCGGACATGGAATACCATCCCATGAAGCTCTTTGCGCACTATTCTTGAGCTGATCTGAAGATGACGTGAAGTTTGGAGGTCTGTAGATATTGACTGTGCAGAAAGTTGGTGACCTCTGCACACTAACAGCTTATAGAAATAAGTATTTGTTTGATCTATTCTCACTCAGTTTGGGGCAGTAAACATGTACATAACATAGCTGAAGTACATCATTATCCTAAATGTTTTGGGGATGTCAGATAAAATGAGATGGATCTTCACTAAACACAAAAAACATTCCATTTATGTACAGTACACTTTAAAACCCTTGAGCCACCTTTACAAACATTTAACTGATTTTCATCATTTCATTCTAAATATATGAGTCAGTTTAAAGGTTAATTTTGTACAACCTTTTTATTATCGTTTGTAAAATTCCATTGTCCCTTTTATTACAAACTGTAGATAACAGTGGATACTTGTTTTGAATGCACTCATTACCTTCATAGCTAAGATAAGATAAGATAAACCTTTATTCGTCCCACGGTGGGGAAATTTCCACTATTGCAGAAACAGACGGTAGTCACAGACAAATGGAAGGATACAATAAACAGCAAACAAATAAGATAAATAAAAAGAATAATACAAAGTAAAGAAGTAAAAAATAAAAGCAAAGAAGAATTTAGAACATACATAATTGGAAATATATAATTTACAAATCTAATATAAAAATTCTATTTGTATAAATAACTAATATGTATTATTTATTTATACAAATATTAGATGTACATGTATGAGCTTCAATCTTCACATTATACAGAAAACAGGTTTATGTTTGACCTCTCTGTAGCAGAGAAAGACATCTGTGTGAAGGTTTACTCCCTCAACCTATAAATGTTAAAGATCAACAGGTTCCCATATTCCCTATTGAACGGACAACAATAAAGGTAAGGCTCTAGGGTAATTGAGAAACCTCTGCAGACCAGTCCAGTTAACCTTGTGATTCACTAAAATCTAAAGAAAAAAAAGAAAGAAAACATATCACAAATGTTATTGTATATGTAGATTTTTTTGACCGCTGAACTCTGATAGTTTTGGTATTTATTGTTAATTATTATTCCAGTGAACTGAGAAACTGAATGGAAATTAAGTAATCAGACAAACAACCAGGGCAGCACGGTGGCGCAGTGGTTAGCGCTGTCGCCTCACAACACGGCGGACCCGGGTTCGAGTCCTGCTCTGTGCGAACTCTGTGCGGAGTTCGCATGCTCTCCCCGTGTCTGCATGGGTTCTCTCCGGGTTCTCCGGCTTCGTCCCACCTCCAAAAGCATGCGCTTCAGGTTGATTGGCCGGTCCCAAATTGCCTGTAGGAGTGAGCGTGTGTGTGCGTGGTTGTAAGTCTTTGTGTGTGGCTCCGCGGTGCACTGGCGTCGTGCCCGGAGTGTCCCCCGCCTCACGCCCTATGCCACTGGGATAGGCTCCAGCTCCCCGTGACCCGCTGCAGCGAATGTAGCGGTGGTAACATGAAAATGACTGACTGACAAACAACCATTCACATACACACTCACCTTCGGGCAAGTTTGATATAACCAATCTGTCAATCATATTTTAGAGGGAAACAAGTTGGACAACCTGGAGAGAATCTACACAGACACGGGGAGAACATACAAACTGTGTACAACACCGACTTGAACCCAGACAGTGACAGTGCTACCCAATGCGCCACTGTGCTGCCCACTGTTATAGATTGAAATTTAATAAACAACAATTTACGAACAATTAAGCTGACGAACAGCTATTCAGAACCAATGGTGTTCGTAAATTGAGGATTACCTGTGCCTGAAGTCTACAAGTGTGCAGGGATTGTCTTAGTTGAGTCATCTCTGTAACATTGAATAATGGTTGGGGACAGTACCTCTGCTTTGACAGACTGGGATGGCGGTCCCCCTTTTCAAGAAGGAGGACCGGAGGGTGTGTTACGTCTATGGGGGGATCACATTCCTCAGCCTACTGGGGAAATCCATCCCAGGGTACTGGAAAGGAGGATTAGACCAGTGGGTCAAACTTCATATTCAGGAGCAACAATGCGGTTTTCATCCTGTTACAGAATACTGGACCAGCTCTACACTCTCCATCGAGTGCTCAAGCATTTGAGGGAGTTTGCCCAACCAGTCCATATACACTATGCTTGGGGGTTTGGAGAAGTCTTTGAAGACATCCCTTTGTCATATCTTGTTGGGAGTGCTTTGGGAGTATGGGGTTCAGGTCCTTTGCTAAGAGCTGTTCCTGTATGACTGAAGCCATGGCTTGGTTTGCACATGTCTGTGGTCAGAGGTCACAAAGGAGCCGAGCCAAAAGACGAAGCGCTCAAATTACTGGTCAATATACATTCCGACTCTCACCTGTGGTCATGGGCTTTGTGTCATGACTGAAAGGACAAGATCCAGGGTTACAAACGTTGTTTAATTTACTGTTCTTAGAAAAGTACAGTCTTAACATTTGAAATTAATAAATTCAAGTGTGAAAACTGTATTTGTCGATTATTACATTTTAAGCATTGTTTTTGAAATGTTTTTATATATTTCATTCTATTCAACCTACAGTCATGTGAAAAATCTCTTGTCTATTTTTGCATCACTTTAACTTGTGCAAGGAAAAAAAAGCAATGAATTACATTTTTCAATTTTAGTACATGTATTAAGAATATAAATTGTTCCCCCCTCCTTGCCAGAAACAATAAAAGAAGAAAAATTAAAATATTCTGCAAACCCCTGAGGGCAAGTCACTCTAATTATTTGACGATCTTTGTTCGTGACAGGGATGGGAGGGGGAGAGAGGCACGCGTCACTTGGGCGCAAAGTGTCTCCTGATTGGCCAGACGCGCGGACAGCGCTGAGCGCCGTACAACTACCGCCGACTGCGGGTTTTAGCGGTACAAGGTCCCCGTCCCACGTGTGAGGAAGACCTCGACGAGGACCGGAAGGAAGGCTCACAGAGGGACCGAAGAAGAACGAAGGGAAACGGCAATTCATCAACGCTTCGTTAGCTTCGAGAGGACGCAGCGTCGCATCCCCACGAATCACCCGTGAGTATGTTTTTTTTATTGTTTGTTTGTTTGTTAAATTAATTATTGCTGCGTCATTATCGTGATGCGTTTAGCCGGGTTCGGGTGTTCCGCTTGAGTCGGCAGTGAGTACATAACGGGGCTCCGTGGAGACCGTGCGGGTCTAGGAATATGCGCGGAGGATCAGGTGGGTGGGTCGATTCTCCACTGACCGGTTTCTCTCCAGCGTGGATCCCGGGACACTTTAAAACCCGCTGGATTCTCCCAGTTCTCTGGCTATCAGTGCAATCGGGTTTAGATCTGTAGAGTGATGTGGCTTGTATAAAACTGTGAACTCAGAACTCCCTGGTTGTTTTGGTGGTGTGTTTTGGGTCGTTGTCTTGCTGCATGATGAAGGACCTCTCAATTATTTTGGTGGCTTCTCAGACAAAATGTAAGTTCTGAGTTCATTTTTTTGCTGCCATTATGTGTGACATCATCAGTGGAAATCAATGAACCCGTCCCACAAGAGAGCCTGCAAGTCCAAGCTAAACATTACCTCCACCAGGTTTTATAGATGAGCTTGTGTATTTGGGACAATGAGCAATCATTTGCATCACTTTGAGAAAGATTCATTTTTGTCACATAAGTTTATAAAACCTTGGCCCAGAACTTTTGAATCTTGCCTTTTTTTTCTTTCAAATTCACACCTAGTCTTCTTGCTCATGAGTGTTTTCCTTCTTTTTTGGGGGGGGGTTGCTCTTGTACTTTTGTTCCTGAAGCTTCTTCCGCGACTATTGTTTGAGGGGTTTTTCCTATATAACTTCATGTTTTGACTGGTTTAACCAGTTTGATATCTGTTGCTCGGTGCGCCATTGTTTCTTTCTTTGGCCAACTCCAAATGGTTGTACTGGCTATAGCTCTGGTTGGTTTTTCTAATTTCCTCCAGCTTAAAACTTGCTTGCATTTCAACCAATATACAGGGTCTTTATGTTGGGAACAGCTCTAAATGCACCCTACACAGGAAAAACCTGTGTTGACTTCCCACATGATATCATCTCTAATGTTCTGCTGTTCACTAGGTAAGATAGGTGGTCTGACCGTTAACAGGCTAACTTCAAGGGCCACATGGAGCATTCCGGAGCAGTTTGCTTTTGTTAGGGTCAAAGATTGAAGACTGGATGGTAGGAAGAATTAAATTGTCTAAATGAAGTGTTGATTTGAGGAAGCCTGGAGATTTATGCTGATGGAAATCCAAGACTAACCTGTTTCCTTGTCACCTTTTAGCTAGATGCATTGTTATCTTATTAAAATCAAGCCAGCATCATTTTATTTACAGCAACAAGGCCAGATGAACCGATCTCAGGACACTCCTCATATGGTCTATATCAGGGGTTTCAAAATGTTTTGTACAAAGGGCCTGATTTAATGGTCTTATGTGTCCAGGGGCCAACAGTCTCTCACGACAATGTTTAAACAAAGATGCACATTAATATTTTGTTATTTAATATTTTCATTTATATGCAACACACATTGAAATTACTAATCGCAAGCATACAGGACACGCAAGTTCCATCAGAAACATCCAGACACTCTATAAAATAAAACTCTTTGTACAAACAGACATGTGAGGTAACACGACAACAGATAATCCACTGACACTGAAGTGAGGAGTGAAACTGAGCTGCAGCTCTCAGTAAATGTGGCTTGGAGAGCAGTGGTGGACGTGCCTAACATGTCACGTAGGTGTGTGTCTCAGATGTTCATATAGAAATATGAGGAGCCAAACAAGAATAACATGTTGTTTGTTTCTGGAAGCTTGCCCTTATTCCAGCTGTGCGCTAAAAAGATCTGAAAGAGATTTGCAGGTGTTGAGTTGACATCAGCAGTGTCCAAACTGAAAGCCATATACAGAAAAATACACTATATGAGTTCACTTTAGAGTTAATACAATCAGTCTGATGTAGGTCAATTATGCCTGATAATTCAATGCTGTTTAGTTTATTTTTTTTTGCAAAATGGTTAACAGCACATTCTCAAATAACAGCCTCTGATTGGTTCTTAGACAAAATGAAGAACACCCCCCCCACACACACACACGCACACACACAAACTGTATAAAGACGGAATATAAGGGAACAATAGGTTTTATTTAAGCTACTGTATTATTTACATGTCAACCATCATTTGTTAGAAAATCAACACATATTGTTGTTTAGTGGTGCAGGACTAGTAGGTATGATGTTTTGTTGTGTCTGTCAGACTGAGGGAGACGACACACTCCATGGCCCCATTGTGCTAAAATGGAAAACAGTGCGGAAACTGAGGCTGTGACTTTGTGCTGTGAATCAGCCTGATTGATATAACTTATATAAAAAGTGTTTCAGACACAAAAAAGCATGTGTGTGCGTGTATATGTATGTGGGTGTGTGCGTGCAGCCTGCCGGCTGGCTTTAGGTTTGGCTGGATGCCAACATCTGTACTGCTGTTACATAACCATCCATTACCCTCCTCTTTCCCTCTCTATTTCTGTTCCTCTACCTACTTTTATTCAGTAAGTTTATTTATTAATTTTTCTGCTGTTTCAGTTCTAGGTTTTTTTCGGCCTATCGAAGCATGACTAGACACATTTTTGCCCTTTGGCCATACTCATTGATCAGAGAACGATTGCCGTCACTGTCCTGATATGTATGAAGCTTCACTCCTTGTGCCGGCTGCTTAAACTTTCCCCACAGTCCCATACATTCAGCCGGGGTTAAAGTGCGGAAGTACGTTTGAAAGTATTTAATATTTGAAAATTTGACCTCTGATCAAGTAGATCAGAAAATTTCACATGTGACATATCTGTTTGGATAGCATATTTTAGTATGAAAAACAACCTCATGAAGGCATTTAGCAGGATTGTAGCCTCAACATCATAAATAATTATTAATGCATGATATTAATGATTGAATGAGGTTTAAATGTGTGTCACTCACATGTTTCGGTTAATATTTAACAGGTCATGTTACTGTGTTTAACGATGAGGTCATGCATGAATTTGTCTGTCAGTGGAAATACACCACCTTATATTTTACTTTGTAATTATTAACTCAATCACCCTTGAGCTATTTTCTCAGATGAGATAATAGTGGTGATCACATGCCTGATAATTATTTCAGAAACAATCATAATATTTTTTATTATGCTGCCAAAAGTAATATTTATGTTGATATTGTTTTTCTCATTCCTGACAGAATGGATCTTGCTGGTAAAGAAATACTCCCTGGAGAGGTACTGCCTGTTGTCATCATAGGTAAGAAATGGTGTTACGTGAACTTATAGTGAGAAGTCGGCATGGAAAAGAAACTGTTAAAATTCTGAAACTATTTGATCTCATTTAGGCCTTTTTTCTCTCTTCTCCTTCAGGAGTTCACTTTCCACAAATTTAATGGTTAAGAAAAGTTAATATGACACCCAAACAAGTGTTCAGACCCTCCTAAGATAATTTCTTTTTCTTTTTCATATGGCTGTAGTGATTCTACAAAAATTTGAAGGAGAAATTGAACAAAGTGAATGTCAAGTAAGAGTTTTCTTTAGTATGTTTCTAGTAGAACATGCTAACGACACGTTAACAGTCGTATGTAGGTCACTTGAACGCTGCCTCAGGTGTTGGCAATCATCGCAGAAAGAGAAGGCATGTTGAGTAATTGCATGTATGTACATGTGCTAAACCCTATAAGTAGTACTTAGCAATGTCTCGACAGTGAAAGTTTCACCAATGACAACAACTATCGCACAAGATGGAGGACAGGGCTAAAACCTGCGATGGCCGCCCAGGAACGAAAGTTAACTTGAGATGTTTATTCATTCATTTTTTTTGAAGACGAGGCGCTCAGTAATCGTCTTGTCTTCAGCTGCTTATCCGGGTTTAAACCGAAGCCTACCCCCGCTGACTACATCCCGGATAAGTCGCTTGTTTATCCATTTGGGATGTTTATTCAGCAAATTTTTTGTCAAATCTGTGCAGATATTTTCCTCTTCTTCTTGGCCTACAGGTGCTAGCAGATGTCTTGCTGGTATTTCACTGACTCTTGTCATTAGGATTTAGACAGTTGCCTTTCTAGTTGTAGGAGCATCTGGTGCAGGGTTGTGGGGCACTGGACTAATGGTAATCAGGTACGTCTAGTCCAGCTGTAACCACAGATTAATGTAGTTGGATTAGATCTTAGTTTTTAGGGTGAATATTTTTTTCTCACTGTTGATTTAGGATAATCTTCCTATTCAATAAAATAATAATTTGGAGCTGTTGTTTGTATTTTCCTCAGGTTCCTTTGGTTCATGTTTGTATTAGATTGAAGCGATAACATTTTGAAAGAATATGTAATAGCATCAGGGGATAATGGTGTGTGGGGGGGGGGTCAAATGCTTGAATGAAGAATTTAAAATTTTTATCCTTGAGGTCAAATGGATTTTCTGCAAAACAACGGCCTGTTAGTCATCATGGCCATTAGATAAAATGAGATTGTGTTTTACTGCCCCTTATCTGTGTGTATTTGTGTGATTTTTTTTTTTTTTTTTGCTGAGTCACAAGCAGCATGCACTGGCAGATTTGCAGCATTTCAACTTGCTGAGTCATGCTGCTTAAGCCGGTCAGTTTGGTATCAAGATTACTTGGTGACTGCTGAGTATAGTTTTCTGTTGTCTGCACAATGAAAACAACCTACCTGATAGGTGCAGGCGTAACCATGAACACCAGAGTTACACAAAGCGCACAGGGCAACACCTTTGCGAAAACACGACACTTGAGTGCTGTGTAACCGGAAACCGGTCGCTCTGTTAGCTAACGCAGCGCGGACACGTCCACTGACACCGACCTCCCTCACCTCTGTATGTCTGCTCCTTAGGTAATGGCCCATCAGGTATCTGTCTGTCATACCTGTTGTCGGGTTACACTCCCTACCTGTCACCTGAGATCTCACACCCAAACCCCCTGCTGTACAGCAAACTGGTCGAGCAGCCTCACCTGCCGCTCCTGGAACAGGTAACGCAAACAGCACATACACGCTAATCAGGATATTTGTGAATAAAGCTGTTGATTCAATCATCATGAGTGTTCTGATCTGGTCTCTTCAGGATCTGGAGTACCTGTGTGAGGGGTTAGAGGGGCGATCGTCCAATCCCGTGGCCGTGCTCTTTGATTCGCTGCTGCTCCCCAACAGTGACTTTGGATTGGACTGTACGTCTCCTTTGGAGTGGCGATTTGAGGCGGAGCGCGCCATCTCTCACCTGGTGCTGGGGAAGGGTCCCCCTGGAGGAGCCTGGCATGTGGGTAGCTAGATTTAGCCTGCTGATAGACGCTACATCTGCACTGTCATGTTCCCCATAAAGCAGCCATCTCTCCCACATACATGTCCTAACCATCTCAACCCAAGCATACTTTGCATCCGCTGACCCCTGACTTCCTCAAAAAGTACCACACTTCTCATTATGTGCTTTCTCCAAAGCTAAAAAGACAAAATGCAACTCATCCGAGGCTGCTCTGCACTTCTCCGTCAGCACTCTCAACGCAAAAACTGCATCTGTTGTAAAAGCAAAGCAAAATTTCCTTCTTAGTGATCTTCACTTCTCCACTGAACCCAACCTCCACAGCTCTTCCCCAAATATTCATGTTATGGCTGACCAATGGGTTTGTCCGTAGCTACTACAGCTCTGGTCCTATCCTTTGTTTTTGAGTATGACAATCAGCACACGCCTTCTCCATTCCTCTGGCATAAACAGTATGGATGTTCTAGAACTGAGTTCCACATTCTCGTCAGAAACCCTTCTGCCCTCTTACCTAAACATTTGCATACTTTCACAGGCATGTTGTCTGGACCAATGGCCTTCTTATTCATCTTTTTCGGTGCTTTCCTCACTTCACTGATTACTGATTATTTTCTCTTCCTTATCTACGGCTTCCACATTTTCCACTTCTGTCTCTTTTTCTTTCCTCATTCATCATGTGCTCATAATACTCCTTTCACTTTCTCAACACACTCGTCACTAGTCTGCACATTCCCATCTCAGCCTGTCTTCACTTTAACTTACTGTGTGCATCCTTCCCAGCCTACACAACCTGTACAAGTCATTTTCTCCATACTTAGTGTCCAGGCTTTCATAAAACTCTTAATGTAGCTTTGCCAGCACTCTTTTTGCATTGCAGAACATCTGCTTGTACTCATGCCTTCTTCCCTCTATATTTTCTACCTTGCCCACTTCTTCTTTGCTCACCTCTGGTGTCCAATGCTGTCCTGCACTTCCTCATTACACCATCAGGTTACCATGTCCTTCCTCTTACTTGAAGAAGGACATTCTTTATAGTATATGTTGGTATCTACGAATGTTTGTAAGTCGAATGTTTGTGTCTTGAGGAATACCTGTACTTTGAACAGCTGAGTATCAAGAATTAAACACCTTTCAAAGAGAAAGGTTATATCTTACATATTAAACTTGGCTTTCTCAGAGTTTTCTGACATGATCATAGATTTTTAATATTTTTAAAAAAAATTTAACTGTGTTGATCCCCCAAGGGAAATTTGTAGTCAACATTTGATGACATTTGAAAACTAAATGCAGTCCAACAGCTAAAGTTTCTAACATTTTTACCTTTAAAGATGTATTAAAAGCAAGTTTTTAATTTTAAATCATTCTTTTTATGTGGACTATTCCAGGCTATGGAGGGCTCCATGCTAACTCTGAGTCTCGCTAACTGGATGGAGCTTCCTGGACTCAAACTGAAGGACTGGATGAGAGATAAACGCAGGTATGTCAATAGTAAACAGCAAATTTACTCACATTGCCACATGAATTAATTAAGAACAAAAAATAAAAGCCAATTGTAAAGTATTGACTGTTATCAGAGTTGGTAAGCTTAAGGGAACACCCAGCACCTTTCAAAATTGTTTGCTCAAAGTCAAGGGCCAAGGTGATAACGAAGGGCGTATTTTCTCCAGTGAAAGGCTGGTTAATAGATCCCTTAGCCAGTGCAAGTGTGTCGGGAGAGTCTTCCCTTTTTATTTCAGCCACACTGTGTGTCTGTGTGTCAGAAGGGAAGGAAAACAATGTGTTTTGACAGCTGCTCCTCTCCAGTAACACCAAATAAAGCTGTGAGTGGCCCGGGCTCTGCTGTGTGTTCTAGTATCTGTCAGAGTGTTTGGAAAACTTCAATTCAAAACTTTCCAAGGCTGGGACACAGCCAAAACATACGCATTTGCTACGTGTGTCACAATTTGGACTAAGGTCTGTATATTCTGAACATGTGAGCTCTACATACAGCCTTATAAGACTATATCCTACAGATCCTCAGGTAGGTATAGGTTTAAATCCCGCTCCCAGGCCAATCCAGCCTTAGCCAAAAGGGTGGTGTAAGCCCTGCTATGAAATTATAGATGATTGATATTGACCCGATAACCAATGGCTGAAGTAAAATAAAGTCATGAAATAGTTATAAGGGAAGAAAGGTTGAAACTTTTCACATAAAAAAAAGAAAATATTAATCTAAAATTAAAATTACACAGAAAATGATGATTATTATGATGTTGGAAAGACATTTCAAACCCGAGGGCCTGAACAAAAAGCTGATAACTAGCTAACCACTTGAGAAAAGTTTATATGGTAGCTGATACCCTGTCGTTGTTAGCTTGTTTAGCTTCCCACTTGAACAACATATTAAAAACTATTTGAAAAATGTCAATTTATGATTAATCTGAATTTACTTTTTTTACTCTTAATTTTTTGGAGTACTTATTGAAAATGATTTGTCATTTTGTGTTTCTCCATATTTTGTTTTGGGGTTTTTTATATTATTTTTTGTATTTTGTATATAAAGGCATTTTATTTCTTATTTTATCTAAGAAATGTCCGAAATGACCGCGCCACACCAGCAGAGATAGCCTCCTACTATCAGCACTACATTTCCCAGATGTGTCTGGAGCAAAACTTTGCACCTGGAACCACTGTTACCTCTGTGACCAGACAGCATGTTGGCCAGGAGGGGTCGCCGTCCTATTGGAGGGTGTCGGGATTTCAGCGCAGAGAAGCCCAAGTGGTGGAAGGTACAGTCTATAACAAACTTCAAAATTGTGTTACAGCTTGAAAATAGTGCCACATACACACCTCATGTTTCTTTCTCCCTATCAGATGGTTCTTCTGAACCGGAGGAAGTGCCTTTCTCCATCCTGACGCAGAACGTAGTGTTGGCAACAGGGACCCACGACGTCCCAGCCCGACTCGGGGTGGAGGGTGAATCCCTGCCCTTTGTTTGCCACTCGTTCTGGGAGCTGGAGGCGGCCATCGCTCGTGGCGAGCTTGACCAATCTTCAGATCCGCTGCTCATCGTGGGGGCAGGGCTAACAGCTGCCGACGCCATACTGACTGCCCACCATCTCAACACTCCTGTTTACCATGTCCTCAGACGCTCAGTCACAGACCCCGGCCTCATCTTCAACCAGCTGCCCAAGCTTCTCTATCCGGAGTATCACAAGGTGAGAAGAGCAAGGTTTAACAAAACTGGACAGTCTCCCAGATCAATTGATAAACGTTGTTGATCCCAAACTGGGAAATCCACAAATGTTGACATATGAAAAACTATCTTTAGCTAGCTGTGGAGTTCAGTAAAGATCCTTAAGTAAACTGAAAACGACTTCAGGTCAAATAGAGAAATTATTGAAAATGGCAAACATTTTATTGATTATTTGAAGTATTTATTTTCATCATTGACTGGGGAATTTATTGGCTATTGGTTAATCACCCTGACAATTGTTCTTAATTTCCCCAGGTTCACCAAATGATGACCCAGCAGCAGTACAGGCCGAGCCCTTCTCCTCCTGACCAAGCTCAGAACCTCCATACCTTCTCCACCCCTTCTCTTTCTTCCTCCCTCCGTCCCCCCTCCTCCTCCACTAACACCTCATCACCCACATCATCATACCTCGGTTACCTGAGCTTCCCACGCCACAGGGTTGTAGCTTTCAAACCCGACAGGAAGTGCATCCTAGAGTCGTCCTCTGGCCAACAAACTGTGATCCAGGTCTCTAAGGCGCTTGTTCTGATTGGTGCCCATCCTAATCTTTCTTTTCTGGAAGAGAATGGGCGTCCACTTGGCATCAACCCCCATGAGACAATCACATGCCGGAGGAACCCCATTCATGTGGACCCATTCACAAATAACGTGATCGCAGCAGAGGGTCCAGGCATGTACGCCATGGGGCCGATAGTCGGCGAGAACTTTGTCAGGTTCCTGAAAGGAGGAGCGCTAGCTATCGCTTGCGACCTTTCCAAGAGATCAAAGAATGGACGGTGACGAGAGTGAATGGATATGACCATGGATAGATGAACAGATGTGTTGACAGACGGGTCGCCATACAAATGGACGTTCAGGTTTTTTGTTCTTGCTTCATGGCAGATTTTTGGAGACAGAAGGTTTCCTGGTCCAAACGAGCACATGTAGCTCAAACAGGACCTGCTGCAGACACAAAAGCCACTGGTCACATATCTATCTCTAAATAGCTCTGTCTAAATCTATGTCTGTCTAACTCTAACTTGCAGTGAGATTAAACAACCTACTGTAGACTAAAGACATCATGAAGTCAAGTTATCTGTAAAAGCCCACAGAACTCCAGATCAGCCATGATTCAAGCTGGAGCCGAGGGAAAATGAGGAGGCAGCACTTCTCCCACTGATGACAGGAAAGACTGCTTTGCTTTTACTCCGAATAATAGCTATAAGAGGTTTTGGGAAATCGTTGCTATCATGTTTGAATCTGTCAGCAGTGACAACTGAATCAACGTAAATGATCTGGACAGGACAAGTGGGATGGAGTCATTAGAATTAGTTAATGAAGGAGAGCAGACATTTAGAATGTTCTCAGATCCAAAGCTGCTTACCTACAAATCTTTAGTATCATGTTATTGAGTAGAATGTGCTGCACAACATATTTGTACCACATCACATCACATCACATGGCAGCCTGCTCCACCTCCTTGCGGACCGCTAGCGTCCTAAAGTGGAACACTGGTGTTTAGTTCAGTATAAAAGCTGTTGTCACAAGTCAGAGGAGGCGACGGTGTTTCGCTTGCCAGAAGACTAAACGCTCTGATGGGCCAGTGGCTCAACACCTCCAATATCTTGGCATGTTTTCTTTAATTGTATGTCTGAGATGATCTGAAATTAGACCCTCATAAGTTGTAGTGTGAAGTACTGGGTGTATTTATCTGGGACTTCACATCTGTATATCTGTATTTTTACATGTTCAGGCTTTTCCACTGAAAACACTCAGGTAATCAGTAAATCCTTGAGGGGGTATGTGAAGAGATTATTGTAGGCATTGATTGATTTCTTGGAGTCAAACAGATTCACTACTTGAATTACTACTTTGGGTTAATTACTGCTCTTTATATGAGACCAAATGGACACAAACTGCCTTTTTTAAATGTATGTGATTGGAATAATAATAAATGGTTTAATATATTTTACTGTAGAAATGATGTTCAATTAACTTTTATAAATTTTACAATATTACACTGTCAGAAATTACTTCCTGCTGTGTGTTTGTATATTACATGTCTGGTCTTTGGTGCTTTTTTTTTCCTGTGTTAAGATGCACTCTGTTGCTTCCTACAAAGCAATATATATTTTTTAATTCATCTTCTTTCTATTCCACAATTCTTTTAGATGAATGTATGAGTTGTACTCTTAGAACAGACATTAGTTCAGGGCCTAGGCTCTGTGTTTTTGTAGCATGTGTTACGTTCATAAGAACCTGCCTTTTCTGTAAATTATTATTATTACATACACTGGCATTTTTCCGTCAGTACATTTTAACCTTGCTGTTAGACCAGAGGAGTCTGCAGTGTCCCTACATCTGCTTCAATTACACTGTCCTTTTATAAAGTAAAAACCTTTACCTGTTTGAGAGAACAGGATATCTTGTACATCAAAATACCTTTCTGTCTATGGTCATGGTGAAATCTGTGTATTCCATATTGGTTTTTCTGTAGGGTTCAATTAAAGGATAATTTTACCAATCATGAGCCTGGTGAAATCTGTTCTTGGTGTTCCACAAGTCACTTGTCAGTACATACGGTCTTTTAGTTGAGCTATGAAGACAATGCAGCTCCATTCAAACCTTATTTCTACACTGTTTCATCACAAAACAGTAGAAATTTGACAAATTGGATGGAGATTGGAAATTTTACTTGTAGACCCACATCAAGGAGCATTCTTTTTTTCACAGGTGCATGTCATTCTCTATTTTTTTTAATATCTTAAGTGATGCCTAACTAATTTTAAACATGCCAGAAGACCAGATAAACTCTGGTGATGTTTTTATAGAGAATGCTGTACCCCTGCAGGAAAGGTGGCCCACAGGTGTAACGACAGTACTCAGCAACACAGTCTTTCCCACTCCGTCATTCTCCCCACGGCTTTTCTACTTAATGGTGTTTAATAAATAATACATTATTGCTAGTTATTTTAATATTCTCTCTTTGTGCTATTTGATTTGGTTTTTGCTAACAGTTTCAGTGAGGTTTTCGGTTTCGGTCTGCTCCGGTATGTTTTGTTTCTTGTAACTGCCTGAAGCTCCGCCCTGCCACGCAACAAAGGCTCACTGTCCAATCAGTGAGGCAAACTCAGCATAACCGGAAATACAAAGACTTTCAGAATAAAAGCCACAAACAATTCACATTGAAATTCAAACATTTTTTTTTTGGAGGGGGGGGGGGGTTGTTACTCATTAAAATCAAGCTTATGGTATTAAAAATACTACACCACAGGAAAATTTGTAATCAATTATGAGAACTAAAAATAGAAATTAATACATATTCATTTCTATGTTTTTCTTCTTCATCTCCTTTCAGCTTTTCCCTTCAGGGGTCGCCACAGTGAATCAATTGCCTCCATCTAACCCCGTCTTCTAAATCCTCTTCTCTCACACCAACTACCTTCATGTCCTCTTTCACTACATCCATAAACCTCCTCTTTGGTCTTCCTCTAGGCCTCCTGCCTGGCAGTTCAAAACTCAGCATCCTTCTGTCAATATATTCACTATTTCTCCTCTGGACATGTCCAAACCATCTCAGTCTGGCCTCTCTGACTTAATCTCCAAAACGTCTAACATGTGCTGTCCCTCTGATGTACTCATTCCTGATCCTATCCTTCCTGGTCACTCCCAGAGAGAACCTCAGCATCTTCATCTCTGCTACCTCCAGCTCTGTCTCCTGTCTTTTCCTCAGTGACACCGTCTCTAGACCAAACAACATCGCTGGTCTCACCACAGTTTTGTACACCTTTCCTTTCATTTTAGCTGAAACTCTTCTATCACACATCACACCTGACACTTTTCTCCACCATCCTGCCTGTACACGCTTCTTCACCTCTTTTCCACACTCTCCATTGCTCTGGACTGTTGACCCTAAGTACTTAAAATCCTCCACCTTCTTGATCTCTTCTCCCTGTAACCTCACTCTTCCCCTTGGGTCCCTCTCATTCACACACATGTACTCTGTCTTACTGCGGCTAACCTTCATTCCTCTCCTTTCCAGGACAAACCTCCACCTCTCTAGCTTCTCCTCCACCTGTTCCCTGCTCTCACTACAGATCACAATGTCATCTACAAACATCATAGTCCATGGAGATTCCTGTCTAACCTCGTCTGTCAGCCTGTCCATCACCATAGCAACAAGAAGGGGCTCAGAGCTGATCCCTGATGCAGTCCCACCTCCACCTTGAACTCCTCTGTCACACCTACAGCACACCTCACCACTGTCTTACAGTCCTCATACATGTCCTGCACCGCTCTAACATACTTCTCTGACACTCAAGACTTCCTCATACAATACCACAGTTCCTCTCTGGACACCCTGTCATAAGCTTTCTCCAGATCTACAAAAACACAATGCAGCTCCCTCTGGCCTTCTCTATACTTCTCTATCAACATCCTCAAAGCAAATACTGCATCCATTTCTAAGCGTTACTGTCAGTCATCCTCAGATTACCACCGCTATATTCGCCGTTTTTTTTTTCAATTGGTCAGGACATTAAGGATAGAGATGGAAGATGGAAAGAGTACTTTGAAGAGTTGATGAACAAGGAAATTGAGAGAGAACAAAGACTAGAAAGCAAGAAAGATAGAAAGTCAACTTTAATAATCCCCTATGGGGAAATTATCTTTTTCACTCTCGCATTACACTCTTTACAGTCACATGCATACATAGACATACATTGTTAAGTACAGGCCCCTGAACACAACACACTAGCCCCTAGTGACTAGGGGCTTGTAGGGGGGGTGCCTCGCTAAAGGGCAGTGGCTCACACTCTGCTCACACTCCGAAGGATGCCATGGCGGGAGCAGGACTCGAGCCACCGATGGCTGGGCGATCTGTCTTCAAGACGTCTGCAGGAAGTAGCAAAGATTATTCAGGATGAAGTCAGGAGGGCATTGAAGAGGATGAAGAGTGGAAAGGCAGTCGGTGCTGATGATATACCTGTGGAAGTGTCTAGGAGAGGTAGTAGTAGAGTTTCTGACTGGATTGTTCAACAGGATCTTAGATAGTGAGAAGATGGTGCCCATTTTTAAGAACAAGGGAGATGTGCTGTCCGTCTGTCTGTGACAGACGGACTGACGGACAGACGGACGGACGGACGGACGGACAGACGGACAGACAGACACATAGATAGATAGATATAAATACTGGATTAACACCAAGAGCAAAAAGAAATACTGACAACACAGGACAGGAAATACCACAAGATATACATTACACTAACAGACATATACAAAACTAACAAGACAAATACCAAACTAAAGTAAAAAGGGTATAAAAGAAAATGAAGTAATAGATTATTATTTAACGTAAATGTATTCTTAATTCTACCCCCCCCCCAAAGTTTACATAAATTATGTGATTAATGTATATTATTAAGAATATTTCACTTCTATTTCTTGATAATCTACTAAATAATTGATTGATGATTTCTGATTTTTTTTTCATAATTTCTATTAGTCTGTGAATTAATTAAGTCAAGGTCATAAACTATAAAATTAGTTTTTGATTTGCGCCTCAAATATTTTACTTTGAAAAACCTAACCGGATGTAATTTTTTTCCACGTTCGTGAACTTCATTCCGTGTTCGTCTTCACTCGTTCAGTTCAGGTTGTTGCTCCCACAGTAACTTTTGGGAAGTGGGGGGATTTGTTGTCAACCATTTGAAGACAACAAGGTGAAGTTAGCCGGAGACAGGCCGGGAATCACCGCGTGGGGGGTTTAAATCCGAGCTGGACATCGGTGAACAGCCGTTGGTTTGGGGGTTTTTTTTTTTAGCTTCACCGGAGTGAGTGTGTTCTGGTTAGGGAAGACGAGCACCCTCCGTCAGCGGCTGTTAGCGGAGTTGTCGCTAACCTAGCTAGCCGAGTTAGCTGCGGTGAGTTGTGTTCGTGCTTCACTCGGGACCGCAGTCACCGGGCCGGAGCTTTAAAACCCAGCAAATCCTTTTCCGGACACCTTACGGAGAGGTTCCGCCACGATGCCGTGTTTTTTCGCCCGTTAATCCCATCGGCCGTCCGGTAGCATCGGCTGATTGGAGCCCAGTGTGGGATTCCCGTGTGTGTGTGTGTGTGTGTGTGTGTGTGTGATCGTTTTTCCTGTTTGTTTTAAACCTGGAGTTTTCCCCTCGGGGTGTTGGAACTGGACCCCATCGAATAAAAGCCCTCCTTTGAATCCTGTGCTGGAATATTTCCACGCTTGACTGGAAGTTTTACTGCGAGGCAAAAAAAAAAAAAAAAAAAAAGTTGACGTCTGGTGATTTTTGAGTGGGATTTTTCCGAGTCTGGAAAAATGGATGGGGGTATAGAGAAGGAATGCAGCGCCTTGGGAGGGCTCTTCCAGCTCATCATGAACGACATGAAGGTAGATACTCAAAGATATTTTATAAATCATGTTCATCTGTACTTCTGCTTTCCATTCCTACAATACTGCTGTCTGGGCAACATGTTAAAAATGTTGACACACTTTTCCACACTTCTCCTTCTTGTCCTCTTTGGTGTTCACAGTTCCCTCTCCATTGTAGTTTTCACACTTTGTCTTCTTGAACTAATTGATTTCACTGACTAATGGTTTTTGTTCCATGAGGCCTAAGAGCTGCTTCTTCATTCTAAATGGAGATGTTCCTCCTGAACAGCAACAGCTTCCATATCTACACACAATGGAGGGAGAGTAGAGGAGCTCATGTTTTATCACCGTTGAAAAAAAAAAAAAGGATTCAGATTGGATTGAATCCACTGAATCCAAATAGTGCTTCTTATTATGGTCTGGATTCAGTCAATTCTGATGATAACTGTTAGGTCATTGTGCTCAGTTTTCACTTTTCACATACTTGGTAACACTTTCAGTGAAGGATCAACATCATGTAATCATTCAGGGACGTGTAGGATTTTATTTGAATATTTCCTTTAGCTTCAACAAACAGCCTGGTGCTGATTTGGCGTTAATCTTAGTATCTGTGATTTTTTTATAGGAAATATAATCTAATTCAATCACAGCGGTTGTGACAGCAGAGGAGATGTTTATTCTTTGTTGGATTCAGACTAAAGATGGGATGTGTTACTTCCCCCTGCTATTTGTTACTAACAGTCCTCTGATGGTTCTTGATGTTTGTGTTACTCATGAATGGATGTATTACCTTTAGTTAACTCCATTGAGCCATTTCTGATAAAGTATACATAGAAGTTTTGTTAGTGCAGCTAACCTGACTACAGTTTGTCGTTTTGATGTTAAAGCTCTGCAGTCACAGAGAGGAATCGCTGGACTGAAAATTGTTGTCAAGCATGGCTATGTATGAATGATCAGAGGTGATCGGTCATGTGATGTCGCTGAGCTCATTAATAGGTTATAGCAGGTGATGTAAACTGTGTCTGGTGCTGCAAAAGACGATGACAACTCATATCCCCTCCTAGAAACTCTACATAGGAGAAAAATAATAAATTAATGCAAAGAAGTCTCTCATGCATAGCTTATACTAACAGGAAATATGGAAACCAAGTATCCTGTAAGGAAATAAGGATGAATCATCAACCTTTGATGATGAGTCAACATTCAGGAACATCCCTGTTGTGCAAGCGTGGATCTTCAGGTGACTTCATTGCATTCATGTGGCAAATTCAGTGTCTTGCTTTTGCCATATTACCAGGGAAATGAACACTCCTGTAACGTCATCCTTCCATTTAACTGATGGTAGAATGTTATAGTTCTGTTGGGACAGGAACTGTTATGAGTCATTAAAGAAGGTGCTGCTTTCTTTGTTCGATCAGAAGCCTCACATTATCCTCAGCACACTTTTATACGGTTATTATTTGTATTTGTAGGAGCATATCTTTTAACTGCCTACTTGCAACCACCAGCTGAGATTATGGGTTTAGGATAGTCTCCTACAGTCTATCAGATACATCCAGATGAGAATTATTTAGGATTTTCAGTGTGGAGACAGATCTGGTTTGTACAGTATGCTCATAGAGACTTCAGAATCCAAGAATCCAACCAGATTACCAGTTTTATTTTGACTTTTCTATTTGGGCCTTATATTTTGAAGTATCCCTGGTTGTTACTGAAGAATGAGTGAACAAAAATCCTGAAGAAACAGAATGGGGATACCACCACCTGTCTCTCCATGTCCTTAGACTTAGTTGTGGTTTTGGGTACAATGTGGTGGATTTTAAAGACACCTCCTGCCACCAACCCCTCCCTCGGTTTCCACCCCAGAAACTGTGGTGCAGTCATTCAACAGAAAAGTGTGTTATGACAAGAAATGCATGAGAGGATAAAACACAAACACTGTCACCAAGATACATGCAAGAGAGTAGAGTAGTTGTGGTCGGAGCCCAGCCGTAACCGTCATTCATAGCGTTACACTGCGTGGACACACACTCCCATTTTGTAGATGCATTACTAAATTTAACGCAAGTCACTACTGATTCTAGTCTGTAGATGTAAAACTGGTGCTTTATATTAGATGAGCTTCAGAGAGAACGCTGTCTTTATACACTAATGATTAAATGCTCCAAACCGTGTGGATTTATACCTTACATCATAGACTTTTTCCACGCATACATTGTCCTGGATTTCATCAATGCTGTTGAATGTACACTATTATATCACACACACGCTCAGAACTCTGTTATCCAGAGGTTTCCATCAAACGTTTTCCAAGTATTGGTATCAGGGCCAGCTTGTTCAAACCAATAACTGCTGACAGTATGAAAGCATGAATAAATATCACTCAAATTCATCATTATGGGAAGAAGCCATGAAATGATAAAGTAACCAGTGGTGCTCTAGACTGGATTCCCGGCCTCCTGAAAGGAACAACCACCTCTGGAATGAGTCATCAGTACCGTCTGGCTTCTGGGCAAAGACAGTCTTGTTCTGGATATGTAACCGTGGTCATGTTGTGTCATACCTGTATTTGATATTTCAACTCCACAGTTCAGTCCTGATGTGCCAACTTTGTTAGTCTTTCGTCACAAAAAACGATCGACAGACTGATACCTCCGATGACTGTTCAGATAGATTTACTTTTCATGTACCTCATTGATCCTGCACTACGTTTTTCACATGCCCAAAAACAAGCTTATATTTGACGAGGACCAGAGTTTTTGTTGGGAGACCTGAGCAATTCAGCCTAAAACATCAATTTAACAGCGTATTCATGGATCTGCTCTCTTTCCACATTTGAATGTCCTTATCCCTCAAAGTTTTAGAAGCTTGTTGTGCACAGAGATCACACAATAGTGTGGCAACAGAAACTCTTCTCCATGGCACCAAAACAAAGCAATGATGGTATAATGCTGTGATGTCTGATATCTAGCCCGTCCCATTGCCAGACTCTCTTGTTCAGACAGTCACCTCGATGCTGGGATTAGCTGCTACTAGCTCGGAAGGCAGATCCACAATGACCCGTCATTACAACTAGTTTTTATAGAGCAAGTGCAATCACAGTGTAGCAGCCACGCCTAGAACAGGCAGAGGTAAAAGGGCTATAGAAATCTGTTGAGAAGTTTTAGAAGAAAAACACAATGCTAAACACAAGACTGAATAAAGTCAAGGAGAAATCCCAAATCTGGGCTGTTTCCTTACCTATGTTCCATTTTTAGGTGTTTCATGGTTATTAACCCAATAGTTTTTAGCTTCATTGTTTTTACTTAATTCTGCTGACTGACAAACCAAAAAATCAAAATTTCTGACTGGTGAGTAAGTTGGGGTGTTTAACTGTTCTCTTTCCTTCGTTGTCTCTGATTGGCTGTGATCCTGACACATTTGGCTTGCATCACCCAATCAGAGGCATGGTAGGAATATCATCCCTTTAAGTCTGTCTGCTGACTAGTTGCCTATTATTATGTGGTGGAATCTGAACAGAGAGGAGAAACTAGAAAACGTGAAAACGAAGTGACGACTAAGAAGATAAAGGAGGAGACACACATTTAAGGAGGAATGTTTTGGAGTCATGGAGGTTTGGTGATCAGGGAGTCCCAGAGACGGGTTACAGTATGAGGCAGAGTCACTGGTGATGTGCTGCTCGTTGCATCACCAGCATGACAAGGAAAAGCATTGACACAACTCGTGAACCCTGAAACAGCTTTGTCATACATGCAGTTTATAATAGTGTGACCTCCCTTGGTGTGAATTTGATATATCTTGAAACTAATTTATCAGGGAAACCTGCTTAACGCCATTGATATTTTGTGTTTCAGGCGAGCTACCCGATATGGGAAGACTTTGTATCCAAAGGAGCAAAGCTACAATCACAGCTAAGGTGAGCTGCAAACACACAATGGCATTTAACTCTAACATGTTTAAACTCTTTCTGTGAGACTCGACAGTCAGCAGATTGAGCCAAAGTGATTGGGGGTAGATTTATGAGGCTCTGCAGCCAATCACGATGCAGAAAGTAAGGAGGTGTATTGTTTCAGTTGTGTTCAGTAACACTGAGCTTACTAGACTGGAACTGAACTAAAAATAAATTACTAACCTACTTTCTGGCATTCAGAGGACTAAACACAACAAAATGAATTAGTGAATCCTAGAGTTACAAATGTAGTAGGTCAACACACAAATGAATCAGTATTTATCTACCCACCAAGTTCCTCATGACTACAGAGTCTGTGCATTCACTTCACAAATTAACAGCATGCTTACCAGAAGGAATTGAATATAAAAAGCTGTAAAGAAGTTGGCAGAATGTGCTGCAAAGAAGAGGAAGATGTCAAATTAGAAGAACCAACAGTGTACTGTAAATAGTGTAAATATGAATAAAATATATAGAAAACAATTTTTTGACTGAAGAGAGACGTCACCTTCTCAGATGACTTCTGGAGAGAACAAGTAAAGCACTGAAGAAAAACTGACTGAATATATCTTAAAAATAAATTAATGTTCCATTACTGAAAATGTCTTGGCTTATTTAAAGTCTATCTATTTAGCTTTTCTTATTAATAATTTCACACTAAATCGGTTATAAATGGCTGAAAAGCTCAGAGTCTCAGGGGGGTTATGTTCGGAACCCCCATCAATGGTTCAACATTAAATAGTTAAGCTGAAAAAAATATTTTTCCTGGCTTCATCCCTGTCATTTTTTGATGATCTTTTAAAAATTGTGATGCATGTATAGGATGACACAGCAGTGTGAGTCAAACCATCTGTTGTTTCTGCATTAACAGCTTCAATTCTATCAGGGTAAAAACCATTGAGGCTTTCATTGTGTTCAAATGTCTCTTTTTCCTTGGACTCAGGATGACCACCGTGGTGACAGGAACCTTCCTTGATGCTTTTCAGAAAGTGGCAGACATGGCTACTGGGACCAGAGGTACACACACACACACACACACACACACACACACATAAAACACACTGTTCAACAGAGCACACTTCAGTAATCCTTCTGAACTCAGTTGTATGTTTGTCTGTGTGGCATCTTGTGAGACAGCCATGGGGGAGCTAAGCTGCTTCACGTACTGCCTGTGGACCAGGTTGTGCGTCAAACATGTGGTGTAAAGAAATCTAACAGTGGTTCTTCAGTGCTGAATGTGTTTTTGTGGCTCTGGCCAATGTTCATTTCACCTCTAATACAGAGGTAAACCTGAAGACAATGACAAACCATACAGGCCTCAGGTCTGGCAGAGCTCCTCTATAATATCATACTTCTACAACAATGTAGTGACAAACTGATCCCCTGTCAGTGGCAGCAGAGCTGAGAGATCAGTATACTGTATACTATATAAGACGAAAACAGGAGGAGATGAGAGAGAAACTTCAAAAGTCAGACAAATTCAGGCAGCTCACACTCATTTTAGTTTGGGGAGAAACTGTGACGCGACAGTTGAAAAAGATGAAAGAAAAGATGGAGAGCATGAATGGATGGAGGTTTGACTCACAAACAGAACACAAAATTGTTCCAAATGCTTTAAAAACATTTTAAGGAGTAAACAATACCCCCTATATAAAATATATAAAATATAAAAAGGAAATATGAAAAGGGGAGCAGAAGAAGTTTCTCTTAACTCCTTCACCAACACCCTCATGTGACTTGAGAGCCCCACCAGTCTGGGACAGGACATAACTAAATGTTTCACAGTTTTGGTTTGAGGGCAGAATGAGCAGCTCTCCCTAGTGCTGGCTCCAGTATCCGGTCATCGCTAGAGCTCTTGTGTGTGGTCTTCCACTGGAGGTCGCTTATCCCTTTTTCTACTTGAGGTTTAGGGAAGGAGTAAAGTTCACCTCCACTTGTTGATTCCAGAGCCAGACTGGAGGTTCAGCACTTCAGGTTCATCACAGCTGCTGCAGAACTGGTTCCCACTGTGTGAGATAGAAGGCCCCTGTACCGGGGCTCTCAGGGTCAAGATCAGTTCATTGCCCTCAATTCACAGCAGGACTCGCTCTCAGAGAGGGGAGGATGTAGTCATAACCTCTACTCCACTGCTCAGTACAAAGTCTCATCCCAAGTAAAAGACTGCATTGAGGAAGCAACTTCCACACCTCCTCCACGAGGTCATGAAGTCCTCTGGTGGACCGAATGCTGGTCGCTTCAGTCAACCTCTCCACAGATGTCAACAACAGAATGTCTTCATACAGCGCCAATCCAGGCTTGGATCAGGAGTAGGACAGAAGTTCAATGTCCTCCAGGTTTTAACCACAAAGCTGTAAAATGGTGCAAAGCCTGAGAGAAAAAAATAACCAACAAACTTCATAAGCTACTCACAGACACTATAAATGTCACACACTGATCATACAGTTAATGCACCGTCAAAACAACCCCACTAAAGAAGTCGCACACATGCTTATTGTGGTTGGATGGACGGATAGTTAGATAGACTTGCTACACAACTTTCTGACACATTAGATTATGACATAGATGTTGTTTTTTATTCATGAATTTTTTGCATTATGACCATTTCAAACCTTGTGTCCTGATGTTGGATAGTCCTGTCTGATGTCACTCTCTCTGTGCAGGACAGCACAGACCTCCACCGACATTTACAAAACAAATACATTGGAAAACAGTAATTTCATCCGAGACATGTAACATCCTCACACACACACTTAACACCTGCAGTATAATAAAAAGAAAGTTGAGGTAAATCAGGTCAAAGACCTTCTCTTCATCAATGGAATAATGTTAAGTTTGCAAACTTAATAAATATCTTTCAATAAGAACAAAATGTCGTGCGTTGACGCGTGTGGGACCCAGTATGACTGTCTTTTTTTAAACATACCTTAAATACATCAAGCAGGGCACTAAAATGTGTCAAAAGTATTTCACCTCTTCATCTGTACAGGGTCAGGTTGTCAGCTTAGCACATTTAAGTACAGCAAAAATACAATAAGCAATACAAAAATCAATTAAGTACACAAACATGAACGAACAGGTCACTGAATAAGTTAAAAAAACAACTTGTGACAATCTGAACGGCTGATTGGATCGTCTCCATTGGACCCATGACCCCCGAGGCAGAGAAACATCTGGAATCGAGACAATTACGCTCGTCCCGTCTTCAAGAACAAGGATGGGTGATTGGCTCCCACACTGATTGTGTCACATCCTGTCAGATTACATTTTTCTCTTGACTCACCCCCAGTTTGTTTTTGTGCTGCGTTAGACGTGTCTGAACACACACACACACACTCACACATGGAGTTAATGATAATGGCCAAGTCAAGTTTGACAGTGGGTGGATGTCTCAAAGAAACGATTCAGTAGAAACCTTGTACACTTTAGGGTTGAGGGTTTGAAACAACCACCCAGCAAGAGAGCAAACGTCTAATAGCAGGACTCTTTAGTCCATCTGTAATTAAAGGACAAGGGCTATTTGGCTGAAGACAACACATCCTGGCTGGGGAAGACAGATGGTTTGAGAGACGGGTTGAAGAAACCATCTACGTCAAACTGGAGCAGCCATCCCTTAACAGAGGAGAAGACCTTTTCCATCAGCTTTCCTCCAAGTACATGACTGTTGGAAAAAATATGATTCATCCATCATCCAAACAACGTTCAGGCGTTTCCAACCTCTCTTGGGTGGGAGCCAACAGCCCAGAGTTAAAGCCTACCTGACTGGGTTTCAACAGCTTTCACTGTGACTCAATTATCTTGACAAATCCCAAGAGCTTAAATATCCATATCTCAATCATTTGTTCAGAAGCCTCTTGGATCAAAGGCGAAATATCTTCAAGCTGTTACTGAATGTCCAGTTGACTGTTTTCAACACAAAGATCTACCACGACCTGAATGATCCATTAAACAGCTGTTAAATTCAGTAATGGCTCCCTGGATCCATACAACCTTCACTTGATTGATGACCGGCTGAAAGTCTGGAGTGAGGAAGACACAACTGTGGACCAAAGAGACTAATGGTTACAATAGCAGATGTTTATGTGGCACCTCCATGAGAACAAAGCAAAGTCGTGTACAAATCTTGTTGGGCATGAAAAACACTGGTAATAATGAGCAAGAGATTTCTTTATTCAACTCAACTTGAAATCTTCCATCATAAAATCCGGCATGATTAACAAGAGCTGATGTTGTTGATCATCATTTTCATCATTAGATGAAAGCTAATACCATTGTCATGAAGATGAAGAGGGTGTGTTGACTGGAAAAAGTTCAGGTATTATGCATTGGTTAATCAACCCAAATTTATTTATAGTCTTTTACAACAGCCAAGGGGTGATCAAAGTGGTTTCCAGTATAAAAGAGAGCAAAATAAATGAAATAAAGTGACATTCTTTTGTCTCGTTAAGTTTATGTCTGAATCTTGTTCCTTATGATTCCGTCACTGACATGACTGTGGAACCCGTGTAATTACTTGAAGTGGTATCTATGGTTGAAGTAAATCAAAACACATTTCATCCATACATTAAATTAACACTGACGTGGAAAGATGGTGTCTTTCATCACACTTTAAAGGGAACCATAGTCCAGAGATTCAGATAATGTCAGAGCTGCTCCAAGAGTCTCAATGACAACCATTCATGTGTGAGAACATGTTTGACTGGCTATATACAGTATGTGCATTTTAAATTAGCCCTTAGCCATGTAAACTATGACATAGATGTATTATATTTTTGAATACAAGAGCAAAGACTGTAATAGTTCCATTTAATTTTAATTACTTCTTGTGTAGATACATTTTTCACATGAATTAAGTGTCAGAACACTTTTGCAATTTCATATTTGTGTTGCATGGTGTACATTTATGCATGTGGATGGAATACTCTTCATACGAGGGAATAATACTGGGTTGAAGTGATACTTTGTGGAGGAGAGAGGGATTGTCATGAGTTCAGTTCGTCCTCGGTCATCTGATGACAGAGGCCTGATGTCCTCAGGCTTGTATTCGCTGTCAGACGCAACAGCACTGAATTCTGGACGGGCTTAGGAAGGCTAAACCAGGCCTGTGGCAGGACACACTTTTAATTATACAACGGGGAACAACCAATGAACCACACTGCCTGCCCCATCAGAATAGTAGCTTCACAAAATATCGTCAGGATGCCTTATGAATGAGAAAAAAATAAAATGTTAAAAAATAATTTTTCAAAAGATTTAAAAAATACAAGGAGGGAAGATGACTGTTTGTTCCTCTACAGAGGCAAATCTGCTTCCTGTTCCACGACTCCTTCTTGAAATAAGAGTCAAGTGGCCTGTTAATGAATGAAACAGTCAGCAGTTAACCCGTTCGACCCTCTGGTTATTTTGGGCTGAGCTTCACCTCCACTAACAGAACAGAACAGCTGCTCCACAAGCATAGTTTAGGTGTCCCTGGATAGGTACGACTGAAATTAAATTCTACTGTAAACCTCAATTAAACAAAGGAGAAACTCCTAATTCTACCCTCACCTGAGGTAAGGGAGGTAGACCTGATAGGAGGCCTATTGTAGGAGGCCTATTGTACCGTTAGTTTATACTTTATTTAGAGGATTTAATGCCCAAAGTAAGTTTTACTGTGAGGTACAGTTTTGATGTAAGTCATCTCATTATTTTTTTTTCCAGGTGCCACCAAGGACATCGGCACTGCACTCACCAGAATGTGTATGAGACACCGCAGCATTGAGTCTAAACTCAAACTGTTTACCACGTAAGATGCACACGCGCACACACACAGCACCAAACAACACACCAGATGGTCGACACAACGAAGCATCCAGCAGCTAAAGAAACACACACACCAGAAACAGCTAAAACTGAACATTAGACATGGACATCAAACAACTGGATTCTAGACCTCAACATCCTAGATGGCTTCACACTAATATTATTTCTTTCATTTTCTGGACCACTTAGCTAAAAATGGACCATCGCATCTTGATGTTCCTAAGATGCATGTTTTCTTAGATGGTGGGGGCTAACCAGAGCAGCTAGAGAAAAGCTCATTTAGATTCATTCAAATTCTACACAGGAAGACCGTGTTGTGAATGTCAAGTCATCTTTGATGAGAGTTATGTTAAAGGCAGTGAAGTAAAGTAAAATCTTTGTTTCAGAGCTCTGTCAGAAAGTCTTATCAGTCCGTTGGAGCTAAAGATGGAAGAATGGAAGAAAGTGGCCAATCAGCTGGACAAAGACCACAGTAAAGGTATGTCACATTAGGACACACACACACACACACACACACACACACACACACACACACACACACAAAAAAGTTCTTTCTCACTGCTGACTTAAATCTTGATGTTTAGAGTACAAAAAGGCGAGAGCAGACATAAAGAAGAAATCATCAGACACCATTAAGCTGCAGAAGAAGGTGAAGAAAGGTGAGTTGTTTAAATTATTATAATGTCATTATTTTCTCTGATGATTCATGCAAATGAGATTTGATCTTCCTGCGGAGGGAACCCAAAACTAGACATTATACAGAGAAGGTGCATGCAAGCCCTTTAACCCTGACATTTGGACTGAAACCCCGTGAAATACCCAGCATTAGATGATTTCTGCATAAAAAGATAATTGTTTAAAAGCTTTTTCTTTCACTATGATAAATCCTTCTGTGTCTTTGCTGCAGCAGTGATGTGATTATGTTTTTGTCCCGCAGTATCGTACCGTCTTGCTGCCTTCTGTCATATTAAAACATATATGCTCTAGTAGTCGAACAGTTTTCACATGTCCTATCACTGATCATTCCACATTAATGTGTGTGTCGGATGAGCCATTATGTGGTGTGTAACCACTTCAGACTGGAACTCTCCGACCGCTGATGGAGAAGAGATATGGAGGAGGGAGAGGGGTGAGAAATAGACTTTAAATCATCAACCAGAAAACCTTCAGTAGGTTTTCTCCTCTGAACTGGTTGCCTGTGAAGGTTCTCATTCATTCAGATCATGGTTATCAAAGGCATTTAAATCAATCCACTGGATTTGTAGAAAGTTCTCGAAAGACGTTTCACCTCTCATCCAAGAGGCTTCTTTAATTCTGGCGGTGGTTGGTCTTGTCTCTGCCCACAAATGAAAAAAATGTCTGCAATCGGACATTAATAGAATTATAGCAGATCAATAGAACTGTTAAAATGAACCTACGTATCTCTTCCATGGTTCATGATTCAGCCTCTGACCTCATTCCGATCAGACATGTAAACAACTTATGAAATGGATAATATTTAAAACCGACTTCTTTGGTGGAGGATTGGTGTGATTTGTTTGGTGCGGCGTTCAGTTCAGAGGGAGACTGATGTCGTCCCAGGCTTTTGGATCCCCTCTGTCTCTAAAGTATCACTGTTTATTTTGTCAGATGCTTTGCTGGGCCGGGGGCCAGAAGCTGACAACAGATGAGCAATAAAATCACTTATCAGTTTGTTTAGAAAAAAAAACACCACATTGCTGACCCCTGCTGGTGGGATCTGGTCATCATCACCTGAATGTGTGGCGTTTCCCCCTGTAATGTCCCTTAGGATACTGTCACTGTTACACCTGTCAAAGTTTTATTGTTAATAGGGTTTGGATTGAGTGTGTTTCAGTGTGTCCATTTTTCATTCTATGATTTAGAGGAAAGTTCCTGTACATGTTGGAATCTAGAGACGTATAAACTACAACTGCGCTGATGTACATTGGAGTGAATGTTCCTTTGCTGCCTGCGTCTTCATCACCTCCTCCTCTGTGTTTCTGTAGGGAAGGACGAGGCTCGGGGTCAGCTGGACAGCGCCCTGCAGGATGTCAACGTACGCTACGCCGTACTGGAGGAGACTGAGAAGAGGGCCGTCTGCAGGGCGCTGGTGGAGGAACGAGCGCGTTACTGCAGCTTTGTCAGCATGCTGAAACCTGTACTGGTTAGTGCTGAACGCCAAAATCACCAACACAACCTGGACAAGATGGCAATCATTAATGTGTGTGTGTGCGTGTGCGTGCGTAGGACTATGAGGTCAACATGCTGGGTGAGGTCACCCACCTGCAGACCATTCTGGAGGATCTCACCATTCTGACAGCTGAGCCGAATAAACTCCCACCAGCAAGCGAGCAGGTACCTTCCTCTGTCTTTTTATAGAGCAGTTACACTAAGACTTGGGGGGTGTTTGTGGGGCTGGGGTGGAGTGGTTTTTGCTCTAGAATCAGAATTTCTGGGTCAGAGGAGGTTGAGAATAATACCTGATCCTGCTTTCTACTTGTCTCTCAGGTACTTCTGGACCTGAAAGGTTCTGATTTCAACTATATGTACCACACCCCCCCAGCCTCCCCCAGCAACAGCCTGTCCAGGAAGAGCAGCATCAGCAGGTAACACACACACACACACACACACACACACACACACACACACACACATACACTAACCACAGCAGAGGGTATCAACCAATCAGAGGTAGAAAAAGAATATCATAGCAGAAGTTTGCTGCTGGTAGCCTACAGTTAACAATTTAAATCTAGAACCAAGATATATCTGAATAGAGAGGGAAGAACCTGAAAAATAAAAACAATCCAAAAGACAATTTATTATTTTGGCCGACGATTAATTTCAGACCCTGGGCACATGGTAAATCAAAGCGGACTATTTTTTAAACCTTTACTACAATTTCATTTAATTAAAAATGCTTTACAGAAACAACTTAATGAGAACATAACACTAATTACAGAGAATCAAAATTGATCAATTAGAGGACCACAGATATTACACAGTGAGTCAGAAGTTCTGCTGTGGAGTTTTGATGTCAGGCTTTCTGTGGTTTTCACAGTAACTACCAGTCTGGATCAGTGAGACACGTCCCCTCCTTAGAGTCTATCAGCTGTGCTGTGGATCGAGTTCATGTCCAGGTAACACACACACTCACACACACACACAGACACACACACACACGTGCTAACCAGGGCAGAGCAGCATCATTGAGGGACTTCTGTGATGCCTGTGTCAGACTGTGTGCTGTGGTCACACAGTCTGTGGTTTGTTTAGCTGATGGTACCTAACATTAAATCCTCATTACAGGATGCAGTCAGCTCCACCCATCAGCCTGCCGCTGGGGGGAGCGGAGGGTCAGAAAATGGCATGTTGGCCCTCCCACACGTTGCCTACTCCTACCATGGAGAGAGAGCTCGAGCCGTGTCCTTATCTGGGAAGGTAACGTATTACTCCCATTTGTCTTCCTCTCTTCTGTTCATATTTTCTGTCTCTCATCTTGTCCCTCCTCTCTTCCACTCTCCTCTAACTTCACCTCCTCCTCTCTGTGTTTCAGTCGGCCCACGATCAGCTGGCCTTGACTCTGAGTGGCTTGAATTTGGATGCCCCAAGGAACAGCAGGGACTCTCTGCACTGTTCCAGTGGCTACAGCACCCAGACCACCACCCCATCCTGCTCCGAGGATACCATACCCACACACAGTGAGTACACACACACACACACACACACACACACACACATTAAACATTGTGAGTGTAGAGACAAAATGAAAAGAGCTAAAACAGTGATTTATGTGTTGTCTTATTTCCATAACGATGCATCTCCCAGTTGTTTACTGATGTGTGTTTTCTCTTGGTTCGTTATCTGTCTGATGAATTCTTGAAACACTTTAACACATATGATTAAAATAATCCAGAAATCAACAACTGAAACGTTATTTGTCTCTGTGTTTGTAGTCGACTACGAGTTCATCTCTGTCCATGGAGATGCCGACTCCATCTCCTTACATCACGTCTCTCATGACATCAGTCAGACAGACTTTGATAAGTCCTCCACCATCCCAAGGAACTCCGACCTCGGTTTACAGTACAGGAAGTTCGCCCAGTCCAAGCGCCCCTCGTCCACCGCCAGCCTGTTCGCCGAGCCCGACTTGAGCGTCAGGTCGGTGCACCAGCTGACATCCCACACAGCAACTATCCGGCGCAAACCGTCCTCCAAACCGGTGTATCGCAGAGGTACGATTAGCAGTGGCGTTCCTATCCCCATCAGCACCCCGCAGGTTCCCTTGAAAGTCCCAGGGAGAAATGGTGGAAGTGATGACATCTTCTCGACTTCCTCCGCTGGAGGTGGAGGTTTAGGTTACAGTAAACTCTGCGCCTCCACACCGAGCCTCAGTTCTTTACCTCCCTCCTCATCCTCCCCATACTACCAGTTGATACCCGGTCAGATGCCCATCCCAGTCCCCGTGCCCACTGTACCCTGCCCCCCGTCTGAGGGAGCCAATGACAAGCAGGTGCAGCAGAGACCTTACCAGCAACAGCAGCAAATCAACCAACAGCTTCAATATCAGGAGCAACTTCAGCACCAAATCAACCAGCAGCAGAAACAAGGACGTCAAGAGCAGCTTCAGCAGCAAATCCACCAACAGCTGGCTCAGCACCAATATCAGCAACAGTTTCAACATCAAGCTGATCAATACAAGCAGCAGTTTCAACATCAAGCCGATCAATATCAGCAGCTGACCCAGCACCAGAAGCAGAAGCTGTTCCAGGAGCAGCAGCAGCAGCAGCAGGCCCAGCTCCAGGGTGACGTTTCACAGGGACAGGGCTCCAGCGCTCACTCTCAGCTCCAGCCCCCCCCACTCTCCAGCCAGGGTCAGAACGCCCAGGAGCCGATCCCAGGGGAAGGAGGAGACATGCTGTCCCAGATCAGAAGAGTAAAACTTAACAGGACCGTCACCAACGATCGCTCCGCCCCTCTCCTCAAATGAAACTGAGCGTTTTGTCGGAATGAACGGAACGCATTTCCATTTGTTTTCAAAGTTTTTGAGACTTGCTTTCTTTTCTGGTTGCTGGAACAACCGTCTTTTTTCCATTGTTGCTCATGCTTGAATTTGTTTTATGCATGAAGGTTTTGTGTTTGATCAAGTCTTAACTATGGAACTGATAATTGGTTGAATGAATAATCACTTCCTGGTTGTCAGTCAGACACACAAGAAGCTTTTATAGAGTGTCTCATTTGCACTTCAGTCCTGAGTGGATTTGGTTTGAAGGATGGGGTTTCATCTGTCGAACCGTGATGCTTTGAGGCTTTAATTTGTTAGGCTAGCGGTTTGATCCAGGACATTTTGAAGAGTCAGAACCTTAAATTTGATGCTCCTGACTCTTTAATCAATCCCTGACATGATTGTAAATGTGTTTGAACAAACAACCTTGTGAGAATTCAACAAGGTTGGCGTGGGCCTACAAGAAACAGATATTAGAGCTTTGTGTTGTCAACACTCGGCCTTTGATCTTAGTGTTGACAGGAGTGTCTGTGGATTAAGGTGGATTATGGCATTGAACTGCTTGGGGATCATGTAACACAAAACTACATCCCTAAAATTTACATATGATCTAATCATTAAAAACCAGCACCAAGTTTTCAGAGTCAAAATACAAAATCTTGTGTCGGAATGTTGTCTTATACCTTTCCATACATACGTATAACGGACCATCAGAGAACAGGAAACCAGATTATTTATTTATTTATGTCCATATAAACCCATCAATCCAGTATCAGTGTAAACAAGACTGATTGGAAAATGCAAGTCATTTCACAGCAACTCTGTTGCCATGGCAATACATGAGTCAGATTATCATGCTGAAAGTGGAGTTTATGTTTATCGGTTTTATCCCGTTTGTTGACATTCTGTTTGGCCTGCATTTGATCCAGAAAAACTTCAACTCAGGATGTTTGATTTCTGTAAATTAGAAGCCAATCGGGCAGCAGGATGACAGGAATTCATATTCAGGTTTTAATGTGAACTTTTTGTTTTGGCTCCTGTTGTTGGTTCTGTTTTGGCTCGCGTTCTAACAGATCTGTTCATTTCCTCATTTCCAAGCTGTTCTTTTAACTTTTATTTGCAAACAATAAGCTGATTCCAGACCAGTGAGTCAATCAGGCCCACTGAGAACCAGAGAATCCCAGAGCTGAGAGTGTTTTATTTTTATTTCTTAATTTTATGAACTTTATTAATTCCCTTTGGGGAATTTTTTTTACACTTGATAAACACACAAGCCAGAGTGCACACACACACAAACACACATACACACACACACACACGCAAAAGGCCTGTAAACATGCAATTCATTGAGAGATGGTAGAACGAATGGCAGCCGCATAGGAGCAGCTTGGCGGTTCGGTGCCTCAGCAGTGACCAGGAAGTGAACCGACGTCAAGCCAAGTCATTGTGGACAGACTTCACTCACATCATCCATTAAAAGTTTATTTTATAGGATGTCAGGCAACAGTTAGCTTCAAGTCAACCCAAAACCTGAAGACGGTCTACGTGAACAAAGTCAAAACTCATTGTGAATTTGGCATTTCTGCCTTTTTGTTGCTGTCGATATCTGTACTGTTGTTTTAATATGCTGGATGTTTCTGAAATATCTAAATGGGAAATTTTTAGCAGGACACTAAAAATGAAGCAAAATATCACATTGTGGCTGAGAGACGGATTACTTCAGCGGATTAGTGTTTCTGCTGAACGCTGCCTGACAGGGACCTGTTGCATGCTGGGAAGTTTAGTCCATTATCTAGTCATCAGGTCCTAGTCTGAAACCTTTCTTGAGTTTGAATTACCAAAGCTGATTTAAGTGTTAATATTGCTGGTAAAACAGAACCGTCTTGACGGTCTGAGAGCTTCTGAGATGCATTTGATTGATCGGGACCTGATTGGGCCCACAGCAGCTGTATGTACTTTGATTTTTGGAAGAGATCTAAATCTATAACTACAAATGAATGTGTACATATCTTGATTGTATTTTTGTTGTTTTAGTGGTGAGATGATGAAATCAGTCATTCATTGTGGTTTTGTTGAAAGTCTTCAAAGGAGGAATCCCAGTGATGTTTGACAAGCTGAAACCTGATTGGACGTCTGCTGGTGGAGAAGTCGACAAACGACTGGACAGATTTACGACGCCTCCAACCAACAGAATGTAGTAACTTAGTTTTCCATCATTTGATGTTCACTGTGGGAGCAACAATAATAATTTTATTCCTGAATACTGGTTGTCCTGTATTATGTCTTGTGTCTGCCGTCACTACACAGCCAAACCTGTCAATACAATTACAAAGAGTGTCTTTTTGAAGGGGGAAATTAATTAGAAAAATATTATAAACTCACTTTTCTTCACGAGATTAAGATTTACTGATAATTACATAAAATTACAGTAAATACAAATTAATATAAAGAAAACATTTTAGTCCTTAAGTAGGTGGATTAAAGGTAAATAATGCATATGATAAGAAAATAATGTTTAAAAATATTAACATTAATCGTAAGTTATTCAAACAATGTAACCTTTAGTATTTTATTTGCGTTCTGGTCTCCTTTTTTTAACGTTGAATTCTATAGATTCATTCATCTTAAATACCTGCTTCGTCCGCTGCCTATCCCAGCTGACTGGGGGCATGAGGCAGGGCACACACTCCACCTGCATGTTTCTGGAGGTGGGAGGAAGCCACGCCGACACGGGGAGAGCATACAAACTCTACGCAGAGCGGGACTCGAACCACAGCAACAACCTCCAGCCTCATTGATCGGTGTCTATATCAGGAAAAAAGTTCTTTTCATCTTCCTCTAACATTAAGCTTATATGATGAGATTTAGCTCCAGCACCAGTTCTACTGGTGTTGGGGTGACCCAGAACTTAAAAACAAGAAAATATCTCTAGCCTGAACAGATTTAAGGTAAAATATCCAATTTGAACGTTGAGAATTTATTTAGTTTGTATATCTTTCATTCTTAGTTGACCTCAGTTTACTGAGAAGCTTCATTGACTGGTTGTCCCTTATTGTTCCATCCACGGTTTACCACAGGGTGGCGCTCTAGCCTCAGCTATAACAAATGGATCTGTTTCTATCTGAAGGGGAAAGTCACTGTGAGGCCATGGATCGGGTCACAAATGATGGCAACAGGATTCCCAATGCTAGGTGTAGGTTTCAGGGTCCAGGAATTATGTGGTGTTGCTGAGTTGGTGTGAAGCTGATGTGAGGAAAGCGTGGTTGTCCTGATGATTTTGAAGTTCTCATATTTTTACTCTTTTTAATCAAGTTCACACAGCTGTCAAACGTCCAACTGCACTGTATTCTTTATGCATTGGCCCAAAATGAAGCATGGTTCTGAATTTAGCAGTGCCATAGGAGCAGCTTGTGGGGTTTGATGCCTTGCTCAAGGGCATGACGGCAGCGCTCAGAAGGTGAACTGGCAACTCTGCAGCTACCAGTTCACACTTCATACTTATGGTCCACCCTGGACTTGAACCAACCATCTTCAGGTCCCCAAACCAAGTCCGTGTGGACCACTACAGTACTTCCATCAGCTGAGTATTTTCTTGTTGTGTCCTTTTTTGATTGTTTATTCTAAAGAAGTCCTCATTTAATAGTATTGTTTATGTTGGCATTGTTTGTTTTGTGACTACCTACATTTGGTTTGATTCCATTTTAATTTCAGTGCGAGATGGAATGGGTTTGTCTGATTAGAAAAATCTAGAAGGAAATAAAAGTTTTTAAAAAAAAATCCCACACCCACTCTTCTAACGTCTCATTTTTAATGGCAGCACTGAGCAAATAACTTCGGTTTCTGAATGACTAAGTTCTCATGTAGTGAAAACAATATCCGCTGTAGAGGAATGAGTCAGTGTGTACACTGACACACACACACACATATACACACAGAGCCTCAGAGTCACGGTCAACGCCCATTTACCAAAAAAGATTTCAGAGCCCACAGACGTTATAGCTGGGGGTGTGATGTGTGACCCAGTGGTGTCGGGTTCTGTTCTGAGCAGCACCTCCTGAATGATGGAACGACATGAGAACACAAACCGGTTCTCATGTCTGCTGCATGGCAGCTGGTCTTGTCTCTCTAATCTAAAAACTTTTTGTGTTCTAAATGACTCCTGGCTGCTTTTTTAATCCTCCTGGGTTACACTCGAGCTTTATGACTGACTCAGCTCCTGTGTCTCCTGTATCATCTTATAGAGTGACAAAGCTTATTGTGATTTTTTTTCTTCCTCGATTCTGAGCCACGTGCTCATGGAGAGTCACAGCCACATTATGACTCATTGAATTCCCTTTTCATTCCTCCTCATGACCCCTGATGTCAGGTAACCACCAGCCTTCATCTTCTAACCATTCCAAATAAAACATTTTGACAGAATTCATAACTGTGTTTGACACCTCAGCCTGTCACACAGGTACGGTGCTGGTTGTGGTTTCCTGTTTGTCAGTTTTCTGTAACTTCCTCCTCCCTTCATGTAAAGGTCTGTGGAGGGTGGTGGGTGTTTCCAAACATCGTAGGGTTTTTTAAGGTATTTCTGCTCTGGAGTGGGACGGGCGGTGGTGTTCCACTAACCCAGTAAGGAAAACTTGACCAGATGTAGAAACCAGAAGTGATGAGAGAATCAGCAGATAGTTATGTTCAACAGGGGGAAATATCACAAAAAAAGATGAAGAATTAGATGAGTGTATTAGTGATGCATTTATGTGTAATCAGCTCAGCCCTGACATAGAGGAATGTTACGATGAACAGACCCTCAGATTTCTGGGTGATTTCTAGATATTTCTACATCTGTTATTGTTCTTTTTTTTAACTTCTGCACTCTTTTTCTCCGTTTTGAATCTGAACATGATCAACGGATCAGCAGGTATTGACTATGTTAACTACATGAACGTGTGAAGATTGGAACTCAATCTAACTTCTCTCTGTCATGTTGTCTGATGCTGGACATTGCATTAATATTAGTATTAGTGTTTTCACCACCGACACGACTCTAAAGCACTCAGGAAATGAGAGAAACATGGTTAAACTCTGCCGACATCGAGGCTGTGATGCCAGGATCCTGCTCTGGACTGGTTCTGCCTCTGCCTGACATTCTGTACCTGGTTTGATTGTTGTTTACTTTTTTTTTTTTTGTAGCCATGTGCTTTTCTTGTGCCCAGAGTCACACCCATGACCTTTTTTGGGCAACTTCCTTCCTTCCCTCTAAAGTTTAACCAGAGTTTAACCTGTCTGTCGTTTTGTGTTGATTAATTGGGCATTTGAATCCTGCCTTTTCACATTATGTACTTGTTACCTGACTCCCACGTAAATTAAAGACTCAGATTCTAATTGTCTTTCCCTGTTTTCGACTCTGCCTGTTATTGATTATGTCTTCTGGCTGTTGGATTAGGATTACCTGCCGGTACCTGTCTGTCTGTATCTGTCTGTCTGCCTGTGTGTGGACTGTCACGGCACTGTGTGAATATACAGTATTGTTATCTAGATCCTCCTTTGATTCCCGTTCTTAGTTGTGACAATTAATGTTTTGAAATCTGAACAGATCTTGAAAATTGACACTGAAAGTCAATGTTTATGTCATTACTCTCTGAAGAATTTAAACATTAAGGTTTTCAGATCAAGAATATTTACTTTTGCAATTATTTCAAATTAATTTCATGTTACATTTTGCTTTTATATATCTTACATTTAAGGTCTTAGATTTTCATGTAGATAAAGTTTTCAGATTCAAAAGGTTATTGTTGTTTTTTTCGAAATTTATGCATATTGCTGTGGCCGTCAACAGTTTGTTTTGGTTTTTCGACTTTAGATGCAGATGTGTCAGAAAACTATCGGTTCTGTTCTCACACTCAAAACTTTGTTCCTGTAGAATCTTTCTCTCATTTTGTCACAATTTTAACAAGTCTAGATTTTTTGTTTTAAACGCAGGAAAAAAATAAAGAATTTCAGATTTTAAATTTCCTTATGGGGAGAACAAAGATGGCAATTTATTTGAGATGAAAAAAAAAGAAGGCTCATAAGACTGTGACGCAGGTCATTTTAGAAAGAATGATAATAACAAGGATTACAATTGACTTCAATTATTTCAGAGTGATGAAGTAGTTTTTTTAAGTGTTCTGTACTCTGTTGATGGTTGATTTAGTTTATGTATATTTAATTTGTTTATTATTTTCTTTATTATTTATTTATTTTTTGATGTGGGTTTTTTTTTGTGAATCTCTTTGTCTTTTATTTTTGTATGAGTGTGACTAACTTTCTAATTTTATTTCTGTGAATAAAAATGCTTTTTAAAAACCAAATCTTTCTTTTTTTTTTCCTTACGTACTACCCAAGAATGCTGTAGCAGATTGTGGTTATGAGTGGTGGGGGTTTAACGGGATGGGACACCTACCAGGAAAATGTGGCTGCTTCTTGGAAAGAGAAGACACGTTGTATTTCTCTCCAGGGAGGGGTCTGGATCTACAGTATGTGGGTCATATGTGCATGAGGACAAGGTTTGGTGAGATTTTTGGGTTAGAAAGGAATCTTCAGAGTTTACAGCCAAATGTTATTTTTGAAACGTACTTATAATTCATATTTAGGTATTGCAAGATTCAAGGTTTGGGTTCAGAACACGTAAAATGTAAAGACTTATTTTGACGCTTCTTGTTCTCGATGGAGCTTTGAAGCTCATTTATTTGTTTGTCACTGGGCTGCATGTCATACTTTTTTTGTGGTACATTTATTATATGATTACAGGTGATTCCCCTTAAAATGAATGCTCATATTACTCAAATTAGCAGTCATCTAATTATCAGAAGGTTGGCAGTTCGATGCCCAGCTCATGCTGACAAGGCAGCTGCAGCTTGTTGGTTGTTACGGTTATGTCATGAATGTTATGTGTGATGTTTGATGACATCATGTAACTCATTGACAAACATTATGACAGTTTTATAGTGCTGATTATGATTGTTTATTATTTGCCTACTGATTTTTTTGAACAGGGACAATGAACATCAATTCATATTACTGTGAATGAGTAAAACAAGGGTCTCAGTTTTATCACTCCTCCCTGGACAGATGTCACTAAGTCACCCTAAAACACATCATAAAAATATAAGAGAATGTTACGTATCATGTATGAACATACAGGAAAAAGAGCAGTGGAAATATGAAACATGTTGTTTAGGACACAAACATACATACATAGACACAGTTAAAATATGGAAATCAATTAAAGGCATAAAGTTGGTGGAAATGTATAAAACAACACAATCAAATTAACAAAACCTTTTTCTTATTGTGACATCTTCTTTTATTTTACTGATCCCATAGTTTTAAAAAACATTTTTCCTTTTTATTTCCTTGTCATCATCGTCTTCTTTTTTTTATCTAAGTTTTCTGACAGTTTTGTAACTAATTTTGGCATTAAATTCTTTACACTATTTTTTATATTTAGAAAATAAATGCTGATTGTTGTCGTTATCTTCTTATAATTCATCCCATCAGTAAATCATCCCAGTCAGTGTGAAAAGCTCATTTGATATGCTCATAGTCATTTGGTGGCTGTATAGCCTACTCATTCCTAACAAAAGGCGTTGCTTTCTTTTTCATGGATAGTTTTTTGGCCAGAGTCAGGTCTGAACAAAACAATTAACATATTAAAGGTTGTGGGATTCTCTTGGGTCTGGTACCAAAACTCAATTAACTGTGGGTCCTGTTGGAGTTTGTTATTCTTGTGGACTCACTAATCTTTTGCATGACGTCAAATTTATTAGTAATCTGTTTCAGATTATATTTTTCCCACTAGTTGATATTCAAACCATCAATTATCACCACCTCTTTCTTGGCTTTTCAATCTTTTATTACTGTAGTTACTTAAATTCCTATTATTAAGGCTGGTTGATAGAATACAATCAAAACATCTTAAAAGTTCTCGTGTTTCAGTGTCTATCTGAGAGACCTTTTGGCTCAGCTTTTGGGTCCCAAACTCTAGAACGGTTGAACGTCTCAGATACACCCCACTTTCTGTTTTTGTAAACTGTGGGATTTACTAGTTTTCTAGATTAGAAGAAAGAACTTCTTGTAGCTCTGAACAGACCCACAGCCCCCCGCCACCCACTCCCCAGGTGGACGCCAGAGGGATACAAGGATACCAAGCAAAACCCATGTAGAAGAAACCCGGGGTTAAGCTGGAACCAGAACCATCTAGCTTTGTCATTCTGTCTGTCTGTCTATCACAGGAGGGGACCATCCTATCATGGGTCATGTCTTTTTGTATGTCTATATGGTAGTTGTTGTAATGTGTTATAGTGTGATCATTGTGTTGTTTGGCTGTGTGTATGTTTCTGTAAACTAGATGCAGTTTATTTCTCTCTATATTCCGTGACTAAATAAGAGTAACTATAAAAATTACATTAATCACCCAACCCAAACTTGGGGAAACTCCAGGCCTTTAAATCACTCATGCATATAATCAAACCACAGAGGAACACTTGCACCCCCCCCCCCTCACATTTGCATGGACTCAATAACCCCGATGTGTGATTGGTGCAGAAACAGATTGTGGTATCAGCCCGATCAAAGTACATTGTCAGTGAATTCATGAGGAGAAACACCTCAAACTGTCTTTTGTTATGTATCAAAGAATGTTTGGAAGGTGAGATGAACCATCGTCTCTGTTAGCTGATTAACACAAGACATGGCCATTAAAATGTGCTCTAAACCTCAGTGGAATAATTACAATAATAGATATGTTTAAAAGCCTCATAGGCTGCTGCTGTTCTTTGCTTTTTAAGATGAAAAAATAACCTGAGAGGGACGGGAACCTTTGAAACTTATTATTGTAGAACTGTAGAGAGGTTGTCATTGTTTCAGAGAGGAGCTCAGACTCAAACAGGATTATCATCTCAGTTTGGGGCTGATTCGAGGTTCCATTAGCATTAGAACTCATTCACGCCAGCTTTGGCCCATTATTCATTTGAATGAAGCCAATCCAGCGGTAGACCGGAGTCATCATCATGACAAAAGATAATGCAGAAACTCCTGCAGGAATTTTTTTAGGGGTGTAAAATCACAGGGTGATGGAAACTGCTTCACACATGGATTTTTTTTTTTTAGTAATGTCAGAGTAGATCTGACCAGAACTCTCCAGTCCTTAGATACATGAACAACACATTTGTTGGTTCCAGAAACAACACGAGACACAGATGTCAGATTTCAGCAAATCACTTATTGAGAGTTCCTGTAATTGACTCGGTCTTTACCTAAAGTTGTTTAGACAACAAAGAACCATGACTCCAATCTATGCTAAGTATTTATGGTCTCTTTGGGAGAATAACCTGGCGTGTCTTGAATATCTATTGGATGATTTCTGGTATCTGCTCTAAACGCGTTGACATTCAAGACTTACATTTTATCGATGAGACCCCAAGCACATCAGGAACACGACATCTAGAATATCACACATAAGAATATGTAGAACCATAAGTTTATTTGAATAAAAGTAAATGAACCTTTAAGGCTTCGTCATAATGTGAATAAGCATATATTGCAGGAAACATCATATTTGATAACATGATTGATTATGTCTTACAAATGTATTTAGATTAAGTATATAATTGAGTAAATGACATTAATTTGAATATTTAATTACAGAGAAAAGTTCTTTCTATTTCTATGCAATTTTTTAGTAAAAAGGTGGAAAATGGGTCAAAGAGGAACCCAATTAATGATCAATTCTAGCCCATATCGATCAACTCGTCCTCCCAAGTCAAGAGAAGGATGGGTGGGGAGTCTGTAGATAAAGAATTTAATGTTATTATTATAGATGTTCTATCTACTAGCAGTGTAAACAGCAGGCTGAGTGGGAATCTGGTCACCACCTCAGACGTGTTTACACCAGTGAAGTCCTGACCATTGGTACCTGATCTGGTTATCTTATGCTGCCGCTGGCATGTGGTTCAGGTCACGGGTTCAGATGGCAGTCGCTGCTGCTCCTCACACCTCTGACCTGATGGCACCAAATGGAAAAACTCACAACTTAAACTATTATCACGATCGTCGGGTCGGCTGAGCGTGTGGAGCTGTGAGTGGAACGGGAGCAGCAGGAAGCGTAGTCTGAACTGAACTCAGGTGAAACCTCTTGTCACCACGTCTGAGCCAGTTTCACACATGACTATAGTCAGCATATCATGTGATCTCATTCACACATGTTCACATAGTAAAGCCACACCGGCTGCACGCTGTGAAATGTTTGTCACACCTTCAGCTGACTTCAACAGCTTCAACACTTCCTTGTGTGAGCCTCTATTAGATTAGATCAGAAGGAGAAAAACCTGCTGAACAAAGTCAACACGACCCAGGAGCCGCCCAAAGAAGGCAACCCCCAGCATTAGAACACTATCGCATATAGTCATAGAATACCGGGTGGTGTTTACCTAATATACACAACAAAAAGTAATTGTTGTGGAAATGAATCAAATTATTACAACACATGACAAAATAAGAGTGGTTTTCTTTTATTTTCCATTGTGACATGTCTAAAAAAAATGAAAAAAAGTTTCAAGAAAAGTTTCAAAATTTACTAAAAAATTGATAATTCAAGAACAAAAAAATGAATTAGAATTTGCACGATTGTTTTAAGGTAGTTTTTTTATGTCAAGTTCACATAGAATCTTAATTAAATCTTACTTAATTACTTCGTCTCTATCCTGTATCCTGTATTAACTTTCTTTTACTTCTGAGCATTTATTCGTATTAATAAATATTTGAGGCTCCTCGTCTCTAATGGAGTCTGATGCTTATTTATGCCTGAAAACAGTAGCTCACATTAATTGTTCCAGTATGGAACTGTTTTACCGGAAGAGCCACGTGGAAGAAGAAGAGTTTGTGTACCGACATTCTTTGACACGTTCTTGGCATCCTGTGGCCACCCAGCACCGGTCCAGTGGGATCTGGAGTTCGTAACTGATCTACTCACCCTATTATTTAACACAACTCTCATAGTCATGCAAACAGGAAATGTATCATCAGAGTTGGCCAGCAGCCCTTGGGGCAACTCCTGTCCAGGCACCAGCGCAGAGGGTTCTAGATAATGGATTCCAGACGAGAGTCAAACAGGGCAGCTGCTTCAGAAACAGAACCGGGTACGAGGTCTGTAGACTCACCGGCTGTTGAGTCATGTCCAGGCTGATGGTTTTAACTTCTCAGGATGAACACACGATCATGATTGTGAGCAGCTGTCACACAGACAGTAGCCCAGATACACATTCAATTGAACATATTTGGGTTTCCATTGTGAGTAGCACCAGCGCCAATGGTTCCCATTCCTGTATTAGCATCGTGGTGTCAGTGTTAGTTATCAAAGCTGTGTTCTGCCATGTTGTAGTGTTCCCAATGAATTTATAATGCAACAGCAATTTTGCCACTGTGTCAAATAAATGATCACCAAGATAGCCTCATTTCATCTCAGGTGGGGTAATTCCCCCCCAACATCTGCCCCCAAGCACGCGCTGACATCATGTTGGAGACTGTGACCCCTGTCACAGACGTGTTCCAGATGTTGATCTATTCACTAGTGTTGTCTGTCATTTCCAGATGCTAACGTTGTGTGGAGACTATTTTTGTTGGGTCTGTCATGTTTCTGATTGGCTCTAACGTGTGATTTCATGAAAAGTGCTGCACAACTAAAGACGTTGTGTGACAGAATGAACTGAGCCTGAATTACTACACAATTAAATCCACCTTGATATCTGCTGTGTCACCACTTCACTGCTTGAAGGATCCAGGAAGACCCCAGATGCATCTCCAGGTCACCACAGGGCGACCAGTAGTCAGAAAACAACACTCACACCTAGGGACAATTTGGTGTGATCAATCTGCCTGAAGCGCATGTTTTTTGGAAGTGGACGGAAGCCGGAGAACCATGAGAGAACCCACGCAGACACGGGGAGAACATACAAACTCCACACAGACAGGGATCGAAACTGGAACCTTCTCGCTGTGAGGTGACATCGCTACACACTGCGCCACCGTTTCACACCAATGTTCAGCAATATCAACACGTGTATCTAGGATGTGGCTTCTTTTTTCTGGAGGATTATGCTTGGGTGGATCAGTTCGACTGAAGTGAAACCTTGGCTCTACTTACACAATGTAGATCCTGAAAAGAGGAAATTGTACTTTTGCCATTCCTTCTGCATTCTCATGAATTTTCCAACACCGAGAGAGGAAGCTGTTGTACCAGTGAGAGGTCAGCGACTGGACAAACATTACAGGTTTGGGGTCGGTGCTGGTTCTAAATAGGAAGGATGGTAATCAACTGCTGTAGAAACAGAACCACAGTCCCCTGGGAGGCGTCAGCTCACCTCCAGAGCACTGCCGAGGCGTCCTTGAGCAAGGTCCCCATCCCCCTTACAAGGTGCTCATATGGGCCCACCACAAAGGCCTGCCTGCCACTCTACCTCCCCTGCATGCGAACCCCGAGTGTGTTCAGGGCCTGTACACAAATATACTGTATATGCATGATAATATTCAACTAACCAGTGTGCCACTTATTTCCCTGCGGGGATAAGACTCAGTATATAAAATTTAAAAAAAAAAAAATTCCTTCTGTGTGTCAATGCGCAATAAAAACAGACCTCCCATCTCTATTCATTCTTTAATTACACTATTTTTTTAAAAGTGCCATTTTGAAAATAACATTTTAAATCTCTAAATTGACAAGAAAAAAAATAATTTATGACACAATAACAAAAATAGTTACATTAAAAAAAAAAAAACTTAAACACCTGTACGAAATATATAACAAAAAAAACAAGACATTAGCCAGAGAGGTAGTTCATATCCTGGTGAAAACAAGGAAATCCGATGCTGTCTGGTTCAAACCTCCACAACCTCAGGTTCTGATGATGCTGATGGGAGGAAGACTATAAGTGTTGGAGAAAAAAAAAAAAGAAGATAAATAAACGGGTTTCATGTTGGACTCGGCGAGGCTTGAACCAGACAGAAACACTAAGTGTTTACCACTAAAACCCACCTCCACTTATCATCCTAACTGACTGTTCAAGTATGATCAGACCGACGGAGGAATTACTGTTTATTAAAAATTAAAAAAAAAGATGCATTTTAAGACGCTAGACACTTAAAAGTAAAATGTTTCCCATTTGAACATTTAATTACAACAAGTTAATGTTTAACATTTAATAACAAAGGATTGATATTCAGAGTAAAATGGCATCAGATGTACAGAAAAAAAACAAAAACCAAATTCAACCAAATGACTGATAGTAACTGGAAACGACCAGCTGGTGGATTTGAACTCATGTCAACCGACAGCATCCACCAACCATCATGGGTTTGAGGGCTGAACGGTTACTATAGCAATGGTTAACTGAATAAATGAACTGCTGGATTGAACCAAATCCGATAAAAAAGGCTGAGGATACTCTAAAGTTCTCCCGCCAAAATAAAACACCTTGACTTCTAGGAGGAAGGATGGCATCAGATTTGGAATTTAAGTCGAACCGGGTGCCAAAAATCTTCACAGCCACCATCAGAGTGGAAGTTCACCCACTTCAAGTTTCATGTAGCTACTGAGCCGAAGGGGCTTCCAATATTCCAGCCCAACAGGTGCTTCTAGACCGTTCATTATCCTCAAACAGACAAAAAATAATAAAATAAAATCAAGAATAAAACATTACTCGATGTGCGTCCAGCCATTTAACTTTACAAACGTCCTCCTCTCTCCAACAGTCAGCAGCCGAGGCGTGAGAATCATCGTCAAGTCGAGAAAATCCAGAGTCGTTACCAGAAACGTCCAACTTTGTGCGCTCTCTCCAGCTTCCTTTGTACAATCTCCTCCCTGATACACCCCCTCCCCACTCACCCTTAGTCTCTATACACAACCCCCCCAGTCCATTAGCTGTGGAGCTGCTGCAGCCGGGCCTTCAGCTCCATCTGCCGGGCTCGCAGCCGGTCCCTCCGGGTCTGCAGCCTGTCAGCCTGGTTCTCCAGGCTGTTGATGCAGTCCCGCGCCTTCTTCAGGATCACCACTTTGGACGCCTTGTCGTTGTGCGTCAGCTCCGGCACGTTGTCGCGCAGCCGCAGGAAGCAGTTCTTCAACTCGTTGCGCCGCTGCCGCTCCATCACGTTGTGCGTGCGGCGCCGCTCCTCTTCGTCCTCCGTCTCCGTGGAGTTTCGGGACGACGCCGACGACGAGCTGCGGGACGAGCGGTGGTGGGAGTGCGACGAGCCGTCGCGACCTCGCTGGCGTTTGCTGGATGAAGTCGGCGGCGGTGGCGGCGAGGCGGGACAGGGCGCGGCGTAGTTGTGCTGCAACTGGATCTCCATGTGATGGCGCTGGATGGCTCTCTGATCCGCTTCCTGTTTCTGCCGGTAGGCCGACGTGTTGGCCAATGGGGGGAGGGGGGAGGAGCTACGCACCACTGTGACGACGTCAATCTCTTCTTCTGCAGGACAGAAGGACAACAGGATTCCGGTCAAAGGAGAAGCGATGACAGTGATAACAAACACAACCAGAACCTGAACGCATCATCCAGACAGTTGATTTTGGAGTAAATCCAATCACTGATCCGCCTGTTCTGGGGTTGGTGAGATGACTCATGAATTAACGGATGCATGAGTTAATCTCTTTCACTCACACACACACACACACAGAAACAAACACACACTTTCAGATAAGCCGGGTGCAAAGAACAATTCTTTCCTGGAGTTCTGCTGAACATTAACAGCATTTCACGGCGAAGCAGCGCCAACAATCAGGAAGAACTTTTTACATGTGACCAGACCGAAAGGTCCTGGAATAAAAACTGGAGGTGTGAACTCACCGGAGTCGCTGGATGAATAGTTTGACAGCTCCCCGCCGGTGGATCCGTCATCCGACACCGACTCGCCGGCTTCTTGGATGTCCATCAGGTCCAATGTGGAGCCGGCGATCTCCTCGAATATACTGGTGTTAATATCCGACAGCAGCGGGCTGGAGCCCAGAATGGTGGACACCAGCTTCTCATCCATACTCCGGTCGCCCCCCAGGCACCGCCACAGGCAGTCAGCCCCACCCTCCTCCATGGAGGAGCATGGCTGGATGGGTTCGCTATCCTTTTCGGCGTCGGCGGAGTGGAAGAAGTTGCAGTTCCAGTTGAGCTGCATGTCGTGGTCCTCCAGCAGGACGTCCGAAACGTAGCTCAGCTGGTCCTCCTTGGACAGGGGCTTCCCTCCGTCGCCCACACCCGCCCTCATCGGAGGCGACTGCGGGGGGGTCGGCAGCGACTGGAGGTCTTTCATCAAACTCTGGCAGAACTCGTCGTCGAACAGCAGCGGCTCGGAGTAAAGCCAGTCCTGCGATTGGCTGAAGCTCTGCAGCATGGTGGAGGATTCTGGGAGGAAAACAGGACGCGTTCAAATCCACTGACCGGAACCGGATGAGCAACATATCACCTCTCATTTGTGTTTACTACAATATGCCCCCCCCCAACCTCTCCTCCTACTCGCCCCTGGGGCATCCAACACCTCCCCTGCATGACGTCACAGAAACAGCTGGGACAGGACCTGAAACGTTCCACTCTCTAACCACAATTAACATTTTCACTTTCAGTCAGTTTGAAAGAACACAAAAGGGGTGTGTGTGTGTGTGTGTGTGTGCGTGGAGTGGGGTGGTGGTGGGGGGGTCATAATAACCCCACAAACCTGTTTAAATTAGTTTGTTGCTGTTGCACATAAATGATCCCAAAAAAAAAAAAAAAGTTTTCTCAAACAATAAGCAGAAACTATTTTCCATGCTCTCAATAAATAACCGGTGACAAATAACACGCGTGGGGTGGGGTGGGGTGCGTGGTGTGGGGGGGCATCACGCAGCTGACCGGTTGCGGCTCCGAACATCCACGTATTTCTAAACGAGTCCCTACAGTGAGGGTCCCATGTCTCAATGTAGGGGCCATTTAAAGAGCGACTGGGTCACATGAGGACAAGTCCCGACATGAGATCATAGATCAACCCTTCCCCTTGATTTACTGTAAAAGTCGCAGGAAACGCGAATAAAAACGGCGCAGACACGCAAAAAAAAAAAAATGCCACCAGATACATCCCACACACAGATTCCACGCGGACGTGGAAAAACAATTTCAGAAGTAGAAATGTGTCATCGTCGCTCCTACCTCAGAATGTCCTCACTGGGGGGGGGGGGGACTCAAGATGAACAACTGTGGAGATGTGTGGACGCCACGAGGTGATCCACGGACACGGACGAGCCTATCTCCTGCTGACGGGGTCGTTTCTGCGTGTGAAAGTCGAGCTGGGGAGCATAGTGGGCTCCGGTCGTGGACTCTTCCCCTCCTCCGCTACTAGCAGACAAAGTAGGTGTGGCCCGTGGGGTCGCTCGGTTTATACCGATACCACGCAGCGATGTCCTTCCGCCACGACCCAAAGCGCGCCAAAATAGCGAACGCAACAACCGCTTCTTCTACTCAATCGAACCCATCATCTAGAAAACCCTGGTGGGATCGCGTTTCGATTGAGACCAGGCGGCAAAAATGAAAGCAGCGGCGCTTCTGATTAAACTCCGCTTTGAAGTCGGGTCTACGTTTTTCTCCGCGCGGAGTGATACGATGCGCACTGGGATTCCAGGAAATCGGTGGCGGGTAAAAGTTAGGACAGGACACACGTGTCTGAGAACGTCTCAACGCCAGCCTGTCTGTCCCCCCCCCACTCCACCACCACCACCTCCGTGGAATCAACTGAAGAAGCCACGAAGAATCGAAATGAAGTCAAACGCTCCGAACTGTGTAGTTTAAAGTGTAACGAGCGGAAGAACACGAGTTAACGGACATTGAAGCCCATTAACCGTCTGACTCATCAAAGAGGACTTTCCCCGTCAGTAGTGTGGAATGTCGTGGGTACAGTAGCCCGTTAGCTATTTTTACTGGTTAGGGTGGTGGTGTCTCTCTCTCTCTATGGAGTTACTGGACATGTGCTGGCAGACAGACAGGTTGTTGGCAGACAGACAGGTTGTTGCACGACTATTTCACCATCTGTCCAAGGGCCCGCCTCCTGTGCTACAACTCTACGCGCCTTACGTCAGCATTTAGCTCAAAAACAACTTATTTTATTTATAAATGTTATTTTATAATGGTGTTATTGTGTGTGTATTTTGTGTATTTGTTGTACTACCGTACTTCTACCGTGTGTCCCTCTTTTAATTCTTCCTCATTTCATCCTCCACTGAGTTGAAGACGGAAAGACAGATGAATGAACTCTCTGGCCCCGCCCACCGCTTCTCCACTACCGCTACTGCTTACGTAAACCGTCGGGGTCACGTGTGGAGTACCGTCCAATTGGAGTGCGAGTTGTCCCCCGTTCACGTGAGCCGACCGCGGCTGCGTGACGTTTTCACGGAAGAAGATCCGGTGGAGTGAATAAATGTCAGTAACAGCTGGAGTGTCTTTAAACGTGTGAGCGTTCATAACCGTTCATAACTCCTCCGGTGTGCTTCCTGCTTCTCCCTCAGTCTTTCGGAAGCTTCTAGCAGAGCTCTTCCGGGATGCCGTCATAAAAACTTAATGATCCAAGGTGGTGGACAGATGGACACATCACAAGGGAACAGCATGGGAACTGTGCTGGAGCTGAATATCTTGGTTATGGTGCCACCTACAGGCCAGAGACGGACTGACCGGCTCACTGACTCACTGACTGATTGACTGACTGACCGACTGACATAATGCCATCTCCTATCATGGATGCATTTCAAAGCAGAGAACTGCTTTTTGTGCAGAACAAACCCCCACAGAGTCAAATCCTCATCCACCCACAGTGCAGTTGAAGTGATGGCAGACACCTCGGCTTAGGAAGGTGTGGCTGTGCTGGCAGGAGGATATGAAATTAGGGAATACCTCATTAAAACTTTTTTTTTTTTTTAAATGTTACCTCTACATCTGAGTCCTCTCTGTTAGCAAAGTGGGAAGAAAACTGCTCTACCTACCCAGAAACCTGGGTTTAATTCCTCATCCTGGTGTGACTATATGTATGCAGTCCTGTTTACTCAGGCAAACATGAGGTTGACTGAGTAAATATAACGCAGTATTATCACAGTTAACAGTTACAGTATTATCATAGTTAACAATTACAGTATTATTTTAGTTAACAGTCCTGATGTTCTAATGTTATGTGTTTGATTTGTCACAGTCAGACAGACGGTCAGTGATTATTCATCCATCCGTTTTCTTGAAGGCTGTTTTTCCTCCTTCAGGTCAGGAGGTCTGGTGGAGCCTCTCAGGCAGAAGGTGGGGTCCACCCTGGATGAGATGCCGGCGCATCACAGGTTGTACGCTTTGATTATTTTCCGTATTTGTGTGCCCCTCTGTACTTTTTTTTTTTTTTTTTTTCATTTTTCAAGCAAAAATACTTTAACTTGTGTTAATGTTAGTGGGACAATTTTTTCAAGGTTTTCAGTTGTGTATCAATTTAAAACAATGCAAAACTAACAACAGGCTAATAGAACAATGTGTGCTAGAAAAGGTTCCACCGTTTACCCTTGAGACATCTTTTGCACCATTGAGTCCCATTATAACATCACTTTGATCCCAATCTAATTTTAGCAGACAATGTTTTATATTTGACTACCTTTTTAAATATAAAACAGGATTAGCGACCTTTGCTAATCCTGGCAGATCCCAGGATAAACTGACATTAAAAAAGTTTGGAGTGTGAACTGGTGGATTTGAGAGGTGCCACTTCACCTCCTGAACACTATTATTATCTATTATTATTCATACATGTCATACACTCGTGCGGGAGTGTGGATAGTCTGTTCAGTTCTTATGCATGAGGACGTTTGACCTTCTCATGTAATGTCAGCTCACTATTCCTCCAATCCGCCCGTCACAGGGAACATTTCTTTCCTGATGCATCGTGAACCATCTTTCCCTGAAGTAATGGAAGAGGAAACGGGAACATTTTCACTGCTGGTCACTGAGGTCACAGGAGGAGGGAGAGGTTTGATCCTCATGCTACCCCCATCCCTCTGAAATTATAAGGTTCACAGCGTCACCACAGGATCTCACTGACTGTGTAATGACAGGCGTGCAGAGAAATGTAGAGCTGTATTTAAATCTGTCCTGAGAAAATCGACCTCATACGCTGAGGCGGTCTCAAGTAACCAGATGAACGAGAGCGTGTTAACTGGTTGAACTGGGATAGAAGATATGGACAGAGATATCTGAAAAGTGATAAGACAGAAAGTAGTTAGGCTAGCAGTAGATGTAGTAGAACTAGCTATATTTGTTTTTTGGCTTCAACACACCTGTTTTTTACTTTTCAATCCCATTTTTTGTTAGCACAGTTTTGTTTACTCAATAACCGAAGTACCCACTCATTATAGCTGGTCTCCACAGAGACCCTTCACAAACATATTGGGTCATATTTTCTGAGGCACAGGCGTAAACCATAAATGACATAGAGGTCGTCCTGGTTGTCAATAGGTGGCTGTTTGTCACCACAAAGATGCAAATGTTATTTCAGAAAAGCTGAAGTAAACAGAGCAAAAGCTTTAATCGTATAAATAACAAGACAACCGTTGTTGCCAATGGAGGACATTAATCCTGAATTGATACAGTCTCTATGATCTCGATGTCTGCAAAACTGGCTGACTTCCTTAAAAGGTTCCTGAACAGATTCTAATGGAGGAAGAGAAAGACAAGCAGAGGGATTGTCAGTCATGTTTGGTTGTTCTGCATCAGCTCTGATGATGGATGTGACGTAAAACACAAGAGAAGTTGGCAGAAGAACCGAATCCAGGGAAATATTTTGTGTTGCTGCAGACAGAAAAGGACTGGAATGCAAAAAGAACAAAAAAAAAGGGCGGAGACGGGAAAGCAGTAAGAGTTGTTCTGAAGGCTTTGGGTCGGCGTGGAGGTTTTCCTTTATGTGGGTTTTTTTTTAAATGTGTCTCTGACCTCAGTCAGCTGCTCGATAAGGGAGAGGAGAGGCAGGCTGCCACAAAGAATTCTGGGAAGACCCTTCATGTGGTGTGAGTCACTGTGAGTCCTTGTGAGTCAGTATGAGTCACTGAGTGTGTCAGTAGTCAGTGTGAGTCAGTGTATAGTAAGTCCCTGTCAGTAGTCAGTGTAAGTCAGTGTCTGTGTCAGCGTCTGTCAGCGTGAGTCAAATTTGAGTAAGTGTGAGTCAGTGTGAGTCAGTGTGAGTTAGTGTGAGTTAGTGTGAGTCAGTGTCTCTGTGTCAGGGTGAGTCAATGTTAGTCAGTATGAGTCAGTGTGAGTCAGTGTGTGTTCATGTTAGTCAGTGTGTGGCTCAGTTTTATTCATCAAAGGGAGTAACCACAGCTTTGTTATGAACATAAAATGAACACCCTGCTGGACTTTCTCCTCTCCCTCTGTCTGTGTGTGTGTGTGTGTGTGTGTGTGTGTGTGTGTGTGTGTGTGTGTGTGTGTGTGTGTGTGTGTGTGTGTGTGTGTGTGTGTGTGTGTGTGTGTGTGTGTGTGTGTGTGTGTGTGTGTGTGTTGTATTTTGGACTGTTGGAAAGATTCCACCAAAGGCTTTTTCAGGTCACTCACACAGGTTTTTTCAATTTGTCAGACAGATTTTAGCTGGATTTTTAAAGATGCAGGCATGTTGGAACCTAAATTATGTGTAAATGAATACTACTTCAAAAAAGTAGGATTTACCCTTGCGAAATCCCCAGCTGATCAAAGGCAGACATAGAAAGACATATAGAAATTTACATCTTTACACAACTTAGAGTCACCGGCTAACCTCTGCTGTGTAGTTTTGTTGGTGGGAAGAAGTTGAACCCACACAGAAACAAGAAGACACAAACTCCTCAGGTGGATCTGAATCGACAAGGTCCTCGTTGCGAATTTAGTTTTCCCAAATGTTTTGGAAAACTTAACCAATCATAGCTGAGTTGTGACGTAGTATTTTGCATAGCGCTTCCTAAGATCATTTGTGCGTCTACGGTGCTCTAGCATTGTGAAGAAATATCAGTTGGATGGAGTCAAAAGTGCATCGTTCTCGATAAACCTAACCCTAACTTAACACGTACCCTAACTTAACCCTAACACTAACTTAACTCTAACTTAACCCTAACCCGGACTTAACCCTAACCTTAAACCTAACCATAGCCCTAATTTAACCCTAACCCTAACTTAACTCTAACCCTGACTTAACCCTAAACCTAATTTAAACCTAACCCTGATTTAACCCTAATCCTAATTTAACCCTAACCCTAACATAAGCCTAACCCTGACTTAATCCTAATTTAACCATAACCCTAACCCTGATTTAACCCTAACCCTAATTTAAATGTAATCATAACCTTGTATTTAAGTCGTGCACGCTATGCAAATTTGCGCACCATGCAAATTGCTACATTACAACTCAGCTATGATTGGTTTAGGTACGCATCACTTGGCCGAATGGTTTAGGGAAAACACACCTCTCTCTCTCTCACACACACACACACACACACACACACACACACACACACACACACACACATACACACACACACACACACACACACACACACACACACACACACATACACGGATCAGTTCATATGAGTCTTTTGTGTCTTGCCTCCTACTTTGACACCAGATTGTGAGCCACGTAACCAACACGGGGGCCTCAGGACAGAGGGGGCCACCGAGACATGAGTGTAAAACTAGCTGCTCTGTTTTGCTCTTGACCATCTCTCTATATCTGTTCAACCTCCACCAGCAAGTTTCTTCAAATGGGCTCGCCGGTGTAGCTGGATGTGAACAGGTTATACACCTGGATGTAGAGCTCGGGGCCTCAAGGTGCACACACTGTAGCAGCTGACTTATTTATTCTCAGTAGACTCACTGTGAGCCAATCAGACAGGCAGAAATACATGCTGGTAGCAAGACATGTGAACTGTATGTGAAAAAGAACAGTGTCAGAGCCAACTCCAGTTTCTGGAGCTGGCTGCTCCTCAGCGTTCCACACATTTCAGGAACTTGAACTGTGGAAGATTCTAGGAACGAACTGAGGGGGAGGAGGAGGAGTGGAACAGGGCGGGCGATCAAGGTTAGTCTGGTGGATTGGTGCTCCTAGAGGACTTTATTTTTAGGACTATAAGAAGAAGAAGAGTTTGGGAGGAAAGGAAATACAGGGATAAAATTTTGTGATATTACCAATTAATATTCTTACAGACTATTTTAGGCCCTGTTGGGTCTATTGTAGGCAATTGGTGATTAAATGTGATTAAGCATTACAGAAAATAGACATTAAAATTTAAATAATGTATGATTCTTGTTTAGAATGCACAGTGGTACATTGGATAGCGCTGTTGCTGAACAGCAAGACGGTTCTGGGTTTGAATCCGTTCTGTACATAGTTGGTATGTTCTCCCCATAGGTGTGGGAGTGAACATGAGTGGTTGTTTGTCTTTTGTGTGGCCCCATGATGAGCTGGTGAATAATTGTGTTTAATTATTTGGGCTAATGTAGGGTCAATTTGGTTGTTCAGAATAAACACAAGGCATGAGTCGGAAATAAATATCCGAATGCTATCAGTCTTAATCAACAGTGAAGTCAAACCTTGAGCACTGATGATCTCAACGAACCTTTAAAACAGTCATGATGCAGGAAAATACAAATTCTTACACATGAAAGAAATGTTATTAAAATTGTGCATACGGACGCTCCTTTACTTACTTTCATTTGCTTTATGTTTTTTAGATTTTACGTTTGAACTGACTGTAAAATAATTTTGTAAAAAAAAAAAAAAATTTTGTGAGTGAATTTTTGAGTTTAGCGTGTTCTCCGTAGTACGAGACGTTCAAACGATCTTACGTTTGACACTGCGTCAATTGTTTACATGGCGCAAATGACAGACTGAATGTGCCTTGCCTCTTCCCAGTTCATCGCGTGTTACCCTTGTGTTAAGACGTCGTATTTATTTGAAATTAATGTAATAATTTTACAATGTTATGTTTATAATTAATGATTTAGGGGTGTTTTATAAGATACGATAATAGAATAATGGATGTACATACAACATGAACAGTTACACATTACTGGAAGGTACAGTAACAACTCACGTTCATTTTCACATTATGTTCGGCTGTTCGGAACGTAACTAAAACGGAAGTTGAGGAGCGTCTGTATTAATCTACAATATCAACAATACCTCAAGTAATAAATTCTGTTACATCTATATTACTACAGTCACATGCACATAAAACAAAGAAGTGTGTGTAGGTCTATCTGTGAGCATGTGAGTGTGTGGATGTGGGAGTGGGAGGAGAATTGGAGGAGGAGCGGGAAATGCCACGAGAGGGGGGATTGCGTCATGCGAGAGGTGGGCTTGGCACTGGTCATATACCAGCTGTTTGTGTGTGTGTGTGTGTGTGTGGGGGGGGGGGTTGTAGTAAAAGGAGAGGAAAGGAGAGGGAAGGGGATCCCAGTGTACAAAGTTCAGTGTGTGACACCAAAAGCCTAGTAATAAATGCTATCTTTAGCATTAACACATCAGCTCCATAATAAGTTTGATGGTTATAACTCCATCAACTGCCACACCTTCAAAGTGGAGGGGTTGGAGTGCCCTAATGATCCTTGGAACTATGTTGTCTGGGGCAATTTATAATTGTAACTTGCCCCTGGTAGGGTCTCTGGTAGCAAAGAGGTTCTAGGTGAAGGGTCAACAAAAATGGGGGCTCGACCCTTTATTTTGCTGCAGTTGCACCGCGTGAGAGGCAGAAGCCTGGTGTGGGTTTACTCGTAGGTCCCTGGTAGATGAAAGGGTTGTTCCCTGTACCTTCAGGTCGGGGAGTATGGGTTCAGACTACTGTCTGTACGTATGCACCAGACTCTAGTTCAGAGAGCCCACCCTTTCTGGAGTCATTGGGACAGGTGCTGGACACCACCCCCACAGGGGACTGACTTTGTAATTGTATTAGCTGACCTATGGTCTTATGTTCTGGACACTCAGGTAAGGGGAGGAGCTGAGCTGTCAACTGATCACCACCTGGGGGTGAGTTGTACTGGGGAATGTCAATTGTCATGTGGGCAATAAAGCTTGTCACAAAAAGCCTGTCTGTGCTTGACACAGTTTGTCTATAACTAACACCATGTTTGACCATAAGGGTGTCTACTAGTACACCTGGTACCAGGATACCCCGGGTCATAGAACAATGATTGACAATGATTGGTCACATGTTCTGGACACTCAGGTAAGGAGAGGAGCTTAGCCGTCAACTGATCACCACCTGGGGGTGAGTTGGATCAGGTGGTCGAGGGGATATTGGACAGACCTAGGAGACCTAAGGAGAAAGCGAGGGTCTGCTGAGAGTGTCTGGCTAAGAACCCAGTCAAGTGGGTCGACAGCTCCCACCTCTGCCAAACCTTGAACACGTCCCAGGGGGTGGGGATGGTCGTGTTATCTGGACAGTCCATGTTGTGTGATGCCGAGGTAGCTGTGAGGAGCTGTGGTAATCCCCGAAGATGGTGGTGTACACCAGAGATGAAGAACGCTGTCAGGCTCAAGGAGGACTCCTACAGGTCATGGCTGGCCTGTGAGAGTCTTCAGGCAGCTGACAAGTACCAGCATGCAAAGCAAAGCATAGCTTTAGCCATCAAGGAGACAAAGATCCGATCAAGAAAAAGATTTGTTGATACCATGGAAGATAAATTTCAGTTGGCCCTCAAGACATTCTGGCAAACCGTTTGACGTCTCAGGAGGGGAAGCCTTAGTCCACACCTTTTATGGGACAAGTGGGAACCTGCTGGCCTAAACTGAGGGAGTAGTCAGACAGTTGGAAGGAACACTTCAAGGATGTCCTCAATCTCACTGGCACGCATTCCAGTGAGGAAACAGAGTCTGGTTCACATAGCCAGCAGGAAATCAGATGTGTTTCCAGATGCAGTTGGGCTCAGCCAGAGCTGCACCTTATCACCGATTCTGTTCAAAACTTTATGGAGAGAATCTCTCGGCATAGCAAAGTAGGGGAGGGTGTCAGGTCCTCCCCTGACATGTTGTTGAGTAGTAACCTCCAGCTCGCACCAGAGTCGTTTGCAGCCGAATGTGAAGCCAGGGTGAGGATCACCATCTCTAAATCTGGGATCATGGTTTTCAGCCAAACAAGGGGGGAATGAGTAGGAGGTGGGTCCCTCCCCCAAGTGGAGGAGTTCATGTATCACAGGCTCTTATTCATGAATGAGGGAATAAATAAAGCAGGAAATAGACAAGTGGGTTTGTGTGGCATCCGCAAGGATGTGGTTGCGCTCCTGGACCATGGAGAAAAATGAGAAAAATGAGCCACAAGGTGAAGTTGTCTGTTTAGAGGTCTGTTTAGAGGTTTGCTGACATTCCAACCATCACCTGTGGTCAGGATCTGTGGGCAATGGCCAAAAGGTCAGGTCTAAGATCAACTGAAACGAGGGTGGCTGGGCTCAGCCTTATAGGCAGGGCGAGGTTCTAGGAGAGCCGCTGCTCCTCCGAATCGAGCGGAACCAGCTGAGGTGGTTTGGGTGTCTGGTCAGGATGTCTTCTAGACGTCTTTCAAGGGAGGTGTTCTCAGCATGTCCAGCTGGAACACCCAGAGGTAGACCCAAGACTCACTGGAGAGATTATATCTCTTGGTTGGCCTGGGAGCACCTTGGGATCCCCCCTGAGGTTCATGGGGGAACAAGTGTCTGGGCTTCTCAAACTGCTGCTCCCACGACTGGATAAGTGGCTGAAACTGAACGAACAACTGAACTCACAGCTCTCCACTGTGACAGTTCACAGATTTGATGTGAGATTCAGCTGCAGATGTGGGAACATGAATGAGACAAAAAACCCCGAGAGCCTGAATCTCTGCCTCCCGTCAGAGCTTCCAGTTTGAGTCGAGTTTGAGATCAGAAGAAACCAACTTTCTCTCTCTCTCTCTCTCTCTCTCTCTCTCTCTCTCTCTCTCACACACACACGCACACACATTCCATTGCCGTTTTTGCTCTCCTTGACTGAACTGAAGAACCTGACAACCTCAAATCCAGTTTTGTCCCTCCTCCTCCTTCTCCTCATTCATTTCATTGGTTGATCTTCTGACGATCATGAACCATGATGGTGTTTCTGGACAGCTGGCTGGGAGGAAATGTTTTCTTTCTTTTTGGGAACAAACTGTTCACAGATGGACTCTGAGCCTCCTGTGACCTCCAGCTGATTCTCTCTGAGGAAATATATTCTTGTGTCAATAAACAAAGATTGATGGAATATAAATATCAGCACGTGTCAGCATGTGGATGATGTCACAGCTGGTTAAACCAGCTTACCCTACCTGCACATTTACTACTGTGACATCTATCACTCAGACCAAATAGTCTGCTGTAGGAATAAATGTTATCTCGGAGCTGCTTAATGCAGCTGAGCAGTTCCTATTGGTCTCATCCAACATGTCACTATTTCAGGCAGGAATGTGTTGACTTCAGCTTGCTACCTCCAATGTGGTGTGATCTGACGGGGGTTCACGGGCTGGAACACGTGAACCTCCATCCAGGTAAATGTCACCATCATACATGTCACCTTCCTGCACGATAGTCCATAAATTACCAACTTGCTCAAGTTAAACAACTGTCAAATTCTTGCACCATGTCAGCATTCCAGATTTGAAGCTTCTTTAATGTTACAGCCTGCGATGCGATGTGGTTCTGCAATGTTGAGCTTCCTACCAGTGCTGCTACCTGATAAAGTAAGCGTACAGCCCTGGAATGACGTCATCATTATGCTTTGATTAAAGCCTCAAACCATTTTGTTGAAGAGGAAGAGGGAGAAGTGTGTTTTTCTGGATGGTTTGCCCACATCTTACGATCATAAAACATAGACATACATACTGTACATTCAAGAAAGAAGAAAGAAAGTAAAGGGTCACATGGCATTTTGTGAATGTTTTACAGTGTAGTTCATTTATGACATATTTCTACTCAAACTATTTACGGATCATTTCTACGCCCTTGCTGTCAATGAGAGGTTCTGTGGGATGAAGACCAGGAGCATCTTTTCATTGGCCTCAACTCCTTGATCTCAGGTTTAAGACTGTCGGTTTCCAGATTCCTGCAAATGCCGAGTCAGCTGTGCTTCGCTTGAAGTCCGAATGTGCACCGTTTTTGCGCAACTACCCCAAGAAGTGGAGCCGCCGGATTCAACTGAAGCAAAGCAAGAACCTGCTGCATCTTCTCGAGGTAGGCAAATAATATTATTTGACTGAATAGGTTTATTTGTATTTATCCATTTACTAACTACATTTTCTCCTCCTATCCCAACTTATTCTACCTCACAAACCAGTACCTGGCAACACCAGCGTCCTCTGTGCCCTGTGAGGGGGTGTTCTCCAAAGCTGGGGAAATCGTGTCCAAGAAAACGAAACAGCTCAAAGCTTTGACAGCGGGAAAACTATGTTGTTTTTATTCATATGCATAAAAATGCACAAGAACCCCTAGTTGACCCAAGTGAAAACATGAAAACATGAAGATTTACAAAACAAATGTTTGAGAATATAATCATACGCATACAAATGATGATGGCAAATAAGTTCTCAGATTAATGTTGGAATTCTGACTTTTATCTCACAATTCAGACCTTGTTTTTCCCCCCAGTGCTCCTGATCCTCCTGTGTATCTCACGCACACAAACACATATGTATGTATTTATATTAATTACACATTCATGAACTTGTAATCTTTCCTTGCTTTATTGAGCCCTATAAAGATCAAGGATAATAAATCAATTTCCCATAATACAAGTGTGACCACCATGCTCTGGTGGTTGGATAAGGAATGGCTCAGGAGTCGAGGTGGTTGGATCAGTTTTTTTTCAGTGTATTTATTCCTGAGAACAATCAACCACACACAAGAATAAACTGAGTGTCGGGACACAGGCTCCACCAACAACACTGTAGGTTACCTACAGTGATCGTATAGTGGTTTGTGTTTAATTACAAAAACATTATACGCACACAATAGTCACATTCAATAATTACATTCAGTCACATGTACAGTGTTAGTAAATCACAGCCAGCTCAACCTAACTCCATAATGTGGTGCTCTGCTGCCACCGTCTGGCGGTTATAGAACATAGCAGGCACCATCTAACACAAATGACGAACTAACTACAAATCCAATCACAATGACTAACGTTCTAGGACAGTGAGCTGAAATAGCATATGAAATATAAAATCATGAAACTATCATGAAATATCAAGATGATGAGTTTTGACAGGGGAAACAACACGTAAATTAAAATTATTAGTGCCGTCGATTAAAATTATTTTGATAGTCACAACCGGAAGCTATTGACAACCTAACAACGTCTAACTTTATTTAAATGTTTTCATACTTACCCACTATGTCCACAAGAGGGCATCACTATTACAGATCCTTCAAGAACGTAGAATAACGTTGATAAGGTCCTCCGACATAACTTTGTGTGGTTTTTCCACGGAATAGCTTAACAGATATAAAGCTAGGAAAATATATTTGTCTTTAAGGCTTTTGGTGATGTTGTACTTAAAGCAAATCAGTACTTGTGTCACTTTAATTTCGTATACCTATGTATTATTGCTGTTGTAGTTAGTCAGTATGGCCACAGGAGGGTAGGAAATTTAGTTACTGAGCAGGAAGTGGTTTGAGTACATCTTCCCGAAGTCAGGGCTTGAATATAAATTAAGCATGCACGTCTTATTTTGCTAGTATTTTCTTTCTTAAAAGTTTTTGTGTCTTTTTATTTTTGTGTTTTTGCGTTGTTCTTGTTTTTTGAACTCACCTCAGGAGTCACATCCTTCAATTGTTGGTTTAACCTATCCAACAAATCAAATATATTGCACATTGAAATGATAATCCTCCATTTACATCGATCAACGTTGCCAACGAAACGTTGCCCTCTAGTAAAGTAACATTAAACTGATTTTCCAAAGTTTTATTTAGAATATTTCATCCAGACGCATTGGCATCGTGTTACATCAAATGAAAACGAAGCATCTGTAGTTCCTCACTTTGGCCACAAGAGGGAATCAAACGTACCAAACACGCATTAGTTCCGTCGATTAACATTATTTTGATAGTCCCAACCGGAAGCTATTGACAATGTAACATCGTCTAACTTTATCTCAATGTTTTTGTAGTAACCCATTATGTCCACAAGAGGGCACCACGATTACAGATCCTTCAAGAACGTAGAATGACGTTTTTGACACGTCTTCTGAAGTAACTTTGTTATTATAATTCTTTTCGTTGATCTTAGGAAGGTAAAGGTAAAGTTGATGACTGTTCGCCTGGGTTCGGGGACGAACTGCAATGTCACGGTAAAACTGAGTAAAGCTAAAATGTGTAATACGGCCATTGACCACAGGAGGGCACTGTAGGCACGACATAGATAAAGGCGGATGTAGTCAATGGTACAGTATATGTTCATTTTCGTTAGTCGTTCAAAATAAATAACGAATTACAGTATATTTCATGGAACTTTATGAGAAAATAATGTTTTTACATCAGTTTGAACGATATTTTCTAACAGAAGCTTTGCAGACAGAAGGAATTGCATGTGGTGAAGTTTGGTAGGACTAAATTTTTTCTCGCTATTAGCAGGGGGGCAAACACGCATTAGTTCAGTTGATTAACATTATTTTGATAGTCCCAACCGGAAGCTATTGACAATCTAACATCGTCTAACTTTATCTCAATGTTTTTGTAGTAACTCATTGTGTCCACAAGAGGGCACCACGATTACAGATCCTTCAAGAAGGTAGAATGACGTTTTTGACATGTCTTCTGAAGTAACTTTGTTATTATAATTATTTTCTTTGATCTTAGGAAGGTAAAGGTAAAGTTGATGATTGTTGGCCTGGGTTCGGGGACGAACTGCAACGTCACGGTAAAACTGAGTAAAGCTAAAATGTGTAATACGGCCATTGACCACAGGAGGGCACTGTAGGCACGACATAGATAAAGGAGGATGTAGTCAATGGTACAGCATATGTTCATTTTCGTTAGTCGTTCAAAATAAATAACGAATTACAGTAAATTTCATGGAACTTTATGAGAAAATAATGTTTTTTACATCAGTTTGAACGAATGTTTCTAACAGAAGCTTTGCAGACAGAAGGAATTGCATGTGGTGAAGTTTGGTAGGACTAAAGCTACATTTGTTTCCTCTGTCGGGGGGCGAACACGCATTAGTTCCGTCGATTAACATTATTTTGATAGTCCCAACCGGAAGCTATTGACAATCTAACATCGTCTAACTTTATCTCAATGTTTTTGTAGTAACTCAATGTGTCCACAAGAGGGCACCAAGATTACAGATCCTTCAAGAACGTAGAATGACGTTATTCACACGTCTTCCAAACTTTGTTGTGTAGCTCTCCACGGAATAGTTTCATAGATATGAATCATGCATGTCTTATTTTGCTTGTATTTTCTTTCTTTTGGAGTTGTTTTGTCTTTGTGTTTTTGTGTTCTTTTCGGTTTTTGAGTTCACCTCCAGAGTCACATCCTTTAATTGTTGGTAAAGGTAAAGTAGATGATTGTTCCGTCTGGGTTCGGACACAAAGACTGATAATCGAAAATGTGTAATACGGTCATTGACCACACGAGGGCAGTGTCACTAATTTGTGTTCATGTCCGGTGGTCGCTCAAAATAAAAGCATCAAACTAACAGGAAATATATTTTATTCAATTTCACGAGAAAAGTATGACCAAAAACTGGTGACGACTTTTTAATGTTTTTACATCATTTTTGAACGATTGTTACCGTCCAAATAAATACGTGTAGGGAGTTTTAGGTGAGGGAATTCATAAAGTGTCAAAATCTGTTACATTCTTGTATAAAAGTGTTAAAAGTTGTGTGTGTAAATCTACTGGTCGAAACCAAGAAGAGGGCTCAAACATTTTCAAAGCAGAAGTTAGTACAGTCAAATAGTGCGGACTGTAAAAAAAAAGTTTTTTGGATTTTAGAGGATGTTAAGCGTTAATTGTTCTTGAAGTTGTCCTCGTTCTTTCATCAGGGCAGCATGGTGGTGTAGCGGTAATGCTGTGGACTCACAACCAGGAAGTCGCAGTTTCAAATCCCACTGAAGGCCTACCTGTGAGGAGTTTGCATGTTCTCCATGTGTCTGGCGTCTCTAATAACATTGTTGTGGGGAAAAGCCCTTGGACGGACTCGGTCGCCCCCTAGTGGCGGATAGATGTAACTGCAGCACATTCAAGAACATTTAAAAAAAATTAATGTGAAGAATGATTTGTAGAAAGTCAGGGATACAACATTTAGTAAATACATGTTTTTATGTTGATTTCTTCTTGAAAGTACTTCTCAAGGATTTTCAAACTTCGGTGTCATCAGGAAATCTTTCTTTTCACGTCTCTCCCTCTGAAGGGGTCAGTTTCAAAGTCAAAGTCAGCTTTATTGTCAAGTGTACCATGTATGCACGAAATACACCACAGATGAAATTGCAGTCCTCTCTGACCCACAGTAACCAGGCAGTACTTCAGTTCTTCAACTTTAAAACTCAAGTCATGGGAAGGAGCCGAGTGGAGGCTGGTGTAGTCACATTTATTCCTGTAATTTTAAAAACCGTTTAAAGACAATCAAAATATAAATATCCACACATCCACTGACACACTCACAGCAACTGGCCTCACATGCACACACCCCTGATTTAGATTTTAAAAGGTGCAACAATCAGCCGCTAAATCAGTCACACCAGAGCTCAGAGGTTAAACAGAAGTGATGATAGTCGACAAAGTGTTTACAGACATGAAACTGGAGAGGTCACATGATCTCAGGTTGTCTAGGAAAGATTTGGTCCAATTCTAATGTCTGACGGTCTCACATGGCTTGTCTTGAGTTTGGGCTTTAAGCAGTGGCACATTTTAAAAACACATTTCTTATTGGAACTAAACATCCCAAAAAGGCGAGTGGCAGATGATCAACACAACTTGTACAGAACACAGAACACATTGTCTGAATTTGTGTGGACTTCAATGTGTGTCAACAAAAACAAAATGCCACCAAATTTGCAAAAAGTCTGGCAGGAAGCTGGCGCCACAGTGGAGGTGTTGAATTTGGGGTGGATCCACATTATGTGGATACATGGGTGAGAGCATCTTTTTGGAATCTTGTTTAGGGTATTCTTTTAGAAAATGAACAGATAAACACTGAAATGTCCAACTATCAGACCATGTGTGAGGAAGAGCAAGCTCCAAATAATTACCGGACAACTTCTTCATGGTGTGAAGCCGCTTCTCGTTTCCAACTCCTGCTATGAGATCTGCAGCAGTAAAACAAGATGAAACCATCGCCTCAGGTCTGAACTTTTGAAAAAGGTCTTCTGACCTCCAGCGATGAGTAACAAACCACTTGTCAGCTGATGTTAACACAATGATTCCCACACTTTAAGAAGAGTGTCCTCTAGCATTAGCGTGAAACGAACAGTTTGACTTAGGAGACGACATTCTGGACTCTAAACAACAAGCATTTCATCTGAATACACAACTTCCTGTGAGTTGATCCATTCTTATGTTTAAATAATAACAGAAATCCTGAAATGACTCCATAACAAATATCCGCAGATGTAAACTGACATGGCATAGAGAAGGGTCATTCTAAGCAGACACAACAAGGAGGGTTGATTTGTAGATGTTACTACATCCCCCCTGGATCTTTAAATCAATGTTGATACTGAAACAAACCGTCCAAAACACCTCCCTTTCACTGGTCTCAGGTCAGATCATCACATTAGTGGGTGGTTCTGGTGGAGGAGCCTCCACACGGCTCCAACAGAAGCACAGACGGAATCACACCCTCACCAGTGTTTAGGAAATTTAGTGTAAATCTAAATGCTCCATGTTTAAAGACATGATATGATTCAAACAGACACTCGGGTACAGAAAACACAAAACCAGAATAACGTCCTGTTTGTGTGGCGACTCCATGGAGCAGCAGATTATTAGATTAGGAGGTGTATGTGGGTTTGACAGTAAAAAGTGTGTGTTGATGGGGATAAATGAACATGTGACCCGGTGACCAGTGTGATTCATCTGATGCACGCTGAGGTTTCCTGACAGAAGAAAATCCTCACTGGTCAAACGTCAGACATACCTTGGAAACCTACAAAGAAAATTTTATATATATATACACACACACACACAATGGATATAAAAAGTCTACACACCCCTGTTCAAATGTCAGGTTTTCGTGATGTAAAAAAATGACAGCAAGACAAATAATTTCACAACTTTTTACACCATTAATGTTACCTATAACCTGTACGACAAGGGAAACAATATAAAATAACAAACTTTAAATAACCTGTTAGCATAAATATGCACACCCTTTTATTACTGGGGATGTGGCTGTGTTCAGATTTAACCCAAGATATAAGTCATGCTACATAAGAATATCCAAGGAATTAAATATATCATGGAACACAGTGAAAACCGTCATCAAGTGGAGTAAATATGGCACAACTGTGACAATACTAAGAACAGGATGTCCTTCCAGGACAGTAACACTGAAGGAGCTGCAGGAATTTCTGGTTCATACTGGGTGTGTAGTACATGTGACAACAATCTTTATAGGGTGGGGTGGCAAGCCTCATCTTAAAGAAAAAAACATCCAAGCCGGGGTTATTTTTATAAAGACACCCGAAGTCTCCCAAACGTATGTGAGAACATGCGTTACTGTCTGATGAAACCAAGGCTGAACTTTATGGACATAATTCCAAAAGGTCTATTTGGCACAAAAACACTGCTAATCATCAAAAGAACACACCTGTGGTGTAGCAGGGTGGGGGCAGGATCATCATCTGGAACTGGAGCCTCAGTCAGAGAGGAGGGAATAATGAACAATTCCAAATACCAGTCAGTGTTGGCACAAAACCTTCGACCTTCTGTTAGAACGATTGAATGACATTGACCCAAAGCGCAGATCTAAATCACCAAAACAACGGCTTTACTGGTATAAAACTGAGGCTTTGTGTGGATGTTCAAAGCCTTCACAATCTGTCAGATTTGATGGTTTTGCAAAGAAGAGTGGGAAAATATTACCACATCAAGACCTGCCAGGCTGATGGGCTCCTACCCAAAAAGACTGAGCGCTGTAGTAAAAGGTGCTTTTTCCCCTTTAAAGGATTCAGATTGTTTTCGATTGCATTGTACAGGTGAAAGGTCACATTAAAGGTGGAAGAAGTTGTGAAATTATTTGTCTTGCTTCATTTTTTTACATTACGAAAACCTGGCATTTGAACGGGGATGTGTAGACTTTTTATATCCAACTTATATATATTTGTGTCTTTGTGTGTATATGTGTGTGTGTGTGTGTGTGTGTGTGTGTGTGTGTGTGTGTGTGTGTGTGTGTGTGTGTGTGTGTGTGTGTGTGTGTGAGTATTTCATTGATGGATTCATTTAGAAAACCCCTCCACCCCTTCACCATCCCCTCCAAACAGACGTGACCCAGGAAACCTCACGATGGTGAGTTTAGTGTTGAAGCAGGACAAAAACTGAAGCAAAGGATGGACGTTCTTTCTTTCCATGAAGATTCTGCTAAAGGATGGGTGTGACTCCACGTGTCGTCCTCTTCTCTGTTGGAAGTCTCTGATCAATGTCTCATTCTGTCCCGTTGGCATCACATTTAACAGTTAAGAGTGAGAATCAGCGTGGACCAAAGTCGTCCTCTCCAGCACCGGTCCACCACAAAAAGAGAGACAGAGGAGGATTTACAAACCGCTGTCTCTCTCTTTATTTCTCACTCAGTCGGACAGACTAAAGGACAACAAGAGTTTTCCTTCCTCTCCTGTCTGTCCCGGTTCCTGTTGTGCCTTCGGACAACAGCAGGGGGTCTGTTAAGACGCTTTACCCAATTCTATCTTCTTCTGAATGACCCGAGCCGAGTGGTAGATGAGGGAGTCGATCAGCCCAGCCACTGCATGTTGAACACAAGTCAGATCTCAGCTCATGTTGTTCAAATAGTTTGCATTGTATGATCAGGTAACACTTGGGGTCACATGACTCACCTGTAAACACTCCTCCAATGATGGCACAGACTCCTGTTAGGAAGTGTGTGAACGATCTGAGCAAAAGGAGAGCAGATATGAACACATATCCATCTTTTCATTTAAATAAACATCTTCCTGTGAATGTCAAACTTGCAAGCCCCATTTTTCAGATAAATTATTTTACTTGTTTTAATAATAGACTAAATTTAGCTGGGATTTCAGTTTCTTTAATCAATTTTTAAAATTTCTAATCTAACAGGGATATGATCAAGAAACAAGTGTAAGTGAAAAAGTTCCACCATATATCCTTTGACACCACTAACAACTGGATTCTTGTCCTTAACCACAACATTCATCATCAAATGTCCAGTTTTAAAAAATGAAGTGTTATTTTGTCACATTCTTGGTTGTTTCCTACCTGTGTTTCTCTGTGAATTTAACCATCATGGGTGACAGCTCATATAAAACAAACACGCCTGGCAGCCCCTGGTCCCCTATTAGCCCGTTGGCTACTTTTTCATGTCTAGTAACTGAGAACTGGTTTGTTTTTACCACCTGCAGAACCGAAATGACAAGAGAACTCTGCTTTAGGCTGGTGGACATACTTCCTACAGGATATTTAAGGGAAACTCAGTCAGACAAGAGAAAAACACAACACTAAAGGTTCAGTAATCTATTTCTTAGCTGGGTTTGAATTATAAAATGAACATCATCTAATCAGCACAATCTTATTTTGGACTCACCTCTCCGTCAGTTTTCACATAGATGGTGGGAACAATTTTAACGAAATATTGGTACATCATTGATGCTGCGGATATGGAGAGGAAATAGAGGTTAAATAAATCTGAATTAGGTGAAACAGGACATCAACATAGTTGTTAATAATCTCTGAGGAAATGGGACTAAATGAAAACTATGCAGAAGTCATGGCGATCACGATTAAATGTTTTCTCTTTTCTAAACTGATTAGTTATCGCCACACATTGCTGTTATTGACGTCCTCCACTAGATGTCGCTGTTTGATTCTCTCCATCGTGTTATCTGGGCTCTATTAGCTTCCTCTGCCCTTTTGTCCTTCCGCTTTCTGGCTATGGAGCTCTGAGGAACCGCCTCAACGACCAACTACACGACAGTTGCCCCGTTAGGAAGCAAGATTCTCTCCTGATCTTTAAAACTCAATCCAGGGTGAGTCCCCTACCGACCGGCTCCGGTACCGAGTCGGTGGAACGAGTCGGTTCGTCCGGAAGGCCACGCGCTAGCCTCTTAGCATGCTAAGCTAGCACATAAACGCACCGGTGGAGTGAGGAGTTAACTTGTAAACAACCGAGATGTTGAGCAAAACATGAGATGATTAGTTCGTCTACAGGCATTTATTTAGTTTATCTGACGAGCTAATCTGCACGGATCAGCGTTGATTTCCTGCCAGCTAGCTTCAGTACTGACACCGAAGTGTCGATGATGTCGATCTAAACAGTTGGAAGCACCTGTGAAAGTGAACCTTGTCCAGAGAAAAGGAGCAGAACCCAACGAAGGGGATTCTCATTGCAGATCATCACCATCACATCCCGAATGGATCGGTTGTCTTATCTAAACCCACAGCAGTATGGATTATAGATTATACTAGTTAAAATATGCAGAGCTACAGTGTCAATACTAAAGGAAGCCGTGATTGGATCAGACTGCACAGAGAACTCTGTCCTGTTTCCGCTCCAGATGCCAGTGGCTGTGGGACCTTACGGCCAGACCCAGCCCAGCTGTTTTGACCGGGTCAAGATGGGCTTCATGATGGGTTTTGCAGTAGGAATGGCTGCTGGTGCCATGTTTGGTACATTCTCCTGTCTCAGGTAACCGAACCGTGGTCTTCATCCACAAATCTAATGAAAAACACGACCGTAAATCGAAGCTGAGCAGCAGCACTCTGTAGCAGCATTAACTTAAAAATGTAGACCAAATCCAGCTGGTCACATCAATTTAATGATCATGTAAATCAGTGAGAAGACAGAAACAATGTTAAGAACTCTTCTCACTTGAAATATTTGTGGATGTGCGGAAACAATCTTCATGTTATTTTAGACTTGTTGTTAGAATTGACCTTCCACAAACTGAAGGTTGTTTTTCCTGACGTGTTGGTTTGCTATCTTCAGCTGACGCTGGATTAAATCTTTCCTCCTCCTGTAGGATCGGAATGCGTGGCCGGGAGCTGATGGGAGGTGTTGGGAAGACCATGATGCAGAGTGGCGGCACCTTTGGAACCTTTATGGCCATCGGTATGGGCATCCGCTGCTAAGGATGCGGAACACAACTGCACAGCAATGGGACTTTTCCATTTACTGCACCCAAAGAGCTTTTTGGTGACGTAACAGCCCCCCCCCCCCAACCAGAAGGATGTTTCTCAATAAAAAGTCAGATTTGTCAAACAGTTTTCAGAGTGGATTTTACACTTTCTGATGTTCTAAGCATCCCACCAACAGCAACTTGAACCATTTTCCATTTGAAGCCGTGGTTCACATCTCTTGTGTGGTTTAATTCTAATTCTTTCAAACTTTTAACAAAATCTGCTTTGCACATAGAGTAAATAAATCTTTAAATTGAGTCTTAGTGTTCTTTTAGCCCTCATGCATCTGTGCAGACTTTACATGTAAACGATGTCAATCAAAACCGAGACAGGAATTTCAACAGACATGGTCAGTTTGAACCAAACGTGGACACGAGGAATTTGTCTTTTACTGCTCCCGTTATTCCATCCAGCATCATAGGACTTGACTGACCTTGCAAAGCTGTGACATTTGTGTTGTCCAAAGGGTTAACAATGCCAGGGTAGTCTTTCCCAAACGACAAGTGTTTTATCAGATGGGTCATGTTTATCTGTAGAACGATAGAAAGAAGACTTCAATGAACAAAGAGCTGCATTTTTCTTCTCTTGTTCTTCAACATTTCTTGTTAGCATTTTTACTTATGTGGGAGACCATGAAGAGCTGCTCTGAAATTAGAATTCATTTAACAGAATTGTTAATAGATTTGTAAAATCAGTTATTTCTTTCCAGTCAAGATTGGAGTGATACATTTTCAGAAATTATTAGATGAAGGACTCACATTGTCTAAGCCAAAGCTCTGCAGGTCATGTACTGTAAGAAAAAAAAAAAACTTTATTACTTCACACACATTTAGGAAAGACGTATCAGAAATTTTTGTCACTAATCTTGTTCAGTTAGTTAATAGAAGAGAATACGAAGCTCACAGAGTTAGCAGAGGCATCTTTGACCTCCTCTGAATGTTGTTGGGCTCGGGAACAAATCTGAATTTGTTTCTTACCACTGTAAAAACCCGAGCAGAACTACATTCACTGAATAAGGAGGTTTGAGGATTAAAAATCTTTGTAAAAGTACAAGAAAAAAGATTTTGAGTTTTAAAAAGCAGATTTTGAGTGAAATAATGACCAAAATACAAATACAAGCTGTAAATTACAGTTTTGGTGTCAGTTTAGTCGGCATTTTAAAGCCGTTAACTTCATTTTGACATGACCTTCACCATCAGAAGGTCTGGATTGTAATGACATGCCACATCTTCAGCGTGTTCTCGTTAGAAAGAATCCTCTTACTTCAGCAGCGACACATTTCTATAAATTTACTAGTTTAATGTAGAAAATGTACTGAACTATATTGATCATGTTTGAAAATACTAACAGTGATCAAACATGTCTGAATTGGGTGTCAACCTGTACTGAACTATTTTTAAATGAACTCATTTTCACTGCAAATACCTGCAATGTGCCAAATAAGAGGTTAGTAAACCAGAAGGAGCCTGTTCTTCATCTACGTTTAGAGGTTTTCCAAATAAAGAGGCACTTACTTTCCACAGCGTGTACTGCAGAAAGAAGAGAGAGGAGTCACTACAATGATGCACGTAGACAACAAGCTGTGTGAACTTCAACTGGTGGGAGGATGGCAGTAGGAGCTGCACAACACTAACAAATGGTTTTCATCAAGATGTGTGATGCATGAGTTACAGCTTTTAAAACCAAGTATTAGAAGCTCAACAGAAACAAATGAACAGCATTCTATCTCACTGTGGAGGATAAGTTATTCTATTCCAAGGAAAACTATTAAAGAACTACTATTACTACTACGGCTCCACAGTCAAAATGTTCAGGACCAGTGATTCTTATCTCTTGTTTCTGCAGGTAACCAGTCAAATAAATCAGATGAAACACACATCAGATGAAAGTATCAAAACAGCCACAGGATGATGTTGGAAAGTAACATCATGTCCCCATACGACACTTAGGAGTCAAGCTCTTCCCTTTAGTAGCAAGTTTGTTCAGTTCACATGAGAACAGTTTTCAGTGGATGAAAAAAATGGTTCATTTGAACTTTCAGTGACTGATGTTATTTTTCTTTTGTGGTTTAATGTAAATATGAAAGAAAAATCAAGTCAACTTGTGAACAAGCGATGAAAACTGGCAGCCGACAAGTTGGAATAAGCTGTCAGGAAGAACCAATGGAAGAAAGATGAAGGCAAATGCAAATTGTATTCCAAGTATTAAGTTATTATTCAATATATTATTTCTAATATATTAGTTTTTGGGGGTTTTTTCGTCAGTGTTAACAGAATTATATAACCTGTACTGCAGCAAGTCACTAGGGAGTAAAAGCAATATTTTTGGCTTCATATTTGCGAGGAGGTTGAGCTGCCTAACACCGTCACATGCAGTGTTGTCGTTTGTGGAAAACACCGGCAGAATAAGGTCCTTCTCAATATCATTCAACCATTCAAAAAAGAGTTGGAAAGTTGATGCAGAAAGTTGTAGCTTAAATGAAAAAAAATAACTGATGAAGAAAAGTATGCATCACTACTGGATATAATCTGATGTATCATCAAAACACTAACTATTCAAGGAGTCGGATCCTGAACAGCCAGAGCCCAGTCAGAGAGAACACACTACTATGAAATCTGTCATCCCATACCAGCAGAATTACCACCCAAACTTCAAATGAACACAAGAGATAAACCAGTGGATCTCCAGTCCACTGACAAAAATGTCATTTCTCAAACAATCAACTTTCAACTATAACGTTGCGTTCTCAAAAATGAACTCCAAAAGTGCAGCCGATCGACAAACTGGTCTTTGGAGGACTGATAAATACGACAGCCGTCAAGCCCGACGTTACAATGCATTGTCATTTGTATGACTGACTGGTGGTTCATCCCTGGCTAATTTAAAAACTGGTTGTACAGCTTTCAGTTTACATTGACATTTCAACATCAGTTTGTCAAATGATTTACCAAACCTTGACAGGACATGTGAGGCAGAGACAAGGATCACCATTTTTGAGTATGTACAGTTTGTTGGGATGGTAAAAAGAAGCAAAAGACTGTGTGAATGGTGATTTTCACAGAACATATCCTGTTTTCTTCCCCCAGTCAACATCCGCTGAACTTTGACCCACAGCCCTCAATCTATTCTTTACATCCTAAACTACTCCCTGCAACAGAAAGAACAAATTATTCTGATGATGATCTGGGTCCACTACGGGCACACAATTAGCATGTTTCCATGTGCGGTGATGTCATGGCAGTAAATATTGTTAACAGGACAGGAAACAATCACAAATGTCAGCAGTCATCATAAGGACACCTGCTGACATTTAAGTGTATGAACCTGATGTGTGTGTGTGTCTTTATACATGGTTACAAGAGCCCATCTCTTTGAATGGAAAGACAAACCTGACCCAAATTATTAACACACTCGCCTTTAATAAGAAACAATATTTCTTTAATTGATAATTTTTCTATTGCCCACACACCAATAATACATCATAATAGCCTAATGCCATGTGATATGGATCATATGGATATGGATTTACTGCTCTACCTGAAAGACACTCAAATAAATTACAAGCCCTGGTAATGGCGGAAAACTTCACCATGCACGATTGTGGCCAAAAAATGCTTTATGAACTGATGTGATGGGTGGGGAAGTACGGATTTAATAAAGAAGTGGATGAATGAACACAGCCCAAAAAACACAAATACGTTTAACAATCTTTGGACCTTTTGGAAATGCAACATTTTTAAATAGAAATGTCTTAAACTCTGGATGGGTTTTGCAATTGTTGGGAAAATCATACAATATTAACAACATCAGGTCTTACCATGGACATGGGACTGCTGGAAACTTTTTCCTGGAGCAAAATGGAAATTTCCTGCCACCTAAGAAACAAAGAACAGGAGGGTCAAATTAAAAAAAAAAAAAAAATAGTCACAACAGCTTTAGGACAATGTCAGGAAAATAAAGAATGGGGATGGATAAAAATGTTGTGGCAGTGAGGATAACTCCTCTCTGGACAACAGAGAGAGAGCAGAGCTGGTTCAGGTCCTCAGGATGCTGTACTTTCACATGACAGTTAAATTTGGTCAGAGAATGCAATATTTCTTTTCCAGTTGGGGAAATGTGTGGTGCTGTTTGGCCTGCAGAACTACGTGCTCTAGGCAGTCTTGTTTTGATTGGTCAAAACCTGCCAGGTGTCCTCTGAACAGAAACACGACTAAGGATGCCAAGAATCCTCGATGGGTACCTTGTTGACTTCCAGGAAGCCATAAACCTGGCAGCCTTCATTCTTCTGCTCCTGCATCTTCTGAGTGAAGCCCTCTCTCTTACACTGCTCAATAGTGTCAGCGCTCTTGAACGCCCAGCCTCGCCGCCGGTATGCCTCACGCACATCATCACAGGTGTTACAGCATCTACAAAAACACACAGTACAATTAGGAATTGGTTGGGGCTATTGGTGAGTTAGACAAGAGGAAACGAGCAGAGGGTGTGTTGGTTTCTTACTTGAGGTCTTCAGTTTCTGCTCCGTAGCAGCTCTCACATCTGTTTGGGTCCAGTGTGCTCGGGTCGAACCCTTCACCGTCATCAGCTATACCCAGTTCTGCACAAATAACACACGACATGACAGTCAGTAAAAGTTTGTTTGGCTGCTCCAGCAAAAAAAGAAGTAAAGCTTCTCTCTAGAATTCTCTCCTCTACTAGAAAAATGCAGTCTGTGCTGGTTAGGACAGAACACACCTCTGTCATAAGTGAATGTGGGCAAACTCATTTTAATATCGGAAATAAGAAGTCAAAAAAATAAAGTCTCCAGTCTGCACTTTGGTGATGTCGGACTGCATGGCACAAGCTTTAAACACAGAAAGGCCATTTTTAGTGTTACAGTTTGTAATAATGATAAACTGATCAGCCGGTTAATAAGTTTTTAAATAATTATTATTCTTTTGATTGCAACCAAATGTAACCTAAAGTAGGCCAAACAATTTGTGTTTTGTTGAACTATTAAATTTAATAACAATAAATCACAATTCAATTATTACAGTTAACTTTCAAAGATAAACGCAATTTGATGTTTTTACTCCAAAAAGCGTTATCATTTAACAGTGTATGTTTTCATTTCAGAACAAGGTGTTTTGTTTTTTATAATTGTTAATGTCATCTTTGATTTAAACATAAAGGAGGAGGGGTGACATCACTCACACCATGACCCCCCCATGAGTACCAATCACACCTAACCCTAGATAGGCAACTGGATTGCCTGATCTCGTTTATTACAGAAAGTCAATGTTTACCATGTTTGTCTGCCTCAAGGGTGACAGGTTTGAAATCTTTGTCCAGCCGCTGTTTGAACAGATTGTGTTCAACGTCCAGCTGTTGCTCTCCAGCCACATCCATGGCGTCTATACTGAGGTCTGAAACCAAAGCAGAACAGATTGTCCAGAGCTGTGAGGCCATGAGCATGTATGGCTCCTCTCTGATGGAACAGCTCTACTTACAGGCACAGGGCATGTGAGGGAAAATGACGTTGATGTTGATTTTCAGTTTGTCCCCTCGTGACGTGTCGACGTAGAGCTCAGGGTGGACCTACAGAAGCTTGAAGAGTTAGTCTAAACAAAACCACACCTGAAACTGACGCACTGACATGAAACCTGAATGAATTTCAGACGTGACAAAACAAGAACATTTTTAAATCATATTTTTGGGTTTTCTTTACGTCAATCCCTTTTCAAGAAAAGAGTTAAACAATACTGTTCTAATAATGAATCCGACATTTTGGTCCAAAAGCATCAGCAATAGCTTATGTTATATGACTGGTTAACATCATTTAACACACCCATGACAAGAAGCTGAGCTGCCAGCAGAAGAGTCAGTTTCACTGGCCCAAGAAATCGGAGCGGTCTGGCATGATGTGTGTCAGGATTGGAATGGCTTTAAGTTCACACAAAGAAAACTTTTAAAATTTTCCCTTGATAATTTACTGATGTGTAACCCAATCACCTGAGAACAGGAAGTATAATCAACATGTCAAATACGTTATTATCCTGATTTAGATGCAAACAGCACCTCTCAAATATGTTGAGACAACAAAAGAGAAGTTGTGTCGCCTGATTGGTTCATTGGTGAGAGGTGATGGTATCATATTTGTTGTAAAAGCGGCAACAATTCAAGTGTTAAACTTTCACAAATAAAGATGGCTGTTCATCCCTCTGTGAAACCTCACAGAGAGGATGTGAGTGGATAAAGAGGAACTCACCTCTTTAGTGAGATAGTACTGCAGCTCTGAGATGAACAGGACTAACATGATAAAGCCGCTGATAATTGTTACTGCAGAGAACAGAGCAAAGAGTGCATTAGGAATAAGACTTTCTGTAAAATCTTGCATTAAAGTGTGAGACGTTCAAAGAAAGGTCTTCTACATATTAAATCATATTTTATTACTAGAAGGTATATTTGCTTAATGCTATCTGTACTTCAAAGGTAAGAAAAAAGGAAATGCTCCACAACAAAAGTAGACCAGGGCAGAATGGTGTTTGTAATCAAATTAATTAAAGCACTGAAGTATTAAATACTTCTGAATCAAATATAGTATGTGATTCACAGTGATAGAATGAAAATTGAATAAAATTTTAAAAAACACGCTATGAATGATCACAATTACTTTTACATTATTTAATATTATGATGCATTAAGTTGTACAAATAAAAAAAAGGCTGTAGCAGATTGGAAGACTAGAAAGATTAGAAGTGCTTCATATTATTTCATAAGCCGCTTTGTTTGGTAGATTTGGACAAACGGACTGAGTCTCAAACCAACACTTATGTTGATTATCAGTTACTGTGCTAATTATTTTCTTATTTAGTAGTTGATTATACTTATTATTATATAATATTTCTGACACATTTGAACAGAATAAAACCTGACTTAAACAGACACAACTGTCGACACAGTAAAATTATTAATAAAGAAAAGGATCTCATTCACATATCTGACGTTTAATGAGAACAGGTTTACATTCTTGTTTGAATGAATGATGGATGGATGCAATCCATCTCTATCCATCCATCCATGTACACACAAAGAAAGAGAAAGATTGAAAGAGAAAGAGAGACAAACAGACATACATACAGTACATATGTACATGGTGTAGTACTAACACATCCCATAATATTCTCATGGAATCACAGTCCAAAATGATCCTAACTTTTGTCATCAGTGCTTCTGTTCTCCTATTTCAAGCAGGTGTTTTGGAGTTTTACATCTTACAGCTTCTTGCTGAAACATTACATCTATAACAGGTTTATAAAGACGAAAACAATGAAGTTCAGGGTGTGAAACATGAAAGACCCTTTCACTGTTTTCAAAATAGTGAGTTTTTACTCAGCTATAGACGGATTTACACATTCCACTTTACTGAATCTCTTCTTAGTAGCATCGACAAAAAGTATTGATGGATTATCGCACGTCAGCGCCTCTGATCAGCACGTCAACAAAGAGCTTTAGAAAATAACGTCAAATATGAGATCAATGCACACGAACAACTGTCTATTAATAACAATGCCGGTATGTTGCTTTATTGACATGGAGCAATTAAAATAGGTTGTTCTGCACCAGTTCCGGTTTAATTCACACCCTAATGTATACATTAAGTCTGTTACTGAATGTCTTTCATGTATCTTACATTATAAAGACATAACTGTGTTAGCTTTGTTGTTAGCCAAGCAGCTAACAGTCTGTTAGACTGAATGGTTTCTGCTTTGATAAATTAAAGCCTCTCACCGGTCGCTCCCCCCCAAGTCTTCACTCGGAAATCCTCCAGAGTTTTGGGATAAGCGTCAAACTGTTTTAATTTGTTGAAAGCGTCCATATTCCACACTAGAATGCTGCAACTGCAACAAACGTAACCGACAAATTCATGTACTACGGGCACACATAATTTTTCCGAATTCACTTCCGGGACACGCGCGGGGCACAGTTGAACCAATCAACGTGAGCCACAGTTAAACCAATCAACGTTAGCCGCGTTTTAGATCATGAAATTTTTTTAATATATATATCTAAATTACATATATATAAACTATGTATACATTACTTAGGAATACATATATATATTTTAAAATATTTTTAAAAAAATATTTATACATTGTATACATATATTCACAAATGAACACATTTTAACTTCAAAATATTATGTATAAAAGTTATAAAATTTTAAAATGTAATTAAAAAATAAAAAATACAGACACATACACACACACACACATTTTAGCTTCAAAATGTTATAACGAAAAATTATAAAATTCAAATCAAAATAAAAATTATACACACGCGCACACCCCCCCCCACACACACACATTTTAACTTGAAAATGAACAGTCCCATGAGCCTTTGCGCTTCTAACTCAGAACTGTCATCACACAGTGTTTGACTGTCGTGTTCTTGGTTTGTTTTAGTTTTGCTTGTTTTTTCTGGTTTACTCTCCCTGCATTGTGTAGCAAGAGGCATGGCTGGTTTTCTCTCTCTGTGATTGGGAAGACCTCCACTGATCAACTTTCTGCATACTGTAACCTGGTCTTGACTCCACTCCTGTGCCAGATGAGTCCTCCTGTTGGTGTTTGCCTCACTGCCTGCTTCAGTCAACAGTGCCTCTGCTCTCCAGAGGTCCTTCTCCTGTGTCTAGATATTTCTCCTGCTTGGACTCTTCCCCAGCTACCAAGCCACTCCACCTCTTGCCGCCATCATCTGTACCTTTTGTCCACATTTGTTCATCAAACTTCAACCCTGTGTTGGTCACTTCCTCAGTGTATCCAGAACTCAAACCATCTTGTAATAACTGTTCCTTCATGAGATGCGACCTTTAACCTGCTCATGTGGTTACAAGCCAGTACTGACCAGCACTGGAACTGGAGCCTATCCCGGCTGGTTTGGGGCGTGAGGCGGGGGAAACTTCGGGTGCGATGCCGGTGCACCGCGGAGCCACACAGAGACACAGACAAACACACACTCACTCATACCTACAGGCAATTTGGAACCAGCCAATCAACCTCAAGGGCATTTTTGGAGGAGGGAGGAAGCCGGAGAGCCTGGAGAGAACACATGTAGACACAGGGAGAACATGCAAACTCCACGCAGAGTGGTGCCCACTGAAATTTTTTTTTTAATTATTTTGGAAAAAAAGGGTGAACAGTGGCAGAAAGTGACGAAGTGGTCTTGATTTGAATTCAGGTGTCATCCACATACCTGAACCGATAGCTGTGTCTGTGTTCAGGCCCTTCAGTAATCTGACATTCAGCATCCGGACCAAGACAAGAGCGATGCTCTTCTGTGACGTCTACATTAGGCCTGAACTTTACGAATAAGGCTGAACTCCATCGTGGAGTTTTCATTCATGTTTCAGGCCTTTAGGCTTTGAAAAAACACTTGAAAATGATGTAATGTTCATTGGGCTATTAAAAAAAATCCTTCCATCTTTCAGTAATAACGTGCCCATTTTAAAGGACTGGGTTAAAGCTCAAACCACCCACACAGAAAAACCCTTCACATTTTGATTCACCCTCTACACCAGGTATCATTTCACTCATTTGTGTAGTTAGTTAAAATCCCTACATCCGTCATTTTGGTAATATTAGTGGAATAAAATTCAGGATGCATTACTTCAGTTTCATGTGAAGTGCTTTGGGTGCTTTGAAAGGTAATTAAGAAATCCAATCCATCATTCAATCCAAAACCTCAGGACTCTTTCCTTCCCGACTCGTTTTCTGTCCTGTAGTTGATTGAAACCAGCAAACAAATAAAAGCAACAGTGAGACATCCACTGAGCTTTAAACCAACATAACTGCATGCTTTTCAATCAGATGTCATTTCTATTTTTGCCCTTCTAACATCCCACCTGTATAAATAGATCTATAGCTTCTTTGTCACATTACATATTTATACAACAGAATGTCATTTCTATATGACAGAAACATTTTAATAGCATCTAAATGTGTGTTATGCTGTTGCTTTAAAGAAAACTCATCACACTCAAACATAGATGATAATTTATATTGTACAATAAAACAGCTTAAGAGACAACCTTTGATCTACTTGTGGTTTCATGGACAGAACGCATCCAAACAGAAAGATGCCGCAGAGGGCAAACACTTTTCAGCACGTGTGTGATGGTGATTGGTTGTTCATCTCACAAAGATGAACAACCGATCAGATCACCAGCCAATCATGACAAACTCTCTCCTGATATCAAAATACAGACCTCAGTTATATCTTTATGCAGATGATACCAACTCAAACCTTGTTGAGGGTGCATTCAAGAACACCACAACAATCACAAACGTGAAACCACAATATCACATGTGCAGAAAACATACCACACTGGTGCCGAAGCAGCAACAAACAGTATTTATTGTCATTTTTCTGCTCCATGTCAGAAAGGCGAGTGTGTGTCATGTGGTCCATTTCTGTGTGATTTCTGTGCTGTGAGCATCATGAAGTCTCTGAACACAGCCCTCCCAGGTACGTTGTAGGCCCTGTTGGTGGTGATGTGGGTATGGTTACTTGGGGGGCCTGTAGACCATCTTCCTGCTCTTTAGCACAGACCACTTGTGTCTCTTCATGTAGTAGACGAGGGGGATGAGGACCGCCGAGCCCAACAGCAGCTGCAGAGACCAGAGAAACAGACAAATTAGTTTCTTTATTAACGGTAATGCATGGTCTTACCTTGAACACACACTAAGTGAAATACACTATTTATTTAGTTTATTTTTTTCGGACATGTTAATATAGCAGACTTCACTTCTTTATCACATTTACAACATCGACAACAACATCCGAAAGAAAAAAAAAAGGCTAACGGGTCAAAGCCAAGCTTGTGAAATTCCCGTCCCCCAGACACAACGAACATCTCTCTCATTACAATATGTTCTCAACAAACTCAATTTAGTGAAACAGTTAAAAATAATTAAATACTGGAAGCGATGACATCAAATCAAGAGTTAAACGCTGAAGGCAAGACTATCAAACATCCCATGGCAGTGATATCAACCATCAGCTCCTTCGGTACTGCCTCGGTTCAAGGAACACGCTATGTGAGCAACAGGTAGCGTCACCCTGGTACGGTGATTTGGAAGGTGACCAACGGTGCTAGTTAATCTGAAACTGATGTACAGTGCGCCCTCGTTACTCGCGGTTAATGTGTTTCAGGAACCAGAAGCGAATTCTGAATACCGCGATAGAGCGACAAGGTACTTATCTTACTATTTACGGTAATTTAAACATTTATGAACCCTCCCCATACTGATATATTAAACCACCTTCTATCTGTATTACGTTTTCCCACACTCTTATCCACTGTTTAAAGCACTTTTGTGTCTCATGGAAGTGCGTTGCATTCCGAGACTCATGGAACGTAGCTTCCGGAAGCCGTCAGCCAGTAGAATGCGTGTACAGTATCACGTGACTACCTAACAAAGATCTGTGATGAGGTGATATCGCGATTGTTGACACGCAAGGGTGCACTGTTATTCCTACACCGTACACCAAACTTTGATGTTAATTAAACGGGCCTGGATAAAAATGATGGCACCCATAACTTAATATTTCATTGCACAACCTTTTGAGACTATCATTGGGATTAAGTGATATCTGTAGCTGTCAATGAGTTTTTTTTATTCTGTTGAGCCACAATTTAAAATCAATGGATATTAGCTTCATTGGATAATTTTCAGTATTTTTTTAAAAAAAATTTTTTTAACTTTGTTGCTTTCAAGTTATTTAGTGACCATTGTGGATTTTTCTTTTGTTAAGAGTACCAACAATTTTGTCCAGGCGTGCATTTGAAATGATAGCCAGTGCAGATGTCAGGGATGTATGATTGATTGATTGATTGAGTTACCTTTAGTCCCATGCGTTTGCGTTGGTCATGCTCCGGTTCAGCCGCCCACCTCAGGAAAGTACACACGTCTTTAGCAACTTGACTCATGGTTGCAGGGACTCCTACAGCAACAGAGAAAACCATGAAGTCTGTTTAAACTCTCAATCGCGGCACTGACAGAAAAACAGAAAGTGTGTATTTAAAAAAACATAAACCATAAAATATTGTAATACTTAACAGAACATCAGGTATGTAAAGCCCAAATATTAGTTCAAATAAAAATGTGTGGTCAGATGTGGGCAGACGTCGTTTAGAACAGACATTTTTATCAGTCAGTTTTTCTAATTACTGTACATATGGTGTGTTGAGAAATTAGAACCCCACCAATCTGTGTTGTCTAGCACCCAGCCTGCCCTCCAAGAGTTACAGGGAATCTGAAAACTCTTGCTCCCTTACTAGGTAATATTTTTTTAAGGAAGGTTTGGGATTGAGGGTTGGGGTTTGGGGTTGAGTTTATTTTGGTGGAAAAGCGTGCTGAGAAGTACTGTGGAAATATTCAATGTTAGTAATAATGACCCAAAATTAAGTCAATAAAATGATGCTCTGGCCACAGGTATTTGGATTGGCAGTACAAGCCCATTGTCTCCTTAGTTTAACTGTGGACTGATAAAGATTTATCTCTTGCAACCTGCTTTCATTCACTACAAACATATCCAAACACAAAACTAATAGATGGGCATTTTATTTCGAAAAAGATTCAATTAAGAGCTTTAGAAGATTAAACTGCTATTTGTCTAGGCTAGCCTGTCATGATTAGTTTAACTATGGGTGTCACTGACTGAATCTGTAACTGCAAACAATATACAACAAAATTCAATCAGCAATAATCCATTAGACACAGGAGCATAAGGCATTGATAATATACTACACTGATTTAGATGACACATAAGAATGGTCATGTTTCAGTGGCTTCGAACAAAAGCTTTGACTGGAAGGAAATGGACTAATCCATGTTGTGTAGACCCCTAACATCATCCCCTTACCGTCATCATACTCCAGGATCTCGTTGTAGATGGGCGGGGCCATGCCAATAGCCTGCCCAGCGAAGTATGGGTTGTAGTACAGGCCCTCTCTCAATGTTACTCCTGCTGGTGGCTCACAGTAACCCGTCAGAAGGCTGAACACATAGTCCTCTCCTCCGTGTCTGAGGGGACAAGGGGAAGCAGTCAGTCCGCGTTCAGACACTTATACGGCTTTCAGACATTACAGGTCAGGTCCTCGCTGCAGGAAATACCTGGCATTGACTATGTAGCTAAGGTCCGGGGGCAAGGCTCCGTTGTTGGCATTACGGGCCGCTTCAGCATTGGCATACGGCTTTGGAAAATAGTCTGAAAGCTTTCCTGGTCGGGTGAACATCTCCCCTTTTTCATCAGGACCATCCACAACCTCTATCTGCACAAAGCGCAAAAAAATACTTTAGAGTTATGAACGGAAGGAATGCATCTTGAATGTTTTTCCACTAATATTACAAAAATGACAGATGTAGGACGGAGAAAAGAGTTTTTTAGTCCATACAAACAAAGCAAGAGATAATAGAAAAGCATGAAAAAGGGATGCATTTGGTTGATCTCGCCAAAGAATACGCCCGTAATGCATCTACAATCGCCACAAATGGAAGTTTAAGGCATTGCGTTGGTGGTTGGAGAAGTTCAAAAGGAGGACTGGAATTCACTCTGTTGTTCTGCATGGTGAGGCATGTAGCACATGAACCAAAGAGGGCAAAAAACAGCAGTTAAAAAGTAAATAACCATCATTTTTATTCTTTTTTACATTATGCACAGCTCTCATTTATTGTGTAATAATCTAGCCGTAACATGTATTTGTTACATGTTTTGATGCATTTTTAATGCTTAACAAAACATTTATGTCTGAATTTTGGGGGGCTTGGAACAGATTAGGGCATTTGCATGGAAAACGCGTCTCTACTTGCGAAATTTCTTCCAGAACCAATTAATTTCGTAAGTAGAGGTACCACTGATTTTGACCGCTGCAAAATACTGAGTGATGTAAAATTGTATTTATTGATATTTCCCTTTGTTGATCATCTCACCTCCTCTGCGATGGCCTTGGCCTCTTCCTCTGTGTGGGACACTCCCACCAGATTTCTGAAGGCAAGGTACTCCATGCTGTGGCAGGCTGAACACACCTGCTTATACACCTGGTAACCACGACGAACGCTGTGGGGTGAAAGAAAAACAAGGTCATCATCAGAAAGGCTGAAGAACAGTGTCCAAACACAGGAGGCAGTAAATGAACTTAAACAGAAATTAATAAAAACGACTCACCAATAGAACCTATAGTTAATTACTAATCTAAAAGACGGTCTGTAGATTTCCCTCACAAATAATCCAATCTGTAGACAGTTGTTTTTATTTCCTCATAAAACACTCGACAAGTAGAGGCTTGTTAAATTCATCATGGCTTCCATCTGCATTGACTTTCAAACTTCTGCCCTGCGATTGTCCTCATACTGTCCTTCTTAAAATTATTTAGGTATCGCACATTAAATCTCACATCTACATTAGACAGGTATTTTCTTCAGAGTGCTTCTTGAAGCTCAAAAGTTGTAATATCTGCAGTTTTATTACTCAAAAAGAATGAAGTCATGAATTATTCTAACTTATCCTTCATTATATGAAAGGAGGTATCTGCAGAGCAGGTGGGTTTATTATTCCCTCTTGTCCACTGCGAAAACACAACCTGTCATACTAGCCTCCATGCTAGTATTTGATGATAGATTATTTAAATTATAATACAGTTCACCTGGAATGGTCCAGCGCGGACAGGGGTCCAGCGTGAGTCCAAGGATAATTAGGAGGGTGGAGCTCAAGGTCAGAGGCTTTCACCGACTGGTGCAGCATTAGAGCAAGCCCCGCCCCACCAGCTGTAACCACGCCCAGTGTTGTCAGTGCAAGTTTTGTGTTCCTCGGCAGGGTGGCAAAGGACATGTTGGCCTGCGAGGGAACAATATGACAGTCAGAATAGTTTTTATTAGATGTAAATTTAAACATTTATGAACCCTCCCCATCTTGATATTAATATCTGTATTACCGTTTTAGCACACTCTTATTGACTGTTTAAAGCACTTTTGTGTCTCACGAACGTACGCTGCGTTCCAAGACTCACGGCGCGTAACGCACTTCCAGATGCCATCAGCCAATAGAATGCTCATAGGGTATCACGCGACCACCTAAAAATCTCTGATAAGGTGAAGTCTCGCGTGTTAATGCGCAAGGGATGTAGTTCTATATTCATAAATAGATATTTTAGCGCCAACAGTCCTTTCTCCGTGTTGTTTTTGTTGATTTATAGAAGGAAACCACTGGAGATGGTTGAAGCATCACTAAAGCAAAAGATATTAGCAGCAAAGTCACTGTTCCACTGACTCAGCTTTTCACTAAAAGCTTGTTTTCTCAGGTTTTTGGCCAAGAACTGGTGCTTTTGGTGTAACCAACCTACATTCTACGGCTGATAACTAAAGAGCAGAAAAAGGTAGAAACTTTCCTGATGAAAGAAGAGAGTCTATTCTTTCTATGGTAGTTTTAGTTTCATAGTCATCAAACACTTTTGTGGTTCTGTAGCAGTGAATAACTTAAAATCCATCAGTAGATGGTTAGGTCTACTTACTGAACATATCCCCAACAAATTTAATGCATCCCAAGAAATATGGAGAACTAATGGATGCCAAAATGTAATGCGACATTAGAACGCCCTCTCAATACAGCTCATAGTGGCATAAAGACTACGACTACATTTTCCAGTCACTCATTCATTTATTCATTCATCTTCTTCAGCCTCTTATCTGCTTTATTACGTCATAGGTCTGCAGCAGCCTATCCCAGCTGGCTACAAGTGAGAGGCGGGGTACACCCTGGATGAGACGCCAGCTCATGGCGGGGCCACACACCAGATGAACACACACAACTAAGAACAATCTGGTGTGATCGATGCACCTAAACTGCATGTTTTTGGAGGCAGGAAAAAGCCGGTGGATTCAAAAACAAAGGGGTTTGAACCGGAAACCTTCTGGCTAAGAGACAACAGCGCCACCAACTGGTCCAAACGAAGACAAGCGAAAAAATTGAAGCTCCGATCACCGATCGAAGAGCTCTGACTCCACAGGAAGTCCTTACGGAACCAGCTACGTTGTCTCGTTAGCAACTTTAGCTGCCACTGCTGTAACCCTTCGCATTTAAATGACGATTACGAGAAAACGGCGACTCCTATTCGCAAAAACGAAACCAATCACACTCCATCGCGTTTAGACCGTTATGAGATCGGATATTTCCGTCAGGCAGACGTTCTAACTACCCCATCATTAGCTTTGTCGTTAGTTAGCTAACCGGCTAGCCTGTTAGCATTACACAACATTACTTTTGTTAAAGCTTTGATATGAATGATGGAATACAAATTGCCAACTTTTCATTCTATAGATTTGTAGAATGCAAAAATACACAATAAACACGTCACAGTCAACATCTACATGCTAGATATATTTTAAACACACGGTGACCTTGTCTCACCGCTCCGACCTTAGCTGGGGTCGTGCAAATCCTGCGGAAGCACGTCTCTATTAGACTGTCGTCTAAATGATATTAAGAATAAAATACTGTCATGTCGACCTACCACGGTGGTCCTGGTCGTTTTCGGCGTCCTAAGAAGAGCGTTGCTCCTTGCCGAAAGCACCACCACTCGCAGCGCCGCCATTTTCTCCGCAGTTACCCAATAGTAGTAAGAATGCTAAGCTCCACGACTAATGACGTACAGAAAGTGGCATCCGGTCAACCCTTCAAAATAAATTTCATTTCCGGTAACTCCTCTGGTCTCATCTTGTTAGAATAAATCCACTCATACTCAGATTCATTCATTCAGACTCCAGACTTCCTCATACAATACAACACTTCCTCTCTGGGCACCCTGTCCTCCAGATCTACAAACACACAATGCAGCTCCCTCTGGCCTTCTCTGTACTTCTCTATCAACATCCTCAAAGCAAATACTGCGTCTTATTTATGTATCATAACATGAATGTGCATGTTAAAATATCTTCACATGAAATTACTGCGGAGAACCAGCAGATGGAGCTTGTCAGGGTTCATCAGATCAGAAGTCTCTGGTCGTCAGACACCCAGCCAGTGTGTTGATTTATTCCAGACATGGTACAAGACAAAAATGTCAGATTTTTGCAAATCACAACGTTTATTGAAGAGAAGAATGAAATGTTCATTAACTCATTAGACAGTTCATTTAGTGGCCTCAGATCTCACCAACAGGAAGTCCAGTCATCGAAGAACATAGTTTCTAAACGATGCTAAGAATTTGGAGGTATGTTCTGATTTCCTGGAAAGTTTATGGTAGTGACTGTGTTATGAAGAATTACCACAGTGAGATAAGTATCCTCTTAGAACATTTAATTTAATATTTTAACATTTAATAATTTGTGACATTCTCACAAAGGATGTCAGCACTGGTTTCTTCTGACAGGGACTTTAAGAGTAATGCTGTAACCTTTACCTCAGAACCAAGACAGTGCTATAGTTTTGACAGAAACTTTCTCCCACCCTCACAGGAGGGGAACATACTACAATGGGTCAGTGTCTTATGTCTCTATATGGGAATAGTAGTTATTAATTATGGTGTGATTATAGTAATTTTTGGATGTAGACACTAATCTAACATGATCTTTCACTGAAATCTGTCCCCTTCCTACAGACAGTTCAGAATCATCTGGCATGTTTGGACTTTCCATTGAATGGTTTCTGCTATCTAGTCCAAACACTCTGATGTTCCAGATTTACATTCTATCACTCAAGTCCCAGACATTGAACAGAGCATTAGAGTTGATCACATATGAGTATATAGGTGATCTGACTCCATTATACTGGCTTAACAGTGAATAAACCTCTCTAGCATACTTATAATGTACAGTATATTCAACAATTACATGTTTCACCAGGCACATATTTAATTTATCACAATTCTTCGACTAGGCTGATTATTGTCTTAACCATGTATATAGATTAATTATGGCAGAGTACGTATCTTAACAAGCTATAAGAAATTAATGCAGCTGATTTTGATATTTTATTTAATGTTATAAAAACACCAGTCATTCCCGAATTTTTTTTTTTTTTTACCCTGTTGCCTTTCTCTCCTTCTGATCCTTCTCACACATGTTGTGTGACGCACACAGAGAGGACCGATGTCATTTTCCTGGTTTTAACCTTGCAGTCCTTTCTGAATCCATCTTTCAGAGAGGAGGAAATTCTACTCTGCCTATATTCCTGACCTCACATACATCTACTCCCTTACCCATGCGCATGCACACACACACACACACGCAGCTGTTTGGTTGTGTGTAAATGTTAGCTACAATGTAATAAAGTTTGAGGTTTATTGTCAATTGATATACTTTTAATGATAAGTGGTTTATATCATTGTAATGACATATGAAGGCTGGGTGTGATGACCAGCGCTGGAGCTTCAGCTTCACTGGAGACGGATTACAGTTGATTATTTAATCCATTATCTCCTGGGTGGTGGCCTGGATTTACTGTTAATATTCTACATTGCCAAATACTTTTCACAATTATCTTTTATAGCAAATTAATTTAATCTACATTAGCACAAATAATTGGAATATCGAAATACTGATTATTGAAAATTAAATGTGAATTTATGATCAATCTTAGTTTAATAACCTCCATATAATAACTGCCTCCAATAGACACAATAGCAATGACGAAACAGTCCAGAGTCAACATGGGATTTTATTTCTCCTTGTCAAACTTGAGGTTCAGCGTTCATTAACCGTAGCTGTTGACAACCATTGCGCTTCATCCTAACTGGATACAGTGAAGTTAAACTGTGACATCTTTGCCCCATAATAACTATCAGAATCACAATAATGGAAAATTAGGCAACAGAAAGACTGAGGCTATAAAGAATGTGTTCTGTAGTTGCTTTGGCCTTACAGGTTGATACGAATAATGACACATCCAGGAACACAAAGCAACTAGAAAGCCTCCAGTCTTTAGTTTTTAAGTTGGAATACAGGATTTGTGAAGTAATAACAATGTGCAACATTGACAATATAAAATCAACTGCTTGCTTCAAGAAAATCCTCTTCAGTTACCTTCAGTCTCGAATCATGAGAAAAAAGCGGAGAAAGGAAATCAGGGCTGGATTTTGGAAATGACAACATAATACAGAAGAACCGTCCTATTACCAAAGACAGGAGAAAATACTGAGGACTAAAGAAAGGTGATGTGTGGCAGAGGTTTTTCATTTAAACTCAGGGCCGCTTGCTCCCACTTGCTCTCCTGCTTCAAACAGAGGCCACTCACAGGAAGTCTGAAATTAAAGCAGGGATACGAGGTGCAGCCTCGCCAAAGTCCTCACGCCCCCTCTCACAACACAAACACCCTTCCAACTTCAGGTCACCCTCCTTCCCTCCAGACGACAGGGGTTCAGTAGCGATAGTGGTCTGGTTTAAAAGGCCCGTTGGTGGGCAGACCCAGATAATCAGCTTGCTTGTCAGTCAGTTTGGTCAGCTTCACCCCCAGTTTATCCAGGTGGGCAGCGGCCACCTCTTCATCCAACTAGTGACAGATGAGAAAGAAAAGTTCCCTTTAATTAAAACTGTAAAACATTACAGGAAGCAAGTCTTACATTACATGATAAAATAATGTTGAATGAGAGGTTCCGCTGGTGAACTATACTTGAAAATTCTTGTGACCTCAGATTACAGACTGGTATCTAAACGTCACCCTTCATTGATTTATTAGAAGCATTTATTGAGAACCAGAGCAAACAATCTGTTAGGTGCAAAAGTCACACGTTAGATTGATCTGAAACATGAAGGACTTTGTTTCATAGAAAACCAGTCATGCTGATGTCTGTTTTAATCAAATGCAACACTAATATGATGCCGCTTCTGACCTTCTTGGGCAAGAAGTAGACTCCCACAGGGTATTTAGCAGTGTTAGTCCACAACTCGATCTGGGCAAGAACCTACGGTAAAGGATGAGACCACAGGTAATAAAGCAGCGTGTCATGTTGCCATGTCCTTTTAAAAGCTGAGATGTGGCTCACGGAAACACGGTACCTGATTGGAGAAGGAGTTGCTCATAACAAAGGATGGATGTCCCATGGCACAGCCCAGGTTGACCAGCCGGCCCTCGGCCAGAACGATGATGTGACGACCGTTCTTCAAAAGATAGCGATCAACCTGAGGAGGAAATACAACAGAAAAGATTGTAGAAGCAGTTTAAACTGTCACACTCCATGAACGTAACAGTCCCGATGTCTCACCTGAGGCTTGACGTTAATCTTTTTGGCAGCGTTTTTGTTGAGCCAGCTCATGTCAATCTCACAGTCAAAGTGTCCGATATTACAGACGATAGCGTCGTCCTTCATGTTCTCAAAGTGACTGAAGGCAACACACTACTGTTAAAACACTACTTGTTGATGTGCAAAAAAAGAAAAAAGAAAAGAAAAACAGACATTTCTAAAATAACTCAATTATCTGGGTTAATTTCTGCAACAGATTTATCTCATTAAACAAACATACTGTCCCATGATGATGTCTTCACAGCCGGTGGTGGTGACGAAGATGTTTCCTTCATGGCAAGCCTCGTCCATAGTGGTGACCTCATAGCCTGCAGAGGAATAAAGAAGGGCTTTTACAACGTGGTACACCATACGTTGATCAACTCTTTTAAAACTCAAATATCATGAAAATGGACAATGAACTTTATGCCTGACAAATGTTTGCACTAGATGAGTCATTTTTGTGGTTATAATTCCATAACTCATAACACATTCATTTGAACTAGTTTTCCTACACAGGTTCAGTTAGCCAATGTAGATTCTCCATGCTTTTCAACTTTGAATATGAAGTAAATGTTATTGTTCAAGGCTAAGCTCATCGAGTGGCTTCCTCAGAACATAGGAGGTTTCAGTCGATCCATTTGGGTTCAGGATGCAGAATCATGGTTCAATTATCAATTAGTGGCACATTTAAGGAAAATTATTTTGGATTCAGCTCCAAGGACCTTTCACAACATATGACGCTCTCACTCCTCAATGTTTAAAATTATTGTTAGTGATATAAATATAATATTTCTCAACTACCCTCCATTGACGCCTGAAGTGCATTGATGGGGTCAATCTCCGTGACGATGACGCGGGCTCCAAACCCACGCAGAGCCTGGACGCAGCCTTTGCCCACATCGCCGTAGCCCGCCACCACAGCCACTTTACCGGCGATCATCACATCGGTGGCTCTCTTGATGCCGTCGATCAGGCTCTCCCTGCAGCCGTACAGGTTGTCAAACTTACTCTGTGGGAAGGAAAGGCTATTATTCACCCCAGCGGTCAAGCCTTTCACACAAGCATGGTTCCAGAGGGGGTGTCCCACTGAAGACAGCAGCTGAAGGTGGCTCAAGGTTGAGATGCATTACCTTTGTAACAGAGTCATTCACATTGATAGCGGGTACTTTGAGCTCACCGCTCTTTAGCATCTTGTACAGGTTGTGGACACCTGTAGTCGTCTCCTCTGACAGTCCACGGATACCTGAACAAGCAAAGCGATTCACTTTTTGATAGACAGTTTTGGAAATTACCCCAGTAATAAAACTGTGCTTTGCCACCCCTCCCCCACACACAAATAGCTGTATGTAGTTTTTCTCATTGCTCATCTGTTGGTGGTGAGAATCACTCCGATTCCCCGGAGTGTTGGAGTCTCAGTGCAGACTACCACCGTCTCTCTGTGCCACCTTATGACACAGCTGCAGCACTGAGAGCTGAACTGCAACGCCTCAAGGGGCATTTCACATTTTAGCATCTCTATTGCGCTAACAACAATTTAAGTGACTGTACAGTCACAAAAATTTCATCATTGAAAGTCTTCAAGAAGTTTAGGTCAATGCATCATTAAGCATTCAGTATACAAACAGCAACACGTTGTTTTTTCTTTTTTAAACAATGAATCCAAAACACAACTTGACCTGAGGAACGAGGAAACGAAACACAACTACACAGACCTGCCAGGAGTTTGGGATACTTTTGATGGACCATGTTGGTGAGGTCTCCTCCATCATCCAGGATCATGTTGAGAGGCTGACCATCTTTGAAATATAGGGTCTGTTCAATGCACCATATGTACTCCTCATCCGTCTCACCTTTCCATGCGTAAACTGCACAATGAAGAAAGTCATTGAGTCACCAATAATCCTCCATCTGATCTCAGAACTACCACAGCTTCTCTATGCTACATAAAGACACAGCTGCAACACTGACAGCTGGTCAATTTGGAGTAATCAATTCATCTAAACTGTGTGTTACTGGAGGGAGAAGGAAACCATAGAAAACACACACAGACACGGGGAGAACGTACAAACTCCACACAGAAAGCATTCTTGCTGTGAAGCAACCGTACTAATGTGCCCCCCCAACCCCAAACGTAAGACAATATTTGATAATTTCTTCAATAAATATTACCTTCCCATCCCCAAGGAGTTCAGTTTAACCTGTGTTTGCGTATTAGAATGACTCCATAGAAATTGAGAGAGATTAGAATGAAATTTTAAAAAATGAGGCACAGTGAAAAAAGATAAAGCCAAGAAATATTTCTACATTTACCAGTTACGAAATTATGTAAACATCTACGGAACTGGTTTTTACTCAACTTCAGAGAAGTGAGAGATCGCCATACATGATAGACTAACATGGGTATGATGGTCCAGCATTTACAAAGACATCATTTCACCACACAATAGTCCAACTTAATGTCTGCTAGCATTTTAATTTTTACTGTCAAATTTGTGTGGCATTGCAATAAAGTGGTGACTAATCCAGGTTGAACTCAGCTTCCGCCCATAGTCAGCTCGGATAAGGCTGATCACAAGGCGACGACTCTCTCACTTTCAAGAAAATGAATGAAGGTGAAATGTGTCGACACTTTCATCATCACTGAAGGAACGTAAATAAATTCAATTTAATCAAGTAAAATGCTAAGATGTACATGCTTACATTTTCTGCTATTTTGCACTTCCAACATTTTTACAAAAACAAACAACACATGACAGATTAAAGTTGTGAGATGCCTCTAAATATTTGGACTTTCGTTCTGTTAAGTATGTACCTGGAATACCAGACTTAGCGATGGCAGATGCAGCATGATCCTGAGTGGAGAAGATGTTGCAACTTGACCACTGAACCTGAGGAAGGAGACCAGTAAAATTATAATCCACGCTCTCACTCACCTGAAAACACGTTCAATGCAATCTGACATATGGTGTGCGATAACCTGGTTTTAATTGTTAATAAATAACAGCCTCTTGGCCATGTGTACACAGGCCGTTACACATCAACAGGCTGCATATAGATCATTAGTCAGAGTGCATCTTCTATCCAAGATAATATTATTCAAAGTCCAACTCAGAATTAAGGTCTTACATGTCATGTCAACATTACAGGGTCTAAAGGTCAATCCATTCCAGTTGGAGCTCCACTTAGTTGTCAGGAATGGGTGTCACTCGCACCTCAAGACTACGACCTCATGGTACAGCTTTAATTTAACCGTTAGTAGAGAGAATCACTCAGAGCCCTTGGTGTGTTTGAGAGTCTCAGTGCATACTACCACTATCTCTCACTGCTACCTTATGACATCGGTACAACACCTAAACTGGAGATCAATTTAGCTCTAGTATTAGCTATTAATCTTTTCTTTGAAGCTTATCGCTGTACTTGACCCTGTACCAGACCTTAATTAGCCTTGAGGTGAATTTGCTCTGCTTTATTTGAGAGGGTCGGGATCAGTGATCATTATGTCTGGTCTTGGTCTCCATCAACATCAAGATGAAGGGGTATCATATCGAAGGAAAATATAATCAAGAGTTAGAGCTAGCATTTATGACTGCAGGCACTGGTATTACACCATTACATCTAAATACAGTTGTAGCGCGTACGAGCCCAGCTTCTCTCATCTTATAATAAATAACACTAATTTCAGTGTTTCTCTGTCATACTGCAGGTGACAGCATCACTATTGCCGAGCAGTGACAAGTATCATCAAAAACAACTTATTTAAATTGTACAGCTTCTAAACATGCAGGCAAAACTTGACTTGGTCCACCAGCACAATGTGATCTATAACAACAGAGTACACTGGCTTTAAGGCAAAACATGGAGATATATGTAGCGGATTAAGCGGGTTGGAAGATGAATGAATGAATGAATATATGTAGAGCAGAATAAATGCTGGTACATTCACTCCTACATGAAAAACCATCTTTATTCTGCAGCCCAAGGTCTACCAAAACAAACCCGTGGCTGCATTTAACAAACTATCACTTACTTTTAAAAACAATGAACATTTTGGTTCTGAAAAACAAAACTGTACTTTGATGACTAAATATGCATTGATAGTTGATAAATTACCTCAGCTCCCAGGGCAGTGAGAGTCTCAATGAGGACGGCAGTCTGCACAGTCATGTGGAGGCAGCCTGCGATGCGTGCACCCTTCAGAGGCTTAGTCTTGCCGTACAGCTCCCTCATCTTCATCAGACCCGGCATCTCATTCTCTGCAATGTCAATGGCCTTACGCCCCCAGTCGGCCAGGCTGATGTCGGCTAGGAGAAAATGGAAGATGTTTCTTCATTCAACATTCACTTGACAGTACATAAGTCATTTCTAGCTGTACATCCATGAAGTTGAGATGTAACACTGAACAATCGAGTCAGTCAACAAATTGCAGACAGCAAAACATTGCCAATTTTTCTCAGTCAATGCTGCATACCTGCCAATTTCACCAAAACATTGAATTGTGTCTAAATTTTCTCTAATCATAGAAGTATGATTGCAACTTATTCAAGAGAGCTGTGATCTTTGCAGAGAAGCTGCAGCTTAAAGGCAGCTGGCTGATGAAACAAGTTTTCCCTGGCACATGTCAATTTCTATATTTTCTAATACAATATAGCCTTGTCTTGACTGGAGAGTAAATAGCTTAATAATCAAGAATTGCAATTAAACTTCTGAAGCAAACCACTGGACTTATGTCATGTTTTCTTCTCTAATCAACACTTTTGTTAGTGCACAATTTATAACCAATTAATGACAAAGGTTTATTACTGGAACCCATATCCAATATTTATATATCTTCAAAAATTTACCTGACTTTTAAATTAATATCAACTTTCATTTATAAACACAAGAAGAACCTTTATATCGAACGTATTGATCACACCAATAATCCCGCATGCGAGCAGACCGCCTGCCCCTGTCAATCATATAGAAACGGGAGGCAAAGCGCCAAGCATCACGGGAACAGTAGTTTCTCAACAAAATCAACTTAAACTTCAGTGTGCGGTCCGAAGCTCCATCAAAACTACAACACCCAGAAGTGGTAGACGGAAGTTTTGTCCACAGTTCTGCAACCACGTTGGGTGCAAGATTATTCGTTCACAGATTTGTTCAAAAGCGCAAGATGTCAAAAATTAATGTAAAATAGAAATGTGCACGTCAGAAGCGCTAAGAACAGAGTGCACAACCGTCACCATTACTTCTCTCACGTCAAACGACTTTCCATATGCTGGCAGGTTAACAACAGCAGCAGCAGTAAGGAACGGAATAGGGACCAATATTAAAACAACTACATAAAACACAGTAAACGCGTTTATTTCGTTGCATGCTAATGCTACATGAAGGATCAAAAAACAGGAACGTTTAATTCCGTCACCCTGAACTTCACAGCTAGCTAATTGGCAGAACGTCACTCATTCAAAGGCCACAAACACACACGAAAGCGATAATAAAGCTGGACACGGACCGACTTTGAAGGGAAGTTTCTCTGACATGGTGAATTCTTGATGTTTGTTTCCGGAGAGGGATCACGAATCCGTGTGAGGAGAGCCGAGGGCAGGCCGGGAAGGAGGGCCGCCAACATGCTAGCGGTCTTTTTATCGACAAACCGGCTCACGCAGGGGGGAGGTCGTTAGAAGACTCTAATCTGGGCTACTATTGGCTAAATCAAGTCTCGCCCCAGACATGGCTGTTTTGATTGGCTGATGACTGTTGTGGATCAAGTCGGATCTGGAACAGCAGGTTGAGCGGTAGATGAATTTTATTGACAGTGCCCATTCAAATATTATAACTGCTTAAACATTATTACTTGTCTAAATATTAGAATAAAAATTGTACATTTACTCTTGTGAAGGTGTATGCACGCACGAGTTTCATAACCAAGATAAGGCTTAACTTTTAAACTAGTTTCAGTTAAATTCTGTTCAAAGGTGAAGAGCCCTGCTATCAGTGGCTCTTTCTGTCCTAAATTTCTCAAGTGGCATATATACAAGACATACACATGATTATATCCAGCCATAATCAAGGGAAGCGGGAACATTAATATTTTAAACAATGATACTCACTGATACTCTCCAACTAGTCGATTGACCCCAGGTTCAGACAGAAAAGCAACAACATGACACATTACTGTACTATAAATGAATAGTGTTTCAGTCAGATGGAGCAGTAGCGGCTGCTGATTTCAGACACAGAACAAGCATTTTACTGAGCAAATCGGTTGTTCTCATGTTTTTACTTGGGGAAAAAAAGTACATTTTACACACTATCAACTTTTGCTTCAGTTAATGATAAAAAGTTATCAAAGGTTTAGTTGAAACTTGACAAGTATGAGAGTGGAGGTGGAGGCATCTGGGAACATGGCTGTTGGAGGAGGTTATATGATTGGTGCCCTTTGCTTATTTGTATTCCCCCCCCCCTCAACTCTCAACTATTTGCTATTCACTAGTTAGCAAGTTACGGCCTCTTATGCAAATGTTAATAGCAGCACACAAAGACAGATCAAACGAGAGAAATAGTTTTTCATGTCTACAATGACTATGAGTATACGGGAAGTTACTCAAATATTCAGCTTCGTTTAAATCTATCATATAAATTGAACAAAAGGTGAAGCAATATATGTACTTACCCACAAGGCCAAAAACAAATTCATATGTAAATTTCTTTCAAATTTCAATTACAAGAGAAATTTACATATATTGGAGTTCATTCATTCATTCATTCATATTCTTATCCACTTCAGTCACTTTTGCAGCTCGTGGTGGTTGCTGGAGCCTATTGGACGTATAGTCGAGAGGCAGGCGAAACTCTGGGCATTATGTCGGTGCACCACGCACCCATACAAAAGGCCAAAAATCACTCATGCACAGACTCACACCTATGGACAATTTGGTATGATCAATCCACCTAAACTGCATGTTTGTGGAGGTGGGAGGGAGCCAGACAACCTGGAGAGAACCCCCGCAGACACGGGGAGAACATACAAACTCCACACAGAACAAGACTCAAACCCAGAACCGTCTTGCTGTGAGGTGACATATACCCACTGCAACACTGTGTCGCCCATTATTTTTGAATTGAGATAAAAATAAATCTTAACGTTAACCTAATTTTGCAGCTACATTTTTAGGATCAAATGGAATTCTGGAAAACGAAGATTATTTGTCTCCCTCAGTTGATATAACTCTTGCAGAATGTACCTTATGAACTGCACATTTAAGAATGTATTTTGTATTTTGTCTTTAACTGGAATTTCCCTAGGAATAGAAAGTGTCTTCTATTGAAATGAATATTGGAAGTCTGCCTCCACCAGATATGAGATACCACTATTTTGTGACAAACATTGAATTTGTTGGATGGGTAAGAAGTCTGTGCAGGAAAGATGGCTGAATGTAGAAAAAGAACATAGCGTATTATCCTCACTCAGTGTTATTGTTACAGTATAAATTACTCATTTTTTTGCAAATCTTTTGATCACCCCCGATTATGGAGATGATTTTACAGTACAGCACCTCAGAGAGAATAAACATGTGCTCTCTGGGATACATTTCTGTAGGCATGGAGTTTAAACATTATAAAAACCAATGTGAACCACTTAAAGACCACATCACAAGATGACATAAATAAACCAGTATTTATATTTCACACACGGACACAACAATAGACAGTATTGTAGTGAATAACATCTTGATAAAGAATCAATTTATATCTATGTGTAAGTGGTATTGGTTGTCAACCAGTCTGGTTTTTGAATCCAGCCTTTTACTTTGCTCTGATATTTCCGACTTACTGGACATTTTTTCACTGTAAGTGAGGAAAAACATCTCATTTTCAATTTACAGCCAAACGTATTTAGTACATTGTAATATAATTGTAATATCTATAGGAAATACATAAAATTTTATTCGACTTTGTGTATTTTGTGTTATTTTTCTTTTCTGGCAACAAACGGCATTCAAACCCTGACCCCAATTTGACATTGAACTGTTTTTGGCAATTTAAATATTTTGCAACCTCTTGTAGACCACACATTATGTGGTGTAGAGTGAGATTTGAGTCAGTCTTTGCAAAACATTTCACTACAGCTTATCTAACAGCTGGATTAAGGTTGTCTTTTTCAGGAGTACAGTGAACTATGACTTAGTCATAGTCCTACATGTTTCAGTCTGTATCCGGTTTAGACACAACTTTAGATGTTATATATTTTGCTCATTGAATTCCATATCTTGGAAAAAAGACATAAAAGGTCATCAGTAGATGCTTTATGGTTAAGATAATTATTACCGACCTTTATAATATTAGATCATTCATTCCAACAACAGTTTGACTGCCTATTTCTTATCTACTGGGTATTGGGTAATATGTCTCTTTTGCTCAGGCATTCACTGAAAACATGAAACATTGCAATTCTATACAAGTCTGTTGCTTCTTCCATTATCAACTAGCACCAAATCTGACCTAATTTACAGGACAGAATGAAAGAATAGGTAAAAACAACTCAACCTGCATGGAAAAAACATGTGAATTACCCCAAACTGCATGAAATTAGTTGGTTAAAACATATTAACAGGATTTTTTTCTAAAGTGTGCTTTACAATGATACAATTAAATATTCATTTGCATCAAAGTCAATCAGACATTTCTACAACGTTAAAAGAAAAAAAAATGGTTATGCACATATCATACCACATCCATATTTCAGTTAAACTTCCTCTGTTCACAAAGCATTTTCAAATATTTTACCTTACTTTTTCAAAGTAGGTCTAACATGTTGCTAACATATAGATGGTACCTCACCTCAGCTGAGTACATGGCCACCCTCCAGCCAGCCAATGGTTAGGGAATCTTTGGGGTTCTCCCCCAGGGGAAAAATGGAAGAAATAATAGGCTGGCTTGACTGGTTTTGACAAGCTGCAACAGCTTCTTCAGTAGAATGAAGAAGGAGTGTCATATAAATTTTCATTTCAAACGCTAGCATTTACATGCTGACTTCATTATGATGAAGTACAAACAGCTGCAAACACATATACAGTACATTATTTTGCATATATAAGAGATATGGCTGATGAGAGATCAAACAAGGCAATCCAGCCATTACAAAATTACTCCTCAACCTGTCTTTTGACTACATTTTGTAGCTTAAAAGTATTTTTTAAAAGCAAAAGAACTACATGTACATTTTAATGTATCTTTGATGTTCTTACAATTAACCTCGACCTGTTTGTCCATGCTCTCTACCCTGAAAATATGCATTTAAATACACACTCATCGTAGGGAGTACATTCATTTACTCATTTCTTCAAAAAGGAATATACACGTGACCACACACAGTAATGGTGTAACATGTAATTATTCCTTTTGAAATAAAGAAGTGCACAGCTGCACTTAAAGATTATGTCTGTACCACCAACTAGAATACAGTCTGGGTTTTATTCTATCACATCAACGTATCTGTGTACAGATACTGCGTACTTAAGGGCCTCAAAACAGTTAGATGTTTAACAAAAAGCAGCAAACCAATAGCCAATCATCAACCAAGACTGTGTCCTTGTTCCAATCACTTGGAACCAGCCTGACAGTAAAGAGACAGATGGAAGCGCGGAGCTGACCAGTTAGCAGGTCAAACGAGCTTAGTTATTTACCCATGCTGTGAAATCCGTCAAGTCATCTTCCCCTTCTTCCATCTTCTTTTTAGCTGAAAAGAAAAGAGATATGAAGTGTGACTGTTAGTGTCGCTGTATACACCTGTAGATATTTTTCTGAGATGGTGTGTTTATTGAATTTTACCATGAAAGTGTTTCTGATAAAGACACCCATGTCTTCGCTTAACTCAGGGCCAATTGCTCCTTCTATGAATGAATATGTGTGTGTGTAAACAGTCTATTCATTACATACGGCTCTTATGTTGACACTGATGACAAATCAAAAGTTCCAATGATCAAGAGATGTTTGTGAGAAAGTATTAAAGTTGCTAAAAATAAAAAAAAAGCTGTTTCAGTAGTGTATGTATGGCTGTACTTGAGAGTGGGAGAGTTGGGGCTCACCACACATCTCTATATACTTTATGTCTAGGTTTCCCTAGACCAGAGATTTAACAGGCCGCTGAGTGCTGTTGATATTGCACATGCTTCCTCTTGTGATTGAATTACAATGCTAAAGTGCACAAATAAATCTTGCATGACTGATTTTATCACCATGATGGTGGAGTGTACTGCTCTGACCGCCATGCTGTCCCCTTTTGACACACTTCTAAATCAAGGGGGAATGGGTGTTTATATAAAGGAGTAATGAGTAATATTAGCAACATTAATATGATTATCGGTTGCTCCATGTGGGAGTTGGAGCACGGAGTAGCTCTGTCCACTGTCTTGGGCTGGGGACCGGAGCGTGGCAAGTTCAAGACCCATGTGAACCAAATATTTAAGGAGTGCGAGCCAGAGTAAGAGAGGTGCGACTTCCTCTCCTTGAGCAAAACACCATGTCCCACAGATTGCTCATTGAGTGCAACAAAAATGTAGTTGCCTGCCACTCTTCCTTTGTTCTTTGCATTTACATGCCTTCAGGTCTTGTGTGTATGTGTGTGTGACTGTGTGTTTGTGGATGAGTGTAAAATACATAATTATACAAATAGCAATAATTTAGCATGTGAAACTTTCCAGATAGAGCAGGGAACACCTGCTCTAAAGAGAGAGAGAGAGAGAAAGAGAAAGAGAGAGTCAAGGACAGCGAGGGGTGGGGTGGGGTGGGGGTTGCTGTGAGGTCAACCAGCTGCACAGACCTGTGAGACTCGACCCCATATCGTATTGGTTGTCTATCTATGTGGGAGAGGAGACCTTGACCCCCTTCCCTGCGTGCTTCCCTTCTATACATAGTTTGTCAGTACTTTCTCTTTGGCCAGGCATTTTAGGACACAGTTTGACATACTTAGCGGGGAATTACCTTTTAGATGCTTTGATTGTTGTTGCCTTTTCAAACACGTCTAGTCTGCCGCTCCGGTTGGAGAAACTGTTTAAGATGAGGGTAGATGATAAACCGGTGAAAGGGTAGCGTGTTAGAGAAGCTGGAGTGGCATGAATGCTCTAACTAAACCAACTGGTTTAGTTTGAGGATTCCCTCTCTGCCGTCTTCAAATGTACAGCTACATAAGGTCAGGGTGATGAGAATGCCATGTCTCATTTCTAAACACCAGTCTGACTTTGCAGAATGAGGTGATCAGAGTTCATTCATGTAAGCAGCTGAGACTAGAGTGTTGTGCAGTGTGCAGTAAGAAATACCAGGAGCTGATTATGTGTAAGACCCCCACAGAAGTGCTCTTCATGGTGGGTGCTCCACCACTCCTGGGGATGAACTGTCTCTATTCCGAGAACCTGGCTAGAGTCCTCTAATAGTCTTCTCAGACACCATCTGACCATTGCTACCTGTGTGGTTTAATCTGTGTATTTGGAACACCAAGCACTTTGAAGGTTTGATCTTTTCCTTGACTCCGCTGTCAAGGGACACAGGTTACACAGAAGCCTTGGCTTACCTTCACTTCAATATGTTCATGGAAGAGTCTCAGCACATTTTCAAGAGGCACATGTCTACCCCCAAGCTTGATGTTAAAAATCCAAAATATGAACCTGGGAAGCTGAGGCTCTCAGATTGCATACACGTCAGCGTCCACGAGCCAGGTGAGAAAAAAGACCCACACCAGGAATAAGTTTCTTGGTGCATTTTCCAAAGGACAAATCAATCACATGGTGCAAAGTGCTGAAACAGGCCATGATTCCACAGCGGTGGAACCTGGGTGTCATTGGATTTATGGCTTACTTGCTCTGTACTTACATGTTTACGGGATGTTTTGCACGTGTATTTATATGTTATCGGTTTTCAATTGTGCATCTGTGCTACATATTTGTCTCTGCAGTGTAGTTGTTTTACTATATTTATTGTTTCCTCAATGCTGTGCTGTCCTGTGATATATGTGAATGTATGATTTCCTTTAGGATTAATAAAGTACATACCCAGCCACCAACCCCCCCCCCCCCCAGAGACAAGAAAACATGTTACGGCTCCCCTCTCCTTGCCAGCACACTGTTGTTCTATGTGTCTGTTTGTGTGTGTGTGTGTGTGTGTGTGTGTGTGTGTGTGTGTGTGTGTGTGTGTGTGTGTGTGTGTGTGTGTGTGTGTGTGTGTGTGTGTGTGTGTGTGTGTGTGTGTGCGTAACAGAGTAAAAATTCTCACAATTACTGGCACACTCCAGACATGAAAGCGCCACTGCCACCTACTGTAGCAAATGTATAATTACATTTTATTCTGGTTCAGTAATGAACAACCAAACAGTAGTTTTGCCCTATTCGACATCCACTACGTTAACCATGAATGGCCATGAATGAATGAGGACTGAATGAATGAGAACCATGAATGAGGACTTCAATGCAGTGATCATCAGCATCATCGTGGAGAATGAGAGTGTCAAAAAGTTTCTGAAGACAGCGATCAGACATTGTACCCTGATCAATATCAAAGGATGGCTTTTGAGACATGTTCTGTGAAGAAAATGCTATGGATCTTAATGGAAAATGTTTTATTAGAGTCTAATCAAAGGAAAATGTCTGCGATCATTATCAAACAGAGAAGACACAAGGTTCTCCAAAAGCAATTTATTGGTGTACATTGTAAACATATTACAACAAATAATGGCCTGATTTGGTATTTGTTTTGTAGCAATAGGAACCTAAAACCAAATTTATTCATTTGTTATTCTTTCTTTTAATCCCCGCCATGCTAAATGTTTAGGATTATTTCACTTTGACAAAGGTAAACCCTGTTAATCCATCATACTCCGATAAAAGTGTTTTTGATCGCTCCCATGCCAGAGAAAAATATCTTTTGTTTCTTCATTGACAAAGTGTCACTGGACTTTTATGGCTGCAGGATTATTGTAAACAACAGTAGAATATGGAGATTTATTTTAAATTGTAATGGATTAAAAAGACTATATTCCATTTGTATGATGTCATCCAAAGCAAAGAGAAAACATTTTTTATTTTGTGACAGACTTGGGCTTCTATTTGTGCAGCTGTCTGTCTTTAAAACCCCACATTTCATGGAAAACAACATTTTACACTATTTCTTCAGAAAAACCCCCAATGGATTATGTGTATGAAAACCACATGAAGTCACAATAAAAGAGAAGCACCACAAAATGTAAATCCAAAAATGATGACCCTATAATTCCAAGAATTTAATGAATCCATTAATCACAAAAATATCCTACATCTCAGAAAGATGTAGGATGTTTTGCAAATTTAGCCTTAAATCACCAAACACTATGTCAGATATTGTGAAATTGTGAAACTGAAAAACCATGAAGCATTATAAACCCAAACATGAGTTACTGTGTAAATGCAGTGTGTGTAACTCACTCGGCAGCAGAAAAAAAAAAAAAATCTATGGAAAAACATTGACGGTGCACTTGCCCTTTACATCCCTGAGTGTGTTGCTGTCAATGACGGCCACAAGGTGTTTCTGTCCTGTCTTGAAGGGAATGAAGTAAAACATGGCGTTTATCATTTCGCCTGGCTTTAATCCTTCAAGTCTGTGAAAAACAGAAAGACCAGGTTTAGTACATTAGACAGTCCCCCCCCATCAAAAGGATTCACAAATACAGTATATGATGCAGTGACACAACACATCATGCCAAGTCACATTCCAGTAGCATTAAATACAGACTCCTGGCACATCCCTCAATGTCTCATCAATGGGCTTTAATGCATCTTTATTGGAAACATATCCTCCTGCAGTGTATTTATAAGTTTCTTCATTGTTGTGCTGATTTATGGAATGTATGTACATATGTACATGAACAGAAGGACTTTCATTCAGTCAGTCATCTTCAGATTACCATCGCTGTATCCGCCGCAGCGGGTCACGGGGAGCAGTGGCATAACCCAGTGGCATAGGGCGTGAGGCGGGGGACACTCCGGGCATGATGCCAGTGCACCACGGAGCCACACACTCACTCCTATGGGCAATTTGGGACCGGCCAATCAACCTGAAGTGCATGCGTTTGGAGGTGGGAGGAAGCCGGAGAACCCGGAGAGAACCCAGACACGGGGAGAGCATGCGAACTCCGCACAGAGCGGGACTCGAACCTGGGTCCGCCGTTTTGAGAGGCGACAGCGCTACCCAATGCGCCGCCGGCTTTCATTCAGGATACATAAAATAATGTAAATTCTATAAGACTATAACGCGCTACCTTTTTCTCAGGCTTTGAACCCTGCAGCTTTCTCATTGATGCATGTATAGATTTTACGGCCTAACGTTCTCTAGGATGCGCTCCATCAGGAATCACAAGAATGAGATAGAAAGGTGAAAGAGATAACGCATGGAAAAAGATGCTACTGTAGTTTGACTGTGTTTTGAACAGACATTTCACACATCATGTACACCCATTAGGATGGAAAATATGCAAAGAAGGTCATATAGTGTAGCTGTTAAGTTTAAGACGATCGATCTGTGATGTGTTTGTGATTCATTTGGGGCGATGACGTGCCTTGCCCACCATGTGAACCTCCTGCTATCTGTTCTTTTCTACTTTTTGTACTTTTTACTTTTTTAGTCGAATCTTTCCTTAGGCTTCTTGTGTAGTATATGTCCTGTGTTGTCAATGTTTTTCTCTTGTATGTTTATTTATCTAGTATTTAGTTATGTTCATATATGTCTGAAGTTGGTGGGTATGTCTTATGACTTATGACTCTTATGACACCCAGTTGATTGAAAGTGTTTGAGAAAAATCTGTACCATCTCATGTTCGTGGTATAGAGGCTCTTGACTGCACATTTTTACACATGACTTTACACAATAGAAATGAAAAGCACATGTGTAACTACTTCAAAACATATCGGTGGATGTTGATGGCAGCTAGAGGGCCAATACCCACTTCCAAAAACTCAAAGTATAGTTTGATAAATTGTAAAAATAAATATTTACACCACAAAAATCTTCCACTGGATGCACACACAGACATATACCCATCTCACCTGGCGGTCTGCTCAGTGTGGTACAGGCCATTTCCAGAGAGAGTAATAGTCACGTTGGTCAGCGTTTCTTGGAGTGTGTTCTTGAACAGCAGTTTTCCATGTGACGGCCGATACATTCTGACAGCTGAAGGCATCTGGACCACACATTTGAGTAGATTATTACAGGAAAAAAAACTTTCCAGTCTCCTAGTAACAATAAATTTAACACCAGGCATAGAATATTGTACCTTACATAGTAATCTACAATACAGAAAATGTAATTAATAGACACCTTGTAAAATGCACATAAACCCAAGCATGAATAAAACAGACAATTTGTAATTTTCTCATCTTCAGCTGCTTATTCAAATCTGCGTATGCATATATGCTGGAGCCTATCCCAGCTGATGGTTGGGAGGCTGTATGCACCCTGGACAAGTCGCCAGTTTATCACAGGGCCGAGACAAAAATACCTAGCCACGCTCAAATTCACACTTATTGTTTAATTTACAGTGAACCATTCACTTAAGCTGTATGCTTTTGGAGGTGGAAGGGAGCCGGATAACCCACCCAGACATGGGGGTGGGGGTCAAGTAAAGAGTTTTTTTGTCCATACAAACAAAGCAAGAGATAATAGCAAAGCATGAAAAAGGGATGCGTTTGGTTGATCTCACCAAAGAATATGGCCGTAATGCATGTACAGTCGCCACGTAATTAAAACAAAAGGAAGTTTAAGGAGTTTAAGGCATTGATTGCGTGGGTGGTTGGAGAAGTTCAAAAGGAGGACTGGAATTCACTCTGTTGTTCATGGTGAGGCAAGAGTGCAAGAACCAAAGAGGGCAAAAAACAATGAGGACAGCAGTTAAAAGGTAAATGACCGTCATTTTTATTCTTTATTGTTTGTTTTTTACATTATGCACAACTCTCATTTATTGTGTAATAATCTAATTGTAACATGTATTTGTTACATGTTTTGATGCATTTTTATGCTTTATAAAACGTTTACAGGTGTACGTCTGAATTTTTGGGGGACTTGGAATGGATTAGGGGCATTTGCATGGAAAACATGTCTCTACTTACGAAATTTTCTACTCACGAAATTTCTTCCAGAACCAATGAATTTTGTAAGTAGAGGCACCACTGTACTTCTTATAGTTTATACTACATATTAAATCACTGCATGCTAACAGATTGCATATTAATGTCTACTAAATCCTAATGTATACTACATACTACATACATATGTTGTGTAGACATAGCACACGGTAATGTACGCACGGTAATGTACCATTAACACAATTTCTGTTGTTCATGAATGTTTTGTGTGCATTAAGCCCATGCTGCATACTGAGGTATTCTATTTCGTGTTTGTGTTTTAAAGTTTGGCTTTTTAGCTAAAATATTCAATATTTTAGTTTGAACAGTGATACCAGCGCCTGATGTGACACAAAGCTGTATTAGTGGAGAGTGAGAAGCAGCGCTTTTCTACTCACTGTGAGCTCAATAGGAGGGTCGAGGAGCACAACATTATCCTCAGCAAAGTAGATGTCATCCTCGTGTCGTTTGTCCTCGATCAGTGCAGACACCTTCATGCTCTCACATGTGATCATGTGTTTATGGTAGTCAAGGTACCGAACAAGAATTGGAACCTCCAGATCTTCAGGGAAAAAGATTTAAAGACAAGAAAAAAAAGAGATTTAAAGTCAGATTCACAACAAACATACAGTCCCCTACTTAACTTTGATGGTAGCTGGAGATCCAGACTGGTTTATTTCATGTACTTTTGAAGGCAACTTCCCAACAATTATATTCACCTTTCATAGGCAGCAGCGTCTCGTCCGTCTTATTTTTCTGGATCAATGCAGCTGGGGTGTCATTGTACCTCATGGCTTGGACGCTGATTTTGATTAACAGTGGTATGGCGACAGTGCTCTTACTGTGTAGCACCAGTTTAAGGTTCACATCTTCACCATTCCTTGGTCTGGCCAGCTACAGGCACCACACAATGGAAAAAGATTGATGCAGAGTGAGATATTATGTCATCTATAGAGTCTGCTTATAACTCTGAAACTACAATTATAATGTATTTCCAAATCAAGAGCAACAATTGGAATCTTATTTACCTAATCTATAAACACACATCACAGGATTAAATTGACATTTTTTTAGTGCAAAGACCTTAATACGTTGATATGTATCCAGTTAATTCAAAACAATCTAAATACTGTAATTACTTCTGCCAGGGAGGTGATGTATTAGTTCTAATTTGGTCCCATTGCTCCCATTATAACTAAACATTTTTGATAAACTGTAATCTCATATATAAGAACACCTTTCCCACGAATAAACCTAACAAATTTAAACCTCTACCCTCTACTTACGAATGTCTGTACTTACGAAATTGTCTACCTACGAAACATCTCAGCAGGAAAATATTACCTCTAGTTACGAAAGAAATTTAGACTTACGAAAGGTAAAAATACAGTATGGGCTGTAAAGAGTAAAGAGTTTTTTTGTCCATACAAACAAAGCAAGACATCATAGAAAAGCATGAAAAAGGGAGGCGTTTGGTTGATCTCACCAAAGAATATGGCCGTAATGCATCTACAATCACCATGTTATTAAAACAAAAGGAAGTTTATGGAGTTTAAGGCATCGTGTGGGTTCAAAAGGAGGACTGGAATGCATTCCGTTGTTCGCCATTGTGAGGCAAGAACGCATGAACCAAAGAGGGGAAAAAACAATGAAGACAGCAGTTAAAAGGTAAATAACTATCATTTTTATTCTTTACTCTATTCTTTTTTTTTTTACATTATGCACAACTCTCATTTACTGTGTAATAATCTAATTGTAACATGTATTTGTTACATGTTTTGATGCATTTTCATGCTTCATGAAACATTTATGTCTGAATTTTTGGGGGCTTGGAATGGATTAGAGCATTTGCATGGAAAACACGTCTCTACTTACGAAATTTTCTACTTACGTAATTTCTTCCAGAACCATATATATACATATATACACACACACACACACACACACACACACACACACACACCCACCCACACACACACACACACACACACACACCCACACACACACACACACACACACACACACACACACACACACACACACACACACACACACATCATACACACTAGTTGGTGGGCAGGAGTCTTCATTTGTGTCCTGCCACAGGTGATGTGAGTCAGTGTGTCCATTTGGTCCATCCGACTCACCTCTACAAATTCAATGGTGAACGGTGGCTGCTCAGGTTGGGGTTCCTCGGTACCTCCAGTGGAATCGTCCCCTGTGTCTTCACCCGCTGGCTCTTCCTCTTCCTCTTCCTCTTCATCCGTATCATTGGTGTTGTCTATCTTTGATGCAGTATAAAATACAATCCTCTCCTTTTGGGAACCTTCAAGAATGATGATTAAGTGAGTTTCCACGGATTGTGGAATGAAAACAGGTTAGGTTTGTGTGATATTTATTTTTCAGATGAACCCACCCTCGAGGTATTTGTATTTAGAGAGGACAGAAGCTTTGGCACCCTTTTTGACAGCCTTGGTATAGATGAATTTCCCAACTATTTTTGTGTCAGTCTTGGCCTTGGCCATTGAACCATCAGATTTGACCTGACAGGACACAAAGGGACAAAAGAAGCAGAAAAGAAAATCAGGTCATTTCATAAAGCCTAAAGGACTACTTTTTAAAATTTGTGGCAGCCCACAAACATATCAAAGATATATTTACCTCTGGATTTCCCTCTTTTAAATGGTTAAACATGAAATATTATGCTGATGACATCTCTTACCTCCCAGGTAATAACGTCAGCATTGACCTCAGCAAAGACAAATGGGGCATCATAGTTGCCACCAATTTTTCCTTCCTTGATACCGTTGACTGATGCTGGACCACAGCGGTAGAGTCCTACAGTAGATGACACAATTGAAATGTCACAAGTTCAAGTTTTGACTTAAGTTAAGTCACTGTTGACATTTTGATCAGCAAATATTCAATATGTAGAGAATTACTGACTTAATTCTTGAGGTGGATACAAAAATATGTTATATATGAGATATTTATGTATTATGTAAGTATTACGTTAGGAATGTAAGAAATATATATACTGTACACAAACACATATATATATATACACACACACAGACACACACACATACATATCTTGCTCATATATACATACATATATGAAACATTTGTGTATTATGTGTATATATATTATGTATATATTATATGTATATATATATTTTCAATATGAGTTCAGTATGAGGACAAGAAACATGGCCACCAGAGCAAAACAAATTTTGTCACAGTTTGAGTTTGTGGAGATAGAAAAGGAAAGTCCGTACCGTCGCTCCTCTCCTGTGGGGTTGGATCTACAACTTGCCAACCATCAAGATCGCCAGATGTCGACAGGTCTGGCCGCTTCATCCATCCCTCACACCACACATGGAAGTTCCTGGATTAAAATACCAGAATCAGATTCTGCAGCAATGTAGAATGACACTTCAGAAGGACTAGATAATTTCACAATACAGTGAAGCCTTTCCAGTAGAAAACAAAGCATCCAGTTCAGTTTAACTATGGATACTTTTATTGTTACTTTGTAGCTCACATAAATGCTCTGTTCTCTCTCTGTGATTGGGACGATAAGAAACACCCGGCTACAACCGCCACTGATCAACTCTATACAATGTTGGGAATTTCCATGAAACAACAAAAGAGAGATGCAAACAATGAGAGCTTCTTACCAAATGCTGTCGCCGCCCCTTCTTATTTCAGCTCCGTCTTCATCACAATATTTATCAATGATCAGATTGGCATTGGTATCATGGGCTGAGGTGAAGTTGGTGACCACTCTTGTGGGGATCCCAAGACAGCGCATCACTGGAATCACACATACAAACATTTAAGTAACTAAAATATCTATGATATTTGCTGTTAATGCTCACAAGCTACTCATTTCCAAAAAACTGAAATCCGTTGTCTCTCTTTCTGTCATTGTTATTTGCTTATGGTCTTTGCTAAGCTTATGCTGGATCCAACATAATGATTAGCAATCCATAGCAACAGAGACAAATGCAGAAAAGCAGGTTTGAATACATTTCAGTCTATTCTGTGGAGTGTTTCACTTGTAGCACACATACAATCACACTGTACATTAAGACTGATTCAAATCCAATTGCATTCTTCATTGAACCATAAACACCACTGGGTTTCAACAAGAGTTCTTTAGATCCTGAATCTATTCAACAAATGCTATGAAAATTATACAGTACTATATTTCACTGGTGCAATGCTCTATTGGTTTTTTATGTTAGGGTTAGGGCAATTATTAATATTTAAAAGTAAAAAGAATATATGTAAGATAACATGGTTCACTCATTTTATTTGCGTAGAAATGGTGTAATTCACAATCAAATTAAAGTTCAGCCAGTTTCTATTCTAACAAGAACTGTCTAGGAACTTTGTCAGAGGATGTTACCTGTGCACATCACAGCAGCAAACACCCAGCACTGCCCGTACTTGACCGATTTGAAGCCGTTTTCAAACCACTTCAGGAGGATACTGTAACTACGCGTCCAATGAGTGGGTGAGGTCCCATCAGAAAAATCTCCTGACCAGTTTCCAATCAAGACACCATTGTCGTCTTGAGAGTTGATCTGGAAGAAAGTAACAAGTCAATGTTCATTCTCACTGTGTCCACAACTTGATCCAATCAGATCTGGATTTATTCTCAAATCTCCTCTACCAACATTGGAAAATACATCACATAGGAAACAGTTTGCAAGTCTATTTTAAAGTCTGAAAAACTCACAGACCGCTTACTCTGAATTCCCCAATGCAAGATTATTTCGGGGGTGTCTTCCATCATGTAGCTTTCACAATATTCAAAAGAATTGTGTGAATTCACTGAATTATTCAGAGGTGTGTTTCCTGTTACGTCTCATTCTCATTAAAGCCTGGTGTGAATGCAGCTAGTTGCTACGTAAACAGTGGCGTTCTGATTTCATTGTTATGTGGTCCCTGGTGACTGAGCTCCTCACCCTACCTCTAAGGGTGTGCCCGACCACTCTACGGCGGAAACTCATCTCAGCTGCTTGTATTCGAGATCTTGTCCTTTCGGTCATGACCCAAAGCTCATGACCCTAGGTGAGAGTAGGAACGTAGATTGACCGGTAAATCGAGAGCTTCGTCATGCACCTCAGCTCCTTCTTCACCACGACAGACCTATACAGCAAACGCATCACTGCAGAAGCTGCACCGATCCGTCTGTCAATCTTAAGTTCCATCCTTCCCTCGCTCGTGAACAAGACCCTAGGATACTTAAACTCCTCCACTTGGGGCAAGGACTCTCCACCGACCTGAAGAGGGCACACCACCCTTTTCCGGTCGAGAACCACAGCCTTGGATTTACAGGTGCTGATCCTCATCCCACTCGCATCACACTCGGCTGCAAACCATCCCAGTGCACACTGAAGATCCAGGTTTGATGAGGCCAACAGGACAACATCGTCTGCAAAAAGCAGAGATGAAATCATTTGGTCCCCAAACCGGACTCCCTCGGGATCCTGGCTGCGCCTAGAAATTCTGTCCATAAAGATGATGAACAGAACCGGTGATAGAGGGCAGCCCTGCCGGAGTCCAACGTGCACCTGGAACAGGTCTGACTTACTGCCGGCAATGCGAACCAAGCTCTGGCTTCGGTTATACAGGGACCGGACAGCCTTCAGCAAAGGGCCCCGGACCCCATACTCCCAAAGCACTCCCCACAAGATACCACGAGGGACACGATAGAATGGCTTCTCCAGATCCACAAAACACATGTGGATTGGTTGGGCAAACTCCCATGAACCCCCGAGCACTCGATGGAGAGTTTAGAGCTGGTCCAGTGTTACACGACCTGGACAAAAACTGCGTTGTTCCTCCTGAATCCGCGGTTCAACTATCGGTCTAATCCTCCTCTCTAGTACTCTGGAATAGACTTTCCCTGGGACGCTGAGGAGTTTGATACCACTATACTATAGTTGGAACACATCCTCCGGTCCCCCTTTTTGAAAAGAGGGACTACCGAGAGAGGTACTGTCCCTGACTGGCATGCAATGTTACAGAGACGTGTCAACCAAGACAGTCCCTGCACATCCAGAGATTTGAGGTCTCTCTAACTGAGTGTTGTAAAATAAATGCCTGAGTAAATGAGCCTTATTGGAGTAAAACAGTCATCCTCTTGATGAATGTTACTGAGGGAAAGATATTTACTACATCCTAACGTGAAGGTCAGGTCATAGACCCTTAAAGGAAATTCCATAAGATCAGCATGACTGGTAACCTCACTGAGGAAACTAATTGTTGGAACATCTAGAAGTCGTAAATTATAAAACTGTTACTTGTATGGGCCTGAACTGGTATAAAAGCTGAAGTGATCTTACGTTGGTCAGAAAACACTGAAAAGTCTGACCAGAGGTGGGATTCACCCCAAATAAGACACCAGCTGAATGACATATCACACTGTCCTCATTTATCTTACCTACTCTTCACAATCAAACTTTTACTCAGTCAAATGAAATATTAATCTACATCAAATCATTGCTAATTTTGGAGGGAAAATGTGGTTATGTCCCACCATTGCGCTGATCACACGGCCGACGTAGATGGGGTCACAGCGAGCAGCAACATCCGCAGACGGGTCTTCTTCGTTTTTGGTGTTGTGGTCTAAAATTGCCAAACAAATGTCGACCATTTTCTCCTCAAACTGAGAATAAAACAAAAATAGACATCCAAGTGTAATACTTCAAGTGCCCAAAATATATTATGTCAAACACACACACACACACACACACACACACACACACACACACACACACACACACACACACACACACACACACACACACACACACACACACACACACACACACACACACACACACACACACACACACAGATGTCTATGTGCGTACCTGTCCATAGTCCCATTCCATTCCATTTATATAGTTTGAACTTCCGTAATAGATTTTTCCTTCTTCAGCCAATACATACTCCTCTTTCTCATCGTCATTAGCAAGATACACACTGTCCTCTGCAGGGATATGCATACAGGAAGATGACAGGAAGTTAGAGTAGAATGTTTACATGTATTCAACTACATTCACATTTCACATCTACATTTGCTACCATCTTACGTTTTGGTGAGTAAATGTCAAGTGACAGATTTGCAGAAAATTTTAGTATGAGGAAAAAACCTGCAGCAATCTAGCCTGTTTGTGCTACCGAAAAGAAAAAAACATCACAAACTAACAAACTGGCTGCTACATATTCCAACAGCATGCACTTTTTTTGGCCACCATCAGGCTGCAGACACCAATCAGCTCATGCTGTGTATTCATAAATAAATGTTTGCCAAATTAGAGGCAATCTGTAGCAGTTTTGCATGCATGCCACAGATGATGCACTTGAAACACAAGCCTGGTCAATTTGATATTATATGTATGTTAGCTCACTATTCCGTCTGAATCTATGCTGTCTTTCTATTTTTTCTATTATTTCATTCTAACACCTTTTTTGTGAATTAACCATTAAATTTACATATTAAAATATTCTGTCTCAGTTGTCTCCTGCTGCTTCTGAGGTTGACATCCCTTCTGCTAATCGCCAACATATTTCCCAAATTTCAAAGAAAATTCAATAAGCAAACTTTTCTAAATTGTATTTGATTCTTGGAACACTGGAAAAACAAAACAGTTGTGGTGGTATTGTTTCTTTCAGGTTCGTTCGTTCGTGAATAAAATCAATGACTCTGATACTGTAAATCTAAATTATCTAAAGTGATGTTCTACATACCCAGATTCCAAGGGTTGAAGAGTACCACCAAGGATGTCAGAAGTGCTTCTTGATCCCTGTGTTTCACAAACAAGTCATACTGCCCTACGGGTGCGTTGGCCGGAGGAGTCATAGTCATGATTAAGTTCCCTTGTTGGAGATTGGAAGTTGATGAAAGATCCATCTTCCAAACTGCCTTTGCGGTAGGGGAAGGCTTCGCATTAGGGCCGATGCCAAAGACAGACTGTGTCCCCAGGTCCTCCGATGGATGCTTTCCTTAAAGAACAGCCAATGAAAGAGTCAGACTTGTATTTTCTATGGCAACAATATTCACTACATTCCTTTATTTTACAGCAAATCCTTTGATCCTTTGTGTGTGAAAACAATAAGGATGATAAAAAGTGACTAGATAGAACGCAGAGCACACAAAACTCTTTTGTGTCGCGTTATCATCGGTTTGGAAAACGTTTTTCTGACAAATCTACATCAAAATATTTTTTAAACGATCAAAGAGATCACATACAGTATGTATCACAAATAACATTTATAACTTACCCGCTTTTACAAACAATGCAAAAGAACTGAACCAAATACAAGCAAAACAAGTATCCGTACAAACATTTGTAGTAGAATTTGAAAGAACATCATTGAATTGAAAATACTGAATGCTTAAACATTTAATTACAAATTATTTTGTTTCTCACAGCAGTTTTTCTTATAAATAAATTATATTAAACATGTTATTTCCATTGATAGTTAATATCCTGTTAACAACATTGAGTGTGTACACTGAACTGTACAGGATTGTTTAAACATATTTTGAAGACTGCAAATATCATTAGACATGATAAAAAGGCATTTGGGACAGCAGAGATCTTTATTGAGGTCAGCAAACTATTTAAATTGAATAATATACCTGTTTTTGCGGTGAACACAACGGATTGGCCAGTGAGTACCGGCTGACTCAGCACAAGCGACAGCTTGAAGTATTGGCCTCTTCTCACAATCAGATCCTTGACTGAGATCACGCTGGTGTGGTGAGCAGAGTTGTTTTGTGGAACACTGAGTGAGACTGTGTTGAACACTGAAAGACATTACAGACGCAGAAACGTGAATAAGTTAATGCAATCTCTTATTTCATTCATCAAATATAATTTATACATTTCAATGACTACCTTTCTAAATATTGTGCATGCCTTCTGATTGTTGCATGAAATGTTCACAAAGAAATGAAGAAGAACAATTTAGACGTATTTTGTTATCATGTGTTATATATGAATGTATAGGTTCTGGGTCACCACATCCAGACTATTACTTTAATCCAGACTCAGCAGGGCTCAATCACAGCAAAGTCCCTCCATCCAAATCCTGTTATAATTTACCCTGCGCAGGGTCAGAAGGGGACAGGGGCTTAACCCAGCTGGCATTGGGTGAGGGGTGGGGTACATAAACATTTTCAATGGGCAGATCAAAAAGCAGGATATGGGAGAATCGAACTCAATGGCCAGGTGAGCACACAAATCTGTCTGGTTAAGAAAAAAGTCATACAAGCCAAAATGAATTCTGTGTTTGGAAGTATTTACAACCATAAACAATAATACAAATATGAAAAATAGCACTGCTAATGAAAATAAATGCAAATACCTCACTCCTTACCTACCTACCTACCTACCTACTTACTACCTACCTATCTTATTCTGAAATAGACACTATTTGAGGTCTTCAAAACGATTTGCCAGGTTTAAGAAAGAATGATTGTCTCTCTACTTGTCCTGTTAGGGTAGTTTCTGTTTACTGACTTCCCATTAAGTAGTAAGTCGTAATTAACAACTTTGCTAAAATTGATGATGAAAGCTGGTTTAAGCGTGCTATCTATGTTCGTAGCCTGCAGGGCGACAATTTTTGATGCACTGAGCACACGTGTCCTCTTTGCAATTCCGTTTTATTTATTTTGGAATAATAAATAATAAATGTTTTATTTGAAAAGTGGTGTTTGTGCGGAATGACGCACAGATGAATACATGCGTCACGTGAAAGGTTACCAGCCGCTACCCCTAAATTAAGCGCCCACAACTGCGCCAGTGTTCTGGATTAGAGTCAAGGCAGATTATTCTGAGATCGCCCAAAAAGTATTGCTTCCTGTCCCTGCTTCCATTTCCAACCTCCTCTCTTCGTGAAGCGGGATTTTCTGCAGTGACTGTAAAGAAAACCAAATTGCGGAGTGGACCGGAAGTCCGGAACATACTTCAGGTGTCATTGTCTCCAGTTACCCCGAGATCAGCGGCCCCCAAACACTAATCGTCATTATTGTAATTATTATTATTATTTGATTGACTTGTTCACCCTTTTATTGGAAATGATCAGTATTTCTCCTACGTTGAATGCACTGATTGTAAGTCGCTATATTTCAAAATAAACCTCATCAGTGCAGGCACTTCAATCGAGTTTTTAATATAATTATTTCTTACAATTATTTCATTGACAGAGATGTTAATTATCAATATAGGAAATAAAGGTTTTTTATTGTTGTTTACTGTTGATGTCTGCATTTTACATAAAACCACTGCGTATGATTTATTAGTTTACAGCTGTCCTGGCGTCATGAACGATTTTCGAGCAAATGAAGAATGGTCCGTGAAAATATTGTCGTAGGTGAAACCGGTCCGTGGCACAAAAAAGGTTGGGGGTCGCTGCATTAGTGCATGTCACATGAAATCTTCCCTGGGGTCTCTCAGGTTGTTATGGATTGCAGATGGATCTGTTGCTGGTTCTCGGTTGTTGCCCAATAGCATTTAATATTGGTTTCAGTAATTCACTCTTTTTGTCTGTTTAAAGGTTACATTTCCTCACCATCATCGCAAATTTCTTTGTAATGGGTATTAAGGTCTGGACTTGTTCTTTTCAGTATCATGAGAATCTTTTTTTGCGGTTTTGAAACAAAGAAAACAAATTTTTACTGGCTTAGTGCTGACATTGGCACAATTTATGGGTCCACCCTTTACTAGTTTCTGACAAACAGGTTGTAGCACAAACTGATTATTCATTTACTGCAAATACACTGTCCCAATGTATTTGAAAGGCATTGCCCGAGTTCAATTTAAGCTATACTTGACGCTCATGTAAAACATGAAATATCTCTGAAGTTCTTTTATTTGCAAATATCAGAATCAGAATAGTTTATAGATCCCCAAACAGGAAATTGCTTTTTGGACAGTTGCTCTGCTCCTGAAAGTACAAGAGAAAGATTAATTTCCTGTGACGTTCAGTAGTCCATTTAGAAAGGGTCATCCTACAACTGAATGACCTCCTGTGTCCAATCACTGTACAGCAGGTGGTACTCATAGTCTAAGATCACCTTTAACTTGGACAATGTCCTACTCTCCAACACCATCATCAAAGAATCCAACTTTACCCCAACAATGTCACCTGCCCCGAGAACCAGTCTGTCTAGTGTGTTGGCGACTGCCACCCTCTGACCACTGCCCCAGCGTAGAGGAGACTGTCCACTACACTGGTGGAACATCCACAGCATAGTGTTGAAGATGTTAAAGGACCTCAACCTCCTTAGGAAAGAGACGGACTTAGTCCTTCTTGGTAGAGGACATGCATGTGCTTCCCCCAGTCCAGTCTATTGTCAATGTGGACCCCAAAGTACTTGTAGTCCTATTTTATCTCAAAACAAGTTAGAAACACACACACACACACACACACACACACACACACACACACACACACACACACACACACACACACACACACACACACACACACACACACACACACAAACACACACACACAAACACACACACGTGTGTTGTAGGGTTGCATGTGAAGGTTGTGATTATAGAACCCTTTTGGTTACAACACAAAGCGGTACACAGAACAGCACATATGTGTCTTAACTTATTTCTAAAAACTGCAATTAGTGTTTTCATGACAGGTGTCAAAATGAAAATCTGGAGACGTTTTAGTCTTAAAATAAGGTGTGGTCAGGAGCGTTGTTGGCACGGTCCTAAAAGCATTTCGATCATTGTTAAACAAAATCTTAGACTAAAATAAATAGGGGTGGAATGGTGGCGCAATGGGTACCACTGTCGCCTCACAGCAAGAAGGTTCCGGGTTCCAGCTTTCTGTGCAGTTCGTAAAATGAATAAGTAAAATTAATAGTGCAGCATTTACTTTCAGCAAAGCTGTTGTGTAAACAGGTTAGTTACGGTTTTTGGCATTTGGTTCAGTCACTTTCAGCTGGTTCCAAAAATCTCCAATACCTCTGACCACAATTACTTATGGTTCTGTGCTGCTACTTGCAGCACAGAACCATATTGTACTTGTGTTCATAACATGCGGATGTTATTAACTACGTTAATAACATCCGCATGTTATGTACTTTCCTCCCTTTCCTCAGGGAGGAAAGTGTTTAACCCTTTCCTCCCTGACAGCCATCTGGGGCCACTGCCCTTCACATGATTTCCCACATGTGCCCTGAGTCGATCTGGCTGCAGAAAAAGTTATAAATTTAATAATTAGCAAAAGTAACTTGCCAAAGTTTATACATTTTCCAATGTATTTTTTGCCTTCATATAAAAATAGTCGATCACAAAATTCAATCAGCAAAATACTCTTTTTTTCAAGTGTATATTGAAAGACACTGCAAATTTGTCATCTATTTCTGGTTCTCTCTTGGTAGGGAGATTAGAAAGAGGGAACTGAGTGGGGTGTAGAACGAGTCTGAGGGGGCGTGTCTCATGCTCTGTTTAGCAGAGACTTGTGGGTAGCAGCCAGAGGGATGGTCTCACGCTTGTTGATGGGTGGAATGTTGTCTGTGAGGCTTGAGACGTTCTTGCGTGTCGTTGTCTAACAATAAATCAAACTTTCCAAATTTGTGCTACCAGTCTTCCAGAACCATATATGTACATATATACATGCACACACACACACACACACACACACACACACACACACACACACACACACATACACACACACACCTTACCACCCTGGTAGACAGTGTTTGCCTGTAGGGTGATGTGAAGAACCACACCTGAGTTTGTTCTATTTGCACGTGCTTTCGTTGTGACATACTGTACATTTGTCTCTCTTGGGAACTGCCATGAAAAAACATTTTTAAAAAAGGTCGATGTTTGGTGGCCAAACAAAATGTTTTTTTTTTCTCTGTCAGCGTTAATTCATATGCAACCAAACAGACTCAAACAGTCCTCAGTTACATTACATCCACACGTACCACTGTTCAGGTTTGTCAGCTTCATAAGTTTCGCGCTGCAGAAATCCATGTCAGACAAGACATGACAACAACTTTATATTGACGGGTTCTATAAAAATGTTGCAGTACTCACCCTTATTTGTTCCTGTTGCTGCTGCCATCTTTGCGGAACTTGTTGTTACTGTAGCTGAAGAGACAGTGAAAGCCGTCAATCAAGAGCACTGTACCAAAATGATGCTGGTATTTAAGACATCTATCAGGGATAACTCCACCTTAAAGTAGGTCCTGCGACCTGGATTTTTAACTGTTTCCTAGGAGCTTAAAACTTCTGCTACAATCAGGCTGAAGGGCAAAAAATAGATGAATTAATAGATAGCAGATAAGCAGAGAAATACACACAACTCACTATTTTTTGGATTAAAGGTGACTTAGACTAAACATTTGGACTGTAGCATTGTATGCTACTCAAAATCCTGCATGTTTCAGGTTGCAGATCATTGTGTGATGCATGTGCATTGGCAGTAATAATTTATTCAACTGACAATAAAAATACTGAATGGAAAGTTATAAAAGATAAAATTAAATGGATGGTTTACAGGATAAAGTGTGTTACTGCATTGCATTATACAGTGTGCATAATTTTGTGAAAATCCATCAAGCAGTTAAAACATAACCAAGCAAAACATTAAGAGAAGTCTTGTCATTCTAGTCTTCCTGGTATTTTTCGGTCTTGTCAAGGTTTAAAAGCTGTCGTCTCCTCGTTTGTCTGGACAAGTGGGCGCCTCTCCCAGGGTTGTGGCTTCACTCACCTGACTTGACTGGACTCTTGCTTCCTGTCTAAAACAAGGTTGCAACAAGTTTAAACTGCATGACATTTTTTGGATGACATCTGATCTCATGCAGCCTGAAGTGTTTGTCTGTCAGCTGCATGTTTAAGGAGTGTCCTATCTGGGTTTTTAGAGGGATTTAGGTCAAAGTGAAGACCTGAACTGAACCCTATTGTCAGTTTCAAATGAGATTCAATTAAGCGTAAATTAAGCATGACTGTATCTATCTATCTGTCTGTCTGTCTGTCTGTCTGTCTATCGATATATCTATCATCTACCCATCCATCTATCCATTCATCCATCTGTCCATACTCACAATTACATTTCTTAGATTAAAGTGACAAACAAATGTCACAAACAGTGTAATTAAATAGGTAACACCAGCGTGTTAAACAAGTTCTGAAAGAAAGACAATCAATGGTTCAGAAACCAGTTCTGCAGAGAGGAAAAATAACAGGAACCAAAAAAAAAAAGAAAAGAGGGAGGACTGCAAGACACCCATGGAATTGTTACTGTTCCTCTGTGAGCTGCAGGTACGTAAGGACATCAGGTTCAAATGCAGTCACTTTTGTGAATACACAAATATAAATAACCGTCACCGCCATTCCTCTCTAGTGGGTTCACCACTGTCTCTGATCCGTCTATCATGGTTCTCCTCACCACTGTCTAATCTGTCCATCATTGGCATGAGCACACTCTTCCTTCATTCCCACGGCATATTTTGACCTGGTAGAATTCTGTTTAACAACTTGGCCAAAAACTCCACAGCCATCATTATGTCATAAGGGCATTGTTGGCTTTCTCTCTGTAAACGCTTTGAAATGTCTTCAGTTGTGATTAAGCGCTATATAAATAAAGTTGAATCTGTATTTATTATTGATACAGTGAGCACTAATCCCTCAAAAGAGCTGGTGACAGTGTCACCAGCAAAGCACTCCCACACCACCACACCTCCTCCTCCATGCTTCACGGTGGGAACCAGGCATGTAGAGTCCATCCGTTCACCTTTTCTGTGTCGCACAAAGACACGGTGGTTGGAACCAAAGATCTCAAATTTGGACTCATCAGACCAAACCAGATTTCCACTGGTCTAATGTCCATTCCTTGTGTTCTTTAGCCCAAACAAGTGTCTTCTGCTTGTTGCCTGTCCTTAGCAGTGGTTTCCTAGCAGCTATTCTACCATGAAGGCCCGATTCACACCGTCTCCTCTAAACAGTTGTTCTAGAGATGTGTCTGCTGCTAGAACTCTGTGGCATTGACCTGGTCTCTAATCTGAGCTGCTGTTAACCTGTGATTTCTGAGGCTGGTGACTCGGATGAACTTATCCTCTGCAGCAGTGTTGACTCTTGGTCTTCCTTTCCTGGGGCGGTCCTCATGTGAGCCACTTTCTTTGTAGCACCTGATGGTTTTTGCGACTGCACTTGGGGACATTTTCAAAGTTTTCCAAATTTTTCGGACTGACTGACCTTCATTTCTTAAAGTAATGATGGCCACTCGTTTTTCTTTACTTAGCTGATTTTTTCTTGCCATAATACGAATTCTAACCGTCTATTCAGTAGGACTATCAGCTGTGTATCCACCTGACTTCTGCACAACACAACTGATGGTCCCAACCCCATTTATAAGGCAAGAAATCCCACTTATTACACCTGACAGGGCACACCTGTGAAGTGGAAACAATTTCAGGTGACTACCTCTTGAAGCTCATCAAGAGAATGCAGAATGTATGCAAAGCAGTAATCAGAGCAAAAAGTGGCTATTTAGAGGAAAGTAGAATATAAGGCTTATTTTCAGTTGTTTTACACTTTTTTGTTAAGTACATATTTCCACATGTGTTAATTCATAGTTTTGATGCCTTCAGTTTTTTCGGGATTGCTTGGTTTGTTTGGAAAGCTCGTCCATGACACATTATTACAATGAAGTAATGACTGGATATCTGTTTTGATCTTTTGATTCCTATAACAGGAATAATGGGGATGGTTCTGATTGATTTTGATTGATGTATGATCAAAACGTCTTAATCCATAATTCAAATTTCTTTGTGATATGTATAAAGGAAAAAAAGGAAGTTTGAACAACTATGAGTATATTGTGTTGATTCAGCTTAAGTCTGAATGAACTAAAGAACTAGCAAAGGGCAAGAGATGATTCTGAAGAAGTATCAGAGAATGACGAGACCACATGTGAACTGTGAATTTTGGGAAATATTCAGAAGACAGTTAGTGAGCCTTTCTGGAGGGTCATCTAATTTAGTGTCAGACTGTAGGAAGTATGTAATGTAACGTAATATATGTAATTAAACTACCAGTAGTTTACAGGCCTCTGGCTTTCCCTCATATGTTGTCCTTGGCTATCATATCCACAGAAAAAGTCAATTCGAATGAGAAACAATGAAAATCAGCTGATTTGTGTAAGATTGTTGATTCAGATTAAATTTCTGACAGAGGATTGCAGCGGTAAGTAGTGAAACCATTTGAGGACACGGAACACACCCACACCCACACTTTCTACGCTTCAATGGATATGTAAGCACATAAAATCACAGGATCAAAAACTCTTTGGCTTTTTGCCACTTGTTTTTCTCAAGAAAACAACAACACACACACTCAGCACACACGCTCAACACACACAAGTAAACACACACACACACACACACACACACACACACACACACACACACACACACAAACACACACACGCAAACACACACACGCACACACACGCGCATGCTACATATATACTAATATATACTGTATAGTGAACAGTGAAATATATATATATATACACACACATATACATACATATATAGACAGTATATACATACATATATATATACTGTATATATATGTATGTATATATATACATACAGTATATATGGTCTGGAATGCAGGAGGGCGTGGTTTTGAACCCCAGACATGGCGGACACTATCCAGTGAGGGTCCTTAGGCAAGACCCTCAATGCTATACCAGCCTACCTCAGTCATGAGCGATCACAATAAAGACAGAGTCATACCGGTTTGGACGGCACCCGGGTTAACAAGGTCCGCGTCAGTTGCTAGGGAACCAGGGCAATCTGATGAGAAATGGGTTACTTGAACAAGACACACATGGACAAGGGCGGAGAATACGGAGTTGTTGGAATGCTACTACACGAGTAATCCCAGAGAGAGGGGATATACAGTATGGGGCGGATGTGGGACCAATTGATGCTTCGAAACCCACAATCAAGGCTAACAAAGAAACAGCTGTTAGTCCAGTGTTCCAACATCTGTAACCGAAAACTGCTATCACAACTAGAGATCGATGAAATACTGCAACAATGCTATGGCAAAGGGTCAGCGGGGGGATTTCACCATCCCCCCCACAATCCGAGATTGGGTACCAAGCCCCAAGAGACATAGACAGCCTCAATACAAGAGCTGCTGACCTGCGAAGGAAGATCGTGACCCAAATGGAAACCTGGAGCCTCCGACAAATACCGGAGTTAAGTTGTCAAGTACCTTCAGAAGATCTGCTAGAAGATGTGAATGCTGCAATAAGAACCATCCCCACAGGGAACATAACTGAGACCAACAAGCTGATCCACAGTACAGCAACAGTAATCCTCGAGATGCTGGGATATAAGATCAACACAGGGCACAACAAACAATACCCTCCATGGAAGAGATGGTTAAAGGCCAAGATAAAGGAGACACGGAGAGAAGTCAGCCAGCGGCAGAAGGGGAACATGGGGAATAAAGGGGTACCCAGGAAATACAGCAAGCTCTCCATACCTGAAGCACTCGAAACTGCCTAACGGCTCTGGCTACCCAACTGAAGAGATACACCAAGGAGATAGGGGCCAAGAGAATGAACAAGACCTTCTCCACTCAACCAGCAAAGGTGTACTCTCAATGGCAGAGAAATAGCATCCGGTCAGACCCACCAAGAGTTGAGGTAGAGAAAGGCACAACCAAGTAGCTGTGATAGTGTACAGGAACATCTGTACCCAGTATGGACTAGAGGTACCCAAATCCCAATGGGACATACCCCCAAAGGTGATTGAGAACGACAAGGCTAAGATCCTGTGGGACTTCAGCTTCCAGACTGACAAACAGCTGCTAGCTAACAAACCGGACATAGTGGTGGTGGACAAAGAGCAGAAGAGAGCAGTGGTGACAGATGTGGCAATTCCAGCTGACGCCAACATCAGGAAGAAGGAACATGAAGAGATTGAGAAGAATCAAGGGTTGAAAGAAAAGCTGGAACATATGTGGAAGATCAAGGTTAATGTGGTCCCCGTGGTAGTAGGAGCACTCGGGGCAGTGACCCCCAAACTGGAAGAGTGGCTCCAGCAGATTCCTGGAACAACATCTGAAGCCTTAGTCCAGAAGAGCGCAGTCGTAGGAACAGCTAAGATACTGTGCAGAAACCTCAGACTCCCAGGCCTCTGGTAGAGGACCCGAGCTTGAGGATGACACACAGATACCACCCCACAAGGGTGAGAGGGCCTGTATATATATTTCAGTTCAGTAGTTGTCAGTGCACATCTAATGATGGTCTAAACATCTTCTCCTGATGTAAGGCAATGCAAATTATGTCTGCTTCAACATTTATCTAATTACTGATGGAAGGACACCTTAGAGGTTTTTTTAGGAGTTGTGTAACACAACCAGCAAAAAGCCAAAGAGCCTTTCATCCTGTGGTTTTATGTGCTTTTGTATCACTTGAGGAGTGGAAGGTGTGGATGTGGGTATGGGTGTGTTTTGTGTCCTCAGATGACTTTGTTAACACTGCAATCCTCTGCACTGCCAAGATCTTGCATAATTCCTGATGTGCAGCTCTAAGTACAGTATTTTATCATATGCATTGAAATCTTTTTTATGAGATCTTGTCTCTACATAGCACACAGTACACACAACTAACTCATATAACTTCTGGAACTAAAAGTTTCAAATCTCATGATAAATCAGCTCAGTGCTCGGAGCAGATAGGACTTTTTGTGGGGCGGAAGGCATGTGTATGCAGCAAAAAATACAGTTGTGCCCTCAGAGGCAATTTGTCATTTGTGAGTTTTGGCTACAAATGAAGAAAGTAGTTTGTTAAGACATGAGAAACACTCACCCTGCATCGTTCATGTTTGACACACACTGTAATGACAAAATTGACACAATAGCTGGCGTGGCTGATGAGGTGAGGGTTAGGCTTGGCTTGCTGGCACCTCGCCCTACTGAACCCAGATCAGAACTGAACCCAGATCAGCTGTGTTGCCTCACAAACATGAATGGACCTGTAGGGGATGAAGGAAGTGGAGAAAAACAGATGGAATCTGAATTGCCTGTTTTGGTCGAATAATAAAGTTGTTCTACAAACTACTACTAAGTGTTGACTCCCTCACAACTGACACACAACTATTGATCACAAATATTGATTTAACTGATTTCCATCTGACTCCATAAGAGTCAGAAACAGAAAGGATTCTAATGTGATTACTCTATTTTTTTCCCCACTTAAACTGATCGTATATATTGAGGGATTTATATGACCTACTCTATATTTGTTTGCTGTAAAGTCCCCCACCACCCCAAAGCAGAGAACATTTAGCATTGTGTGTGTGTGTATGTGTGTGTGTGTGTGTGTGTGTGTGTGTGTGTGTGTGTGTGTGTGCGTGTACTAGGTACAAAAACTCCCACAACATAGCAAAGGAGTAAATGTTCCCTGCACGCTCTAATAATTAGAGTTAATGGAACACTACAGTACATGTAGAGGTGAAAGCGCTGCTGCCACCTACTGTAGCGGGTATGCAATTTAACTTTATTCCAGTAATGTACGGTAATGACAACGCAAACACGTGCCCCCCGGCATTTCTCCCTGCCCTGCGATTTAAGAATCACTGTTATGCATATATGACTGATATATCTTATCCCATTTGTCTGCAGGGTAGTTTACTCAACTGAGTTAAAATGGCGTGCAAACTCAGAATCTCCAACTTCCTGCACATACTGTACCATTTTGCACAACTAACACAAATGCTGTCTTTGAACTCTTTATCATGCTTCCTGCTTGAAGCATGATAAAGAGCTGCAGGTTTTTTTTTCTTGACACCATCCATATTTATCCAATCCAAATGAGATCACAATGTTGTTGCCGTAGAATCTGGTGGTGTGGATCAGTGAGTCGATTTCTTGTTCATTCCTGGCGTACAGCTTGATGTCAATCAAGCCACATGTACAACATGTGGTTGATTGTTGCCCCTCTTCGGAATCACATCCGTATCCACGCTTTAGAGATGATCGGACTGAGGGGGCAAGATTCTTATCGCCATGCAATACATGTAAAGTAGTGTTAAATCACAAGTTGCATTTTCTCCATGTGTAAAGGCTAAGCCAAGCTTTAAGCCACTGAAGTAATCCACCACACTTATGTGGATGATGCGCTGATGCGCTTCCTTGTAATCAAGAGTCCGACACTAATTTATGCTTGATTATTCTGTTTTATTTCCAATACGTTTCTATGTTAACTCCATCTACGGTTAACTTCAAACATTACAAAATGTGGTGTTCAATGATGAACGTTCAAAACTCAATGGTCAAATATTGTTGATGCTTTTGAGAAGAAAACCTAACCTTGCCAACAATTAGTTCCTATGGAAACCAGTTGTCCCCATGAGACCCAATACATCATTTGGCTCCTACACAAGGCCTCATAAGAAATATAGGGTAGTTAAAGTGCATCAACATCCAGTCACAATGATGCAATAGAGTTTTGTACATGATCTCATCAAAAAAAATAAAACACACTAATCCTCTGAAAAGCTGGATGAGATGACAGATGTGCATCGTGCATGTGTGTGTGTGTGTGTGCGTGTGTGTGTGAGAGAGAGAGACAGAGAGAGAGACAGAGGGAGATGTAAATGCCTGTGGTTTGTTTAATAAAAGCGTCAGTGTGAGGGTGAACATGCATGTGCAATAAATGACACAAAACCTGCTGTTTTCTGATTGGCTGCTGTCTGCACACGCACTAATATACACCCCACTGACACTGAGATATGTGTGAAAGACAGTGTGTGTATGTGTGTGTGTGTGTGTGTGTGTGTGTGTGTGTGTGTGTGTGTGTGTGTGTGTGTGTGTGTGTGTGTGTGTGTGTGTGTGTGTGTGTGTGTGAGAGAGAGAGAGAGAGAGAGAGAGAGAGAGAGAGAGAGAGAGAGAGATGAGGGGATATAAAGGGAACAAGAACACAGTGGAGAAGAGAACCACATTGGTTCAGCACAGAAATAGAGCTATCATTACCCTTCATACCAGTGTAACCAGTTGACATCAACACAATAGCAGGTAAATTGTCTTTCCTTACAATGTTGCTTGAAGGCTATGAAATATATGCAAGAGTATACATTAGTCACAGTTGAAAGTGTCTGTTGTTTAAACAGGACATTGCTGTGTGCTTACGTTTCTGTTGTGGTTTAAACTCCTAAAAACAAGGTTGTGATGTGGATGTGTTGGGATGATGTTGGAATGTTGGAATGCTGTGATGATGTTGTGATGTTGTGATGTGATGAAGCAATGTTGTGATACTCAAATATTAAAGTACTGTAAGTCTTTGAGAACAAAAAAACAATATGATGGTCAATGTATATAAAAAATATTGCGGTTGCCAATATGTGTGCCGATAGTGGGTAAGTGTAGATAGAACTTTGGAGAATTTTTCTATAGCGACTTATGGACAACATAATGCATGCATTGTATTTTCTCTGTATTTACACTCAATAGAAGTTATTTTCATGTCTTTTGTTGTGTCAAGTAATAGTTTGAAAGCCTCTACACGAGCACAAATTTATTGCCAGCTCTGCTTCACACTAGATGCTCCTCCAACAAACTGATTATTGATTCATTGCTTTTGGCAGTCCTCCTTTGGTACATCTCAAGCTTATGGACCCTATTCTAACAATCTGTAGAGCTCAATGTGTTGATTCATTTGAGGCAAGTTCAACTTTTGAGTTCAATGTTATTCAGGCTGCAAAGTAAAACACACTCATCTTCTCTAAGGGCCAAAAATGCAGCTGATCTCCATGTAGTAGACATTTGTCCGATCTATAACAACATTTCACAGCATATTAGCAAATGCTGTAAAAATATAATTCTGGTTAATAGCTGATAGGATAAAGGCAATTCAGACAATTCATAAACAAAATAATACATCGTCCCCCAGCAGCAGGAAGGACAAGTGAGTCTGTATTGCCAGTGTCATTTACCCTCTGGGCTCAGGTGCTTAACCCCCCTCCCCCATGCAGATAAGATTGCAGGGATTTATGTTAATTTATGTTTCATGTATTGAGAGAGAAACAGAGATGAAGTGTGACACAGGACAGTGAGGGAAAATTGAGTATAGTTGACTTCAATTTTGAAATTTTAATTTTTGATAATATTTCCCAAATTGATTGATTTACCACTTTAAATAACCTTTATCCATGACATCCACAACTTTATCTCGTAAAAATAGATGAACCGCATGAAAAAAAATTATTTGTCATCAGCTTTGTGTTGTAATAGCATGTATCTGTGTCCTGATGAAAAATATTTAACTAATTGCCTTATTTTAACCCATAATTGTGGATAACAAGAAACAGTGCTGATAAGTGCTTCAAATTGAAATTGAAGCACTTATTGATCAATTGTTCTGAAAAATATAGAATATTCTCACAATGAAAAAAAGGCAAAACTAGTATTAAATTTTTAGGCCTATGTGGGACGGCTCAGGGGCAGAATAGATCTGCCCCCTATGGAGGTCTACTTTAAAATGATGGTGCCGTGTGTGAACTAATTTCATGGTAATATGTCAGGTACTTAATGTGTAAATGACATTGACTGGTATATGGAAGTTAAATGACACACACACACTTGGATCCAACACTTTTACTATTAATATTCACATAACAGGAGTCTATAGAAACACACAAAAAACAATCCTTATGGATTGTGGATATAGTTGGCGCTGATCCTAGTACAGCTTCACCAACTTGCAAATAACAAATTATAGTATCATTGCTTTTATATAAAATTAATTTACAGTAATTGTTAACTTTCAAGGAATTTTTTTTTCTTTTTATTTCATCTGTTCCCACCTGAAAAAAAAAAAAAGAACAATGATCACCACCCTAAAGAAATAATATTTTACAGTATGTATATAGTTATACTCTCTGTTTTGGGGTTTTTTATTGCACCAATCATAATTTAACAACATAAAATACAATTTATATACCAGTTTTACAGGTTTTGCTAAATATATTTTGAACATAATATGCAGTAATATAATATAATATAATATAATATAATATAATATAATATAATATAATATAATATAATATAATATAATATAATTTCCAGTAGAAGCACGTATGTGATGTGTCGCTCCCATCTTACTGGATAGGGCAGAACAGGAAAGAAGGAAAGGAAAGGAAAGGAAAGGAAAGGAAAGGAAAGGAAAGGAAAGGAAAGGAAAGGAAAGGAAAGGAAAGGAAAGGAAATATTTTAAATGAAAGGAACAAGAGTCCTACACAACAATAATGCACTGTTGATATACCAGTGTGTGCTGAATAATCCACACTCATAGTTTAGAAACTGATGTAATTAGTTTGCGCCCTTCTCTTAACATTACAACAACTTTCCTCAACATATGTTTCTATATTTGTTTTTCGGTGTGACCCATTTGGACAGCCCTATAAATGAAAATGAACAAAACATTTTCCAGCAGTACTTAACCAATGAAATAGCGACGGTTCTGACCGTTCTCCACACTGGAACGCTGGACTCGGTGAATATTAAGACCCTGCGGGGGGGGGGGGGGGTCGGATGATGTGCGCGCGTGCAGAGAGGCGGATGGCGGGGGAGCGCAACCCAATACCAAATCGATACTGATCTATTTATCTCTTCTGCTCTAATTCACCGGCTACAAAATAGTCCAGGTCTATATCCTCTCCCTGTCTCTCTCTCTGTCACACACACACACACACACACACACACACACACACACACACACACACACACACACACACACACACACACACACACACACTCCGTTCGCATGCGTCCCCCCCAGTGCCACCGGGTGGCCGCCTGGCTGCTCGCTCTGCCGTCGGGGAGAGGAGGGGAGGAATGCGCGCGCCGCGGCCGCCTGGAGATGATCTCTTTCTGGCTGCTGTGCTGGAAGCTGTTGGTAGGTACACCAGCGATGTCCGCCGCGTCTCTAATGAAGGGAACCCATTTATCAGCGGCGGTGGCGCGCTCCTCGGCCGGTAAAGATCTGACAAGGGCTTTGGCGACCGGATCGGCCCCCGCAGGAGTCAACGAGGCTCTGGCGTCACCCCGGTTTGTTTGGCTTGTGTTTGAGCGCATATCTGTCACGATTTTGGTGCTTTGTCTGTTTTTAGAACCGGGCTTATGTAACATATCTGTGCCAGCAGAAAAGTCAGATCATAATGTCATAATTATATTTTAAATACAATAATACAGGTTATTATAAATACTGTAGAATATGACTGTGTAAAATCAGACACACACACACACACACACACACACACACACACACACACACACACACACACACACACACACGATAATGTGAGGCAGCATCTGCATGCTGGATGGGATTAATCAGGGTTGACACCAGCCTGAAGTCATTTTAGCGCTGGTCTATTTCAGCATAGGAACAGTTTACATCTGAAGTTGACGCTCTGTCTAATTCAGAGGGTTGTTATTTCATAAGGAGGCAGGCAGTGATCAGAATTGTGGGTTAGTGTTGGGGTCACTCTATAAATAAACCTGATGTGTGATTTATCTGAAGGATTGATTTTATACTGACGACAAATGACTGAATGAGCACACAAGCATCCTTGTCCTTAAATTATATATACTGCATATTCTTTAAAATGAAAGTGTTAATGGTTTAACAGTCTTCTCAGTTATCCAACTCCGTACGCTGAACTCAGTGTACAGTGTGCTGTACTGTACTCAGAATCTATTGCCCCAAACTGATCCTGAATTTCAACTGCCTAAAAGTCTCTTAAATGAGTTCTACTGAGAACAGACTGTTTTAGGCCTGCTCCATTAAATGCTAATGAGCTCCATCTGTCAACACCTACTGTACCTGACGCAGATGTGGCTAAAGTTAACGGTGGATGTATCACTTCAGGGGAGAACACACCCAGGGAGAGGGGAGTGTTGTCACACACACATACAAATCACTTCTTTTGTTACGTCACGAAAGGAGCTGATGCTGTGTGAGCACCGTTTCATGAGTCGATGCAGGACCCATTTGTTGTCCTCATTTTACTAGCTGGTAGGGTTAGAGAGGACCACTATATGTATATATTTAGAGACCATATGACCCCCTTAACTCAGAATATCTGGTCGCTGATCAGTATACTCTAACTTCCTTCAGACATCCCAGTGATTGTCCGTTTTTGGGATGAACAGAACTGTCAGTCAGTGGTTGTGCAAAATATTGGGTTGAGCCATTCCATCACAGATTATTGAGCATTTCAGAACTCGGAATTAAATACGTGCAACTAAATTTTGTATAACGGAACAGGAATAAACAAAGTGTAACTATTACTTCTGTCATGCAATTACAAAGATGGGGCACTTCTCTTTCCTTTTGGCAGTCTTCATGTTATAGTGGTCAAAGATCTCTACAATGTATGGGGATTTAAATGCATCTTAGAGCAGTTATGTAACATGAAACTTTTGCTGTATAATATGTGATAACTTGGTTTTAGTCCAATGACTCTACGATTGAACTGACAGAAAAAATGACTTAAGAGGCTGTCCTGGCTCTGCATCTATATTTAGTGTTACCATAACAACACCTCCTTCTGTCACCACCACATGCCTGGAACATCAGACCACAATATCTTATTAACCCACTCACAGCTGATGTGTTGCCGCCATGGTAACACTATCAAGGCACGAGTTAATTCTATTAAACGTTTACTGGGTATATACAGTACAGGATTTCGATGTGTATGATGAGTCTTCTTCTCCTCCTTCTCCTTTTGGCTTTTCCCTTCAGGGGTAGCCACAGTGAATCCATCTAACCCTGTCTTCTGCATCCTCTTCTCTCACACCAACTACCTTCATGTCCTCTTTGACTACATCCATAAACCTCCTCTTTGGTCTTCCTCTAGGCCTCCTGCCTGGCAGTTCAAAACTCAGCATCCTTCTACCAATATATTCACTACCTCTCCTCTGGACATGTCCAAACCATCTCAGTCTGGCCTCTCTGACTTTATCTCCAAAACCTCTAACATGTGCTGTCCCTCTGATGTACTCATTTCTGATCCTATCCTTCCTGGTCACTCCCAGAGAGAACCTCAGCATCTTCATCTCTGCTACCTCCAGCTCTGTCTCCTGTCTTTTCCTCAGTGACACTGTCTCTAGACCAAACAACATCGCTGGTGTGTGTGTTAACTAATTTCTCTGATGGAACCTCCTGAAGGAATGAATAAAGTCCTACTTTACTCTCTACTCTAATTAAATTTTTTTGTTTCTGTGACCACAGAATTGTTCTGAAGTGGTCATCGCTATTTCCTTTCACGTTTCAAGTAATCTTTTTGTAATGTGTCCATATTTGTTTGTTGATCAAATGTGCCATCAAATGTTATACCAATATTTCAGGTTGAATCACAATCATATATCAACATGTGGAAAGGACATTTTGAGACAGTTTGAGTAAATTACATTTATATTTCTGTTTATTTGAGGTTTTTTCAGTCCACAAGCCATTTCTGGAGCTGCATAGTACAACTGAGTTTAGCACTCCACCAAAGAAAAAAAAAAAAAAAGACTAAGGGGAACAATTTTTGCTTTAGTCAGTGCATAAGCTTGAAGACTTGAACATGAATTGCTAGAGGAGTTATGCTAGAACTGACACAGAACATGTTCCATGGTGATGGTTCTATTTTGATAGGATGCAGAGGAGATAGACAATTGGCATGCAGCAAAGAAAATTAAGGTTGTAGATGCACAAACAAAAAGAATATTTGTAGTATGAATTAGGAAAAAAAATTTAGAGAGAAATTTGTTTTACAATTTGATAGATCATATCAACACTATTTAATTTTGATTTTGTCACAGTTAGAATTGCATGACCTCGCTCTCGTCTTGTCCCAGTCATGGAAGATAGGGCTGTCAATTATATATTTTTTTGTCTCATAATTTTTATGGCTGTGATGAATTTCCACACATCCATTATAACCAGATCTTTGTGTCTGCAGAGAGCCACGACTGGACTAAGAAGGACAACAGCTGAGCTTATGGACAGCAGCCACAGCACTGATAGTCCTGACAACGTAGACCCTGTCAGCAACCCTTCAAATCCACTGCAGTCAACCGATCCAGACAGGATGGAAATCAGCTCATCATCACCCATCACAGACCTAGAACAAGACAACTTGGGTAGCTGGTGCAGCCAGAAAGCAGAGGAACTCCCTTACCCAGACAGCCATCACTTGCAGCAGGCAATCAGTGAAAGGAGAAAGGAGGAAGAAGCTGCTGAAGGAGATGGAAACATATCTGGGGATACTTGTGGCCATCGTGTGTTTGATACTAGTAAAGAAATAGAAGTGGAAATAGGGGAAGTTAAAGGAGAAGGAGAAGAAGTGGAAGATGGAGCAAGAGGAGAAATCAAGGAAAATGAAAAGAATGGAGAGATAGTAAGTGAAGAATGGGGGAGAACAGAAATTGAAAAAGAAGAGGAAGTAACATTAGAAGTTGAGAATGAAGGAATCATAGAAAGAGGAGAGACAACAGAAGAGGAACAGAGAGCAGGAAAGACAGTAGAGGATCCTCTCATCTTTGATGAGATGTGTTCTTCATCATCAGAGCCTCTGAATTATGCTGCTCATCTTCATGTGTCTCTGGACTCTTGGGGCCATGACCCCTGCAACAGAGGTAATGTTAGCGAGGATCACCTCAGCGACTGCCTCCAAGCTGAACTGGCTTTTGCGAACTCGGACAGTGATGCTGGCGAGGATCAACTGGCATCCTTTGAGACCTGTGGCATCATCAGCCGGACAGATGTAGGTGGACAAATTCATCAAAGCATATGTGATGGAGAATTCAAGGAAGGGGAGAAAGGACGAGACAACGAGGAAGAGGATATTGTGGAGACAATACAGCAGAGAGAGTCGGATGTGGAGGGGGAGCAGGAAAAGACGAGGGGAGGCAAGGTTGATGATGATGATGATGATGATGATGATGATGATGATGAACAGCTGATAAAGAGAAAACCTCTTCTGGGGTCTCCTGACAGCTCAACTGCCAGCTCCACAGACCCCGACAGGCGGGTAAGACATCACAAACCTACCGCACATACATTCCCAACTAATTGTGCTCCATTGGAAATTTGATGACTTGATGTTATGAATTCATATTATCACTTGTGTTTTATGGTTAATCCAATCATCGCAAGAATTCCATTCAAGTTGAAGGATTCTATAGGTTACAGCAGTGTTCAGTAGTGCTGGATCCTTGAATATACCAATTACCCAACCAGTGGACACTCATGATAACATGATTTGAGATTAAATATACAGTGAGGTACTTATACACAATTGCATTGCGTAATTGAAAGTGAACAGTACCCAACTCCACAGTCTTGTAATCCCACATTTGTTTGATTGCATGTTTGAAACTAAACATCCATGGTCCTTCAGGCCACATTAGTGTTTAGCACCAATCCAAGAAGAAGTGACAGACATTTTTAGCATGGTGGAAATGCAGAATGTGCAAGCATTTGCATGGATGTAGGCCTAAATGTAATTGTGAATGTTTGTGTCCTTCGATGTGACCTTGTGATGAGCTGATGATTTGCCCAAAGGGTATCCTGCCATCCACTCAAACTGAGCTGAGATACGCGCCAACACACATCAATTGTCCTTTTTAAAGTTGACAGTCACTTACAAAAGGGGTAGGATTAAATAAGCTTATGCTTCTTCCTACTCCTTTTCGGACATGTTTTGTGTATCATTATTATTATTATTGTCTTGATTATTGTTGTTATTCTGCACATGTTCGAAATAAAGCATTCTTTCATCAATTCATCAATACTATGTCAGAGTTGACTAGTCAGTTGAATAGTCAAATAAAGTGTCTTTTTTTTGGTGGTCACTGTTCACAACAATTCAGAACTATGAAGCTAGGGGGAAAAGTAGGGGAAGCTCAGCTTTGAAAAGTGGTGGATATCTGTGGTGCTGAGTTATGTGCAGCAATATGTTTTCCATGCTGGTACTGAGAATGCCTATGGAAAGAGTTGCATTGTGTGTCTGTGGTTTTACGGTTTTATGACTAGATGCAAAGAAAAAAGATGCGTTATTGAAAGAGGAAGTCCAGAGTGGCAGAGAAGCAGGTGCAGGGTGATGCAGGGTGTATCCAATGAAAACTGCAGTATGTTACTTACTTTATTTCTATGTGCAAAACGTTTTATTTGTTTACATGTATCTAAAGTTGTTTACTTTGTGGGACCATGCAAATAAAATATGTCTCTATTTATTCTCCTGAACTTCTGGTTCTGATTCACCTATAGGTTCCTGTAGATTTTTGTGTCCACCAAGACACCCTTAGCGAACATGTCTCCACTGAGCATGTGGACTTTCTGTTGGCCCGCCAGCAGTGGAAGAAGATGGAGGAGGAGGTCAAAGGTCAGCCGATCCCCAAACCAGGTCTCAGAACTCCAGGGAGCTTCCAGGGCACCCACACTTCACTCTACCCCCCCACTCGCAGTCCCCGCCTCAAGCATAAGTAAGTAAAACTGGAAGTTAATGCCTCCAAGTTTTCAGGGACTCTATTCATGCCATCACAGTGTCCTCTCACAGCAAGAAGGTTCCAAGACCTGAGCTTCATGTTTTTGGGGGTGGGAGGAAGCTGGAGAAACTGGAAAGAACCCATTCAAACTGCTCAGAAAGGAACAAACCTGGAACCTTCTAAAAAAATGAAGCCTTGAATTTAGGCTTCCCCTAAAATGCGTAAAATTAAATGGAAAAATAGGTACTATTGTTGTATGAGGATTGCAATGATGTCAGAGCTGATACTTTTAGTTGTAGTTATTCTAATCTGGTTTTCCGTATGTCCTCTCAAAGAGAGATCCCTCGGCCAGTACCGCAGGAGCCCCCCTTGTCCTCTACCCTATCCCCCAGTTCTGAAGACTCAGGCCTCGATGACTCCACGTACCGTTGCTCCCTCGAGGAGCCAGAGAGTGCGGTGGAGAGAGAGATCCGACTGACTCTAGAGAGAGAGGAACAACACCGTAGGGAGAGGGGGAAGATTGCCCACAGCCTCACTTTACCCAGGTAACGCCAAACAACCATGGTCATGTTTTCACTCTGCTGCACTTCAAACCAATCAACTTTTTTATAGCCACATTTGAAAGGTGTGTAACATTAGTAGAGTCTAAAACAGCAATGTTTGTGGTACAGAAGAGGAGGAGTACAATTGGAGTGTTGTTGGGTTGGAGCAGGATCAGAAGGGGAATGCCATTATGTCATACCTGGGATGTACATTTTACCTCACCTCGTGGGCTGGATCACCAACTACCTGACAGATAGACCAGAGTATGTCTGTATGGGGGACATATGGCAGGACGGCTTGTCATCAGTGGTGACCAGCAGCACAGAGGGTCTACAGGGCCCTGTGCTCTCTCCCCTTCTCTTCAGTCTCTACACCAAAGACTTCCAGTTCAACTCAGACACATTCCACATACAGAAGTTTTCTGATGACACCGCAATTGTGGTATGTAGGGAGGGTGAGAAGGATACAGGGCAGTGGTGACAAATTTTGTACGATGATGAACTCCAGCTGAACATCTCCAAGATAAAGAACAATTAAATTAAAATGTTAATTTTCTGCTCTTGTGTTTTTAGATCTTCTACCCTGCAAACAGGACGATCTCCACCCAGACCTCCAGCCTGCCGCACCCCTACCTTATCCATCTCCCCATCCCCTCCCTGTTCCTCTTCACTTCCTCGATCCATCTACCACGAAATGACAGCCAATAACGTCATCATCTTGGAACCCGAATGCTCCAGCTCCACCTCCAGGAACCACCTACTCTCCACCGCAATTGGAGGCCTCTCCGATGGTCCAGCAAGCCTGGACATGATGCCTTCCACCAATGTCATTGTTGTGGAAACCTCTAATCTGATCATTCGCAGCGCTTCTGAGTTCTGCCTAAGCTCTGCCCCTGTGTCCATGGAAACCCAGGAAACCACGTTCTCATCCAATCCGTTTTACAAGCTTAGGTCGCTCAGCAGCCAGTCGCTGGTTGAGCAAGAGATTCGTATGGTGAGGCAGCGAGAGGAGGAGTGGAAGAGGCAGAGGGAGGACATGTGGAAAAAAAGGAGGGAGGAAGAGTGGAGGAAAGAGAGGGAGCGGTACGACACAGTGCTGGTGTCTCCAGGCCTGAACGATAACATCACTTACAGTGGTAAGTACCATATAACAATCTGAAGATGAAGCAAAGGGCAGAACTGTATTAATTTAATACTGGATACAGTCTGAGATTAGAAGTAAATTAATGAAAAATATATTTTTGACCTGTTGACCATTTGACCAGTTTTCCCAGTGTGATCAAACAATTTTAAATGGCCTTTGGTTCAATCCAGCACCGGTGGTTCCAGACAGATGCGTCTCCTCGCCATCATCCCCCTCCAGGACACGCAAAATGGAACGATCCAGTTTGTCATGTGACCACAAGGTTTGTGAACACACACATATACACATGCACATGCACAAACACACATGCATGGTAAACAGTATCAATCAATATTGGTCCTTTAGAAGCAGCTTTATTTATAGTAGAACCACAAAAGGCCTCTAACTTTATAATAAAGTAATTTTCCATTGCAGTATTTGTCAATATTTACTTCCTGATGGAAACATGGAAACGTTTAGTAAACACAACTTTAAAAAGTCACTTTGCACTTGATTTGTGTTGGTTTGTGTGTCACTACACTGAAAATCAAATCCATATTTCTCCCATTGTAATTAATTCCATGTGGTCAGTTGGTTTCCTCATTCGCTCTCATTCATTTATATTCAATGTGACCTGATTGGTTCATGGAAAACCAGACATTTTTGATCAGTTATTTCACAATTTTGCATATCCCCATGTTCATTATTCATTATCTTTGCTTGTGATTCTTTTTTTTTTTCATCTGATCTTCACTCTTCTACTCATTTGTCCAACAATTCCCCCAACTATCCCATCCTCTCTTGTTTGCCTCATCTAATGACCATACAGCAGGTCCACTGGTTCAGCTGATTCTTCCCTCCTTCCTCCAGTTCCCCCCATCTCTCTCCTCCATGCCCCGACGACAGAACACCATGGCACAGCGATGGGAGGCGTCCCTGCTAACCAGTCAGAAGAAGGAATGAACATGGACCATGCCCATCTATTTCTCATTTAAGAACCTCTACTAAGTTGCAGCTTCTATTCTTTCATTTTCTCTCCAGAAAACTCAGTCTTGCAGTCTTCTTTTGTGATGTCAGAACCACAGGTTAGAACCAGAGCTACAGGTTAGAAATAGAGCTGCAGGTTGGAACTCATGGGCCACCAGTTTGTTTTCAATTGGATGGCAGAAATAGTTGAGATGTCCTGGTCTTATGAATGTGTTTTGCAACATTATGAACTGTCTGTCATGTCACAGTTGAGATAATTTCCCTATCCATAATAACTTATAATGATTAAGGTACCATTCCCAGGAGCTGTGCGTAAATAGCACTTAGATTAATTTATGAAGCTATCTTTATCACCACATGTTCAAGTTAGCACTGTTCTCTGTTCTGGTTTCATGCACTTTGATTTATAGATTTTATGAATTACTTTATTAGTCCAAGTGCTTATTGATATGTTTGATATGTTTTTGTTTGTTATGATTTTTGATTGTTTATTATTATTTTTTTGACTGATCACAATGTGACATTTTCTGGGTAGCCACATGTCAATAATTTATTTTAATATGGCAAGCATAAACAGTTTTAATCTTAAAACCTACAAACATTTAAGAAAATGTATGCAAAAGATAATTAAGCATATTGTTTACAAGTTATTCTAAATATACCGACTGTGGAGATAGTGGGCTGCAACTTAGACGTTTAATTGTACAGTTCTGTGGGTTACTGTGGACGCCCTCTTGTAAAGATTTCTTAATCTGAAGGTTGAAAGCTCTGCTATTTTTTCTGTGAGAATGTAATGAAGGTGTGCTGTTGATGTTCAACACAACCGTCTCTGCTGGTTTATCATCTAGCTGTACTCCAAGTTTCACAGAAATCTTAACAAGAAATTTGGTTATTTGATTCAATTAAACTGACCTGACTTAGCTGCAGCTCTTTGAAAGTCCAAAGAGAGACCAAAGTGAAACTCTAGCTTTCAAAGTTAAGTGAACATCTGGAGGAAAAAATTTAAATTCAGCCTGAACACACCTGAGATGAAATGGTCCCATCACCACAGTGGATTTATGGATGTTATTACTATGGATTTAGAGGCATAATGTTTCAGCATGGCACAGTTAAATACAGATGTTTGTTCTTCATACAATATGGTCTCGCTTTACCTACTCCTGAAAGTACGTGATATTCTTATCCTAAAGTCTGTAAAGTTTATTATTCTGTTCTTTATTCTGTTTTTGGTCCTGTCTTGATTCTTTACAAAAGATATATTGGATATATTTTTGCTGCTTATATTTATGAGAAATGCTCAAGAAATTCTCAAAGCTTTTCTTTGTAAGTAGTTTTTAATATCTTGTGTTAGAATGATTATTTGCAGTGTGCATGTGTTTTATTATCATCCATATCCAGTCAGGTTTCTGTAGCTTCAGTCAAGTCAACTCGCCTGGTCCCCAAATAAAGTCAACCTGAATGCACAAAAACGATGAAGTCAACGTGGAAACTGATGATTTTTGCAGCCAGTGAACTACGGGCTGGAAGTGGGGGGGTACAAACGCCGCACAGAATGGACTCAAACCTAGAACCTTCTAGCTGGGACATGACAGCACTACCCACTGCACCAACATGCTCCCCATACTTTCCATGCAAAGTGAAATAAATTTCTGCAGCTTTGGGGATTGGGTTCCGTACTTTTAAAGATCAAAATTCATGTTACACCAATCAGTGTCAAATTTACTTACCTGAAAGCTTAAGAGAGATTAACCGAAAGTGCACTGGGGAGTAATTTTAGTTCTTGGACAAATTTATGCACATTAGCAAATACAGTACTCAATAGACAGTAATTAACAACACATTATTTTGTGCAACACGGAGAAGTTAATCTTTGAACATCAAACAAACTTATGAAGCCCATAGCATTCATATATAGCATAGACAAAAGAATTCAGCACCATTTGTTTTTAAAATAGTAAAAATGTATTAATTTTAACATAATTATTCTTATAAATACACTGGATGCTTCAAAGCAGCCGCTCCACCAACACCTTGAACATCTCTCTACTTTAAAGTAGAAAGCAACGATAGAGTCACAACAAAATTGATAACATTACTTTTACAAATTAAATGATATTTTTCTCACAGCAAAACCAAAATGCCAAAATTTTAGGCACTGTACCCATAATGTTATTGCTTTAAAAGTGAATGGTACCCCACTATAGTTTCTATTTTCTTCATCCTGGCTAGAATGTGATCAAGCTACTGCATAAAACGTTGGAAAATGGACCTTGTTCATTTAAAAAAATATTGTTTTTTTCAAACTTCACCCCAGCAGGGATGAAAAAATACCGTCAATGTCATTAACTTATTTTCCCCTCACTTGAACTGAACCATACAGTTACACTGAAGCAAGACTTTTTCAGGTAATACAGACCAAAACCATTCCTTAGATTCTAACAACACAAAAATAAATATTTATAATCAGTTTCAAATGTAGACCAGTAGACCCCAACCCCCAGGTCGCTGAACAGTACCGGTCCGTGGGTCAGTTGATACCGGGCCGCACACTAAATTGAAACTCCCACAAGAGACAAATGAACAAAAAAGAAGAGTCCCTGGAAAGTTTCTTTGTGCAGAGTAAAAGAACCAGTAGGAGACAGAAGAAGAACCTATGACTTCAAAGAAAAAGTACACACTTCATCAAGATACATTTTTAGGGGATACTCAGTGTTTTCTGCGCTCCTCACTTTAAATATTACATTCCAAGGAGTTAATATTGAAAATATTGAAAATTAACCAGAATTTTTATCATAATTTGTTTTAAACTGCTGTAGCTTATTTTATGTTTCACTTTTGCTGAATTGTATTTTGTTGTAAAACACACTAATTTGCCTTATATGAAATGTTCTATATCCATATAGGTGATGCTCTAATCTGAAATATGATGTAACATTATTGCTGAGATGTAAACCACCTTTATCTCTAGTAAAGGCAGTTACATAAGGAGACAGGGTGAGAGGACAGCGTTACGTGTGCAGTGGGCAGTACATTTGAAATTTGAGGAAAAATATTTCACATTTACAAGAATGAAACATTAAAACTTCACTTTTTCTAATGTTTTTAACTGTGTCAGAGGAGCTTTATCAACATTTTGCTAATTTGTCTTGTCAGTGTTAATACAAACTTTATCCTGAGTTAATTAATTTGGAGAAAACACACTTATGTTCTGATGGAGACCATGTCATTGCTTTGAAAGCTGAAGATGACAGAGGAAATAAATGAACATCAAGTTGTGTTTGTGTTCCTGTCAGAGGCGTGTGGAGGTGGAGATGTTGGGGGATGTGTTTCCTAACGTGGGTACTAAACTGATTATACCCCTCATCATCTCAACAATAGCTCCGCTGTATCCAGTGACAAATTCAGGCTGATTGTCTGTCAGCGCCAATGATACCAGCACTGCCATTAATCTAACTTGACCTGATGCTATTAACTACAAGATATATCCTGACACACAAAACTTCTCAACTATTGCAGAGAAACATGAACACATTTATTAAGAATTTTTAAAAAAGTGCAGCAGTTGGACAAAAAAAATAGCACAAACATGTTTTCTGAAGTTTCTCAGAAAATATTTTAATATCATTATGACACAGTAAGATATCGATGTAGAGAAGTGAGCTTTGTATTTTATGTCAGTTGTCTGTGAAGTTCATATATCGATAATTTAGCAGAAATTTTTTGAAGTTGCTGTTGTCCGGCCAGTGAAAGCTGTCACAAGTTTTCACGCTCTTATTGGTTTAACCGTTAACTGAAATGGATTATTCAACCATCACGAACTTTGAAACCTACACTGGATCCAATCTATAATAATACAAAACACCATATAAAACTTTAAAAGGTCATATTGAAAAACTGTCAATGTCATTATAAAAGTTCTCTCTAGCTTTAACTGTAGTAAAAATATTTTCAAGTCTGCATTGATGTTTCTGAAGGCAGGACGTTTCCACCAGCAGAGGGAGCCAAAGGAAACGTTAACTGGAGTCATAAACGTGTCTTTCTTTTTGACAAATTTACATACTGTTTATTTTTTCTAATTTTATGTTCTATAATCACTTGGGGCAGTTATTATAAAAGGGTAAATGGTAATGTGTATTTAATTGTGCAGAGATGTGCCTCAAGTGTCTAACCACATGCCGCTATAGGTCCACACAAATTCATTCAGTCAATTACTTTTCACGAAATAAAGACATGCATAAGTAAGTCCAGTTAGGAGATAGCACAGCAAGCTTTGTGTCTGTTTTTAGTCTTTTTGATACTCTCTGTCCATCTGTTTCCAGCTCCCCCCTCATGTCCTACACTTTCATTGGCTCTAGATACTTTTGGATGACTGTAGTTCTTCTCCTTCATGCTGTTGTCATCACCGCCGGCATCATTGTCCTCAATAACAACCAGCTCTGCCTTCAGAGAACCGTCAAACTCCTGACCCTGCCTGCTGTCATCCTGTGCCTTTTGGAAACCCATGAAGACGGCTGTGATTGGCTCAGTTGAATCCAGGGTATTGAGGATTGTATATGGGGTGTCATCTGCATAAAGAGGGGAGGGTACTCTCGCATAAGATGATGGATTGACACAATAAAGTTTGTCTTCGTCCACACTGATGTAATCCCTGAGTGGGATATAGCTGGCTGGAGTGTAGTAGAGCTGAGGCTGATAGTCGTTGGCTACTTTCTGATCATGTAGTCTGGGCAGACGACTTCCATTGACTTGGCCTCCATTTACCAAACTGTTGCTTCTACAGTTGCCATTGGTTTGGTGGACAGAATGTGAATCCTCCTGATGACAGTTGTCCACCAGGCAAGAGCTGTAGCTTCTGTCTTTCTGGTCGTTATGTCCCAACTTGTTATAGTTTGTCAAATTGCTTCTGTTATTTCTTACTTCCTGCCAACTGTATCGGCTTTCCTGGTGACTACCCAGATGTTCTACGCCTGGTTTTCCCAACCACTGGTCGCTACAAGTCAAGTGTTTCTCCAAGACGTTGTTTCTGAAAAGATGTGAACTGTGGCATGTTGTCTGCTGCCTGAGATCACACCCACACGCTCTGTCTCCTTCACCACAGTCGCTGTAAGACCAGCTCTCCTTGCTTCTGCAGTGCGGTTGGTGGTTTGCGTTATGATGCTTTGTGTGGTAATGCATCGAGGCACTTTGCAGCAACTGTTTCACCTCATTGGCTGAGAGCTCAGACACATGTCTCAGGTCAAGTGACTCCTGTAAGTGGAAATAAATGTGGGTCACTAGAGAAATACTAACAGGAAAACAAGATTGTCTTGGTGCTGACTGTGGAAGAGTAGGGTTAGGGTAGGAATAGTTGATTTATTCATTGTGTTATTGGATGTACAGATGTATGATCTGAATGAGAAAACCAATGATTTCATATATATACGTAACTTTAAAACTGGTTCACAACTTATAAAGACCCAAGAGTAAGAAAAATTGAAATGTCACATGGCCATAAGTACTCAGACCATCTGCTGTGATGCTCATATATTGAATGCTGTTCTGTCCATTTCTTCTGCTCATTCTTGAGATGGTTCAACACCTTCATTGGAGTCCAGCTCTGCTGGATTCTACTGATTGAACCTGATCAGGAAATCCACACACTTACAGCTCACAGTGCAGGTTGCACAATTAGAGAACCAGAGAATCATGAGGTCGAAGGAACTGCCTGAATAGCTCGGAGACACAATTGTGGCAAGGAATAAATCTGGTCAAGGTTACTAAGACATTTCTGCTGCACTTAAGCTTCCTAAGAGCACAGTGGCCTCCATAAATGTCAAATGGAATACGTTTGTGACTTTGTGGTCTTAATTCTAAGTGGTACTTGAGGAGAAAACCAGGCACGGCTCATCACCTGTCCATTATAGTCTAACAGCGAACCATGGTGGTGGCAGAATCATTCTGAGGGGGTATTTTTTAGCTGCAGGGTCAGGAGGACTGGTTACAATTGAAGGAGTGTTCAGAACCTCAGACTGGGCCAAGGGTTTACCTCCCAACAAGACAATGAGCGTAAACACACAGCTAAAATAACAGAGGAGTGTCCTCACAACAACTCAGTGACTTTTCTTGAATGGCTCAGCCAGAGCCCCGACTTAAACCCAACTGAGCATTTCAAACAAGCAAAATCACTATGGAGTCCAAGAAACCTGAAGATGAGTTGATGATTGTCTGTCATCAAACTGAGGTCTGATCAGAGTTTAAGTAGGTGGAGTCTGATTGGAGATGGGAAGCAGGTGGCTGCAGCAACACAGGTGACCGGAATGAGTGGATTTAATGGGAATTAATTCAGGATACAGAAGACAGGTGGACATTTTTTTAACTGGGACCATGAAAAGAGTCTGAATACTGATGGATGTGTGATGTTTGTTTTTCTTTTTTAATAAATCTGCAAAACTGTGAACAATTCTGTGTTTTTCTGTCAATGTGGGGTGTACATGCTGTGTGTACCTTAATGAGAAAAAAATATTTAAATGACTTTTGAAAATGCCTGCAACACTTGAATGAAAAATGAAAAACACTTCCTGGTGTCGTCACACACCTTGAGCCCAGGGTGTCGGTTCGCCTCTTCAGGAGGAAGTTTTGAAAGTACTTTGCTGACCCCAGTCGACAGGTTTCTTCTCAAATCGATCTCCTTGGCAAACAGAGCTGAAACACAGATACAGAACAACGTCTTTGTGAAGATCGATTTACAGCCAAACTGAAATTTTGTAATTTATTTTTAACAAGGTGAATTATAAAGCTAAGTGTCAAAAGTTCCCTCTGTAGTGAAAGCATTTAGTGCATGTGCATAGTATCGGGAATATTATTTTGCACTGTCCTGTGCTTCCATATTTTGGGGCCAATTATCTGACATATTAGCCATTAGCCATAACTAGACCACAAGAAATAAATCCTGAACACATGAAGACTCATAAACGAAAAAGAACAGAGTGTTTCAAGTGTCTTTACAAAATGTGGACGAAATTGTCTCGCTCTTTCTTGGTCTGTTTGGTTCAGAGTGATTGTTGGTTGGTGGAGAAAAACATTCCAGGACATTACGGATCCCTGTGGGAACCTCCAATGGTTCTGCTGGGAGGAAAAAAGAATTGTTAACATGAATATGTTTGATGTTGGTGAATATTTAATTTTAACTCACCAGGAATAAAGCTGTCCTGAACCTCCTATACGGAAAAAAAACATGAATAAAAGCAGCACAATAAAAACATAGAAGTACAACTTTGACAAGTGTGTGTGTGTGTGTGTGTGTGTGTGTGTGTGTGTGTGTGTGTGTGTGTGTGTGTGTGTGTGTCTACACCTTGATAATGTCTTCTGAGCTTTTCTCCACAGCCTTCAATCTGTTGAGGATTAGACTTTCATTGGTCGAAATAATGGACTCCTGTCTCTCCAGAGACTGAACCTCCATCTCTATTCTGAGGGACAAAGAGCAGATGAGAAACACGTAATTCTCTGTGTGTGTGTGTGTGTGTGTGTGTGTGTGTGTGTGTGTGTGTGTGTGTGTGTGTGTGTGTGTGTGTGTGTGTGTGTGTGTGTGTGTGTGTACACCTGTGAATGCTGAACTGCAGATTTTTGGTCTGTTGCTGCTCCCATTGGAAGTTCTGTTGCCTTAGAGAGTCTGTTGCATTGTGGGAAGCTGAATCCTGCAGGAGCCACTGCTCTCTCAAAGATTTTTTCTGATTCCAAAATAAGATGACACAAACCTCAATACTGTTGAAGTAAGATTAAACCTTATTGAATATTTCACCTACAGCAGAAAACAGGTGTGACTTCCTCTAATTGTTAATAGCTAGTGGTGCCAATAACTGTCAAAGTTACAAGAACAAAATACAAAATGAAATACTGCTTAAATAAATTTAAAAAAACCAGGTACTATGCATCCATCAGTTACATATCTAGTTCTTTTGTCGAATGTGTCATTCGGGTAAGTTTTAATGCATGAGTTGCACCTTAAGATGCTGCAGCCTGAGTTTCTCTTGGTCCAGTTCCAGTTTCTTCTGTCTGATTTCTTCCTGAATGTGGCGCTTGTCCTGTTACAGACACACAGATATATTATGTTATATGAGTGAATTTACAAAGCAGTTAGCTTGATTACACTATATTATTATTATAGGTTAGTATTATACATTCATAAAATGAATGCATAGGGTAGTTTCAGGGCTATATCTGATTTGTATGTAAATGTGTTATATATATGTGTTATTATATTAAAGAAAAAAAACATTACAATTATGGCCTGTAATCTCTCCTTCAGCAGGTCGAACTCCTCCATCCTGCTTCAATCCAGACAATAAGAGAGAGAAAGAGAGCAAGATTTACAGAAGAAGAAAAGGTGAGGTGGACAAGAAAGAACATATAGTTAATTATATGAGACATTAGGATTGCACACAATACAGTAGTACCTTGAGAAACAAGCTGCTCGACATACAGGTTTATTTGGAAACAAGCCGTCGCTCTGACCATATTTTGTTTGACAGATGAGAAAAAAATCCAAGCCATGAATCGGGACACCACCGTTAGTTAAAAACAATTTTAAATCTAATTGGAAGAATCCCCTTTAAAAAAACACTCTCCCAGGAATCCTATACAGTACTTAGACAAAATAACAACAACACTATATCAATAAATTCAAAGATCATGGTTGTGTGTTTAATGTAAATCTGGGTTCAGGGTTCAGACACACATACAGGGTGGAGGATATTCTTAGAAACAACTTCACACAGTAATGCTTCTATTTCAACACCACCGTTTATCAAAGTGAAAACACAGGCAGCTGGTGTGAGGCACTTCTTCGTTAAAACTGTGGCGTTTGTGACCAGATTTTATATCAATGTGTCAATCGGCAGCTATTTTACCCCCTAAGCCCTTTTTATTGCATGTTTGGTCAGTCTATCCCATAGCTAAACACAATCAGTCTCATTATATCTTTGACCCATTTCCTCAGGTCTTCCAGGAGAAAAGGTTTTCAGATTTATTTTGCTCTAAGTCCTTTCAACAAAGGAGAGGGGTGACATGTATGTTACTCGGCCATCACTCTGGAACAAGGCCTCTGTCAGCCTGAGGCAGTGTTTTGTCTGATTTATTTCTCCAGTCATATCTCAGATGAAGGAAAACATATTAACACACGAGGATGGGAGTAATCAGACTGATTTTTCACTGTTTCTACAAAAAAAACCCAACAACACCACAGACTGGAGTTTACAACCTGTCAGTCAGTAAAGCAGAGGGTACGTTGGGCTAATCTGCTCATGTTAATCTGTGTAAACCATCTGCTGGCCAGATACAGCGGAGGCACAATGACATTTTACTGACATCTACATAGTAGAGACATTTCTCTATTTGCCATGCAGCTACATACCATCCACTTTATTCTCTATTGTTCAAATATAATGTATTTCTGTTAAATATTTACGCTATGTTTACTGTAGTAATATTTTAGCATCTTCTAAACACTTAAAGATGATTTGCAATTTTCTGTTTTGGATGCAAAACATTAGTAATTTGATGATGTGTAGCTATTTCAAAATTAACATTTGCCTTAAGATCCCATCTGTTGAGAAACAAAATAAATTTCAGAACAAAGTTTAGGCCTTTGGACAATAAATACTTAAATAATTTTAGGATGGAAAAATTATCTAACGAGAAATATATGAAATATTCAGTAACTACATTTGTTCTCAGAGTACAGTCCAGTATCGAGTAAAGAAAATGAAAACTATGTGCTAATGAGTGTGAGTTCACCAGCATATAAAGACCAGATAAAACTGTCTAATTCAGTGCACCAGCCCCCCTGCTGAGAGGAGAAATTTATGCTTAAGCAGAATGAGGGAATGATCTTCACCTCTCTCTGTCTTTCTTTATCTCAACAGATGAACGTCATCACTTTAAACAGGTCTATGTGACAGCATTTTAAAAGCCAACACAACATTCTACATTCTCTCTTCAGTTGGTTTTTCTCTGCTATTTGCCTCAGATATTTAAAAAAAACAACAACAACAACATTCTTTTCGTTTATGTCTATTTCTGTCTACACAACTTATTATTTTACACCTTAATATATTACAATGACCACAAACAGTGACGCGCACCGGTCCTACCTCAGAGCAGCACTTCTACGTCTTGCGACTGACCGTGAGGAGGAGGAGCGCGTGCCCGCCAAGCTGCAGGTGCAGCTGGGCGGGGCTTACTGGGTGCAAATCGTTCACAGCTGATTGACAGGTCGCTGTCCCTCTGCCAGCCAATGACAGTCAGAGATGTGTGGCCCCGAAAAGTCTTTATACTCCAGACAAAATCCATCTTCTGCTGTCAGATGACTGAATAATAAAACATCTGACAGAAGTTCCAGTTCCTGTAACACTCGGTACCGTTGATTCTGTTCAGTAGTATTAATTTAATACTGTTTGAACATTAATGCTACAATAGAAGTTACTGAATTTTATTGTCAAACCTTTAAACATGTTAGAAAAATAACTTTTTGTCTCAGACTGGATGTTAAAATTGATCAAAATTAGCAAAAGTAATTACTAATCAATCATTTAAACTTTTTTAAATGACAAATTCTGACCATCAGTGTGCTCTAAGGTTTTCAAAGACACACAAAAAAATAGCAGACTACGTCACCACGTGTTTCAGTGAATATTACCTTGTTGTCACTATAGTTCTACATTATAAATGTACAGAACAGAAAAATTTAATCAAAATTTTATTAATCTATTATTTAACATTTTTAATATGACATTTCCCTATTCCCTGCTCAACAGAGAACAGAAACACACATTTCATTGCAGTATTTTCAAATATTTTCTCAGCTACATTAAATACTGAAAGATTTTTCGTCATGTTTGCATATATCAATCCAAAATATTCATTACACAAACATTCAGTTTGACCCGCTATGACAGCTACATGCAGCATGAATGAAGATCCTACTTTTTAACGACACTAAACAAATGGCTTCATCAACAGTTACAAATTAGATGTTAAAAAAAACCACATCATGCAATATTTAAAGGCAACACGTACAAAGTAAAATCCCTTTGGTCATAACTGTGCTACATTTTCACAGACATGCAACTAAACAATAAAAATTATATCATACGGAGCCAAAAACAGGCAGCACAGTGGCTGTCGCCCCACCGCAAGAAGGTTATGGGTTCCATCCCTTTTAATACCTGTCTTTGTGGGTTTTCAGGCTTCCTTCCATCTACAGCAACACATTTTAGGTTAAATGATTATTCTATGAGTGCTTGTATTTCTTTCGTGTGGCCCCACCCATGGGCTGGTGATGCGTCCAGGATGTACCCCAAATTTAGCCTGTAGCCAGCTGGGATAGGCTCCACAAAGCAGCAGCTGAAGATGAGACAATTACGGTTGTCTTGTCTTTATGAAGGAATGGAGCCAAACACCACACTTCATGTAGACATGAAAACAAGGATATATTTTTGTTTGTTTGTTAGCATTAAAATAAAGTTGCTGGATGATTTGGACATAAATCTAGGTTAAAAAAAAAAGACTGGGTTTGAGGCAGAGAAGAAAGTGAAAATTTGTATGGATCCAAGTGAAGGCCTGGGGCCTAAACTTCATCGTCTTTGTAAGTTCGGGTTCTTTGGTCTATTTCAATGAATAAAACATAAATTATTTGACAAGTTAACATGACAGCAAGTGGAGAGGGCAGGCATGCACAGTGAAATAAATAATCAGACAACCTTAAGAAAGGTTAATATGATCATTATATTCTTATGGAGAACACTGGCAAGTTCAACTTGTAGTTTTGACTATCCATGATGTTAACAAACCTTGTGTTCCTAGGAAGAATGTAAACATGGTTATACTCTAGGGTAAAAGGCTAATTTCTGGAAGTGGATAAGGGTATGAACGTCTGTCAAAATTGAATGTATGAACTGGTTGAAGACTTTTAATGTCTGAGTTTGTTAATTACATATTCTAATGACAGAGATGTTTTGTTTATGATTTAGGGGACGGGAATCTTACAAGCCAATGGCTTCTACCCGTTAACCCTTTTTCTTTTCTTTTCAGATGTTGTTGATGATGTTTCAACACTGATGAAAGTGAAATATGTTGCAATAACATGTCTGGAACTGAATAAATAAATAAATAAGTAAAAGTCACATCAGGGAATTATTTTTGATATCTATTAAACTAATTATGATACCAATGATATTGTCAATATCAGAACCAGCGATCAAAAACTCATTTTATGGTGGTCAGACAATCGTAGGACTGTTGTGTTTTGGAAAAATGATGTAATGAAGAAGATGAGGCACCATCCCGTTTCAGTGGGAGTGGGGGTCACAGTCATGTGACTTCCGTACAGGATCCCGGGCTCTAGAAGAATAGGAAATAAGTTTAAATTAGAAATTATCTTTGATCTTTTTTTTTTTACTAAATTAAATCTTTTGAGATTAAAACTCACTTTCCTAAAAGGCTTGTTTTGAAGTATTCATGTATTTTTAAGTATGTATACCAGTCATAATTTATGCAATGTGAGAATAATGGACAGAAAAGCTGTCCTTAGCCATATCGCATATTGACTCTGCTTGTATAGTCTGCTACTTGAAAATGAAGGTATTATAAACCCTACATGCATTTTAATGTACATGCATGCTTTACCTGTGCAACAAAGGGTTTATTCCTTGTTTCTATCATGTAATTCATTTGGGTTGGAGCCTCATCAGTGTGAGCTGATGCATCTGAGGGGTTCTGAGACATCGTAGAGTTTGTTCTAAAATAGTGAAGCACAAACACCACCTGCACAGAAGAAAGACTTTTAAAAAGCACATCCCCATCATGAAACATCTAAAAAAAAAACAGTGGTTTTCTGTTATCACCTATCACCTAATCTTGATGGCAGGCAAACTAAATAGCAAACAACAACATGTATAGAGCAGATAATTTAACCTGCATGTGTAATAATACCTGTAATGACAGTAGTAGTATTAACATTATTATTATTAATAATAATAATAATGAAAACAACAACAATAATAATAATAATAATAATAATAATAATAATAATAATAATAGTACTACCAAAAAGACGGCGATAGCTCCTCCTATGGTTTGTCCCACCATGACATCGCTCCAGTGGTTTCGGTACTCTGCCACTCTGTTGATGCCGGTAAGGACAGCCAGGCTGACCATGGAGAGGCTGAGGAGGGGGCCAGTCAGACGGCCCCCACTGGAACGGATGCAGGACATGACGTACATCTGAAAAGGAGATGATTTTCATTCATACCAGAGTAAACTCATTGGTGCTGCATTGAACAGAGACACTCACTGCCAGGTACACGGCTGTGTACAGACTCAGCGCAGCCTCTTTAGATGGGAAAGTCTTTCTAGCTCTCATGATGTCATCAGGATCACCGGTGCAAGCATCTGATTGGCTGACAAACTGTGGTGTGTCCTGGCATCCAAGGGCGGTGTAATTAGGCTGACACACAGACAGGAAGTGAGGAGCCAGAGTTCCTGTGATCAGCTGACCGGCATTGACAAAGATATCTGTTGCAAACAGACCAAAGAGATAGACGCCTGCAGAACAACACACAGATCACATCATTGACGTTTGTGCTACGTTTGAAAAGGCAGGTTGCTATACCATGTTAAATTTTAATACATCCACAACAGCATGAAAGTAAAAGCACATGATATTATCCCACATTTATCATTAAATACTGTTTTTAGCTGCGTCTGAGCCATGCTTCATTTCAAACAGTGTGCTCTTCATTTTAATGGTTTATTTCTTCAGCATTTACATTTAATAAGCCTTTTTGTAATTTTAATGTCAAAGACCCACTTGGAAAAAAAGATGGTACAACTCCTAAAAATTAATTTATGAATGGAATAAAAACGACCAAGAATCTTAAATTTATTTCCAGATGTATGATTCTAACGGCTGTTTTTATTTTCCTTGTCTTTTGGCTTTGACAATTATGTTTTAGAGATTTTTGATCCAAATTTGATTCAATTACAAGGAACTGCTGGCTCCACCTTGCTCTATTTTTCTATTTGTAACCCTATAACTACTACTTCCTGTCTTTGAGCAGAGCTGAAAAGAGATTTAATCTCATTGGGACTTGACATTAAGTAATTACAAAAGACATGAAATAATGAATTTAAAAAACAGCAAAATGTGAATCTAGGTTTATTTAATGTAATACAGTATTTTTTTATTTAACTCACCGAGGAAGCGGACAGTCCGACGCACCATGGGGTTCACATAGCAACAGTCGCCCAAGATGAAAACCTTCTCTTGGTCATACAGGTTGTTTGAGTTGTGGTGGAGGATGAAGATTAATAGTTCAACACCTGAAATCTCCAAACAGAATAAAACATTTCAGGAAAGACTACTAAGGAATTAATGAAAAGAATTTGCTAAAGTATTTAAAAGATTATTTTTGGTTTTGCCAGTGTTAAGAAAGATTCATGTCATAAGGGGTACAAATATTCTGCTGAAAACTTGACCAGGAAATCAAATGATGCACCTTTAAATAACAGTAACAGCTATTAATTATTTTTAGATTTATTTTTTTCTTGGTAAATGGTGGAATCGGTCTGAAGGCTAAAAATAATGCGTTTGACCAAACGTCATTATCACACTAATACACCAATGGGTACATGAAGAGATGGAACTATATCTGCTACCTAAACAATGGGTGACATGAGCTTAAAATGACATTTGGGTCAGTCAGACTCTGGTAATAATTTCACAGAGCTCCAAGTGAAATTACAAAATACTCAAAGCATCTGGAGGCCTCTCTGTAGCTCTCCTTCTAACAGCATCATTCAAATGAAACAGACATTACCTTGAGTTTAAAGACTCACCAGTACAACAGGAAGTCCCCCCACCACAGAGTACAGGATCACGGGTTGAATGAGGCTCTCCTGCTCCGGACCGGGATCTGGTTTTGCTAAAGTTGGGTCTCTACAAATGAATCCCTGCTGTGCTGGACGGAAAGTATCGGTGAACTCACAATAGTACACCAGCATCACCGCGGCAGCCAGAATCACCACCTGGAAGTAGAGCATGTTGGGCTCCAGCAGCGTGATGGACTCTGTTCCTTCAGCAATGACAAGTCCAAAAATAGCTGCTGTCTCACATCTGGCGCTAGTTAAGAGTGTCCCCCACAGCGCTGTGTATTCCAAACAAGTATGATGTGGAAATTCAAATAAAATTAAGGATGTTGTTGACTGTAAAGACAATGATGCTGATGCTGAGGATGCTGATGATGACGGTCGCTCCTTCGGAGATGGAATGGGAGGGAAATCTCATCCTTCCGCTCCTGTGACTTTCCTGAATCATCTGACCGCAGCGAATTGAGGAATTTATTCTGTCTCACTGAGCAACCTCTAAAAAGCCACTCGCAGTCAACTGAACACAAAGTCACATCGCATCTTCCTCACATCACAACAAAGATAAAGAAAGGACAGACGGATGAAGCTCCGAGACTGATTGAGCTACTTAGATCAGGTTGTTAAACGTGAACATTTGGACATGTAGATTTAGAGGAGTAAATAAACGGAGACACCTGAAGACTTTTTAGTTCTGCTTTGGCTGTCAAACAACTAGAGTTCTCGTCGTTACAGAAACTATGATAAAATAGTTTTTCCATGACTAAGATGAGAAGATGATGAGAACACAGTGACATCATAAAAACCTGTGACTAAATCAGCATGAGAATTGAAGTGAACTTTTATCTATTATGATGCATTTGCGTCAAATTCTACTCGAGGAATTTCATGATAAAATCTACAAATATTCCCTGGATTTTCCTTTAGGGTCACCAATCAAATGGTGGTTTTAGTGAACCAACATTTTTAAGATGTCCTCTACATGTATAGTATATTGAGCACATGTGTCAAACTCAAGGCCCAAATGTGATGGCCAAATGTGGCTCGCCACATCATTTCATGTGGCCCACGACAGCATAAAAGGTCAGTGTTTAAATAGGTCAGAAGTGTGCTTTGAGTAAACCTACATTTCCCAAAGTCTTAACTTGTGTTTGATGTTTTCTTTATTCACTTGGATAGTTTGATCATTGATTGATGGAGTTCTGTGGGTTTCATAACCTGACAAATTAAGAGGATTTATTTTATAACAGAAAAAACATGTTTTTTCTGTGTGACTGTAACTTGAATAAGTAATAAATTCAGAGTTATTTATCATTAAAGAGCAGTTACATTTATTTTACATTACATTGAGTTACATTAGTTACATTTATAAGTCACATCTGGCCCTTTGATTATAGCCTTTATGCTGATGTGGCCCTCAGTGTAAAATGAGTTTGCGGCTGGATATACTGTTTACCACATAGGGACCATTTCATTTTTGCTGAGGTTTATGGGGGTCTCATCTGAGGTCTCATTCTAGACGTCCACACATCAGTTTGCTGAGCTATGACAAGTTTTAACTCCACTTTTACACCTTTGCATTAAATTCCTCCCAAGCCAGAGTTCCAGGTAAATCTATATTTATATCAATCATCGCTTCATTCATTTAGTTTCTTATCCACTTATCCTGTTTAGGACCAAAGGGTCCAGGAGCCCATGAAAACTTTTGTATGGCAGTCAAGAATGAGGTGAAGTTATAGAATTTACTGGCATTTATTCCATAAAACTGAAAAACAAAATCAAGCCATCAGGCATTGAAGGACATGGTGGAGCATCCAATGTGAACCATTAGGCTTCTAAAATCAGGTCTAACAGAATTTCTGAAACAAAATGCAGATATGAAGTACCCACAATGTCCACCAGGGGCTCTAAAGCACAGATTCCAAACAAACGTGCTTTATTGGACTTCATTTATAACTCAGTTACACCTTAATATTCTCTAAAGATTCTGAACTACAATTAGCTGTACTAGCATTGGCCAAATAATGTTGGACCTGCTGAGTTCAGTGTTACTTACTGCTGATAAAAAACAAAGTAAAACGACTAAACAGTGACTAACCGATTGTTTTATTGTGAATTCAATGATCCCGTCAACGTTGGGACCCTGGAGAGGTGACGGATCTGTTGTTCTGTTAAGCAGGTGTATGTTTCCTCATTTTAAACCTGTATCTGAGTCGAAGTTTGGCTCACCGTGACGTCTGTGATGCGGGTTCAACCCCTCCTGAACACCATTAACACTCAAACATTCACAGTAGTGGAGCCACTGCGTCACGTGAACAGATCCAGACACTCGTGTAGCTCTGGAACAACGCCTGAATCGTTGTTACAGCAGTCCGTCTGATACACTTGTTCTTTTTTACGCCTACTTCTTTTCATTTTGTCCTCCGGTTTTATCCCTGTCACTGTCTCCAGCCCAGGAGGGTCATCCTGTGAATCTGGGATTTGTAGTTTTTGCAGCTTTCTTGTAGATAATGCTGACTGGAGATTGTGGTAGAACCTGAAGATGATTAAATACAGATTTGAGCTGCCAGCTGTTGGATTTTATTTCACGTGTTTGAACTCTTTGTGTGGCAGTAATTATTTATACAAACACCACACTAACCTGTCAATCCTCTTATGATTCTCCTCCATCTTCTGATTGGCTACCTGAGCTAGGAAACGTATATATTCTTGATCAACCAGCAGCTTTCCTTCAAAACTTAGAGGAACCTCCAGGCCATGGGTACTACGGACTGCCTGGAAGGTCAAAATACAAAAAGGACGCATTTAAAACCTTCACCTCATATACACAAACAACACAAAGTAAAGGAATATTTCTACACAGAGGACTGTTAAATTTACTCATTCATTGTTATTTCCAAACTCTGGGAATTGTCTTTAACATTATAAAGTTTACCATCATGATTTTCCCCGTCTTTCCGAAGGTGATACCAGAGTTCCTGAAACCGGAGTTTACAGCCACCGAGTGCTAGAAGAGGCATTTTCAACATGTTAAAATGTCTCATATTTTGCTTTTAAATCAGTGAGAATCTGCAGTTTAAAAAAATGAATTGGGCAAACTGTTTAAATTATTATGCACATGAAATACTGTATATATGACGCGCGGCTTACCAGCAGCTTTGCATCGTCCAGCTGTCTACACTGAACGTGGACCACCAGGGGCTCGAACTTCAACACTGCAGATCCACTGGAACCGGTCAGTCCAGATATCTGTAGAACCCAAAATGTGTTAATAATTCATGCTCATGATTAAATAAAGTTGTACTGAGGTCCATCGTATCTCACCAAGTCGTCTGATCTGCATTTCTGATGTGAGACAAAGAGCCAAACACAATTCTGTTTCTGGACGTCACCTTTTTCTGGGGCCTGAAAAAACAAGGTGGAACACAAAAAAGGATTGTTAATGTCTGTCCATCCATCCATCCTCTTATCTGCTTCTCCGCAGATAAGAAGCAGATACGAACTCACACCTACGAACAACCAATTTATCTAAGATTTTTGGAGGTGGGAGGAAGCCACCTGGAGAACCTCGTTGGACTTTAAACACCTTACTACACCTGAAGAACTGGTTTACAACAAAGAACCTGATGGAATAACAGAATATTGATCTAAATGGAAGGAAAAAAACAAACAAATCATCCTAAGAATCATTAAATCAAACAGCAGAGACAAACATCTCTGTCCTGAAACCACATTCCACCAGTAAACTAACATCAGTTCCGTCACAGGACCCCCCCCCCCCCCCCAGGTATTTTTGGGGCGGCCCTTCTTCCCATCTCACCCCCTCGATCAGGATGACCCTCCCGGCGCAGGAGCTGGTGGTGAAGAACTCCTCACAGCCGTTCAGCAGCGACACGACGTGTCGGATTTCCACGTCCACGCTGCCCTTCTTGCTCTGGTCCAGCTTGGTCAGACTTTGCTTCTTCCAGTGACGGAACGTTTTCTCCATGTCTCGTTACGTCAGCTGTTACGTGACGTCACGGCGCGTCACGGTTTAGGTTCGCAGAAACACGCGTGGTGTGAATGTAGACAACATCTCTACTCCCTCTCCTACTTTGAAGACGTTTCCTACTTCCTGACTACTTCTTTTTCACTTCTGTGGTTAAAATTGGCAGCCGAGATAACGAGCTTACAGCCCTTACTGCCCCCTGGTGGCCTGGAGATGGAACAAAACATTTCAAGAACAGTAATATAGATAAATAATGACATACAATAAATATTGTAATATTATTGAGTATTTTTCAGATAAAATCATAATTGTCAGCATATATAGTAGACCTCGTTAAATAGAAAATAATATACATTAAAATTTTAAATGCTAACCAAAAATAGTTACACAGTAAGTTTTTCAATATTAATATTTAGTGGAAAAAACAATCCAGACACAAAAGTAATGCCACTCCTCCGCATTAATTACAGACACACAACACACAACTTTATTTTGAAAAGAAATCAAATCAAATCCAACTTTAATGATACCTGTAGGAAAATTATTATTATAGTATTCATAATAGTAATTGATTATATTTTCAATATTAGCAATAACAAATAATAATATTTATAGTAAAACATAATAGCAATAATCATTATTAGTTCAAATAATAATTTGAAATTATTGTTTGAAAGTATTGGTTATTTCACTGTTGACGTGTAACAGCGCAAAGGGAGACGTCAATATATTTTCCGATCATTTTAATGTGTTTATTTTGAAAATCTACACAGGAAGTGTACGGGCTTATTTCTGTACCTTCACGGCGGTCACCTGCTGCGGCGGAGCGGCGAGGAGGAGAGTGAGCGGATGAGCATCAGTGAGGGGTGACGGGAGCGATCCTCACCCTGAGCGCCTCCGGGACCGTTATTTACCCCCCTGTCAGTGGACGGGAGACCCGCCTGTCACGCCCACGCTGGCTCAGCTCGAAAACCGCATTTGAGGTGGTGACCACCAAATCACACATCGACACCCCCAGCTCACCTCGCCGGGAGATGGAGGTCGGCCATTAAGTGCTTGGGAGGGGGGTAAATTTTCGCCAAAATTACGACGGGAATCAAGTACAGCTCCCTGTCTCCCGGGAACGGGAGCGACCACCGGCCTCTCGTGATGTCCCGCGCCAAGGAGCGGCTGAAAGGCGGGAGTGACACCAAGGACAGCGTCACGCTGCTGCCGTGCTTTTATTTTGTAGAGGTGAATTATCTATCTATCTATCTATCTATCTATCTATCTATCTATCTATCTATCTATCTATCTATCTATCTATCTATCTATCTATCTATCTATCTATCTATCTATCTATCTATCTATCTATCTATCTATCCATCCATCCATCCATCCATCCATCCATCCATCCATCCATCCATCCATCCATCCATCCATCCATCCATCCATCCATCCATCCAGCCATCCAGCCATCTATGTCTTTCTGTCTATCATCCCTCCATCCATCCACCTGTCCATTCATCATTCCTCCATCCGTACGTTGGACTGTCTAAATGTCCTGTCAGCTGGTGCGTCAGGCTGCAGATGGTTGATGGTTTGAGGGAATCGACCACAGAGGGACGACGAGCGTGGCGTAGACTCTTTCTAGACTCTTTCTAGACTCTTTGTGGTCTGCAGTCTGATGTGAGCCACCACAACGAAGACCTCATTCAGTTTCAGCAGCAGTGCAAATAAATATGACGTTAGAGATACCCAAACCAGTCAGTGAGGCGCTCCAGACGGTCGAGACTGATCAGAACGATGAGATGGATCAAACGATTGAGCCACCAGACCGGTTTTGGGATGAGGATTCTGTGCAGGTTGATTGCAGTGAATGACGATCTGTATTCACCTCATCCCTGTTTGCTGTTTCTGCAGCCGATGACGCCGCAGTCTCTCCAAGAAATGAGCTTCACTTGTGTTTACAGCGGCTTCCTGAGGCTCGGTGCAACAATATTCTGATTGTCCAATGTGGGCAATTATCTCAAGTGGCTCATTCATGTATTGTCAATAGATAAGAAAAGCTTTTACTGATGCCGGAATGAGGACTGCCGTCCAAATATAAGCTCGAAGTTCAATTTTATGCATCCAACATAATTTAGATGCAATATCCATTAAATCTGGAGTATTACAGACAACTGGCCTCAGTTTAGTCTGTCGCTGTGAGATCATCATGGTCCACTGACTCCCAGAGCAATCAACGAAAACAGTGATGCTGCGTTCAGGTCATATGGGAGAGCCAAAACAATGGGCAGATTTTTATCATTTAAAATTGTTAGCTCTGTCATTTGCAGAAATGCCTTCCGATGGGAATTCTATAAACCTAAAGGACATGTTTAAACTACCAATATCTGTGGTGCATGGCTCAGATAGTCGCTGATGGATGTGCAGTTCCCGACTTGTCAACTTCTTAAATGGAAATGAAGTGTGTAATTTCAGGCAAAATAGCTGCACAAAATAGGAATTTTTATCACCTACACTTCATTTAATTTTGTGTAATCAGTTCTATTCTGTATCTCCAGCTAAAGCCCCTCCACCCACCATGTTTCATGGAAATGAATCCATTTGTTTTTGTGCAATCTCACTAAAATCCATTAAAAAAAATGGATGCAGATGAAAACACAGCCTCCATTGTAGCGGTAATAAGTTAAGTATACTATTTCTGATATTTCCATATGAAACTGTCTAAGCACAGCAAGATCTCTGCTATTTATTTTGATGAATTGTGCATTTACATCATCCCTAATGTTTCTACAAAATCAAACCCAGAGAAATGGACAATTTATTCTTGTTAATTTAGTTTTTCTTCTCATCTGAAGCAACAGTTGCGACAGAACTGTGCCGGTACTAGCAACACAACAGCCATCTAAAATCAAGTTTTTCAGTGGAACAGGAATTTCAGATTGGAAATGAGATATTATCACAGACGTTGGTTTTAAATTTTGAGTCTATCAAATACAGAGTCACGTTTTTTTTTTGGTAGTATCACCAGGAGCTCATCCATCGGCGGCACAACCAAACCAAACGATCACAGTGAGCTACATCTGTATACACAATGTGCAGCGATGCTTCTGCTCCTCACTAGCGTTTACCCCAAGTTCAAGTCAGCTGTCATGTTATATATATTTATATATCTTCATCGTTACAGCGTTAGTCTGAAGTATTGGTGAGAAAAGCTCTCTGTTGTGCATTTGGTGTATGCAAGTTTCTTATTTTTATATTTGGACACTGTATGATCCATCCATAATCCATAACACTGTAGGCACTGCTGTACATGAAGAAGTTTGCACTTTCATTTATGGATGACTGACTATGAGAGAAAAGCCTTTTGGAATGTAGTTTTTACTGATTTTAATGGTGACAGCCTGGCTTCCTTTTCCAGAATCATTCATTGTTTGGATCAAAGTATATTTTAAAACAAGTTATTATCATTTTTATTATTATTATTATTATTATTATTATTATTATTATTAACACTATACACATCTATCATTTTTACTGTTCATGTCCTGTGTCTCTTCTGACAAAGCTACTCTCTGTCTCCTACATTTTCTGTTTCACATTCTGTCACACCATCCTACCCACTAACTGGCTGCTAGGCAACATGGCCCTCTGAATGGGGTGTATTTTTAAATCTGAGCGTTCAAGGCAAGAGGAGAAAAGCATCCTTACTGCAGCCTTATTTTCTGCGTGTGCATATCCAGCAAAGCCACCGAGTGTTTACTGGACATCCTTTTCAATTTTTATATGATGTAATTCATGTGATCAGATACTGTTGCTATAGAACACCCAGAGGACTGATACCGAGGACATTCATGATTATATTCATCATTTATAACGATGGATATCAGCATCACTTCAGTTTAGTCTTGCATTCTTACACATCTATTAATCAGGAATAACTCAAACAGTGACGTCACACCTTAATCACAGCTCGTGGCAGACTGACCTTGTTTGTCTCATTCACACACATTCATTTGGTTTAACAGACATGCTTCAGAATAGTTTGATGATGTAAATTGCAAGCAGTGTGGAAGCATTTGATGACAGAATGCAAACACACCTTTACTAAGACAGCACCGGGTGAGTTACCCTACAGTCGGCCGATGGATAGTGGATGTCTGGGCTAAGGTGTTTGTCCGAGCTGTCATGAATCCTGGAAACATCACTAACAAATAACATTCATTCATTCATTCATTTTCCAACCCGCTTAATCCGCTAACGCAGGTCGCGGGGTAGCCAGTGCCTAACCTGGCAGTCTCAGGGCGTGAGGCGGGGGACACTCCGGGCACGACGCCAGTGTACCGTGGAGCCACACAGAAACAAACAATCATTCACACACACACTCACTCCTATGGTCAATTTGGGACTGGCCAATCAACCTGAAGCGCATGCTTTTGGAGGTGGGAGGAAGCCGGAGAACCCGGAGAGAACCCACGCAGACACGGGGAGAGCATGCGAACTCCGCACAGAGCGGGACTCGAACCCGGGTCCACCGTGTTGTGAGGCAGCAGCGCTAACCACTGCGCCACCGTGCCGCTAACAAATAACAGCGACAAGATAATAATAATAATCAGATAATACTGAGAGGGAAAACGGCATACTAGATGATGGAATTGCCCAACTGTCAATAGTCTCACTGAAAATGAGGAATTTGATGGATGTGTAGAAGAAGAATGATTTAAAATGTGAGTGTGTCTTTCTGTATTTGTTACAACTAAACAATATTCTCAGTTATTGTGACTGAGTTGAATAAAGTTCAACTTAAGTGACTGTTTTGCTTGTCTTTATATACTGTAGTGTATGTTTTACCAACCATCTCATATCGCTGTGCACCTTATGTATGAAAATTGACGTGTTTATTGATGTTGTGCTCTCATGTTCCACTTAATACGGTATGTCACAATGAGCTTTACAAGATATGTACAAGATAAAGGCTTTCAAAGTGAGAGGTAGGATTTTGTATGCTATTTGTAATCGCTGCACAGATGTTTGCACTCCTGAAACAAGATCTCATATTCTGATTCCAGTTCAAATGCAAGCTGCTGCTTCATTCTGAAAATGTTTAACAGACTTGTAAGGCCGACCTGACAGTAACCTAGCCTGGAAGTGACAAAGGCAGCGACCACCTTATCTGCATTCTGTTGGGTTAATATGTCCCTGATTTTATCAAGATGGTAAAGGTGAAGGAATGTAGTTCATGAAATTTGTTTCATGTGGGAATTGAAGAACAGTTCCTGATCAGAGATAAGTCTCAGGCTCCTGTCAGTGGTAACAACATCTAGGTCTGGAGGTATGAACTCTACTGAGTTCCTTAAATTCTGAAGTGCTAAACTAATAACCAATAAATCAATCATTTCCAGGAGCAAAGTAACAAATATTTAGTGTGTTAATGAAAGCATCGCCTCTCTTTATAACTTTCTGGTTCTACTACTTCTGATCAAACATTCTCCTTGTTCTTTGTGTACGTCGTTCTCGTAGCTCCCAATCCTGGCCTCTTCTGTCATCAGTCTTTACTTCTTGGAGCTGACAGATATTTTCCAGCCGGTGCATTCTGGGTACAGTTGCAACGACCGCACCCTGTCTCTCCCCTACATCCTACCGAGACAAGAAGTCTGTCCACTGCCTCTGCTCTTCAGCTTGGCTTTTGCTACGCCCACCGCCACAGTAAGTAAACCCCCACCTCCTCAGCATCCACTTCTTTGGCGATTGTGAGACTATTGACTATTGATTCGTTAATAGAGATTAATTACCTGACAATTTCCATTTACATTCTTTAATTAATCTTCAAGTGTGATGTAACTGGTATATATTTTAGAAAATACGTTGGCTTGCAAATTCTTTCATACCTCTTCCACATTACCTCGTCATGACCACAAACATAAGTTTTATTTGAATTTTATGAAGTGACACTAAGTTGTGAAGTATGAATAAAATTATAAATGATTTTAAATTCTAGTTACAATTTTTTGTACATTTTTCCCTCAATATTTTAGAAAATTTTTGTGACATTTTCTAAAACGAAAACACATTTTCATCATCACCCTACATGTTACTATTGACTTTATTTCAAATGTGGTTACGGATTGTAAAAAACAATATTATCACAAGAATTACTTACGTATGAAGCAATTTACTTTCATTTCTTTTCCACCAAGTCAAAGCTTTTATTAAGATTTTGTTGATTTTAAAGCTGAAGAGCGACAGAATCATCAGACATCCAGCTGTAATGACTCAGACGTGATGATGGGATATTAGTCGCAAGCGATGCTCCAATGATGGTAGATTAATAGTAGATCTGTGGTAATATTATGTAATATCATTGTGTTTGTGTGTAGATTTTGATAGGAGAGGCCATTCTGTACTGCTATCTATCCAGAAGGTCATCAGCCACACAGACTGAGGCGAACATCAATGCTGCAGGATGTAATTTCAACTCCTACATTCGCAGGGCTGTGCGCTTCATAGGTGGGAGGACACACATATTGTACTCACAAGCATTTTTTTTTTCAGTGACCAAAATAAAAATAAGCAGCAGCTGCAAAGTAAGGGTGAAAATGTCAGAACATTGATGGATATGATTTGGAAAAAAATATATACAGTTTTAAAATTTGTAGATCACATCTAATCTGGTCAAATGTGCTGTTTTTCAGGCGTCCATGTGTTTGGCCTGTGTGTGACGGCGCTGATAACCGACATCCTCCAGCTGTCCACTGGTCAACACACCCCTTACTGGTTGGACGTGTGTAAACCCAACCTGACCCACATCAACGTGTCCACCTGTGATGAAGCTTTCATTCTGGAGGATATCTGTTCTGGACAAGATTTAGAGCTGATCAATGCTGGGAGGTAAGGTTGGGTTTAGCTGGACCAGTCGGTGTGGGAGAGAGTGGGAGCGAACTGGTGTGTCAGAGGATGTGTGTGGGAGTTTATGGAGCCCGTTTGAATATTTGTTTCAGACGCGCACACATTCACGCATGCAATTTGCACAAAGAGCTTGAGTTACAGCCTGCTTGAAACTCTCTGACTCCCTCAGATTTTATCACTGTGTCATTAGAATCAATCGTTGCTCCAGTCAGCAACAGAAATAAGATTCAGTCTGACTTGCTGTCGTCACAGAAGAACGATATGAACGGATTCTGTCTGGACCATCTGTCACGTCTTATTTCTAGGACATGTCTGAAAAAGAAAATACTGAGGTGATGCCTTTCGTTCTCTTCTGGATCTACTTCAGTCATTTGTATTATTTCTGTTTCCATGGTTACAGGATGATTCAGTTGATTCCATGACAGGGATGTGTCTCAGATGAATGAGAAGGGTCAACTGTTATTTATTACTTTTTTTTTTAAAAAAGAAAGTCCATTTAGCTTTTTTAAATTTGGCTGACCTGTGCTCGAATTTTTTTAAAAACTGGTTTTAATGTCCTCTATCTGCGTAAGGTTGGGTCTAAATTAAATGTTAGTGATACCTGAGACCTGATCATAGCTTAGAACATCATCAGGTTGATGAACCTCTATCACTTTATTATTCTGTGCCCTTTTTCCTTTGCAGGGTCTCCTCTTCTAGCAAAAACATGGTAACAAGCTGGGTACACCCCGACAAAAACTCCACTTACTTGGACTGTGGGAAACAAATCATAACATATGGAGGAAATCCACACAGATTTTCTAATCAATAATAGATAAGACATGCTTGTGATCCTTTTGCCTGAAGCTTAAGCGCTCAAATGGCATTGTGTTTTATTACTGTGTAGTAAATACGTTCAGAAGAGAAGGTTGTCTAGGTCCAACATACAAGTACAGTAAATATCAATCTTCTATCCATTGATCCAGATTTAATTAAAGAATACTGAAGTTTGGCCAAAGAGAAATTATAACATGTTCTAATAATCCAAGATAGGATGGATTACGGTGCGTGAATGGTGCATCCAAGAAAACCAGCTGATTGTCGCACTACCAATTAAAAATGACATTTAAAATTTTTATGAATCTTTACTGAATTCTCACAAACCAGATGGTTTTTTTTTGCTTGTATTACCATCTATAAAGTGATTTCTTATACACACAAAAAAATTTCAGCTTTAGATGTCAGACGAACGAGAGACCTCAAAACCTCATAAATAAAGAATAGTCATAAATGAAATATTGTACATCATCAAAATGTTCAAACACTTGTGTGGAAGACAAACAGTGTGGGTGACCTTCAGTTCAACCCTGTGAATAGCAGGGACAGAAAGATCCACACAGTTTGTACAGAGAAATTATCTGGAGCACAAAGAATCAGATGATGTCGTCTGAGCAAATATCAAAACGCTATAGATAGATAGATAGATAGATAGATAGATAGATAGATAGATAGATAGATAGATAGATAGATAGATAGATAGATAGATAGATAGATAGATAGATAGATAGATAGATAGATAGATAGATAGATAGATAGATAGATAGATAGATATGTTCTTTATTTCTGATGTTGCATAGGACTGAAAAAGCTTGTTTGTTTCTTTTGGTTTTTTTAAATCCAGAAAATCGTTCCCGTCCCAGCATGCAACTCTGGCTGCCTTTGCTGCTGTCTACATCTCAGTAAGTGGTTAGTTTGGAATGTGTCTTTATATTTGTTGGAGGATTTTAGATTCTAGCATCAGAATAAACTTGTTTGCACATGTTTGTTGTTTCCTTTGTTGGTCAAGGTCAAGTGGTTATTTATTTATTTATTTGTTTATTTATTTGTGCTTGTTTTCTGAGCCCAGAGTCACGATTTAGAGCTCAGACAGCGATAGTTTCAAAATCTTACCTTTGCATATTAGCTTCTCCCTTGAGTTAAACAAGAAGATTTGAAAACAACGTTAAAAGCGTATTCATGAAGATGAACCACAACACCTAATCTCTCCCTTATGATCTCATTGTGAAGCAGAAATAAATAAATTGCTGACTGAGGTGGGATTGTAATGTTTCATAATGAGAACACAAGCAGATGGTTTTACCCATTGTCAGGAAGGACAAATCAGAGTTAAATCAGTCTCTGATTCTTATCATCTGACATTATCTCAACTGACCGTTACAGGTTTTGGAGTACCTGTAATTTTATCGACTTTACTAGATGATGATTGGCTAATGTGTTCGTTTCAGATGTACTTCAACACAGTTTTGACCGACTCGGCCAAGCTGCTGAAGCCCCTGGTGGTGTTCTCTTTCGTCATGTTGGCCATCCTTGCTGGGTTAACCAGGATCATCCAGTTCAGAAACCATCCTGTTGACGTCTACTGTGGATGGTTACTGGGAGCAGCCATCGCTGTTTATCTGGTAAAACCGCTTTCACCTTAAACTTTTACTGTTTAACTACAGGTAATTGTAGTTACTCCTCAAAGTCTTCAGAATAGAGTGGGATGTGTTGTTTCTTTACACAACAAATACCCACTCTATGAATATGACCTCTAACTGGAAAAGAAGAAGACAATGTTCATAGCAAGTGTCATAGGTCATGTTGGATAGTCACGTTCTGATCTAACATGATTTCATTTATATGTAAGTATTATTGTGATATCAAGTGAAAATATTTAAGTAATGTACAGATACCCTAAAAAATGTACTTAAAAATATCCTTGAAACTGGATTTTAATATCTTTTTTTATGGTCATGCCTTTGCCATCTGTGTTTGATTGTGTGTTTGAATACAGGGCGTGTATGCAGTGGGAAATTTCCAGCCTAGTGAAGACTGGTCAAGACGTCGACCTCTGCCCCCCATCCTAAGAGAGCCCCCCCTCTCTTCACTGCCAAATGTCAGCCAGTCAACAATTAGCAACAGCCACCAAGGTAAAAGAAGGTCTCTGCTAAAGGTCTCTCAGGATTACTCATTTACATTTGGACATCACCGGTACACGTGTGTATAGACATACAAGTCAATGCTAGAAAAGCATCCACTCTGTTGGACTTCCATGCTCCACTCTGCTAACCACGTGTACCCACTTACAGTAGTGCTTTTAGGCCATGTTATATATCAATGTTTAATCTAAAACATTAACTCTGAGTGCCCTGAAAAATCTGTCATGGCAGGAAAGCGGGTAAAAATATAGCACAGGTATTCACAGTAACTGGTGTCACTTGATGCTGTTCATGTTGCTTGTAGCTGAGAGCTGAGCCGGAATTGATGCTCTATGCATCACCGAAAGTGTTGGAATGAATTAGATCACAGATAAAAGTGGCTGGAAAGAGTTTGCTTTGACTGGTTTCAACCTTAGAGAGAGGAAGAAGACTCACTGCACCTCAAAGTCCAATGATAGTTTGGGAATCAGGTCTGATCAAGTTTCCTCCCTTTGAGGTTTACTAGATAAGCTCTTCTTCTTCTTCGGATGGATGTTCATTTTGATATCTCCCTGTCTCCCTGCCCAATTATAGGTCACCACACTCTGGCTCCCAGCCAACCGGAGCCAATCATCACCAGAACCTCTTCCCACACTCTGTCTCCCAACCGACCAGAACCCATCCTGATGCGAAGCTCCTCGTACCGAGAGCCCTCCCTGTCCAATATGAAGAGAGCGAGCGCTGAGGTGGAGGTGATAACTCCTTCAAGCCCCCTGGGGAGCCATGATAACATGACGACTTTCAGCAGCAGCACACTCCCGAGGTAAAGGGTTTAATGAAGCTTTAGATCACAGGTTTGGTTTGGGGAAGACAATAAGGTGCTAGGATTTTACCCATAATGCATTACATTTAAATCTAAAATGCTGCTCTATCTGTTTACTAATTTGCTAATGGTGGCAACTTTCATCACAGCCTCTGTCAGCACACGTGTGTGTGAATGGTGGATTGTGTTGTAAAACAGTAACAGTAACGCTAGAACATCTTTTGTAATTACTTTTTAAATTAGTTTTATGATGTACTGTAGTGTTGTGCCTGACTTCCTGATAAAGGAGGTGGGAAACAAAGTCTTGTGCATCAGTGTGGGCAGGCCCAACCTCCTCAGTTCATCTGTATTAAAACTAAATCGAAGGTTTAGGTCACGTTTGTCTCTTAATAAAGTTATCTGTGATACGATTGAATTAACAGTTCATCAGAGAAAGGGACAGAGTGGAAATTAGTGTGAGGAAAATTAGTTGGCAATTCTACTAAAGCGTTAATATAGAAGGAGGAATTTCTGGCATACACCTGGATAACAAAGGTATATGACTGACCCACCAGGGAGCTGACTGTCATTTTAAGAATCACAAAATATGATTTTTGAGGTAGAGTAATTCTCAACATCTGTCAGATATTATCAGCGGAGACATGGAAGCGGCTTCATGATAACTCAAACTGTCCCTGCGGTCCTGTTTGGCCAGACATCCAGTTATGTTTCCAATATAATTTAAATGGTCCAGAATAAAATTGTAATCGAGCACCTTATCTACTCCCCAAGCTAATTTTTAGACAAGATAGAATCACATGAAATTGCTCTCATGCTGCATCATTTTCTCCAGTGCAACATGTTGGAAAGCAAGATTTGCCATGGCTCAACACAGATATCACTTTATTTTCAACTGTATTATGCTTGCCAGTGGCCTGAATATCGCATTGTACACACACAGAGAGAGAGAGAGAGAGAGAGAGAGAGAGAGAGAGAGAGAGATACACAGTAGTACCTCAAGATACAAGTTTATATAGATACGAGCCATTGTTCTGTCCCCTATTTTTGTTCAATATACGAGCGAAAATCTGAGTTATGAGTCGGATACAACATCAGCTGAGACCGGATTTCATTTTTGGTCCTGGAGTTAAGACGTAGCTCATGTTTGCTCGCGACTTTTGCGCTTCTTTTTGTACGTAATGTTGTACGTAACATCTCGTATATATTGTCACTTAAAGCCTTTGCGTTATCAACAGTAAAGCATCCAAGGTAGGAAGCCTGAGGCTCTGAGGTGCTCACAGAGACAACAACGACAGTTGATTGTTGGAGGTGCGCGAATGCAGCGGTACTGCTTGGTGGTGGTTGTGGCAGAAAATGGAACTGCAGGATAATAGTCAGATATGGCGGAGCGTATTTATTTGTATGTTCGGAAATCAAGTGTTTGTATGTTGAGGACTATCTGCATATACAGTGAATATATATATTTGACTCAGCATTAGATAATATCAGTGAAACATTGACTCGTTCTAAATCTTTTTACGAACTTAAACCATCTCTGCCTCTTCATCCAGGTCCCATGGAGGCTCCTCTTTAGAGGAGGGTCGCATTCCTCGCCGCCACGCTTCCATCCACGCCTCAATGGACTCGACCCGATCCAAACAGCTGCTCAGCCAGTGGAAGAATAAGAACGATAATAGGAAACTGTCCCTGCAGGTGATGGACGGAATAAGACCAGCCTCCTCCTCATCTCCTCAGAGAAACATGGAGCTGCGCTGCTCCTCTGAACCTTCTGCCATGGGCCTGGAGGTGGATTTCCGTGGAGGAACACACCTGCCAGCAGTCGGCAGCCAGGAAGCAGAGCTTCGTGCTGGGGCCCATATCCCAGCTCAGTACATGAAACTAGCCGCAAGCTCTGTTCCCATGAGCAATCATAACCACTTGCCTCATAACGGTAGCTCCGGATTGTCTGGCGGGACAAGAGTTTCTATTCAACCTCGGCCCGGATCTTCTCAGCTTGTTCACATTCCTGAGGAGGAAAACCTGACCAGCAGGGATCAGGAGAGCGAATCAGAGGACAGCATCATGGATGGCGGTGGGTCAGTGAGGGAAAAGTGGCTGAGAGTAGCTGAGAAGACCACCTTGCCTTGCAGGCCACTCAGCGCTGGAGGACAGCCTCGCCTTATGCAGGTTAATCATCTACTTTTGTTGCTTTGGTTGCAGTGGGGTCATTTCTCTCCTCTTGTTTCCTCCACACTCAGAGACCTGGAGTTCAAATATGTTAACTGTCATTTTACGACAGGGCTCAGAGAAGCTGGATCAGTTTAAACTGTAGGAAATGCCTTGACATTTGCTAATAGATTTGCTAGGCAGGTGGAAGAGAACAATTTCCTCTCGCAAAGGGCATCTTTATTGGACAGAGGTAATACAGTTTTTGTTGTGTCATAACAATGAATTAATATAGCTGTATAGTCCGCCCTCATTCCTCTGTAGCGTAAAATATCTGATAGATTTTTGGTCATCATCTGCAAACTTCCAGTAGTTACCTGCTGCATGGTACAAACAAAAACTGTGAGAGTTGGTCAACTTCTTGTGGTATTGGGCTCTTGGAGACATGTCTTCAGATTGTTTTAAATTAATCATTGCATTTGCTGTTGTGACTGAATAAGAAGCCATTTGAGATCATTAGATAAGGAGACGTTTACTTAAAATAAACAAAAAAAAGACTTGTTTCAGTAGGTAGTGTTGATTCTGCTTTGCTTCCACATTCTGTGTATAGACAGAGTGTTCTTCTCGAGGTGTGTGTGGGTTCTCCAGCTCCCTCCCTTCACCAGAAACATGCAGCTTTGGTGAAACAGTCACACTAAAATTGTCTATAGGTATAAGTGTGAGCATGAGTGGGTGTTTGTCTTTCTGTGTGGCCCAGCAAACTGGAAACTTGTCCAGAAACTCACTAACTGTCAGCTGGGATACACTCCAGCATAGCCCGGGACCTGTGTTTTGGTTACGTGATGAGAAGATTACAATGGTCTCATCCTCAAGACGAGGAATGAATGAATAAAACAGAGAAAAACAAAATCTCAGTCCAAGAAATCTGAAGAGGAGGAAGGGTTGGTGTCTTGGTGACAACCCAGCAGTGAACTGGAGTCCGAGCTGAGTTTAAGTAGGTGGAGAATGATTAGAGATGGAAACAGGTGCTGCAGCAACACAGCTGACAGGAATGAGTGGATTGAGTGGGAGCGAACCCAGGATACAGAAGACAGGACGGAAAACGAACTGGGAGCATGACAAATATACTGTTAAACATAAATTTAAGGAAAATAAGACAAAGAAAAAACACAAAAAGATTCACAAAAGATGCAGTCGCACAGGAAGAAGAAAAGTCAATATATCAAACATGTGCACATCTAAATATTTCTCAATCATTTAAATTGAAAATTTAAATGACACACAACACTTTAGAAAAATCAAACTAATCTGAAAGAATTTTAATAGAGTCTAGACAAACTAACCTGGGTAAAAGGTTTGTTGATAATGAGGACATGAATTATCCCACAGGAGCTCTTGTAATAACTCGCGGTAATTCTCCTGTTCCAGGTAATAGCCTTATCAAAGCAGCAGGGTCTGCTTCACTCTCCTCGGTCTGAAGACGGTGGCAGCACATTGAGCTGCACTGGATCCATTCGGTATCGAGCCTTAACGGACCAGGACCCGTCGCCACCAGCCTCCACCACGGGAGTCGTGTTAGGAGGAGGTCTGTACTCCATTTACAAACTCCGCACAGAAAGGAATCGAACCCAGAACCTTCTGGCTGTGAGGGAACAGTGCTACCCACTGCGTCTAGCCCACCATGTCAAAATGCCAGTGGGAGAATAGTACAGAATATATCACCATTCCTGGTTTCCAGCACTCTTACACACCCTTATGTATTCAGAATGTGATCTGAAGGAGACACGTCCACTGCAAAGAAAATGACTTGATGGTATGTCTAACACGTAGCTGGGTATTTTCAAAACTGAATATTTTCCCCATATATTATTTTACCCCAAATCAGTAGTTGCACTGAAGCACTGATTGGTGTAATTTTTCAATTAAAACTAGTTTAAATACATGAATGCATGAGGCAGCTTTCATTGAATCTGTTTATCATTGAAGATACTGACATATTTGGCTAATTGGAGTCTACGATGCACAAATACAACCAGGGGCTCATTAGCAAACACTGATTCTTTGGTTTATGGGGGAAGCTCTTATTCTATGATTATTTCTTTAAATTCCTCAGACTCTAATTCGTTACTTTCAGTCTCAAAATTCAGCGACATCTTTTGGAAATGACACGGAAACGATGCCGTGTTACGCCTCTCCTCTTGAAGCTTTTAACCTTTACCCTTTTAACCTCTATGATCGCCTGACATTAGCTGACAATAGTGCACTTTCCTTCCAATCAGAGACTGAATAATTTCCTGACAGCATCATTAGCACAAGTCAAAGAAGGTCTTTATTGATTCATTTGTTTGTCTTGGTCTTGCAGGAGGTTTGGAACGGTCTGGCAGTATAGTCCGTGTTGAAGCCCACCCAGAGTCTAGATCACAGAAGCCTGTGGTGAAGCCTCCGAGCACCGACGGAAGCGGATCCTGGAGGTGGAAACCACCTGAACAACGAGCTTCTCTGAGACAGTCGACTTTCACCCACAACGACCTGAACAGACACACAGACAGCTGCGATTCCCTGAGGGATGGAGGGTCGGTGGACGGGCGGAGGAGTGTGACAGGGACCGAAATGGAAAGTGAAGGATGTGGAGATGGAGGGGGAGGAGGAGGAGGTGTACATCCCAACTATCCGTATATTGTGCATCCTTTACATCCCTTATTTCCCCATAACAACTTCCAGCATCCAAACATGAATCAAAGCAACCCCAGCAATCAAAATTTTAGTAACGCCCACATTAACCTCAACATCAACTCTACAAACTCCAACATGCCGTTTGCACCCACCGTCACCTTCGCTCCTCCCTTCCACCCTCACCCTCAGGCCATCACCACCATCCGGGTCACCCCGGTGGAAGGGACGGCTGCCAGCAGCGACGGCGGCTCGGACTGCCAGTCGGTCGCCTCTTCTAGTCGCGAGTCGACCCTGAAGAGGAAGGGCGGCTCCAACATGGCCCACGGCCCCGAACGGGGACCCACTCCGGACCCGGATAACAACCACGACGCCAACCGCATCGACAAGGATAGCAGCATCCGTTTCCAAGAAAACCTTCGCAGTTTTCAAGAGAATCCCATCCACCCCATGCACCCCAACAGGCAGCTGCAGGGCGTGTTCGGCCGTCCAAGTCCAACCCCTCCCCCTACCTTACCCCGCCCCATCCTGACTCACACTCCGCCTCCTACTCTGGGGTTGGCCTACAAAGAATGACACGGGTGGGCTTAAGTTCATCCATCTACATCTGTGATAGCGTGCTCTGCTCTCAATGGAGAACCTGGTGGAGCCAAACAGATTGGGACAGAAAAGCTTTTTGATTATATCAGCGCAACAGTGAGGGTCTTTCAATAGGTCCAAAAACGTGTTAGTCCCACCCACAACCTTTCGCTTGATCAACCAAGCACTATACATGGCTAACCGTGTTCCCCAAGCATCCAATCTGGTTCAGCAACCGAAAATGACGTCCCTCTACCAGGAGACGTACTGTAGGCTAACAGGAATCTGATAGCAGAGGACAAACACTATTAGCCTTTCCTACAGTCTCTAATTTGACAAGAACGAAAGACTGTCGTCAACATATGAAGGGTGAGTGTGATCCAACATATCTACTTGTCTGGGTTTTTTTTTTTTTTTGGAAAAATTAAGTGATTGCTGGTATTTTTTAATAAACCATGCACTTGTCTGATGGGCACAATAACGTTGGGCTATGTACACCAGTGAACTTTTGAGTCATAAAGAGATAGACAAGCCTCCGTCAGTCAGCAGTCATGGGTGTAGTAGCCTAATATCCCACAGTATTTATTCATAAAGCAAACTCTCAGCTTTCTACTTGTTCTCAAACACAGGTTGGAAATATAAACATCCAACAATGCAACCGCACTCGATGTAAATTTGCGTTTAAATCCAATAACTGTGCAGTGCTTGTAGATATGATTGTGGGTGGCCACAGTGGAAATTGAACCCACCGTCTTACATGTGTCTGGGCTACAATGAGTCCCCTGTGGGCAATAACTGTTCATGGTTATAATGTGTTTGTGTTGGATTAGAACCATATCATAGCACATAAACTGCGTTAGACATTGGACGACGACCGCTCTATTTTTACATGCAGAGTTTTAATGATCTGCAGTTAAAATATATAAATAAAAATGGACTAATATTCTATACTGACACAAAACACGTGACTAATGTGAAAAAACATGTAAATCCAAAGACTGTGTTTTTTATTTGGAACATTTATGAAGTCATCAGCTCTCCTGGAGTGGGCTGGATTCTAACCAAGTGTGATGGAAGCGTCACAAAATCTAATATTTCAAGAATAAAATCATTAAGTTTTAAAGATGCAATATTCTGAAAAGTGAAACTTTATTATAAAAAAATTTAATTAATGAGGTGCAATATTTAATATACAATGAAAGTTTGAGACAAAAAACTACTGAAATAATCATTTTAATATTTTTAGGAGAGACCAACATTAAAATGACAAATTATGAATGTGCCGTCCCGCTGTAAACAGGATGAGGATAAATATAATATAAAGTTTAGAATGTTTACACCAAAGTATTACAAATCAGTCCTAATTTTACAGTTTTTACAATTTTTCCATCTTGTACAAACATGCACAAAATATAAAAAATTATATAAGAAAAATTAGAGAATTTTTTTTTATATTTTAGAATGAAATGTGTTGTACAGCATATTTAAAAATATTAGCCCATGTTTAATTGCCTGAGTTCATTCCTCTAGTTTAGTAGAGGTGGTTTTAGTATCCAGTTGCTATCAGTCATCAACAACACCTTTAATTTCACAATTCTGTGATTACTTTATAATAAAAGTTTAACTTCATTGAATCATCTGATCAGAGGAGCACAAGCCTCTGCTAACATCAGCTAATAAATCAGTTTGACCACAGCTAAAGGATGTGCAACGCCTTTCATGAAACATCAGCCAAACATCAATACAAACAAATGCAGGAGAAAATATTTTCCACGAACTAAGTAAAATTAGCACGTGAATGAAAACAATGCATGTAAGCAGTCATGTAATCTCCTTTTAGGAGACAATATATGGTATTTCACTCTGAAACTCAGTGTATTGTCTAATACACTGAAATAATTCTCCCCTGAGTATTTGTATCAAGTAAAACATTTTCACCTCATGAGTATTGTAAAAAATGTTTGAAAATCAAATGTTATGCAGCAGTTACCAGACACAAAGCATTTGGACTATTGATCACACACGTTTGCCCTGTTTTTATATTTAGTTTTGCCCAAAGTGCCATCAGAAGGAACGTCATGTGGCTGTGGGCTGGTCACACGCTGCTATTCTCTCTTCGCAGTTTGATGATCTTCACATTTGGATTGTGCCAAATCTGAGAAAGCACAACTACTGCAATTTGATGACTGAAGATTTCTAGCTTTGTACATACAATATCTATATCTTATTTATATAATTTCTGGTGACATATCTTTGCTTAGAGCAAGGAGGCCATGATGAAGATTTCTGTGATGCTGGATGATGCTGCTGCTGCCAGTGGTGCTGTAATAATGAGCTACTCATTCATGTGTCGATGTATTTTTTAATGAATGCACAATATCTTAGACAATAGGAGCTAATCATTTAGCATTTGTTACACATTTAGTGCGATACGATATTAACAGTGAATGGTTGAATGTGACAGACGCTTCTTATCACCTGCGTGTGTCCTTGCGTTTTTCTCGCTGACTAAAACATAACGGACACAGTGAAAACGAGAGATGATGTTTTCTGTGTCAGTGGGTCGAGTTTAGTGTGTTTGTTTCTATGTTTTTTATTTGTGATGTTGTCTTTCAAATTCAAGATCAGACGTGAACATTAGGAGTAATATGAAAGTAGTAGAAGTTTTGTGCCACAATTTAACACGAAAATAAAGGCTGTATTTTTGTAAAGCAGCATTATAAAAATTTGATTGAACAGATGTAGCTTGATTATCCTTGATTAAATTAATCGTGAAGACAAAAGTTTCAACTGTTAATGGTTTTAACGACAAAAGAGGGCCTTTGTTCACACTAGCAGAAGTCTGATGACTTTGACGCACAGTAACCACGATAAGAGCAAGAAATAGACAAATAATAGAGAGAATATAGTATTTTTACAGTATTTTTAGATAACTTATGTTATTTCTTGATTGTTTCCCACCATAATAATAGATACTATATAGATGCTAGTGATTGTGTGTTAAAGCTCTAAATAATCACTTATTTAAGGACCAAACTGTTCACATTTAGACGACCAAGGGCCACATATTAAATCAACATATTTTAGGAGCTGTGATGATGAGTCTTGAGTGTTTTATGGTGAATATTCTCTTAGTTTTTGAACTGTTTTCTGAGGACAACCTCCTGTTAAACGACCAATCGAGGAGCGTCTCTGTCCCATCCTCCTGACAGCTGGAGGTAGGACTGTGTGGACTTACAGCTGTAGGCAACTGGTGATGTTAGCCTGTAGAGCCAACAGTCACATTAGTTAACAGCATCAGTGGAGGCTGTTCACACCAGCCAGTAACATCCATACAGCTATCCATCCATCATCCTCGTGAAGATGAGACCATAATCGTTTCACCTGCAGGCGATTTTCCGCCTCGTGGGTCATGGGTGTTGCTGGAACCTATCCCAGCTGGCTTAGGGGCAAGGGGCGGGGTAATTCTTTGCCAGCGCATTGCAGGGCTTCCTGTAATTTCCAGCCTTATTTATCCAGCTATGAATTCAAGATATATAATCTAGCAGTGGTCAATTATGAGTGTTTTTAAGGAAGTCAGCATAACTATCCTTATAGATGATAACGTATTAGACTCTCCTTTATTATGTACTGTATTTGTAAAATATGTCAATTTTATTATTTATCTGAAATCCGTCCTCAGTTGAGACATCATATAGTCTGATTATGTCGTTACCAGCAGTCATAATCCTATAATCTTGTAATATTGAGTTCCGTATTTCCTTAGTGTGTTAAACTTCAGCCTCTTCCCACCAGATGAGTAGAAGAACTTTAGTTCACTACAGCAGCACTGAAGTTGACACTAACCGACACAGAAATTGGTGTTTCCTTTCTCAAGAATGTGGCGTCTTTCTGCAGACTTTCGGAAGAATTGTTTCTGTATGATTTTCCAAATGGAGAGTGGAATGTTGTCTACATAATCCATCCATGAACTAAATGTGCTTTTTCAATTTTGTCATGATGTCATGTTGAATTATTATGTTACTATGGCTACCACAACCTGGAGGAATGTAATGAATATATTACTGCCCTAAGAGCTCAATATTTTTACACACAAATCCGTGTATATTACTGCACATTTTAAGTGGGGCCTATTCATTTTTAATTTCTACCATCATATCAACTCAATTTAGGAATTTCCGCAAGACTGTTTAAAAGGTCTCAAAATACATATATATAAATTTCTGTATTTTACACAAAAAAATGTCTGTCCCGAGCCAGTTTACAGATGTCCAAGAGAATAAAAATTCCTCTCCCACGTTTTGATCAACTTATTTATATATATTTATATATATATATATATATATATATATATATATATATATATATATATATATATATATATATATATATATATATATATATATATATACATATATATATATATATATATATATACATATATATATATATATATATATGTGTAAAGCTGATTTCATCTGATGATAAAGACATATCAACAGACTATCATTTCAATTACTAAGCCAAATATAAATATCAGTGTAAATATTAAAGTCAATATTTCTCTTGATTTTGAATTTAGATTTTGTGCTTTGAGAAACATATGAAAATATTTGATTTAATGATTAGGCTTAATGAGTTTTGTTAGACGTGGCCTAAACATGATTTATGTTTGAAATCTTTATAACTTAAAGGTGCACAAACCTCACAGCATCTTTATTTTCATATCTTTTTATTTCTAAACACAATGTTCATAGTTCTCACAAAGTCCATCTATGTTAAATTTAATCATTACTGTACAATAAGTCTATTGGTAGAAGCAGCTTCATGTCTGAGTGGGAATAAATGAAACGGATAATAATTAAATATACTGTGAATTTAGCTGACATACATTAATGGATATATTGGTTGCTGTTTCTGCTTGAAGCTAAATAACTACCCTTGAGACTATGATGTAGACTAAATCTATAAATAACTAGTTGATACTGTAATATTGGCATAGTTCTTATGATCTGTTCTGTCTGTTTTTTATTGAATCTCTATTAATATGATGTATAGATCGATTTATAGGTATTTATTTGTGTTAAATAACATTTGAAATTGAATATCCTGTCCTCTTGAGGCAACCACCTTCCTGTAGTTCCCACTGGAGGAGCCTGAAGACAGTGAAACACACCTGACTGTGTTTCTACTGCCTGTCATCCAGCTAAACAGACAGAATCCACATTATTTTCTGTGACTCACCACTGTTGCCTAACAGCAGACCTACCAGATCAGCATTATTGTAGGTCTCTACTGATTGAACTGAAAGCAGTGCGGAGCTCAGGGCCACACAAGATGGTTTTTAGGAGGCTGCTACTGTCCTGCTATGTGTGGAAAACAGACAGTTTCATGTAAAACAGAGTATAAGTTTAACGTTGCTTTCTATTTGAGAAGAAGAGACAGAAATAGTAAAAAAATGACTACCTTTTGAGGAAACGTCCATCTAAATTCCTCTGAAGCTGACAACATGGTTGTCACTGAAGGCTTGGACATCAGGAAGGTCAACATGGAACCTGATAACAGAAATTACTATAATGTCAACACTTCTCATTAAAACAACACGGAAGGACTGATGGCTTTTTGTTTTACTACCCTAAGAATTAAATGTACAATTTTTGTTGACTAAAATTGGACGAAAATGTGATGAGTTAGTAAATTAAAAAGGAACAACAGTATTACCAGTTTACATACAAACTAATCAGAATAGCTTTACTTTTTTTCATGTCTACTTTCATTCAAATTTTTATAGTTTTGTACGCTTCTGTGTTCCTTTATTTTACATTCCATTAATTTAGCTGGCACCTGTATCTCAAGCAACTTACATGTGTACATGTAAGAAAAATTATAGTATCGAACAAAATACAATTTATTTATAATATAAAAATTTAAGTTCTGAAAAATATAAATTGTAAAAAAAAACGCAAAGAAAAAATACTCACAAAATACTTTATTCAGAGGGCTCATACTGTAAGATAAGCAGCTGATTTTTGGGATGAGCAGTTAGACGTCCACAGTGGCGGCTCACTTTATGACTGTGACCATATTACTGAAGTGTTAACACATTATATCATATAACAGGATCCAGTAATTAATCTGCTACATATTATAAAGAACCGTCTTATTGGATTGTTGTTGTAGGTTTAGATTTGTTGTTGTTGTTTTCTATGAAATTTCTACAGTAAATATTTGACATGTGCTTTTCTTTGTTTATAAAAATCAAGTTTTACACAGTTGCTGTTCCTATGACTGTAAAATAGACATTTGTATCTTTATACTGATGCGTATAAAGCTGTTAGCTCAGAGGGCAATGCTAATGTTTAGCATTGCCTCAAGACATTTTTGATGTGACATTCTACTACATCACCAACAGTTAAAAAAAAGACCAAACAGAAAGCGGTTTTGAGGTTTTCTCGTGTGAATGATGTTGTAACTCCGCTTAGGTGAAATGTTCCTACTGGAGATTTGGTGTAATTATATATACGGAAGCCTTGAGATCCCAACTTGATTTGGAAACACATTTCTGACACCCTGGTGGTACATTTACACACAAAAAAATCCTTCACACTGAGTGTGCACCTTTAGCTCATAATCTACCGTAAAAATCAAAAGAAATTCTGTAAAATTTGGAATTTAAAATTATTTGGGATCTCTGGGCTTAAACTTTACAATCTGATATCATTTTAAGTATGTTTTAGTAGTTCATTGGAGCATAGGAGTGTGTAGATAATGCCTGTTATGTTTTTTTGTTTTTTTTTGTTGACAGTCAATATGTCAGTCCTGGAAATATGAGGTTTTCACTTTGGGTTATGCATACAAGGAATACATACCATACACATGTCAGACTTATGGATCATGCTGATTTTGGAAACATTATTATTAAACGAACATGTTGCTTTAAGGTTTCCTACAGGCATCAGCCTGACACCTAAATCCACTGTCTCAACCTGTACCAGTGACGGTTTGTGGAGGTTTGTGTCGTCACTCAGTGGTTTTATTTACATATATGAATTATTCTGTACATATTATTTCATTATACATTCAATTTACTGCATGGCTGGCTGACCTATACACACAACCTATCATATTAGACAGTTAAACATGTCATCGAAATGTAAACATTATATGTAAATATAAGCAGTTTTAAAATATTACCAGGACTGATTCTGCAGATCTATTCGTCAAATCTGTGGAGTAACAGCTTGTCAGTCGCATTATGAGAAACAGACGACCCACCCGAAGATATAACTGACCCAACTATTGGAAAAATATATCTAATTATTCCGTCCATCTCAGGTTTGGGAACCACTTACATGACAAGAGTTTTTCTGAATAAAGTTTTGCCTTTTTACTACATTTTAAAAACATTCCACGCTCATATAATATCGCTGGTCTTGCTCCAAGTGTTCCTTTTCTCAGTTCATTCATGTTAGCGTGCTAACTCTGATTACCATGTAAGTTATTATTAAGGTTTGCACTTTGTTTCAACAGGACAAGTCAAGTCCCCTCAGTGGGTCACGTTACTGCTTCTAAATAAAATGTACATGTAAAGACGGCTGCTGGGATTTACTCATTCTGTAACCCTAACGCCAACAAACGATGTGTTGACAACAGAAATTGTACGTGTCAGAGAATGTTGAGGTCTACCCGTTGTGTGTGTGTGTGTGTGACCTGTATGGCTGGATTCGGACTGACTCTGTGAACACACACACACTGAGTGACTGTAAAGATCATGGCAGGCGTCCACAAGTTTCAGTTTTCCAGTGGTGTCTCTGTTCCAAAATAAAGTTTGATATCAACTGTGTCCGTTTGGTTTCCTCTGCCAGTCTTTTTGTATATCTGCCACGTGGCTAATCTCGTCTTTTCAACATAAGAGTCCCAGAATCACCACAGTTCACCCGTACCACTTTGCAATGTCATAAAGAATATAACGGAACCACAGTTTCTTCTGTTCTCCTTTATCTAGGACAGAATAGAAGCACTGATGTTGATTTGTAAACCAACCACTGAACAACTTGGGTGTCTGACTTTGCTACCTCTCTGCTGGACACAGCGATCTTCACCTCGGGGATGAATGCACCCTTATCCGTGGAATGGGGAGTGTTCATGCGTTGACGAGACCAGGTTCATGTCTGTCACTCCTGTCAATCACTCCTACTATTACGTCACGGCAGGAGCTGAGTCTGATCAGTGTTTGAGCTCCGTTTCACCAGTGGGTGGGCTGCAGGGTCGATGCAGGACCTCCTCATTCTAGGAGCTGGTAGGGGTCAAGACCTTTAATAGACATGAGCTCAACACAGTGAGTAGTGAACACAGTAGTAAACAGTAGTAAACACAGTAGTAAACACAGGAGTAAACAGTAGTAAACACGGTAGTAAACACAGTAGTATACACAGGAGTAAACATGGTAGTAACACAGTAGTAAACAGTAGTAAAGACAGCAGTAAGCACAGAAGCAAACAGTAGTACAGAAGTAGGGCAGAAGTAAACATAGTAATTAACAGTAGTAAACATAGTAGTAAACATGGTAATAAACACAGTAGTAAACAGTAATAAACACAGTAGTGAACACAGTAGTAAACACAGTAGTAAACACAGTAGTAAACATTGTAGTAAACACAGTAGTATAAAGTAGTAAGCAAAGTAGTAAACAGTTTTGGGCTCAAGTTCTAACAAACATTAGACACATCTCAGCCCACATGGAAGCGTCTAAATCTTGTAAAAGGTCTTCAAGCGCTATGGATTTCCAAATTTCAATATTAAAAGCTAATCGATGGATTCATAGTGTGAATACAATATTTATAAGTTGGTAGGTAGTTAGTTGTTATAAGTTTAAAAGGATGACAACTCAGCTTTTCAGCTTCATCCTTCTGGTTCTTATTCACACCTGGATTCTGGTTGGTCCCAACATCCGGCATCGCTGCTCATGAACCACACCGCAAATAAGTAAAGCTGCAGTTTTGTTTTTTGGGGCCATTGGTTCATCTCGTGTGATGAAGCTTTAAAGTCACTGTAAAGTTGACGTGTCAGAATGGATGTATTGATCAGCTCATTAGACTGGATCAGACCTGATGATGATGTCATCAGGTCAGTGATATGATGGTCTCTGGTGGGGAAGAAGGAGCAGTGAATGGAAGTGGACACAGACACACATTTAGACGGTCAGATACCTGATCAATTGAAGGGAGAGACGGGAGAAGAAAGAGAAAACAGGGACATTATAAAAATGATAATAAAGCACTGATTTATTTTTAAAAAGATATTACATCCATTTATAATTTCATATTTTCTACCCCAGTTTGCCTCTTCTGCCATTTTGAGCTCACTCACCCACTGCTTCTAACTACACCCCCCTTCCACCACCACCACCACCCCCCCCACCCACTGCAGCCCTGCAATCTAGAGTTTCCATGGCAATAAGATGGAGAGAGAGAGCAGAGAGACTGCGGGTGGGTGGAGGGCGGGTGGAGACGGAGACAGGCGTGATTTTACATGTCAGAGCATGAATGCTACCTGTGTCACGCGTGTGTGTCACATGTGTGTGTGTGTGTCGCATGTATGTGTGTGTCACGCAGTTTGTGCTACTCTGTGTGTTGTGTAGGTGTTTTCACACACTCTGCAGACAAAGCTTTGATTGGCCAGTCAGAAATTCACCATGGCAACAATGCCAGGGAGCTCAGTAGGATTTCTGCACACTGGAGCACAAACACACACACACACACACACACACACACACACACACACACACACACACACACACACACACACACACACACACAGTGGAGATGAAGTGTGTATTGCAGTCAGTATTTAGGACAGCAGGCCGACCAATCGGTGTTCTGACCTGACTGCAGACGAGTGTGTGTGTGTGTGTGTGTGTGTGTGTGTGTGTGTGTGTGTGTGTGTGTGTGTGTGTGTGTGTGTGTGTGTGTGTGTGTGTGTGTGTGTGTGTGTGTGTGTGTGTGACAGTTTCACACACAGACGCTGACAAGGCAAAAAAACATTGTCTTCCTTCTTACATAACAAACTGTCCATGAGATCCAGTTTATGGGCTTTAGTGCGTCCAGCTTTGTGGTTGAAGACCCATCACCCCCCCCACCCCCCCTCCCCCAAACAGAGGCTGAAGATTTGTGAGTAAGGGAGCAGAGGACAAGGGTGGACAGATTCCAGTAACATTCAAAACGTATTGATAATTTATCACAAATTTATAAGTAGAAGCATCGTGAAAACCTTCCAGTGAGCCCATAGAACACTTTAGAGGTGATTTATCTTGATAGGACTTCTGTTGTGCTTCAGAGCTCTGTCTGTAAAACAGACTTTTCTGCCTGGTCTGTAATTTTGTAGTATTATAGGAAACTGATGGACTGCATAATGGTTAATGACATGAGTTAGGAAGTTGTCATGGAAACCTATTTATCAATCAGAAGATAACAAGAAATGTGAAAATTCAAGTCTATCCAGACATATCATGTTACGTGCACCCTACGATGTATTATAAGTGATGACATTGGTATAATGGTTGAATGCTCTATCAGACATCCACGACTTGGGGCCCCCGGGTCTCCTGGAGCCTATCCCAGCTGTCTATGGGCACAAGGTGGGGTATACCCCGGATAAGACGCCAGCTCTTTATGGGGCCGGAAAGACTTCAGTGCAGTCTAAAAAACAAAGTAGTGTAATTAAAAATGTTAAAAATAATTATTAACCTAAAAGCAAAATAAAACAAAAGAACGGATTCAACTGGGATTTAAAAGAAGTTTAATTTTGTAAACTTCTCTGGAAAAGCATTCCAGAGGAACAGGAAATGGTCTTTACAATAATTAAAAACAACTGAGCAAAAGAAAGTAATAAAGGAAAAGAAATTAGTAATTGAAAAACAAAAATTGTTTTAAAGTGCAAGAGACATGTGATTGTGTTTAATAGCCTTTCTTTTTAATCAGGATTGTTTTTAACAGTGATTTGCACATTGGTGGTGAGATTAGCTCTAAATTCAGAAAAGCTTTAGCTGCTCGGTCTCCAGCTTCAGTTTGCCATATCTTCATATTTAACATTTCAAAAGTTAGGAATCATACAACAATTAGCAATTGTCACCAGCATAAGGCGCTAAGCTAGTACCTGTGATGAAAAAGGATGGTTAACAGTTCATTTAAAAAGGCTGGTGAACATGACATGAGTAACCTGCACATCTGTGAAGGTTTATGGACCTCATTAGAATTATTCACCGACAAAATAAAAGTCAGTCACTGAAAGTTTTTGGGTTCAATAAAACAATGCTGTGATATTCTGCTGAACAAATGGAGACACTATGGACTAGTTTTAAAAATTAAATGTGTCCTTACAGCCTAAATCATGTAATCCGAGTATCCAGAAGTCCATAATGATTAGGACGGATGTGATTTGAACTCGATTTAAGGTGAAATCTTTACTGTAGCTTCTAAGCTACAAATGTTAGCACACACCTCTTTGGAGATGGAGCACCAGGTGTGTGTGTGTGTGTGTGTGTGTGTGTGTGTGTGTGTGTGTGTGTGTGTACTCTGCTGGACAAGACCAACGTGTGTAGTGTTTAATGGAGATATAGTGACACCCTGTGGCCAAAAGAAGTAATACAAGACTTGGAGTGTTCATACATACAGTATATTTGTCAACAAAGCCAAATATTAAGTTACTTTATTTAATAAAACACAAGTATGTCATAATTACATTGCAGCGAGGCATTACTTTAATTGGATTTAAGTTCTTTTAACCCTTACAAACATTTTTACATCCCTACAGCAAGAACACTTTTCTCAACCACCTAGTGTTCGACAGCAATTACCAGTTATTCTTTAAATTATTTAACATAACATCAGATTGGTCTACTGTATACATTCACTGTGAATCAGATATTAAAGGGTTAAATCTTCCTGAATGCAATCCTTTACAAGCAGGTTGTTTTTAAAATTTCAATTCTTATTCCAGTTGTTTGTGGAGATGTATATAATACATCATACATGTGTATATGTATATACTGTATAATACATGCATATGTGTGCATAGGCATCATAAGTGTGTATATTTACGTATACACAATCATAATTACATATACACATATTTGTAAATATATAAAATTATGTATTATATATACATATTTATTTCCATGTGTTTCCATGTTGATGCATCATGCAAACATAAATACAAACAGTCGTGTGTTGTTTCGTTGTCCCAAAACTTTTATTGCAGCAACAGCTCATTTACAGAAAACTGACACTGGGAATGTTTTCTACACAATCGATCACTTCTTCACAATAAGTTAACGACCCCTGTCAGCATCTACGGATCCGGATTCAATCTGCAAAAAACATGGAAGCCGACACACGGGCGATTTGAAACCAGCAACTTTATTTCCCTGTAATACTGCACAGCCCAGACTCCTGCAGACACTGGAATTTGACTGCCAACTCCTTCATCTAGGAGCACAGCCGTCCATGTCTTCACAGCCTGCTCCAGCTTGTACGCCACTTCTGAATAAAGATTAGTCATGTTAGGAAGTGTTCACTCTGCGGTTCTCATTTTATTGCTTGTCTTCTCATTTGTCCACTCTGCCTCTCATCATCCTATGGCTTTGTAAAAAGCTTTTAAAGCATGTTCAGGAAAAAAAAAAAGCTTTAGTCTCAGAGTACTTTTTTTTTTTTTTAAAATGTTCCTTTTAAAAAATGTAGATTCTCTGTATAGTTAGATTGTGAATTTTTTTTTTATGTTAAAACTACAGTTCACATTGATTTACAAAGTGTTAAATAGAAAAGACCAGATAAGTGTTTCAGAAAAAGACACTACACCACTTGGAATGTGTTACGTCCATAAAACACAAAACAACAATCTGATAGTTTTAGTTTGTGATGACTCAACACAAAGAGGGAAGTTGAATGTGTCAAATCACCTTCAAAATAAAAAAAAAAACATTTGGTCTGCTTGATTCCAAAAGTAGTAGTTGTGTGACGGGAGCAGGTGAGATAGGCTTTTGTTTTCTGCCATCATTGATCAAAGACTCAAATGGAGAAAAGCAAAGAGTGACCAAAAGAATAAGCTGTCAAGACTTTCTCGTTAGGAGAACACAACTAGAGAATGGGACAGTGATCCGTCGCCGCTCGAGTGAAACATGTTATCTAGTTTAACTTGGCAGCAGTTGTGGTTAACCTCCACAGAAATATAATAACCTGATCGGTTTCACCCAAAGTCAGCCAGAAATAAGACAAATCTGGATCACATCAAGAAATGAGTAACCGGGTTGACAAGAGGCTCGACTAAACCAGCTTCAAACTACCCATAGTGTCAAAATGACATCACAATTAGCTTTAAAGAGCTGACCTTAAAATTCACAACTTCAGCTCAGACTCATTTAATCATCTATTCGATTGGTTTTATAATCAAAGCTGGAAAAAAATAACGCAACAAGGGAATCAACAGAACACAAACACACAGAAGTCGAGTGATAAGTGGAGGAAAACACGACGTCTACTGATCACAGGGGATCAATCAAGCAGATTGTCAACACACTCACACACACACAAACCTTTTCTCTGAATTCAGGTGCTAGCATATGGCTCATCCTGAAGTGGTACATGATCTAGGTAGGGGGGCGCACACACGTCCCGCCAAACCTGCATAGGATCTACGACACCGTGACCAGGATGTGACATAGCTCATAAGAGACGGGTCTGGACAGGTGACCAGACCTCACTGCAAAAAGTAGAGAGTCTTCTATCTCAGAGATCGTTTGATCAGGTCTGAATTTCAACTACATTTTCCTGGACAACTGATTTAAGCTCCAGGAAGACGAAGTAAACTTCAAAGTAAATTTTCAGGCTGGATCAGTGTCACAGGTCTCAGAGGTAGAAGACTGTCAGAGTAGAGCATATAGACTTCACATCTGGTCACAGTCTCATAGAGCTAAATCGCTCTGAACAAAATCAGATGCTCTACTTACAGAAAAGACTCAAAAAAAAAAAAAACACACACCAGATTAGTAAACAATTCATTATCACACACAATTAAACCGAAATGAAAACTGAAAGGGAGGATTAAAACCAGAGGGGAGGGGGAGGAGGAGGAGGAGGAGGAAGAGGAGGCGAGTGTTGTCGTGGAAACTTGTTTCTCCGGAGATGGAGAGTTGCATCATTGCTCTGAGCGTGCTCAGATGGTGCTGATGCAGCATCAGTGGGTTCCTGCTCCGTCAGCACGTGACAACGGCGGCTGTCTCTACGTTTCTACGGGAAACACAAACAGGATTTCATCTTCAAATGTGAAATGTGTATACATTTCTGCAATTCAATCCCTGCCTTAAGTCTAAACTGAAGTGGTGGCCCCTGAGGTCCAATTTAATGATGTCCAACTTAAACTAGGACATTTTTTTGTCTGACAAGGCACACTGAATGATGAAGGCTAAATCATGAGCTTTCCAAATATTCTTCTAGATTTGGTTGGTTAAAATCAAACTGCTGAATTAATCTCTATACAAACCAGAGGAGCAGTGACCAGTCAGGAAAGAACTCGTTTCATTTTAGTGCACAATCAGGTGCATGCATCTATATTTTAAATGCAAATAATTTTAGATTTAGCAAAAAATACAAATTAAAGCTCACATATATAAATGTATGTACAGTAATCACTTTTTGACATCTTATTTTCCAAAAATTTGACTATTCTTGCAATTAATTCACCAAGTTCCTTTTTAATATGAAAAAAAAAAAAAGAATGACTCAAAAAAATAAATTCTGCCATTTCAGGAAGGTTGTGCTGACACAGATTTTTGGCTCTGATCTGTTGCCTAGGCAACAAGCAAGGGGTCAGGACAGTACTGCTCACAGACATCATCCGGAACACCAGACCCTTGCGAGAATTCTTGTTAGAACCTGATTAGTAAAACTTTATTAGTTTTCTTTTGGGTTAGTGACAGCTGACGATTCTAGTATCCTGTGTGCTAAAAGCTGCTCGACTCCTGACTGAACGTTCGAATGCAAAACACTTTTATTCTCTATGTTCTTTCCTGGGCAACCACAAAATTATTTTTTCACTTTATATTATTATTCCGACTCTTTTTTTGAAAATTTCTAAAAACGATGTCCGTTAAAAAACTATTACTTTTTAGACTAAAATCCTAAATGACTGTATTAATCATGGAAGAAAAATGTGCAGGTAGTCCTCAAGATATGAACATTTGTAGATATGAACAGGGGTGTGCCGCCGGGTCCGACTACCGTAGATCCTCATCGACAACAACTCTCCCTCCTCCTCCTTTGATCTAAAGATGAGTTACATTATGGTACTACAGTACTTTATTTCATTTATGTTGTTTTATGTCCTGTAATTGTTTCTGGTAACTTTTAGGGAATAGTACTAATGGTGTTCGTAGGTTGAGGACTACCTGGTCTCATTGGACCCAAACAGGTCCAAAGGAGGGTTGGAGATTCTATTTTCTCCTGGTAGCTCTCAGGAGACCTGTAGAATTGGGCAGGAGCTGATGCTTGTCACTAACTCGTGAGCCGAGATCGTGTTTGTGTTCCTCTGGATGTTTAATTTGTTTTGTTGACACTAAACCTCACTGGTCTAAGTGTTTTGTGTGTTTTATACTTCTGTCCACTTTACCTGATGGCTCCTCCACTTCTTCTACAGTTTCTTCCGTGTCGGCCATCTCTTCTGAAGGAGCTGCTTCCTCCTCTTCTACAGCATACTCCTCTTCATCTGCTCCTGTATCCTCCAAAGCTTCTTCTGTGACGGGCTCCTCCTCTTCAGGAGTCTCGTTTTCTACATCTGGCTCGTCTGACCCTGCTGCCGCCTCCTCTTCATCTGTTACCTCATCAGCAGCTTCCTCCGTTTCTGTTTCGGCCTCGTCTTCAGCGGGCTCTTCAGCAGCTGCATCTTCTGACGTCTCCTCTTCCTCTGCTGTCTCTTCTTCTGCTACATCCCCAGCAGGTTCTTGAGTTTCAGTCCCTTCCTCCTCAGCAGGCTCATCCTCTACAACTGGCTCGTAAGGAGCAGCTGTCTCTTCCTCTTCTACTTCCTCCTGAGGAGCTTCCTCTGAGAGTCCTGCCTCCTCTTCAACAGGCTCCTCCACATAAGCCGCCTCCTCTTCAGCAGGCTCCTCCAATTGAGCCTCCTCCTCTTCAGCAGGCTCCTCCAATTGAGCCTCCTCTTCTTCAGCAGGCTCCTCCAAATGAGCCGCCTCTTCTTCAGGGGGCTCCTCCGAATAAACCGCTTCCTCTTCTACCTCCTCCTCGATGGCTTCTTCAGCTGGAGGTGCCTCCTCTTCAACAGACTCCTGGGCCAGTTCCTCCAGAGGAGCAGCCTCCTCTTCTTCTTGCTCCTGAACATCTGAGACCACCTCCTGCTCTGCTGCCAGGTCCTCCAGCTCCTCTGCAAGCTGGTCAGCCATCATCTCCTCCGCAGGCGGCTCTTCCTCAGCTGGAGGAGCCTTAAACATGAAATATAGTTAAATGTTAGGTGATGCAGAATCAACTTCAGCTTCAAGCAAATAAAAGTTGGACCACACAATAGTAATAATAATAATAGGAACATGGAGCACCCATCAGAGGGTTGGAGGCTCAATCTGTCCGTTGTGCTCCAAGTGGAAAATTATCAATACACTCACGTACAAACACAAGGTTAAAGGTTAACAAAGCAGCGCAGTTATCAAATACACACCTCCTCCTCTTCTTCCTCTGCAACAGCCTCATCTTCAATCACCTCTGGATCCTCCTCAATTATCTGAAAAAGAATGAACATCATCCATCAGTTAGTAAGAGTTAACCATAACCAGCCCTTTACATATTCAATTTATCAATATATCCTTAAATATTCAATGTTCAACACGGTATAACGACTAGACGATGTAAAGTTCTTGATAATTATTCGGCTCTTTGTGTACATTTAGTACTGTAGTTTCTAGTTTGAGCAGCGAAGTTTGAAAGAATTGAATAAAGCCATTTTTGGTTTTGGTCTTCACCTCAGAAGTCTCCACGGGTTCTGGTTCAGCTTCAGGCTCAGGTTCAGGTTCTGGTTCAGCCTCAGGCTCTGCTTCAGCCTCAGGCTCTGCTTCAGCCTCAGCCTCAGGTTCAGCTTCAGGCTCTGCTTCAGCCTCAGGTTCTAATTCAGGTTCAGCCTCAAGCACCGGTTCAGACTCTGAGGCGACCACAACGGGTTCTGGCGAGACAAAGAGTTGTGGAAAAACAAGATTTAACTGATGGGGGTTTAGTCAGTATTTAGATCAGTAACACTTGATGTCCAACTGAATGAACCCACTTTGAGCTACACTATAATTTCAATTCAGCCTGGATTATCACTGTTATCTCTGAATGGAGACAAGCTGGATCACCAGATTATTGGATGCTTGAAAACATTAATTTATTAATGATGTTAACTAAAAACAGCAAAGAACAAGAACCTTTATGTGACTGAGGCATCCTTGCTGTCTATACAAACACATTTGAGCATCACAGAAGTCTGATTGTTTTACTTACATTTTTAGATGCAAATTAATTGAAGTATAGTTTTTAGATGCTATTAATTGAAGTATAGATCCACTAGTTTCAGGAAAAATGGCACAGTGCCCATAAAAAATAACTCAACATTAGTTCAGTTACAGGTGCCAACAAACTTCACAAACGACAAGGGTCAAATAATTTTGCTCTAAACTGTTAGTTTATCAAGTATCAGCATAAATATTTTGTTTTGTTACTTAAAGAGGCTGTTTCCTTCCAAATCTGCAGTAGTTTTCAACAGTATTGAATAAAAACTATTGATTTTAACTCAGCTTGGCAGAAAATTTGGACAAAGGTTATACAGATAGTATGTTCTGGAAATCTGGAGAAACCACTGAGACCCAGCACCTTCTTAAAAATTTAAAACTGAGTTTTTATCATGTACCGGTAGTTATAAAAATAAATTCAGATAAAACAGGATTATGTATTCATGGATGAACAAATGCTAGTTACCGATGGGGCAGCTGGTAAAATGGAAATCTGTCGATGTGTCTTTCCTTTATTTAGGAACTGCTATCAACCTACTGCTAGCTGTGTGTGTGTGTGTTACCTTCTACTATTGCTTCAGGTTCGGGGGTCTCCACCTGGGCAGCAGCTTCTTGTTGGGAAGAGACGACAGTCTTCTCTTTCAGGCCTACATGAGATCATCACGCACAGGTTGGTGATGGGAAATGTGTGTGTAGTAGAGGCACAGGGCGTGCGTGTGTGTGTGTGTCAGCCTGTTTAGTAATTCCTACATAAAAATAACACTAGAATGCACAGAAATGAACAAATGCAGCTCATTCTGTACACGAACAAACACACAGGCACAGGTTTTCTTTTGCTGACTGAAACGTTTCTCAAACACAATTATTTCCTTATTATTTGTTGATTTTTGTGTATGTCTGACATGTACGTTGATCTTACACACACTCACGCACACACACACACTCTCTCTCTCTGGAGGAATCAGACAAGAGTTATTTGATTTTAACAAACTACAGCTTGAATGGAAAAAGGAAGTTTATTGATAAACGGGAACACATTCAAGTCAGTGGGGCACAAATTCTATAAGGTGAGAAAAACACTTCACAACCATTGCCAGTTCATTCTCCACAAAGACTGAGAAATACAGAGGTATATAACAATGAAGATAAATATGAAGATAAATTTTAAACAAGTTTTGTCAGCCGACCACCTGAACCGACACTGATAGAACATCACTGTCAGAAGGTGAACATCAGAACATCACAAATAAAAATCCACCAAAATTCACGTGTGCCTAAAACAGTAAAAGAAAAACAACAACAAAAATATCAGATACAAGTTACGAGGTGCAACCCCCCCCCCCCCCAAAAAAGAGGGTTCTGTTATCAAACGGATTCGAGACAACGTTCACCCAAAGGGGGTTTTATAAAAGAGGCCAAATCGGCATAATTTGGATTTGAATCGGGACTTTAAATTAAAGGTTGTGATTCTACTCGTCTTTAGATCTTTGATGTGAAGGACACATCCTGCCCAGCACCAAACTCAACTTGGACTCGTCGTGGTGTTGAACACAACTTAAACCGTCCAGCACGTGATCGAAGACAATCCTGTACAGCTCTCAGCTCGGCGCTCATTTCCTGCCTCCTCTGTCGGATCTCTTCCTTTTCTCTTTTCCTCTCCCTTTGTCTTCTGCTCTTTTCCCCTCCTGCTTTTCCAACTTCTCGTCTTCCTCCCCACCTTTTGATGTTCTCTCTTCTTTCTCATCCTTGTGCTCAACCTTCTTCTCATCTTCCTGTTGAGATTTTTCCTTTGCTAGATTCTCCAAAGCTTTCTTCATCTCTTCCTTCTCCATATTCTCTTCCTCCTCTTTTAGCCTGGTGGCCACTCTTTCCTTCACTCGAGCTTTTATTTCTCTCCTCCCCAGCTCCAGCTCCTTCTCCTCCTCCTCTTTGGCCAGCAGCGCCCGAACCTCCGCCAGAGCCAGCTTGGCAAGCTTCTTGGCCTCCACGCGTTCGTGGATGATGGTCAACTGTTTCTTTAGAGCCTCTCGGAGCGTCCTGCCCACATCTTTGGCTGAAGTGGTTTCTAGGGTGGACGAGTGAGAACACTGTTTGGCATTTCAGCCCTCATAATGATGAAGACCATGCTCAAATTCACACCACACAGCAAGAAGGTGCGTGCAGTTGGATCAACACGAGTTTCATCACAACCTTAGAACTCAATGACGGCAAATCAACTCTTTCAAACGAGTTATTGATTCACTCAAAGAGACGCCTGAAGGGTTTTAATGTGGTTGTCAAACACAACTGGATTTAATATCATGGTGAGTTGTGAGTAATCTGAACATTCAGCCCACAATGCAACACGGCAAAGAGTCATGCAGGCGGCTGCATGGCGATACCTTTGTGAGCTCCCCTTGATGCTCCTCCGGGTGTTTCGTCTGAAGCCAGACAAATAAAACCAGCATTACAACACAGAACACGTCATCACACACCATTAACGTAACGGTTCGGCAAACCGTAATGATTACTGTGGTAGACATGCACGGATGACGTTTTATGTTGGAAGATGTTCGACCTCACATTTGCCGGTTCTAACTGATGTTAGTCAGAAGCTTCTTTTCCAAACCGTAAATGGAAGCCCAGTTACTTCTGATTTTACATGACTCAGATTGTGTAAGACTATTTTATAATCATTTTTAACACTATTTGCTTCATCTTGTTGAATATGCGACGAATTTCTTACACCTTCCAGTTCAGTGCATTAACAACAGGATACCTCTTCCAAAAGAAACTGCCTCCATTCGTCTCCTGAGCAGGAAGAACCAGTCTTTATATCACATGTTGGTCATGCAGCTCCGTTTGTACAAACAGCTTAAAGACACACTGACAAAACACCTGCCGTTTAAGATTTGAATATCCATGATGAGTTGACTCAGACTGAACAAAGCCAACACCTTCATCACATGAGCACCAGGTTCTGCTGGAGCCTCTCGACCGAAAGTCAGCTGGGATAGACGCCAGCAACCCCCGTGACCCAGCAGCTTGGAAAATGAATATAATATTGAACACAAAGTTAAAGAAGCCAGAACAAAGTGGAACCAGAACCATTTTTAATATATTGAATGACTGAATAATTCAAGACAGGATCCAGGATTTCAACTTGACAAGAGACGAGGCAAGACGATCTATGATCACAATAGAAACGAGTCTCTACATAAATGTGCTTCATTATTTAATCTACATCCCCTCACCTGACTCCTCACTCTCAACCACAGACGGTCATCACTGTCTTCTCACAGTCCAATAGTCGTGTCCTGATCCTGACTAAACTCCGGTGACAACACCGAGACTTTTGTTGGATCATCTCCCTGATCTCTGAAGAGTCTGACAGAGTCCAGAAGACCGACAAACAGAAGTTGAGAATGTCTTCGCTCCTATTTTCCAATGGTAAACAAGTTGTGTCGATGGCTTCTCTTGTCCTTGGTGAGAAGGAAATACAGTCTCTGGGACTCCTTTATCACCAAATGACTCGCAAAACTTCCTCCTTAAATGCGTCTCCTCCTCAGTCTTCCTTATCATCATTTCATTATCAGTGATGGTTAATGCAAGTAAAACGTGTCAGGGTCAGAGCCAATCAGAGGAAGAGAAGAAGGTGGTGCGTCGCAAGATGTAGTTTTATGTACCACAGGTAGAAATGTTCAACCACCAGTGTGGTGGAGAACCTCCACAATTTACAGAAAGTTACCCATCACTGGCGTTTGGAGGGTGATAGTTTCAGACTATGTACAACAATTAAAAAAAACAAACCTTCAGTGTCTTTTGGAAAGAATGTGGATCTTGACTGCTTGCTGTAGGTTTCACACCTACAACAGGTGTGAAACCTCTCATCAAATACAGAGCTGATGCAGAGGACTGTCAAAAGGGCTGCAGGGCGAGCAACGTCAGTTTGACACCTAAAGGCGTTTTCTAATGAACCTAAGCACCTACTGCGTATAACAAGCGTACGATCATCAATAAGGGGAGAGTTCCAAGCTTGACATGTCAGCGTGTCGACCACCTCCAATCAAAATATATTCAGGGTGTATTTACATGTTTTTTTGTCTCTATGAACAGGTCGTATCTTAAAACACATCTTTATACACAACCATGAAAACAAACCAGCATCCTTGAGCTTTATGGAGGTTTGCAAATTACAGTCCGGGAGTTTAGAATAAATACGTTCAGGATCAGGATCTACGTCATGTGGATCTAGAAAAATAATGAAAGGGACAACAGAGCAGCAGTTCAAGTGCAAATCATCTGCATGTTGAGTTCATTAGTATTGCTGACTGCTGTCGAAAAAGATTTAATCCAGTCCTAAAAGCTTTCTTGAGGGGTGGGGGCTTCTAAAAGTGTTCCTGAGTATCATAGTGACCCAAAAGTGCATCACAGCACCAGAATCGACATCATTAAAGACGTTTTGAAAAGAGCTTTACTGTCTGGGTCTCGCTGATATAAAAACGCAGCTTGTTTGTGGAGTCACTGAGGATGCAGGAGGTGAGAGTTGGGATGGGAGCAGCATCCAGTGTGCAGCAGCAAGTTGCCACAGGAAGTTGACAAACTACTTCCCCCTCCAGACACTTTAACTTGAGCCGCTGGTCGTCCAGAATCTCAGACGAATGTGTTATTTGAATTGCTGCCGTTGGTCTGACGTCACTGGTTGTGGAGGCCGACAATGACGATCTTCTGCCCCTGACTTCTGTCACCTTTTGAGCCTCGTCTTCCGAACGCTTCATCGTCCTCTTCATCTTCCTCCTCTGCCCCCACAGTTCCTACCGAGGCACCGTGCTCCTCGTCTTCCTCCTCCGAGGTCTCCAAGGGGTTAATCAGGCCGTAGAGGAAAGTGAAGAACCCGTTAAACGAATCGGATCGTCCCTCCTCCACTTCTTCTAACCAATCGAGAACCTCGGATTCACCCTGACCATCGCTCTCACTGGTCAGGCCTACGCAAACAGGGGAAGGAGGGGGGGTGGTAAAATAATGGGAGCAAGGTAGGTAGAGATGATGGGATGGAGAAAGCGGAAAAACGATTGCAGACAGAAATAATAAAGGTGGGATCGAATTGAGGAAAATAAATGCGATGAAAGAAAGTAGGAAGGAGGGAGGGAGGGAAACAAGAGGAGAAGGTAAGAAGTTTGAAGCATAGGTTAGGAAATGAGGGACCTACTCAGGCGTCACCATGGAGGTCGACTGTACACCAAAACTCACTCACGTTTGTCATTAAGGCTTCAATCATTCCAGTACCTTGAATGCTCATTGAATTATTTGCCTCAAGGACTTGGTTTAAACCCTGACGGCTGCACAGCTCACTTGATTTCATCCAGATTGTTGTTCCTGTGGTGCAGCATGCTCACTTTCTCTGTAACTGTGAGGTCATGAGCGCGAGGAGAGAACTGCAGTGTGAGTCAAAGAGGAAAAACAAGTGTGGCTTCTGTGCTGTCATAGAGGATCAGCATCAGTGGAGTCGTTCATCTGTGCAGCAGCTTAAACTAAAGCATTCACTAGCCGACAAATACAACCCAGAGAGTAGACTGGACCTCGTTAGCAGTAGCATTTCACATGAACTAGTGCTTCCTAGTTAAGATTAAGACTAGTAAAGAGAAAAGGCAAGTGAATTAAGGCAAAGATGACTGACTGGTGAAGAACGTCTATCAGTCTATTTCCTGCAGCAGGAATTTTAGTTTTCTATACAACAATGTTGCAAATAAATGGACTTAATGAGTTTAGTGCATTTAGGTAATGATCAGTTTTAATAAATCAGTTTTAAAGTTTTAATTAATATCATATTTTAAAAAAACAAGTTTTTCAAAAAAAGGGAGTTGTCACATTTTTTATTTTCTCTTTCATATTTCTCTTAGTATTTCCGAGCATTCAATACTAAGACTTATCAGAATAGATTAATTGATTACTAAATAATTAATTAGTGCAACTGATGGATATGTTTGCATCAGGCTATTCCGACCGCCTGTCAATGTGGCGTTTTGCTGATTTAGTATAAAAATCAACAACGCATGTTTGGAATGAAATAGGACATTCACCTCAACAGAAAACAACATTAATGATCACCATCTATTACTGACACACACATTATTTTGTCCTGATATTTAGAAATATTAACTTGGAATTTGCATAGATAACTGGCAAAACAAAGCAACCGGTATTATTCGCCTGGCCAAGATACTTTTAAAAAAAGGCAGCCACAGTGTACTGTGGAAGCACATTATAGCACATAGATGTGATTAACACCAGTACTTCAATATGCTGCACAACTCCTTTGAACGGTGTGTGTGCAGTCAACGTGTGTTTCAATGAGAATACGCAGCAGAACGTGACGTTGAAGAGCGAAAGTGTTAGTCAAACTTTTGTTTCAGAGGTCTAGTGTAGGTTAACAGGAAGCAGGAGGCTAGAGATTCTCAAAACCGATGGACAAGCTCACTTTGCAATGGCTGGGAAAGAAAACGGATGTGTGGTGTCGCCACGACGATGAGCTGAGAACCCTGCCCGTGTTGACAGGGTCTTATGCGATGAAAAACATGGAAGTACCTGCAGTAACTCAAGTGTGCTAAAAAGTGTAGACTGATAAATTAATTGTTTCTGGGTTTTTTGCAGATGAAATGCATTGAAATCAATGATGGCAGCCAGACTCAGAAAAAGGAAGGTATGAAAATACAGTTGAAGTGCAAAGACAATTTAGAAGGGAGTCCCGTCCTCAGGAGAAGCTTGACACGCGGACTGTCTTGGATTTAGCTGAAACGTTCCAGGACTCACTCTCTTTCCTCAAATTGTCTTTGCACTTCTACTACTTTGTATTTTCATCCTTCCACTAGCATTTACTTTAGTCTGGCTGCTATAATTGACTTCAATACATTTAAATCTGAAAAAAAAAAACCCCACTAATGATTTAGTTACCTGCTGCCCAAGGGTGTCTATATGTACATCTTTTTGGGACACCCTGTAGATTAGAGTCAGGATGGGCTGAACCACAAAGAACAATCACAGTACGAGCATTAGGGGATGGGTGTGGGTCATGATCTAATGTTAAATCTTTAGTCCATTTTGAATGTCTGTAATGCCAGGTGAGAAACAGCTGGTAACTTTCCCTATGTGAACAATTAAAGCTTTAAAAACAGTTACAGAAATTCCTCCAACTATCACAGCAATGGTTGACTCACTCACTCTGTTAGTACACACACATAGCACAGATCTGTGACCTCTTAGAATAAAGATGCGTATGAGAACAATCACAATCTGAAATAACCAGATGAACGACGAACGGCTATTATGGGATATTTTTTTACTCATCAGATTTTTCAGTCATGCAAAAGAAAACCAAACTGCCATTCGCTGTTATTACCAAACACACTTCATCAGTGTCCTGTAGAACTGCAGAGTATTAATGTCACTGATGAACTTTTTCAGATGATGCTCAACAAATGATTTGCTTTGCGTTCTCTCTGCAGGACATTGATCGCATCACTAGCATGAGTTGTACTGTCAGAAGAATCAACTTGCCTAGAAGAATTTTGGCGTCCTCCACGTCAAAATCTCCATCGCCATCTGTGTCGTACGCCACCAGTTTACCTACAGGAGCAACAAACATGCAGACCCATGACTTTCCATTTACATATATGCATTAATCAAGTACAAGGAATTCACCAAGCTTGGATGAAAACATCTCAACTCTAGATATGGTTTAAGTTAACTTCCATCTGTGTTGGACTTATAAGAAGGTTCAAATGAGCTAAAAGCTTGGTGGGTTCTTTAAAAGAAACAACAAGACACAATGAGATAAAACATGAAATGACAAAAATAAAGACTTTCATTCAAGAATGTCTACTTAACAACAATGGACTCTCTGAATATAAATGGGTTAAAGAAGTTTTGATGCAACAGAAATCTTCCAATGTACCTAGGGAACATGGAACACAACATATTTGACCGCTCTTACAAACTATTTAATTTCAAATGTAAAGTAGCACCAGAGCATATACCTAAACAGCTAAACAATCCTACATACTGTTTCTGCTGCAAATTAAAACTACGTACATTCAAAAAGCCATTAATGAAAAACATTAAAGTTATCTCCTTCAAACATTTAATATCAAATAATAGATCAAATGTGTAGATTAAAACATATCAAATTAGCTGGATTTCAAGTATGTTTGTGTTTGAAATGAAAGGCTTCTGACCACTAAAACATGATTGAGCTTTTAATTTGAAACAGATACAGGAAGAATTGATTTATAAGAACAGAATAAAACAAATGGGCATGCAAGTGTTGGACAGAATCAGCTGCACCGAATTCTTAATGATAACACATTGTGGAGATCACACTATTATTTGCAGCACTGTGGAAGCATCACCACATGTTGCTAAGCTAATCAGTTACCAGCTAGTCAGCCCTGTGCTGTTTGCACTCTCAGTGAACCCCAACAAACACCTGATGGGTTTGTTTTGCTTGAAATTGACTCACTTTCAAACAACAGACAGGACAAACTGAAAACCTAAACCCTCCCTAGAACATGTACTTAGAGAATGTAAAGCAAAGAGGAATGTGTTATTGTGTGTGGTTTCAACACAAGACAACAATCTCGAATGTAATTCAGGGTGCAACAGAAATACACCTTTTGTTTTTCTTTATTTCTTTATTGTTTTTTACCTTGCAAAGCCTCAGACAGGTTAATTTGTAAGCCCTTTGCCTTGTCTGCATGCAAACACAAAACACACACAATATTGGAATATTAGCAGGATCAAGAAATCAGAACATACATAATTCATAGTTAACACAGCATTATGTGATCAGAGACTCTGACGTACAACAATCAATATCAGGGAAGCAGACCGATTGATGAGGGGTCATTGATCAGTTAAGGTTATTCATGAAACGGTAATCTGCTATCATTTAGTCAACACATTAATATTCAATCAAGAGCGAATCATCTGATGTTTTACAAGCTCAGCTGATTAGATTCAGTGACAGATCCGACTACATTATCTGGAGACTCAGCAACACCGCGTTGACACTAAATCAACAACTGTTCTATATTGACATCCTGCTTTACTGCAACTGACTTTTGTTTGCAGTCATTTTGGAAACTTTTTATGCCTCCAAATCTTTTAAAACACGTGTCGACAGAGCAGAATTGCATTTGTGGACAGATGATGTAAATGTGACTGAATATATGAGCCACAGTAGCTGTAACGCCTTCCCAGTGAGGGTCTAGTGAAGTAGTGAAGACAGTTAGCACTTCTGATGTATGTGCTGCACAGCGGTACTCACCCAGAACTCCCTGATAGTCGACCAGGTCGAAGTAAACCACAGCTACAGACGTCCAGACGCCCAGCAGAGCCAGTACGATGAACCAGGTGAAGAAGCTGCTGCTGGACCCGGAGTCGGCCTTCCTCCCATTCTTACTGGCTGATTGCGTTTTAGTACCATCTGCAAAGACAGCACATTAAGTTAGGTCCACATTTCCTTGGAGACTTCTATATGAACCTATAACATTTGTCAGAGAAATTCCATAAAGTTTCTTCAGCTGTTTTTTACAGCTGGGAGAAAATTTTTAAGTTCTGTTTTTCTGATGTATAAAATGCTTATGTCAGACAATAAAATGCAAATTAATTCCTTAAAAATTATGATTTTCTAGATTTTTGCTTTATATTCCGTCTCTCACAGTTGAAGAGCACAACCTCTTCACGCTCTGTAAGTGAGAAAACCTGCAAGACCTACCCGCTGCATGTGGTGAACATTCTCTGCGACTGATTTTATTGACCTAACAGATCTGACATAAACTAAGGAACATGGGAGATGTAGTATTTACATACGAGCATGTACTGTACTTAAGTGCATGAACCCCTCTGGCCACATTCAAAAAGCCATTCCGGGGAGGTGTCAATAACATCTCACAATGCATGATGGGAGAAAATAGTGGCAGAGAGAATGAACAGGTGTCATAGCGCATGATGTTGACACACACACACAAACACACACACACACACACACAGCACTATTCCAACTACATATCGAAATTTTCCTTGTCGAGACCAACCTGCTCAGACAAACGTATTATTAAATCTAATTTATAATGAAACCCATTGATACGGCAGCCATTGACAGCAATACAGTGATCATGCATTGAACAACAGACTATTTCCTTTTAATCCATAAAATCTGTAAGCCACTTGAGATGCGTTTAAATCTCCAATATTTTTGGCGTGTCTCGTTATCTTATCTGCAGGCAGCTGAAAAATACCAATTTTATTTCCGATAAAGATATGTCTTATCAGAACTACTCTTGAAAAAGCACATTTGGTCACTTAGGAAGTTAAATTGGTTAAGATTACTTAAATTCCTCACTTTGGTTTAGATTGTATTTGTGTGAAACTGACTAAAGACTCACAAAGCAAACAAGACATCCGCTAAATACCAAGATACATCCAGCATTTGAGATCTTGGTTCCAAAACCACAAAACTAGAGCTTACGGGGTTAGATCAAATTTCAGAACTGAAAAACCCTTTTTGTTAATCCTCTGTCAACCCTTCAAAGCAAACAAGGCCCAAACAATGACCTCCACACTCCTTCGTCCTTTTCAGCCCAGTGGACCTTGAGCATTCCTCACCTTCACCAGCGACCAACGTGGGGATCGCTGTGATGACCGGAGCGGTGGAGGGTTCAACCAGAGCGGCTGGATCCCCCATACCTGCCAACCTGGGTAAGTAAATCGGAATCAACTGGCAAAAAAAAAAAAAAAAAGCAGCTACATGCAGTCTTCGGGCGACAGGAGTAGTTCTTCTTCTTGGTCTCACCTCCTCGTGGCGTCTTTCAGTCCCTCCCCTTCCCTCCTTCCTCCAAACTCTTATTCATTTGTCAGGAATCCTTTCTCTTTTTTTTTCTGACACTGACATGGCTCTGAGGGTCAAACACAGCTATTTATAGTCGCCATTAGACCAGCTGCTCCTGACATACGCAGAAGAATAGGCTGACAGGCACTTGACAGCTTTAAAAGGATTGGCCCCCACTCCTCTGATGGGTTTCATAGACTATCCAACGCACTTCCTTCTGAGTCAACAGATGAAATGACACAAACAGAGATTCAACCACAATTTATCATTTTCTCCCAACTCTTGGCTTCAACAGCACTGACGTCAAACTATTCTAAACAGACTCTTGAAGTTTTATATAAAAATACATACAGAATCAAGTCAAGCAATAAACCTATACAAAAATTCTGGCTTGGGCAGAAATCAATGTATATATAATATTGAAGCATGCAGAAAATGTGCAGACTAGCAAGAACAGGGAGGAGCTGGACACTCCAACTGTTTGCATAGCAATTCTTTCTTGAAAGATCAGGTGAGAGATGTTTGTTATAGGGGTGTTGTTCTGCTGTTATTCCATTTAGAGCAGCTGCTGTTACTAAAAGGAGGATCACCCATTCAGTTCACTGTCATTTAAAACACCCAAAAGTGAACAGAGTGTGAACAGGTTTAAGCAGAGGCCTTGTTCTTCCCCTCCCAATTGGTTTAGCATCCATGCAAACATAAGACACGCCAACAATACACACATTAAAACAAGATAATATAGAAATAGCCTGCAGGAATATTCCAGCAAACCACACAACCTAATGTGGACACAACTCCCAAAAGCACAGAGAAAAAGTTATCCAACATCTTCACACAGATGCAGAAATAAATACACACTCACACACCCCTAGAGATGACAAAAAAAAATTGCATGCAAAAACATACCACACTGTTCTACATGCTCCATTCTCCTGCGACCACAGCAGTGTATTTACACACAGATCATCCACACACAAGGAGCTCGGTTGGGTCTCCGCTGTGAGGCTCGGTACACATTGTTCAGCCTGAGCTCTCTGCTCCAAAGTCTTATGTAAGGGCGGCTGTGCACCGCCTCCATCTGGCTGTAAGGCAACTGCATGCTCATGCTTGTACACACATGTGCAGGTTTGCAGACCAGAGGCCATTCCACTCACACTCTGAGTTTTTGACATCTTCTCCTGACACATGTCAGGTAGAGCAATAGCTGAACAAATTAAAGACAGGATCTCCACTCCTTTCGGAACGGATTAAATCTATTTCCTAGTGCTGGAACCTATGATGTTGCACAACGATTGAGGCTATGCATACTAAAGGGCCTAGAAACAAATCCCATCCTGTGCTTTGTCGTAAGAAATCCCCAGAAAGTTGTATTAACTGGGGGTGTAGTTGTTGAGCTAGTCCCACACTAATGAGAAATTATCACTGGCTCACAGCAAAAGCATTCAAACACAGTAAGGCAGTTCAGAATTCTTTTAATTTTTAAAATTGTTCCAAAAGACAGACCAGATTTTTGTTTCTTAAGCTTTGGTTTTATCATGAATATACTTTTAAAAAAATAATGCATCTTCTAATAATGACACCTCATATTGCATAAGCAATATATTCTAACACCAGCCTGGATCATTTGAAAATCAAACTCTTAAGTTTGTGCAATAACAAACATTTTTTAAAAAAAGAACAGTATGTTCTAATGCAGACAGACCATAACCTCTGTAATACATTCACATGAATAAACCAACATGAAAATCACCTTAATTCAAATGAATGTAAACATGTAAAAATAAAAAAGATGGAGGAAATACATTATGAAATGCACACCTTCAATGTCTTTACAGAGTATATGTGAAATTTGATTTAATTCTCTACATAGTCCTCTGAGGAATTTTTTAAAAATAGTTGAGGTGGGAATCATTCTTAAAGTTGACCTGTCTGTAATCCACTGAGGATTTAAATACCTTCCTAAGAGTTGAAATAAGTATTTGCATTCAAAGGAGTCCCACAAATCACTGGAAAGTATCTACAAATCAGGAGAGGCCTCCTCACAGTAACAGATAATGAAACGTCTCCAACCACAGCTCCACAGTGCAGCAACAAGCAACACTGTGGGGCACCAAAGCCATCAATCAGAGTGAACACAGGACCACCTGCACGGATATGCCACAACTATGTTCACCACAACTGTTTTGATGGGACAGGATATAAAAAATAAGGACTGAACTCTGATAGGGTGAACACCTTTTATAATGATCTCAAGTGATTCTCCTGTAATATATTTCATTTGTATGGATGTTTGGAAAGAGGACACTGTTCAAGTATGGTTGCACATACATCATAGTAAAATGAAAGTAAAATATTTACTATATTGCAATAGAAATTATGTTACAGTGAGAAAAATGAAAACATAACAATTATAACCATCTCTGATATAAATACACACAGCACTGCACTTGCATGCAAGGTTACATGAACATGTTTCTGAGTCGAGGATTACAGTAAATTTGAGAGAAAAACTCAATGCAAAAACACATCACAGCATTCACACACATTCAGCTCAGTATACTTGCTGCTGAGAAGAGCTGTGGAAGTGGCAAAAGTGAATATGTAAAGAGAATACAGGACAAATAAAGAAATGATTAAAAAAGGTAAAACGAGTGAAATCTGAATCGAAGTGTAGTGTAAAGACATTTATTGTAGTGTGAATACATAACATACTGTGTATTTATATATAGTGTAAATGTTACGTGTTGTGAAATACTGTATCAAAGATCCATTATTTAATTGCACAAATAATTACCACACCTTTCATATTGATCAGTGGCACATTTTATGCAACTCACTATTTACTGTCTTGTTTTAGACTTGCAAGAGTGCAAAAATTCAATATTTGATAATCAAGACTTGGTGTTTAATGATACAAAGCTTTGTTTACCTTTTCATTTGTGGGTCATTCAAATCGCATTATTATTTCCTCTAAACCAATAATCTAAACTTCCTTCAGAACATATGTGCAGGAATGTAACAAATTAAAAATTATATTTAGATTAATTGTTGGAGGGTGATGAAACCATGAATGACACCAAACATTCACACACTATTTTATCTGCATCTGTCAGGGTTTTTTTTTTTAATGAACTAATATACTTATGATACAGTTGATCACATATGTATTTAACAATTTTTTCCTTGTACATACAACAGTATTATTTTTTAATTATGACTCCAAACATTTCAAATCAACCACCTTTACCTCACTATGACTTGACTCGAACAGTACGTTCAGAAATATGTAAACGCTGCAGGACTCCAGGGGGCGGGGCTTTTAACACATAGGGAAAAAATGAACATTTTGTTCTCTGACTTTTACAACTATAAACTTGATGATCTCCAATATGAGACAAAAGTTTGCACATCACGCTAAGAACACGTTGTGTGTCCAAACTTTTCTGCAGCCGAATTATATCTGTGAGTCATCACTTTCATTCATTTGGAAACGGCGTTGCGCACAAACAAAAGGAGCGTCCATCAACCATTAAGGGGGTTGGCGGAGGCCCAAACTGGCAACACAGTGAAGTTTGCGTCAACACGCACAAAATAGACCCACTTATTTACGTAAGGCTACGTGTTAGCATGAGGTGGCTACTGCCTCAGTATTTTAAAATCACTGTATCATTTTATCATTCATGATTTAAGAAAAGAATAACACGCATTTTTTATAAATATATAGATATAAGGTTTTACTTAAGAGCCAGCCTCTTCCTACTTCGGGGTACGGGTTCGAAGGAGGCCCCCACTAGCCACGTCTAAACCCACCCACGGCTTCTCTAAATGACACGTGAACATAAGAGGCTCCACTGAAGCTGGGGGGGGCGGGGTGACTCTCGCTTCGACGTGTGGACACATCAACCCGGCTGGTCGGGACAGTGCTTCCATAACTATTGGGAGCTGCGACACATTCCCACAGTCCGCGGCTCGGTTCTGGGCCTTTAGCTAAATGCTAACGGTCCCTGTCGCGTGTGAGTCCCGCTGTAATCCCGGAGGGTTTGGGGGGTGGGGTGGGGTGGGGTGGGGTGGGGGGGGACGAGCCGCTGTCGTCAACCAGCCTAGTTACCGGATCAACAGCTGCTGAATCACAAAACGGCGATGCTAACGGAATAACACGATTCAAAATCTCGTGTAATGTTTCCACTAATGCGTCACAGAAACATTTGTGTTTCCATGTGGGCGGAGGTGGTTTTTGTGGTTACGTTCAAAGACCTGTGCAAATATTATTTCTATGAAGCGTTCAGGTTCGCTTCACCCAGATTTAAACCTGCTAAAACCAGATAATCTGCAAAGGGCAGCGAACACATGATAAATAATCTAAGATAGCAAACCAGGACCAGGGCCGGGAATGAATTAGCAGCTTGACACCCGATTAACTTTGAAATGCCTGCGACTGCAACCTAAATGCTTGCAACGCACATCGCGCCACAACAAGCTACACTAAATTTAAAAAAGCATGAAAATGTCACCTACCTTTGTTTTTTACGATTTTAGCGTTTTTCTTAGAAGCCATAGCGATTCCCTGATAGACTTCCTGAGGAAGAGTGGCGGAGTTACTGGAGCGGCTGAAGTAAAGAGAAAATCAAATGTGCTTCTCTTGCCTCATAAAATTCACAACCACAAAGATCCCGCCCACTTTAAGACTGATATCTTTCATAACCAATCAGAAACAGACCTCACCGGAGTGGGCGGGGTGGGTTAATTTTCTGACCAATGGAATGCGAGAGGCGTTCAGTTTATTCAACCGTGTGGATAGTTTTAACTTTGCCCCGCCCTCCACGTTGCGAGCCTAGAACGTGGCAAGATGGTTGATACTCACCTAGTGATGAAAACATTCCCCACGCCATTTTTTAAAAATATCTTCGTACAATCGTACGGGAGCATGTTTAGTAATTGTTCGACAGATTTGAAAATCAATATGTTTAAGAACGGAGGCACCACACACACATATATAAACATGTACAGATATTTACTTATTTATAAATTGAAGTGCATACTGCGTTATCTCTATTTAAACTAAATTATTTGGAGATCTATGCTTTGCCTATTGTAAAAGTACTTTGGGAATTAAATAGTTCAAATGCTGTGTCGTGTCCAACTAACACAAAAGGGCCTAAATTGTCCAAAAAATCTACTTCTGTTTGCATTGTACTGTACTGTATATCTGCATTTTTTAGTGTGCCTAACCCTAACTATAATCCTTATCATATAATAAGGCAAAAGAAAACCAAGAATTTAGATTGCATTGATTTATTACATGCCAATTCATATATGGACAAATCAAGAACAGAATCATAAAGTGTCTTAAAAATCAAGACACAATAGAGGAATGAAAATGACATTATGTGATAAAAAGAGTGTACATACAGATACTAGTGTTTCACATTTTTAATAAAAAAATCTTACATGAATCAATTGTGTTTTTTGTTGGTTTGTTTGTTTTTGCATTATTATTGGTATTGAAAAATGATCAATTTCACATTTCCAAAGAGTGAGGGACAATCTCTAGATCTACAAACTGATCCATATCTCTAACAAAACAGACAAATAGAGAAACATACAAACAGGAGGACATTTAAACAAACAGTATACACTAGAGTGTGAGGAGAGCACTTGCACTTTTGCACCATTCACAACTACACACATACATTTTGCACAGCACTGACAATCCGGTTATCTGGGTATGCACTACATGGTGTGCTCACATGGGCCTGCTCTGTGAGGCCAGCTGTTCTCCCATAGTGTAAACATGTCTGACTGATTATGAGGAGCCTGAAAAAGCCCCAATCAATAAATGGAGTAGCTCAGACGAGGAGTGATAAATCAGTGAAGACTCCATTCATCCTTAATGGTGCATAGACGTCTAATAGAGCATATGCTGTTATCAAGATGACGTTTATCCACGTTTATTAAACTGGACAAAGCTGCATTCTCAGAGTTTATCAGAACACGGCTTCAGAGTCCAGACTGGTCTATATGCAGTCCAGGCCTGTCCACCATTGGAAATATACAGTATACAGTACTATAACTCATCATGAATCACCAAATGTGAAATCACTGTTGAGCAAATGAAGTTGAATATCAATGAATGACATGGAATTTACTTTAAAATGTTAACAATTACTATTACTATTGGAATGCTGTTTAAAGCAAAGATGATGTAACACGGTGTAAACAAGATCCTGCTTTAGTTTTGTCAAAGCATGTTAGACATTAAATTCAGAGTCATTATATGTTTATAAAATTATGAAATATAATATCTTTGTACCGGATCCAGTTTAATTTATTTTAAATCGATATGTAAATCAGTATAGTTACTGAATTTTTGAAATTATGTCTTGACTTTTTTTGGAATTGGGCTTGTATTTTTACAACAAAAAATTGTTTCCAGTATGGATTACTCTGATATTGTTTTCCTCCATTACTAATGTAATTGACTGGTTTGGAAATGAATTAATTTACATTGTTGTCTCCTTGAGAGGACAGCAGCCAAACCTGACCTTACAAGGATAAATGTGTTGTAATACAGTTAATACAGAGAATATGCACACTCATCAGTCTGAAATCACTCACATGCTGTCAGATGGGAGGCCTTTCTCTAGCTCTGTGACCCTTCAGCTCAGACTATTATCTGCTTGCTGCTGGAAAGTGAGTGTGTGAAGAGTCTCCGGGGAAAATGGTGAGAAAACAGTGAAATGTTTCCACCATAAAAATGAGCGAATTGGGGAATGAAAAAATATATATAATTGGGATATTGAAGTGTTTGTAGTCTTATACACTCTATTATGAAATGAAGGAAACTGTTGGTGTGCTGGTGCTGATAAGGGGCTGTTATGTCAGATTTTATTATTGCAGATGAGGGTTGTACCGGCTGTGGTCAAACCAAAGTCCAGTTTTATGTTTTTATCTGAACAAGGTTTTTACAGGAAGTAAAAACAGCAACGTTTGGAACAGTTAGATGACAGATCCTGACAAATCCCTTGAGGAGGGGCAATAATGAAAAAAGATGGCCATGGTGACCCATTATCTAGAAGACTAGCTTTGACCATAGATCAAAGCTAGTGCATAGGTAGATCAAAGCACTAGCTTTGATCTATGATCTTACTCACATCTTATCCGGTTCCTGAGTGTACAAAAGTTTAAATTTGAACTTGACCTATTTTTTCTGAAGGTCAAGGTCATCATCTCATGTTAATCCTCGTTGCCCCTTTGTCAATCTCGGTCAAATCCTACCTTTGCCCATTTTTCCTGTTTCTAACACAAGGCAACAAAATGTTCATGTGATGCTAAATATGTCCCAACCACTAACAGCTACTGTGATAAAGGGTTAATTATTCAATTTCCATGCAAACCAAATGTTTGTTGCAGGATTACTTTCTGTAGCCAGCAGGTGGCGTGATCACTGTATTCACATACTGACATGATCAATCTTTAACTGGACTTACAATCAACTTCCTGTTTGGTTTACATCATTGGTCAAGAAGACTTTTTCTGTAAATCTTGATATCGTCCACATACAGTATATAGAAAATGTAAACTCTGACAGGAGCTGTTTCATCTGAGATTATCTAGGGGGCACTTTGGTGTAATTTCATCAGATCTCGTCCTGTTCTCTATCATATCAGAACATTTTCCAGCTCTGAAGAGTTTGTCAGGTTTGGATCAGTGTTTGAGCAGCACCGGCCTTTAAACATCAATTTACTTTTCTATGGTGAAACATTTACTCCACCTTCATTTGGTGTAAATCCATAATATTCATTAGCGTGAAGCTTTAAAGTCTGAGGTCAAAAATCTTAAGTTGTAAATGAATAAAATATGACACTTCCTGCAGCTACAGGTGATACATTGACTATTTCTGAATGGATTCATGTAGATATCTTAAGGTCAGGACTCTAACGTTTGTAATTCCTTTTCAATATAAATCATGAAATACTCACATAGCTGTATTTTGATTATAATATGTTAAAAAATACACAATATTTTTTAAAAAAACACAAGAAATACTGTAGTCATAAAAATGAATGCTAGATATATACATGATCCCGGAGGAAATTGCACTGAATGAATGCTTTAATAATCCCAAAGGAAAATTATTCATCTTCATCTTCAGATTACCGCCTCTATATCCGCCGCAGATGTTCTAAAATGTAAAAAAGAACAATAAACATGATTTCTTTATCACTCTAAGTGACAGAAAAGATAAATATACTTAATATATACTGCAGTATGTCTAGTCCAACATTTACTTTTAATACTTGAGTTCTGATAAATCTGAAGGTCAGTGATTACCCATAAATCTTGCATTGTTTGAGCCACTCCCTTTTCTGCTGGCTCTCCTGCAAGAGACTGCAGGTAAGGAGTGGCGTCACACACGTGAGTGTTGATAGCATTTTGATTGTGGATGGATGTGGGCCATTCATGAAATTTCAAGTTGGATCTAGCCATGGCTGCAGATTCTGGATCACTTTTCCACTTTATTTACCATTACACTTTATTCGTTATAGCTTAGTAACATGAGCTATATCATAAGAAAGAGACTGATGCCATCTGCAAATGAATAGAGGCCGACATGACTGTCATCTGCTTTAACATCACTGTTTTTTTTAAATGTGGGCTTTTTATACATGTTAAATATTTAATTTTGAAAAGATTAGATCATTTTGACCGTGATGCTTCAGTGTGACATCATTCAGTACCATAAAAAGCTGGGGAAAGTAGAGTGAAGGGAAATCAATAATCAAAAACTGATACCGTAAAACCTTTATTAGTTATACCTTTATCTTTTTTATACGAACATTCAACTTAAACTTCCTCTAGCAAGTGTCTCTATTGTAATCTATTGCCCTGTAAATACAGTAATGATTTATTCTAGTGTTTTCTCAGGTCAGAATGGACCAAAGTCCAGCATGTTGTCTGTTGACATCAAAAGCTTCAGTGTCGTCACAACATATCCAAACAGAGAAGTTACACTTTTACCTGTTTAAGGGAGTTTTGCGTGTGTGGATAGTGGCGTAATGTCAACCAAGCACTGATGCAAAACAACCCTAAAGGGAAGTTTGTGGTGTAGGGATGTTGGAAGATGTATTTACAGACAACCTTCAGCCGCTTGGCAGCTGGTCGACACACAGGTTCCTCTGTTAACAGAACGATTGTAGAGATTATCACACTTTTGCAGTTTCTAATTGTTCAGAGGTGGTTTCTGTTTTCGCTGCATATCCAGTAGCACACCCACACACACCCACACACAGTCTGGCTGCACACTTCAAATAAAAATGGCACAGGGAGCTCTGACAAGTTTGTCCTATAGGTTTGACAACAAATAAGAGGAAACAGGAATTATGTCGACAAGTTTTATATTTACGAATCTCAAGTGCATGAAATATGTGCATAGCATTGATGTAAACAGTCAACAGTTACTGTAAATGGAAAAAGTTGAGACCACAGTACAAAAATCCACAGTACAAAATCAAATCATGAGCAAAGAGAACCGTTCCAGCTGGTGAGATCAATATCTATCGTTGAATGGAGCGACAGTTTGTGTCCGGGGTGACATAATCACACTGATTCCAGGTATCTTTACACACAATCACAGTCAGATGGTGATCTGTAAAAAATCCATGACAAACTGTGACTTCCACACAGTTATAACATGTTTAGGGGACAGAGTCAAACCTCTTCATCTGAATAACTAGAGGCAGAAAGCAACACACAAAAAAGACATAAATCAAAAATGAGGTACTATCTTTAAAACAGATCCAGTCACACTTAAATGTTGGTATTGTAAATTTCATTAAGTGTTGTGTAGGCAATCCTGTTATAACACCACTCATATTAATTCTGTCCACAAGTCCTCCATATCATCGTCCCTCTACTGTATCGCCTCAATCCGCAAAACATTATACATTTCAGATGAAGGTTTTCCAATGTGTTTGTAATCTGACTGCAGGTCAGTTCCTCTTTCACCTGACAAACCAAGACATGATCGAACCCTAACCAGATGTTTCTTATTCCCACACCTAACTAGACCTTAAACACACCAAAATGATACCTCAACTGAAACAGAATAATATGGTTTCAATGTAAGTATGCTTTGCAGAAATTTAAATATTTAAATATATTTTATTTTGACTAAATTATTTTTAATAACATTTTTAAACATTTTTTTTCATTATTATTTCGCCCCTATTGAGATACAAGCTTAAACTGAGACTTCATGTCTGTTGTTGAAGCTGTAACTGCGGCGAGGTTAGGCAGAAAAAGACAAACAGCCTGGTTCTTTTATGAAGAAAAACCATCCATGAATGCTAAAGCATTAACATTATTACTTCTGATAGGTAAATCATGTATTCACCACAAATTTCCATGAAATTTAACATAAACATGTGGAATTTGTGCACAAATCCGGATACAGGAATTTTCTAAATTTTTAACTTTAAAATAAAAATTCCAAGAAAAGCTTTTTTTAAACACACACACTCCCAGATTTTTTTTATGTAAGATATGAGCAAGATTATCGGGCCTTTGCTGAGGTATGAACTCTAACTTTATCAAAATTTCCAACATATATCCTGTTTACAAAAAATCATACATTAAACAAAAAAAAACTTAAAAGATCTTTGCAGTTCATTGAAAAACTAGTTATTGCTATTTTGTTGTTGAACTTGAAGAGCCAAGTAGCTTTTTCTTGATTATCTGAGAAATCGGCTGGATAGAAAATGTGTAAACGTCTCCACTGGGAGAACTTAGGTCACATTTAAATGGCCAATAGCAAAACTGCCACACAGTCCAGCGCCTTAAAGGACAATAGGTAGCATTCTTGATGCAAACAGCGACTTTCACAGTTGTGACTCGAGACTTAAGAAATTGCATCGTTATTTTAATCTGCAGCAAAAATCAGGACGTCGACTTTCCAAACGTCTCTGGACTTCTTCTCAGAGCATGGTGCCCCCAGAAGTGACAGCGATGTCACCTGTTGGGTGGGCGGAGATCTGCTGCAGGAGAGTCTCTGACTGAAGTAGCTGATTGGTCCAATCATGACACACCTCCTCTATGCCAGGACCCTCCCCTCCATATTCTGGAGGCAACACATGTGGTGAGAAAAAGTCGCTCAAGGTTTCCTGGAAGTCGCTGCCATGCATGTGAATCTACAGAGGAGGGCCAGGGGACGTCATTGAAAATGTTTGATTGAAGGAATTTCTATTTTTACGTAAAACAGGTTTGGATAACACAGATTGCATTTTTGCAACGTGGCGTGATTCATGTGTGAGGCAAACAGGATGCTCACCCTCTGTTTGATCTTATCCGGTAGGAAGGGACGAATCATGGCAAAGACTGGGCGAAAAAACATCGGTTCATTGACCAGATGGATTCCTCTGACCTTCAGGGGAAAAGAGTCCTGGAAAGACAAAAAATACCAAAAAATAAACTATGAGACAATTTGGTCAACAAGTTAGGTATACAGAACAATAGAAAACGTTACACAACACCAATTAAAGTTAAATCGATGTTCATGTTTTGTTCTAGAACAGATCTTTCAATTAAAACTTTCTACATTATTTTTTTTACTATGAAATGGGATTAAAGTGTGGGGATTGAAGAACTGTTATAATACAGCTTGGATCATACACTAAAAAAACAAACACAGGACACACACTTTTCACCATCATCAAAACACCAAAACCATCGAAGGTTTATGAACACAGAACCACTGCTTAACCCTTTAAAGCCAAACATATATTTAATCACTTGGCCTTTCAGGATTTTGATATTTCTACATCCTAAATTTGACATTTTTCCCCCGAAAAACCTGATGTATAAAATCAGACAAATGCACCTGTACTTTCCATGCAAAAAGAATCTGGATTTAGCCATAATGATACAAATTAAAATTCTTAAAATTAAAATTATATAAAATTCTTAAATGAAGCATCTGGACATGTTGTTTGTGGCTGGAAACATGCTGCGATAACTCATGACACATTTCCTGCAAAAGGGTATAAAACAATGTCATAATGTGATGAAGAAAGAACTTCTCAATATTTACTAGAACCCGTTGAAGGGCGGTGTCATCGGTTTAGCCAGAAGTGTGTTGTAAGAGCTGAAGAAGAATGGCTTCACGGCAGATAAGAAGAAAAGCTTTAAGGCGAGTTCTGACACATCAGTGCCATCAGTGATGCGATGAAGGCCTACCGAAAGCACAGACGAGATCTTCCTGGCGAGGGAGGGGTTGATCTGTAGAGCGTGGGCTAGAGTCCAGCCCTGCAGGTCAAATATGACCTTCAGACCTCGTCTCTGGGTTTCTGTCTCCCTGGAGATGACCTCTGATGTCATCAGGCTGACCTTGAACACTTGGATGGCCGACCAGTCTTTCGGGTTCCACTGACCTGCAGCCAGACACAGTGGTGAATGTTCACGAATGATAATCCATCTTTGGAGTGACATGAACCAGCCATCCTGCGTGTTTACTGACCGACCCTGTAGATGAGCACCCTGCTGCCGGCGTGGTCCCGCTGGGGGAGGATGGCGTGGTAGGAGTTGTTGAGGAGTCCCAGCACTGACGAGGGACGCATGCGGGTGCTGATTTCAGGGCTCTCCAGCCGCCAACGCTGGTAGTTCAGAAACAGCTGGACAGGACAGATTCAAGGACATCAGGAATTCAGAGGTTAACCCTGGGGGGCTTTGGTTGGAACACTAGCAGACTAAGGAAGGTGCTTCTAGGAACTGACACAAACAGTTTATCCTTCAATTTGCAGGGCTTTATCACGTTTACACTTTTATCTTTAGTAGAAAAAAAAGGGAGAAAAAGCAGTTGAGAAATAAATACTAAATCTATAAGATAAATTCATTAGATCAACATGTCAGTCTTTGATACAAACAGTAAAATGGAACAGGTACCAGGAGGCTGAAATCTAATGCAGTATAGTTTGTATGACAGATGATGACGGTGTGTCACTAGAACAGGAACAACTAATAAATCTAATCATCAGTTCTAATTTGTGTGCTCAAGGCTGCAGGCCTGTCGATGGGGCAGCTAAATGGAATCCAGCCTTTATTATTTTCACTCATGTGTCCGAATGTCATTAAATGTACATTAAAGCTGTTTATTCATTTTGTTGACAGGTCTGTGATTAAATGATCACATCCTGCTTCAAAGCAGTGATGTATTGTGATTGTCAGTGTTCATGTGTTCGTTCATAATGAAAGATGAAATAAAAATCACATTAACTTGGGCAGCAAAGGGGATCAAAGTGAGATGATGAGCCTGACCTTGACAAAAGTAGGTCACGGTCAAATTTAAACTTTTTTACACTCAGGAACCGGATACGATGGAAAGATGAGGAAGAAGGCCAGTAAGACCATACAGGTATATAGAAGCTAGTGCTCTGATCAATGACAGTATGTCAGAGCACTAGCTTTGATCTTTGACCTATACAACTACGTCAGAGTAAAATTTTGAATTCAGGTGTGTCATGGGATGCTGCAGTCTCTGACTTTCTTGGTTGTAGTTAAAGTTGTACTTTGACCCTGTCTGATCCAAACTAGAGTAAATGTAGTTAATGTGTCTGGAATGTTGAGACAACTTCCCTGCAGCCTGTGAGTCCTCAAGCTAACAGTGAAGCTTTGCTATAATAAAAACCCTTTAAAGCCAAACAGATCATATTTGATTCATCTTTCATGTTGTTGATGCTTCTTCAGCACAAATTTGACTTTTTATTCCTCCCACAAAATCTGATGTATACAATCAAGACACCCATACCTGCATTTTCCATGTGAAAAGAATTCTGGGTATGGCCATGATTATACAAATTAAAGCTCACATATACAGATTCATGTAAAAAAAAATTTTTTTTTGCCAAGTTTCTCAGAAAATTCCATTAAATTTTTATTTTTCCAAAAATGAGATTAAAAATTAAAATTAAATAGATAGATAGATAGATAGATAGATAGATAATTTATTAATCTAGGAGGATTTTGCACATATATAAACAGTATAAAATAGAATAAAAACCGAAAGTGAAATAAACAGTGAAAGTGAATGTGAATTAATTCAACAAGTTCCTTTTTTTAAATGCAACAACTTTTTTCCCGTTAGATTTAACGGAGTGTACCTTCAGCGACAGATCCAGGTCGAAGTCTCTGGCTCGCAGAAACTTGAGCAGGAAGCCGTGGGAGAAGTCCTCCACGCCGGACAGGTCCCTGGAATCCAGCGCTCTCTGCCTCAGGGAGTTCACAAACGGCCGGAGCTGCTCGGAGTCGTCCGGCAGCTCGTTGAGCTGAGGCCCGTTCATTTCGGCCCGGAGTTCGGGTACATTTCACCAGCGGCCGCTACCTGCCAGAGAGGAAGAGGAGACGGGAAGAAAGGGTGTTTGTGACGGACTGACAGTCTGAATCGGTGCACAACTGCAAAACTCCACTGATGTGTGGAACTTTTGTCGGTTCTGCATGAAGTTGCTGCACTTAAACTGCACCATCTCCCTCTGCTGGTCGTCATCTACTACTGCAATTGCTGTGTTTAAACTGCACCGTCTCCCTCTGCTGGTCGTTACTTGCTACTGCAGGCGCAAGGCCCACGGCCCGACCTCAGCCCCAAAATTAAGCAAAACTAGAACCAAGGCGGTCACAGACTGCAACATCCCGCGACACCCCTGAATTCAAAATTTTACCCTGACCTACTTTCAAAGCACTAGAGCACTAGCTTTGATCTAAAGCACTAGCTTTGATCATTGGTCTTACTCACACTGGCCTTCTCCCTCGCCTTTCTGTCTTATCCGTTTCCTGAGTGTACAAAAGTTGAAATGTGACCTTCGAGTTTTCTCAAGGTCAAGATCTCATTTTCATCTCATTTTCATTTTCATTTCTCATTTTTGTTTCATCTTTCTATCTGCAACAGTTGTGAAGATATTTGGTGGACAAACGGACGAACACACAAACACTGACAATTACAATACATCACCAGCCACCAGCCACCCCCTACACACCACCTTCTCCCAGCAGAGAAGCACCTTCAGCGGCAGACTGCTGTCACACAGCGCCTCCACAGAGAGGCTGAGGTCCTTCTTCGTGCCCCGTGCCATCAGGGGGTACAATGACTCTCTCAGGAGGAGCGGGGGGGAGGTGGCGAGGTCAGCATGAGTAGATGGGATATCAGCCTGTGCTGCAGATGCCTTACAAAATAGCAGGAGGCCCACCATGTGGATATCTCTGCTTTGCGGGATGTAAGAACTGCATTTTATATTCCAAATATATTTTGCACAATGGAACAAGTCAGTTTTATCTTGTATTTTTTGTTTATATATATATATATATATATATATATATATATATATATATATATATATATATATATATATAGTATATAATACAAAAAGTAGAAAAACAGTGAATAGTGAATATTATTACACTTTTTTATTACACCTTACCACGAGCCAACTCTCGGAACATTTTCTTTTCCACAGTAAATGTTCATTATTCCTATTATATAATATGTAGTAATGATTTCTGAATCAATTATACTGAAAGAGAAAAAGACACTCAACAATATGGAACTTTTTTGTTGTTATTTTTTTAGGAATTAAAAAAATTAAAAAAATACTTCTCATAACACTGAGACTTAGTGAACAGTTTTTAACATCAGCTCTCTTTAGCACATGTAGGACAGTATGTTTGAATGTGAGAATGACCTTAGAAGATCTATTCCTCACCTGTGCAGGCGCTCCATTCAATCAATGCACGGGGCAACAAGAGCCTTTTCCAACCACTCAAGGAACGTCAAGGAACATCTTGTGGTTCTTCTCTGGTGCTCCATGTGACAACTTCCCTATTTATTCTTGCATATTCCAACTACTCATCTATTATGGCTTGTGTGGGAAGATGGAGCTACAGAAATGTTAGGAAAAGCCTCCTAGAACAGCTGAACTTTATTTGGTGACAGGTGTATGTTGACTCAAATTCAATGTAATTGGTTAAATCTGAATAGAGCTACACCCTTATAAAAGGATGTGCATGTTCATGGAACAGGGTTATTTTAAGTTTTTCATTGTACATGTTATAAGTCACATTAAAAGGTAGAAAAAGTTTGCCTTGCTGATATTTTATTTACATCACGAAAACCTGGCGTTTGAACAGGGGTGTGTAGACTTTTTATATACACTTGCCCCATCCACAGATGAAACCTATGTGACAAGGTTTTAACTGTAATAATATCACACATACTGTATTTTTCCTAAATTCTTATAATACTTGATCTGTTTAAAAGAAAAAAAAAAGTGAATTAGCAACACATCGGTGTGGATTTAACCAACCTTCAGTTGGGTAGATGACTGCTATTATGAACCACAGCGCCCTACTTGGGTAAATACTAATACATTTAATCATCATTTGATCCATATCATACCCAAAGTTCTGAATGTGTCAGGTGCTAGATATGTTTCCTCTTTCTTGTACCTTAATCTGGGGAGAGATAATGAACCATTCAAACAGAAACAGAAGGCTGGACCTGCTTTAAATGAACTGGTGCCAAACTGGACCTGCTCCCCAAACATTTGTCATTTTGGAAATCCTCTTTGGAGGAGTAGAAACATTACATTAATCCAAGTGAGAGATGACTGGTTGAGTCATTTTGTTGTGAATCAGATGATGATGGTGGAAAATCAGCTTGTATATAATATGTTGACTATGTCTTGGTGTCATTTGAAATGTTTCATTAGTGCTGAGACAATGCAAGATGTTTTTTTGGTAATTTCATGAGTAAATAATATTCGTCTGTTGAAAAACCTTGTTTATCCGACAATGAAACCAAATGAACCAGTGAAGAACACAACACTTGATTTGCTTTTTTTTTTATACTTTAAGGTTACATTTCAAGTGATACATAACACATGGTGACAATCAATACCCAACCGAGACTTTTAAAGTGGATTTTGAAAGAGAAAATTCACCTGTCTGTCACAGTCTGAACCATCTGCACACAGAACGAATGGGTGGGTGTCTGTGGGTGACGGTCACTAACTCTGGAATGTAGAAACAAATGAGATCCCGAACCCTAAAGCTAACCCGCCTGATTTCTGAATTAATACAGCCTCATCCTGATTGAACTGATTGAGAAAATTAAAACATATTCATATTGTGAAGTTTTAATCTGTACATTCATAAAATAACCAATGGGGAAAGAAGGGGAAAGTGACATAAAGGCACAAACTTCTAGCTGCAAACTGTTCTCTATCTCTGGAGTTAAACTCACAGCACATCTTACCTTCTATTCTCTCATTCCTGTGGAAAACGATGCTTAACAGGAATGTTTAACAAAATGATCCTGACTCCTAAAGTAACAGGAAGACCCAGACATGAATAAAATAATAAAAGTCAACAATATTTAAATCACAAAATAAACTCCTCTCTTTGGATGGAACGATTGTAGGAGGAAGACAAACACCCTCATTTCAAAGCTCATACAGGATTATAGAATCCTTCCCAGAATACCTCTAAAATCTTATTTATTCAGTGTCCTACTCAGTGTTTAAAAATATGTTCTTACCGGTTAAGGATAATTAAAGAAGTCAGTGTTTGGACTGAGAAACAGCTGCACCAAGAAGTAACACACAATCCAAAGGACGTTTCACTAGCTGTCCACAAACACACAGAGGACATGAGTTTTGCCAAATGGGTAAAAAGGTTCTAGAAGAAGCGTATTTCAGTTCACACCTACATCCTGGTGATAAACCTACAACCACTTTGAGTCTGATTGTTTCACTACAATATGAAAAAGATCTTCAATTAAAGAAATATGACAATTCTGTCACTATCAAAAAACAAGAACTTAATGGTGACGTTTCTCAGTCCAGTTACAGATCAGAGGAAACCTGATATCTGAACATGTCTCAGTGTTGTGTCACACACACAAAACAGAGCTATGCTAAGGTGAAGTAAAGGATTGTGGGTAGTAGCACATGCACATCTGTTGGAGCACCCGGTGCCTTCAAAATGCACACCAACACGTTCAGCTTAGAGGCTACAGTGAGGATTTTAGCTTATGAACAGTTATAAATAACATTTTAAACCCTTTCTGGGATCTTTGGGCTTCTGGTGATGTTGACATCAGGAATAAAAAAAAAAGTAAAGCACCAAAAAATTGTAACAACACATATAGTAGATGGAAAAAACAAACAAAACAACAACTGACTGTGTTGTGTTGAACTTCAACATCCGCTGCCAGCACAGATGATGTGACTCAACATGTCACATCGTATGAATCACAGCTCCCCCCACATCAGTTACCACAAAACTAAGATATCAAACCATCAATAATGTTCCCTGTATTGTGTTTGTTCTCCATCAAAAGTAACATCTGCAAAACATAAAAACAAATATTGCTTTTTGTTATTTTCAACTGAGAAATGTGTATTTTTATTTTTATTATTATAACCTGTGGCCAACGATGCAGAACATGTTTGTCTCTGCTGTCCTGAAGAGTAAAAATGACTAATAAACTAACCACATGGGAATGTTAGCATGCAGGTAGAAACTACCTAAAAACTGGTTGTTTTCACTTAGATCTAAAAGCTCAAAATAAAATACTTTAAGAAAAGACCGACATAAATTTCAGTGAATAAACTCAAAACTGTTTGGTTATTCCTTTAATCTAGACGTACGTTTTAACTAACAGTTAAATAAATCTTCCTCTTACGTTCTCAGATCCAGTCCTAACAGATTCCAAACCGTCCTGGTTCTCAAGTAGTTGTGTTACATTTTTGGACTTGAAGCAAAAACAAGGTTAAATTTAGAGTTCTGTTTGGTATTAACTCCTATTGACATGGAATCCCAAATTCTGAAATGAGACATTAAAGTGCACATAAATCTTATTGCTGAGTGGTAACACAACCAGTCATTATTTTTGCAAGCTGTTAATTCACAAAGATTTTGTGTTAAATTTCTAACACAAAGCAACTCCTTTAAGACAGAGCTGGGACTCTGCATCTGGACCAGGAATCTGAACAACATTTTAACATTTGACCCAAAGGCTACCATCTTCAGACAACAGAAGATGGTTTCATTTTGGAGCTCCAATAATGCATCACAAGTCTGAGTAGAGTGGTTACAACATGTCTCTGACATGTTGACTGCAGATACGCCATTAAAACTACCATCAACAGAACGTTACCACAAACTTTCAGACAACGGCAGAGGTGTGGAGAGTAATCTGTAATCGATCTGTCAACAAAACAATCATACACTGTGATTATTCTGTTACTATTCATTTGGGACTGCAATGTTCTAAGATGTAGATTTTCTGGTTCCAGGTTGAATTATAACAAGTATTTCTTTTTAAACCATTAGGCATCAGAATAGTTCCTGTGAATATTTTGTGATTTGGAGTCAACATCTATTATTGATCAGTCTGTTGCCTTAAAGAATTGCTTCCCAACTCCAAGGACAGATAGTTTGTACAGTTTAGAAATTCTTTTAAGAGAAGTTAAAACATACATCACACTGACTGGAGGACGTAACCGTGGCACACCATCAGATTCAGTCAGCTTCCTGTGTCGGGGTAGTTTGGACACGCTTGTGGCAGACAGGTGAACTTCCACTTATTCATCAGTGTCACGCTGAATGAAGACTAAGGTGAATGGAACAGGATTTCAGGGAGCAAAAAAAAATATCTGTGGGGAGGAATCTTCACATTCACATAGACTTGGGTTGACAGATGGACTTTAAGCATCTCTTCCACTCAAACATACATACAGTAAATATGTTGACATATATAAAAAAGTAAGTCTCTTCCACATAGGAGGCCTGGGAGTTACGATTAGGGTGATTCAAATCATCGTCATCTTTTTCCAGGAAAGAAAAAAAATGTCCTTCTCAGCTCCGCAGCTGAACAGTCATTCCAGCTGCTGTTCCAACTATTACTTTATTTACGGACGAGGAGACATTTTGGAATATTTTCACATCAAGTCTACTTTGGTCCGTCTCGTATTTACAACCACAGTTATGACTAACCATGAGTCCGTGTGTGTGTGTGTGTGTGTGTGTGTGTGTGTGTGTGTGTGTGTGTGAATCCAGGCGTTCCATTCTAAGTCTCTTTTTCTATAAATTGCGTGTTTCTGAAGCGTGTACAGTGCAGGTAGGCAGCTCTGTGATGATTCAAAGGGGGAAGCTAAACAGGAAGGGACGGAATCTTGTCCACAAATATTTGTCATCATAGTCTGTTGACAGATGAGGTCAACTTGAGATCAGGCAGAAGGTCAAGAAGGCCTAAAGGTCACTAAATAAGATGTAGAGGAGGACTCTAACTTTTTTATTCTTATTTAAAAAAGGGGGGGGTTTGGTTTATTCAGTGGTTCAAACTACGGATTGAGTTGACATTTTAAAAAATGTATTGAAGGAGTTACTGAATGCTGGGAGTTTAAATGGAAACAAAGCTAAATACAGGTCCTCAGGAGATGTAGACTTGAAGTTGTCGTCCTCTCCTGGCGGATGAGTGTAACAGAGTCGAGACGAAGCAGGGACACTTCCTGTAGGTGATCAACAAGGTTCCTTTAGCTGCGTTGTTCATGCTAGGCTGAGGCTCTGAGGAGAGCCCGACTGATGGCTGAGGAGTTCAACAGTCCATCTCTGGGCAGCTGTGGGAAGTTTTCCACCCACAGACTACGTGATGAATTTCCCTGCTTACTTTTTAAAGTATAATTAGGAGTTCGATGGCCATGTTTCTGCGTTGTTTGTTCACGAGGTCAAAGTTCCTCTTTTGAAATACCTCAGAACCCAACTAGAGACAACGGAGACACAGTCACGTAGGCATCAGAGTTTAAAAATCCTTGGTTGAGAGTTCAACGCCCAACTCGCTGGGTAATTTCTTGGTTAGGAGGAGTTTCCTCCTTTGAATAAATTCTGGACCCAGGCGAGGGGCGTGGCCTGATGTCAGGAGTCGTCGTCGGTGTCCTCTATCAAAACCTTGGTGTCACGGGTCTTGGACCTGAAGTGAGGGGTAAAAGAATAAAGAATTTAAGGCAAATGCATTTTGTTAGCCGAGATAATTTTGTCTCCTATTGAAAACAAAATCATCTTTACGCAAGTTTGTAACTTCATCTACAGATGATGCTACATGTCGTTAGTACAATTTTGGTACTTTAATGACCAAAAAAATGACAATTTCTTCAGGGAATTGGTGATCCACATCCATTTCATAATTCATTGAACAAGTGGTTTGTCATTCCCACTGACACAGATCCCTAATAACATCCTGTGATTGTGTTTACAGTACTTGTGTTATTGTTCTTTTGGAGGTAGGACTCACTGTGAGGCCAGCCGTGGCCTGCGTAGACTCATGCTGTAGCTTCTCTTCCAGCTTTTCTTGCCCTGCCGGTTTCTGACTCCGTCCTCCTGGTCCATCATCTGTTCCAGTAGCGTCTGGTCATCAGCATTCAGCGGAGCGACGCTGATGTCTCTGACGGCCCTGAACTCACCACAGTTGTTCAGGTGTTCGTTCTCCAGTCGGAAGAAGTTCCACACAAAACGTCTGGGAGGAAGAAATGCTGATTGTCACAGGTCCATTTTACGTCACAGGCTATACTACATGTATGTTAGCTCATTAGCTAACAGATCTGAATGAAAATTCAGATTTTGTTTTCAAAAATCAATGTCAAAATAATGTGGCATACGGCTTTAAATTCATTGACATTTGTATCATTTAATTCAGAGCGGTGGAACAACAGTAAGACTGATCTGTTTGAGACCAAAAATCACCATCAACAAATCTGATAACCCATGTTTATTACATGTTTATTTAACTTTTGTTTAACTCAACTCCCAATTTGTTAACTTAAAATGAAAAAATTGCCATTTTGAAGGTTTTCGTGGTGAATCAGACACAAAAGTGATGCCAGCTTGGCCTCCAGGAATCAGCTCCTGATATTTACTATATAGACAGCCAAATGAGAGATTTCTTAAAACCATTTGACAGATTGTTTTGACATTGATTTTTGAAAACAATATCTGAATTTTCATTTTTATGAATGAATGAATGTTTCCAATAACTGCATAGTTGAGGCTGGCATTGAAATCTAAAAAGGTCACAACTCTAAAAATTCTGCAGATCAATATCTAGAGTGTTTCCACCTTTGAGCAGGAGCAGAGTACACACACGGAAGATAAAAATTAATGATAATCGACTACAGTCATGACGTACCTGAAGACCTCCAGAGGGGCCAGTATCGTAGCCAGTATGTCAGAGATGCTGTTGATCCCAGTGACTGTGCTGAGGGAGACGGTTAACGTCCATGAGAAGCGCAGCAGCACGTCCTCCACGATGGCACTGTAATAATACGCCTGGAAGGAGAGAACAGGAAAAAAAAATCATCACCATCATCCCAGGGTTGAAACGGTGTCTCCTCCATATGGAGGCGCCTTCCTGCATGGACGGCTACCTTCTGTGGATAAACAATTTCCTCTCTCAGGAAGGTGTTCTCTCCGGCGTTTCGGTCGAACAGGCCCCAGTCCATCTTCAGATCCCAGACCAGTGTGTAACAGGAGCTCACCAGTAAGCAGCTGATGTACAAGTAGAAGAAGATCTGAGCGTCGGCGTGGGATTCTGCTGAAGAGGAAATGGGATGAGATTAGACAGCAGGTAGAGCGTCTGATTTTATGTGTTATGATATGTGATATATGATATGATATTTATATGACATATTGAATATATTGGTAGTAGGATGGTGAGTTTTGAAGTGCCAGGCAGGAGGCCTAGAGGAAGACCTAAGAGGAGGTTTATGGATGTAGTGAAAGAGGATATGAAGGTGGTTGGTGCATAATTGTACATTGGATTAATGAAACACAATAACCAGAATGTATTTACAAGTGACGACAATAAACTCGGCATTTTAGAAATGAAGCCTAAATGATTATCATAATAATGGCAAATATACCTTTATGTGTGCTGTATAGGGCAGCAAAGATGACAACAAAAAAGGATGTGGAGTATTTCCCAGCATTCACCAGGTGAGGGAACGCTCGTTTGGTGTCACGGTAACGGCGCAGACATTGGACAAATCGGAACCAAGCAGGGAGACACTGGATCACGGCTCGGACGCCGTAGGAGTAAGAATTACACACATCTTTACCTGGAGAGAACAACACACACACAGACACACACACACTGTCAGGTCATGATAACGTGGGCATATCATCACTGGATCGGTGTCACTGTCATCTGAAGCGACACTAAACTGCAGCGTCTTACCTGGGCTGGTGATGAGTCCGTCATGAGCTTTCCAGTCCAGTTCAAAGCTGTAGAAGCAGATCATGTACTCCAGATCCATGAGGACCACAACCAGAGAGTTCAGCTGGTCGGCCAGCCAGAAGTCTGCAAAGCCCACGTGATGAAACGGAGCAGTCACCACGCGAAACTGTGAAACCAGGGTCAGACAGAAGACAGTCTGATCAACACCTAAGTATCACCAGTTATTTACAAGAGGCGTTAGATTTGATCATAGATGATGAAAAATACAAAACAGTTATGTTTCAACTTCACAAAAATACAGACTATGCTGCTTTAGTCTGTTTTATTTGACATCTTTCACAACCAAATAAAGCTGAGATGTTATAAAGACACTCTGATCGCTTAGAATATTTTACAATGTTTTCTTTATTCGATTACCTCACAGTACAGGTTAGTAAATAGACAGCTGACATCATAATCCATGTCAAAAGTAGCTGGATATACATGTCTCTGATTGCATATGACATAAATTTCCACATTTTGTGAATAAATGCATAGCGTTTTTTTTTTCTTGGTACTTCATTGTCGTTTTATCGTATCTTGGTTGATCTGTGTCACCACACACATGCAAGCACATTTTTTTAAAATGTATTTTAAAAGAAACAGAAAATTTAAGGTACTGGTTTTATTTTATCAAACATACAAGACACAGAACTTTCTGATTAACCAATAGGAATCATCACTTGTATTGGGTTTCCTGCTGCTCAACGAAATGGACCAATGCAGACACAAGCCGGAGAAAGTTCTCCTTCCTTGCAATACTAAAAAATGGATCTTTTTCCAAGCCAATGTTGTTCACTACGGAGACCAGAGCTGCCAGTACAGCCACATGACGACACAAACTGAAGGAACGTACCAGGAGTTTGAGCAGCCAGAAGCGTGACTTGTAGTAAAACATCTTCAACGGGTTGATGAGGAAGAGAAAGAAGAGGCCATAAAGAGCCAGAGGGTTGGCCTGCATTGGTACCAGGATGCTGTCACTGAAGAGACACGACAGCAGGCTGACGCACCACAGCACACCTAACAGACCTGCAATCTGTAACACACACACACACACACATCCAGCATATCAGCTCTTATAAAATGCACCTGATTGTTTATTATATGACGTGTTTACGTGTTTGTGTGTTCAAACCTCGAACAGATGCTGATGAGACAGGTTGTTTCTGGGGTTGAGTTCAAATATGAGCACATGGTTAACTCCCGCCTGCCTCCAACCATACGTGTTTATGCCTGGAACACAAACACAATAATGAACAGGCAGTCACGCAGACGGCTACTGGTGGGTTCTGTTCTCAGACAGCTGGGCTTGAGGAAGAGGTCTTTTTTCGGATACCCGTAGTTTGAAAGGCGGCATTTCAAGGTTTGGTCGGAAGGAAATCAAGCATCTTGAGGGAGCAGCTGACAGCTGACACTCATAATGGTGTGTGTGTGTGTGTGTGTGTGTGTGTGTGTGTGTGTGTGTGTGTATTCATACCTAAGAGGAAGAGGAACTCTATCAACAGGAAGCCTCCTCTGTAGATCCTGACCATGGGCCAAACATCATCACCACGGATCACCACAGCTCCTACAGAAATGGAATGAGCAATGTATGGGTGGGGGGGTAAAGAAAAGAAAAACACCAAAACATTCAGCATAGACATTTATTGTACCACTGACACATGAAATGAGCACTGATTGAGTAGAATTAAGACTTTTGGATGCTGACATTTTCTTTTGTCGTATAATGAAATGCTTTCAAACAAACCAACAGGTTTTACACTGTTAATCTAATACTTGTGTGTATATTACACCAAGTATCTTGGATGAACTGTCATTATTTGTTGTCAAGGAATGACTTTGAATGATGACTTTAAATTGATAGATTTTTTTTAAATTAACAATAACCGAATAAAATGCTACTTAAATAAATTTGATACTTAAAGTTAAAAAAGCCAAAACAGCCTATTCTTGAATTCTTAAACAATATTGAACAATTATTCAACAATACTGAAACTCTCTAAAACAAATTGTTTCATGAAGATAAAAAGGTTAGTTCTGATTTTAAGTAGTGACTCTAAATGAGGAGACTTGGTGACTTCCTGAAACTGAGGAAGAGTGTTGTGTGCTGTGACCAACATCGACTGTAATCTTGAAAAAGTATCTCTGCTACGGACAAACGGACTTGTCATAAGACAGGAAGTAAACTGAGACATGATATGAGTCAGGATGCTGTCTGAGTGTGTTACCTGTAATAACCACAGTGACTATCAAGACGAGGAACACTCCACAGTAGAGCCCGACTCTGAAGGTGGTCCAAGCAGGAGCAGGCTGCAGGCGGACAGAGAAACATCCAGAACCTCAGCGCAGAGTCAAATATCAAAGCAGCTGAAGCTCATATCAGTTAGTGTTTGTGTCACGGCTCATGGGCTACGATCGCCCCAAAAATACCTCAATGTAACTACCTACAGCTATTTTAATCAGAAGAAGAAGAAGAAATGTGCTTTAATATTCCCCTTGGGGAAATTATTTGTCTACTCGCTGTCTATATTTTATATGTGTGTATATATATGTGTGCAGGCCTTTAAATAAGTGCACACACAAACACAAGTGTGTATATCCCCTAAAAGTAGAGAATAAGATCAACTACTGTAAAACAGGGTCCATTAGAGATTGTTGTTCTCATGTGATTTGATTGCTTGGAAATAATTACCGGCATAAAAGATGTAGAAGCTGTTTGCATGAATGTTAACATTTTAAAAACCCGTTCACGGAAACATCTGTGCAGGTTCTCAGTTATCCAGGCCGAGGTAAATCAAGAACCAAAAAGAATCAACTGGACTTGCTTTAGATATGGTCTTGTTTTCCGCTCCAACAGGAGTATCTGGACTCTCAACCGGTCAGTTAGAACTGAAGAAACCTCTTGGATGAGAGATGAAACGTCTTTAACAAACCTGAAGCAAGTCCTGTTGATTCTTTTTGGTTCTTCTTAATAACACCTGCATGTTACCTGAAATCACTCACTGTGCCAGAGTTATTAATCCTTAATTATTATGTTTTAACAAACAAAAGCAGCATAAAGAATAGTCAGCGTCTTGTGTGTGTGTCTGTGTGTGAGAGCAAGAGCGAGAGAGCGAGAGAGAGAGAGAGACCTGTGCAGCTCCCAGGGGAGGTACCCTCAGCCTCTTCATGGCCTTCTGTCTGTCTCCTCCTTCCAGCTCAGTGGTGACCAGGGTCTGAAACACAGAGAATTCTGATGTCTCTGTCTGATAATATTGATAAATGCTCATAGTGGCTTGTGATTTATAGTATTGATTATATGAACCCTGTATAGCTCATGCTTTGGAACTCATTTGTGAAGAGGAGCACATTGACATGTACGTATGTACCTCAGTCTCAGAGATGAGCTGTGTGATTTTCTTGCAGGTGTAAAAGGGAGCCACTTCAACGTGGGCCACCCTCCAGTCGGCCCCCCGCGGCGTCTCCAAAATCTTGTCATGCTTCTTCAGGATCTTCCTGAAACCTGTGAAGTTCAGGTTCTACAGTGACAGAGAGATAAACACCAACTGATATAATACAATATAATATTATACATTCAAAAATTTGTGGCAGTTTCCACTAAACAATAATAATAATAATGGATTCAATTTATATTGTTTTTTTGAAGGTTTTTTTGTCCAATAGCTGAAAAAAATCACTGAATATTTGGGGAGGCTGAAGTCAGTAGATGTTAATGTGCACCTGGTAGTTCTGCAGCAGGATGAGGCTGAGGTAGAACTCGGAGAAGGCCAGCTGCAGGTCCTTGATGTTTCTGTGTTTGCATCGCTCCTGCTGTGACAGGGCAAACACCGTCTTCCTCCTCCTCAGCCCACTCCCGTTAGCCGAGCTCTCCCTCTGGGCATCCAAAGACGACTGCAGCTCATTCTGCAGCGTGGCAAATCGCCGCTGAGCCTCAGCTAGCTTCTCTGAAGGAGAAGGAAAGAGGTAAACATGATATAGGGAACACAGTCTTGAATAATAAACACAAAAAGAGTGATTTTTCATTATTCATATAATATTAAACAATATGCTGATGTCTCAGTGTGTGCTTTTTGAGTTGCACTCAATACCAGAGTAGAAGGTGTTGATCTTGGCCAGTTCTTTTTCACATGTCTGGAAAAACTTCTCCTCGAACTTGGCATAGTACCTCTTGACTGTATCTTCATCTGTGACTGTAAAGAAGGTAGAAATGGTCAATGGATTGTATTTATACCTGGTATTTATGACTGGCCAATCAAAGCTCAACAAAAGCCAACATTCACCTATTCGCACAGACATTCCTTCAGTGGTGGCATTCACCAGGAGAACATAAACCTTCACAGGTTGATCTTAAACCCATGTTTCTCAAAAGTATAACGTCACAGACCCATGAAGTGTCACAAATTAAACCACATTTGATTAGATTTTGTCACCTAACTAACATTAAGTACACTGAAATGTTAGATATTTTTTAAATAAATGCCATGAAATCTACTACAGGTATACCTGTAGTGGAAGGAAGTACTTGACAAAAGCAATTCATTCAAACATGTTATTGTTGAGCCAAGATGGGGCAAATAAAGGCTAATAAGCTACATGAGTTGACTTACACAAAAAAAGACAAAGCATAAAAAATGAAGAAGTGCACAGTCAGACAGAAGAGGGCTGTGATCAATGATCTTATCACTGCTCCAGTCCAACACATTGATCAGATCTTTACAGAAACGTGAAGCTGCTTCTGTCCCTCACTCATTAATAATTGGTGGAACCTGAACATTCCTTAACAAACTGAAATGAGGAGGGAGTGTTTATGTGGGCTATATGACATGACGACTGTTCATATCACTGTGGCTAGCTGTCAATCCTTGTACGCAATGACCTGTAACGCTGAGATCACAAGATGTCAATGTTTTTGTCTAGTCAGAGTTTTTGTCTAGTCAGATTAGCCTATCACCACATGATACCCTTTTGTATGACTTTTGACACAAGACATCATTCAGATAAAATCCTGAGAAATCCCACAGGTAAAGGGAATCTTCTTCTTCAGAAACGGTGTTTCTTCCGAAACTGCATCATGCACAGGAAATTCAATTAAACCGTCTCTAAGGTAATAATAACTATATTTTTCCTGCTGCAAAAAGAAAAAAAAGGCTTCAGGTGTTATTTGCTAATGTCATGCAGTCCAGTAGCAAAAACGACCTGACAATATTTCTGTGCCACTTAAAAGGTGGCATGAAATGGTTAAATAAATAAATAAAAGTCCTGTTCTAGTCCTTCTAGATAAAGGTCATTCAATAGCAGCTTTTGCTGTTGTGTTAACAGCAAAATCTAAAGTCTAAAGAATTTAATTACAAATTAATTTCAGAAGATGACTGGAAAGAATCTACTTCTCTTCCTTCTTAAATGTCCACAACATATGATGAGACACAAGTTGTTTTGAAGCCTGATGCTGCCATCAATGTCATACTTACCTTATTTACAGTTACAGTTGAGTCAAATGCTTATTTACAGTTTTACCATAACACAAGTGTTGTAATTTCTATAATTTCTGATGGCGGCTCTTTAAGATCTCACGCAGTGGATGTAGAGACGCTCCGTGTCCGACCGCTAACCTGTACCCTCTATCACGTCAACAACAACAGACTGACAGGTGTTTTTAAAGTCAGACTCTGCAATCTCAACTTATTTCAGACTGACTGCTTTTAGACAAGACACCAAATTAACTAAATTGGAGTGTCCCACCCACTCCCTCCCCCTCTGTCTCTCATCGCTGCACAAACACACAAACAGGCATCACAGTCAGACGACAGTAATCTCCTGATCCCTTTTTGGCCTTATTCGGCTCTTTTCCCTGTGTCTCGGCTCATGTCATCATGATTATTATCCTTATTATCATTATGACATGTCTGTCTCCCTGTAATAGGCTATACTTTTTATTTCACAATTGATGTTTTTTCCTCTAATTTTCCACCAACACCGCGCTTTACTGTCACATTTGCACAAATTCACATGTGGTCACGTCAGCTTCTGCTTAAACAGAAGTCAGATGGAGGAAATTAAATGACATGCTTTTCAGACATCATATCTCTAATTGTGGGCAGCTGGAAGTCAAAAACACTGTCAGTATTAAACGGTCATTACCAAGGAGTTTTGTCCAAAAATGTCCTCTCAGCTTTTCCCAGAGTATTATCACAACAAATACTGGTCATCTGTGTCCCACCGTCTCATGAGCGCTTACTGATACTGTAGTTAAGAGCTGACGCTAAATGATTCCGTCTAACAGAGCAGCTGATAACATGGACAAGGGGAGACAAGCATGGACATAGTGAGACAGTAATGAAATCCATGGTAAATGGTGAAACAATACATATAGGGATTAAAATTCATATTCAAATTAAAATTGAAAATATTCAAATTCAACCCTCTTCTGTTAACATTTTTGTTTTGTATATTTGTTTCTGGGGTTAGAAATGATGTAAGGTTCAAATTTGTTTGTAAATCTTTGAATCAGTTACATGAAGTCAGTTATAATAATTAGAATAATTATATTAGTTATCATATTAATGTCTTTTTTCTGTGTTTCCTTTGATTGTATGAGAAGTCTAAATAAATATTAATAGTAGAAGACAGTCAGCATGAATTCATTCATAAGTCACATGGTGTGGGGTCATATCACTTTGAGTAACAACAGACTTGTCCATAAAACACAGGACCCTATCTCGTACACTTACAGTGTTGGACACGTCGGACTGTTTCCATGACTACATACAGTTACCATCAGCATGTAAAAGCTATATGGATAAAACTAAATTAATTTTATAGAAATATGATGAGAGGAAAGATGCCAGAAAAAGAAATATTGTGATCGTCTCACTGTTTTAGATTGTTTCTACAGGAAGCAGTGCAAGGGCAAAAAGAGGCATGTCATTACATGATGACAAGTACAGCCTTTGATTGGTTTAAAACATTTTAAGACACACAATGGGGCCTTAAATTTGGGTCATACTGCGGCTGTTTTCAGGATATTTTTGTAAAGACACATAATTAGGTGACACTGCAGAATGAAGTCACTCCACATACAAAACAATTAAGCAGCAGAAGGTATACTGTATATTGTGCTAAAGTATTTATCGTCAATGTTCATGTGAATATTATTCTTATTTACTTTTAATGACACCGGTAATGAGTAAATATTCATGGCATAATAACTATCAAATATCATATTCAGGTACACTATGAAACTGGTAACCATTGTTTACCAGTGGTTTATGTGATAGAGCAGAAATAATCTATTTACAAGTTTCAAACTTAGTTTTTTACAAAACAAATCAGTGTCCTACTTGCCTTTTTTCCCCATTGATCATGACACTGAAAGGAAAATCAAACAACCAAAAGACACACTAACCTTCCACAATAACATCAAAAAGTAATTTGTTAATTGTTGACAGAATGCTATAGAGGTGATATTATGATGTATTAAATTTTGACAAACAGAAATGTTCCACAGAAATGTGGAGACGTTCATATTGTACACCCTACCTGTCAAAACACACCTCTACATTTTTGACTCATATTATTTAGGATTTTACTCTTAATAATATTTAATCATCTGGTAAATTAAAGATTTATACAAATGTAGTTCCATGCTGACCTGCTTCCCTGGACTGAAGCCCGTCCCCATATATAAATCTGATTGGTCAGATTCACATCCGGAGTGGATGATGTGAATGTATGGCTTTATCTTCAGTTAAAAAGTGATGTATTCCTGATGCTAACTGGTAAAGCTGCTGCCTTCAGACTGTCCTGTTTGTTGAGCTGTTGTGTCACCAGAATACACAACAGCTCAACAATGCCATTCTACATGGCATTCACCATGAAGAAAACCTGATGGATCCATCTATGATTTTAATTCATGACATTTTAGGATTAAAAAACTGTTTTTTGATGAGCAGCTTCAGGGTTTTGAAAGTCTAATTTAGAAGAATACAAGAAAGCAAACCTAAATTTGGTTCACACACACAGATACTCCGGCTGTTCTGCTATTACAGCTTCCTCTTTCCAACACCAAAACAGCTCCTGACACCTTAAAATAGGTAGGCTTCAGACAGCTGAGGAACAGGCCTGTGTGTGTGTGGCGCGTGTGTGTGTGTGTGTGTGTGTGTGTGTGTGTGTGTGTGTGTGTGTGTGTGTGTGTGTGTGTGTGTGTGTGTGTGTGTGTGTGTGTGTGTGTGTGTGTGTGTGTGTGTGTGTGTGTGTGTGTGTGTGTGTGTGTGTGTTACCTTCGATAGAGGGGGCCTGGTCCTGAGCAGCATATAGCATCTCTTTGAAAGCCTATACAAGAGAAAAATGATGAGAATGAAGGTCATTTGATTATATATGAAACATCTGAGGTTAAAATATTAACTTTTTTATGTAGAAAAACATTACATTAGAAACAAGGATTTTTTTCAAAATGTCTAGAAATCCCAGTTGAACTAATGTCACATTTTTAGTGCATTATAATGATGGTGGTTTGCAGCTCTGCTGAAGAGGCTCCAACAGTTATTTCAGGTAACAATAAACATCATTCACTTTTTGCATGACCAGACAAATGCAACTGATTTAACTGGTTTTCCACAGGCGAGGGTTTAAAACATCAGTGACGCTTCAGCTTCTCTTCAACAGACACAGGCGTCAGAATTAGAGGTAAGATCAGGCCTAAAAAATCCAGTCCGACCCGACCAGAGCCCGAGGATATTGTAGATGGATGTTTCTCATACAGCTCCTTCTCTGTTTTACCCAAATTATATATTTTAGAAGGGTATTCCTTAGTTTAATATCCATAGATTGTTTGAGATACATAATATATATTTATTTAAAAAGTTTGGGCTGGGTCGGGCTTGGATCATAAGATCTTTAAGCCCAAGCCCGAGACCAAAAAAAATCTAGCCCAACCCGACCCGAATGTAATTACTGACTTTTTGAGCCCAACCCGGTCCGAATTTCAGGTGGGGTCGGGCTTGGAGTCGGGCTCTGCCTTAACATCTTACCTCTAGCCAGAATTCTCTTAAAGCTGTGCTCACATTAGTTCATCTTATTTTTCTAATACCATGAGGTCTGATAAATAGGAACTCACAACTGTTGCTTCTGGAATAATCAGACACAATCATTAGCGTCCATGCTAGATGTAAATGAGACCACGTCAATTCGTCTGACATTTGTCTTGCAATATATTTCCATTTAAAGAACTCTTGTGGACACTTGTAAATCAGTACTGAAGACTGCTTTACGGCATTTTTGAATTTCAATTATTCATTCAGTGGACAGAGACACTGAGACGCTGATTTGAGTTATCATCTTGAAAAAGGACAATTCTTCCAAACTAACATTCTCACATGCAAACAATTTATTAGATTTACTTGCTTTGGGGTAGTCTAAGGGTCCTTGCTTTCCACTTGCTAGTGGGATGAAGGTATTTAGCACACTGCACCGCAAATCTTCTAATATAAATGCATAATTCATAAAGAAGAACCTTTACAGGACCACAGGGCTAAAACAGTGGACCACAAATAACAATGTAGTTGATGACAATTTCACAACAAAACATTTGGCGACACATAAATGTACTGAGGTACCTGTACCATACAGCGTCCTTTGGTCTCTCTTAATAATGCAACAAGCATACTACAGGCATTCTCATTGGTCTAAATCATTTCATATTTCTTTCAATCACAAATGGGTTTACAAACACTTTTAAAGGTATTTGATTTTCTTTTTGTCCACAGAAAATTCATTGCAAAATTAAATTGTCACAAGATCATTTTTGATTTCAACAATACACACTACTGTACACGTGATTTTATCAAAAAAAAAAAAAAGGTACCTAACCCCCCAATTAATTGAATTGATCAATTGGAATTAAAATTGGCAGAAATCTGATCAGCGGAAACTTGCCATCTATGTAATCAGACAGTAGTGATGATGCAGCCGCTCTTCTCCAGTTTGTACATCTGCAGTAAAGCTGCAGCCCGTCTGCTGTAGAGATTTCCACTCGACGACATTCAGTCTCAGTGAGTACCAGCAGTACTGCAGGACAGTCATCCTCTTTCATTTGCTTGCTAGCGGTCACTCTGTCAGTTTATCAGAATGTCAGTGGACCACAACGCCACAATGGCTTCACTGTACGCCAGCACGCCCGAGAAGTGCAAATCAGTCAAAGAGCAGCAGGGCTGACATTTGCAGCTCACAGCAGAGCAAATCGAGGCCAAGGCGCGGCCCCCGCAGCCTGTTTAACCAGCAGCATCTACAACAAACAACATCGACTGCAACAGAGAAAAGATGCACAACAATAACAAGAAGATGGTAAGACGACTCCCACAATCTACAGGAATTGTCAACTCATATAAAATCATCAATCATAAATATGTACGATCAAGTACACATTCACGATAAAAGGAGTGACGGACCGTATCTGTACCTGTCTGATGTTCTATTATGATGTCATCCTTTTTTTATTTAAATCAACAAAAATAAAAACTTCCTGATTCTCACACATTCAGTAAAACATGATCATGAAGGGAAAACAAATCATTGTGTTTTCAGTGACTGAGTACGAGAAGAGAATTCAGGGTCGATGAGAAGAGCTTAGTCAGCGTAATCTGAGAAACCGAGCGCTCAGCAGGTGGAGGACATACACAGGTGGAGGACACACACACAGGTGGAGGACACAAAAAACACATTTCACCAGCTTCAGGGCTGTTACCTGAGGGCTCCGCCCACATCGCCATCGGGTCCTCAACCCTCGTGATATTTTTCCAAGAAGGATAGCCTCTTTGCACAGAAATGCAAATAATCATGATCCAAGTAAAAACACAAAATGTCATAACAGGACCTGTGTTACTTCAATACACAATTTCTGATCAGGGCTTTTCCTGACATGCTGCGTGGGAAATAGACAACTGGTCACACAGAGAAGGAATCAAAGCAACTATTAATTCTCTACTGAATCCATGAAATTCCATTCATGTCACTATATATGTGGTTTGGTAAAATAAATATTGTATAGTAAGTTGAGAGCTTCATTAGAGACAGAAAATGTATATCAGATGATCATTTGTGGAGGAGACAGAGGCAGGGGAAGACAAACAAACACAAAACAAAAAAGCAGATGAACATTTAATCCCTGCTTATTTGGTAGCTTTATTTATTTGAGCTTGTCAAACACATTAAAATAGTATTTATTTGAACATACTTTTTTCCTATTAGAGTATTCAGGATTTGGATGAGACAAACTTTATTCTTGTTCAGAATAACTTATAACCCTGAACCAGAAACATATAGCTGAAACATATCTGTGGAGCCTCTTAGTTCCCCATACAGATAAACTGGGATGTCTGAGGCCAGAAGGGTGTGTGTGTTCATGTCTGAGGCCAGCAGGGTGTGTGTTCATGACACAGCAGGTACAGCAAAAGTTTCCAAAACAAAAGACATGTGGCTCAGGAAGGAGGGCAGCAGTGCTTATCCTCACAGATTACCCTACTTCTGTCTTACCCCTCACACATTCTCTCTCTACCCCTCACACATTCTCCTCTCCTAACCCTTTATTTGTCTTGTGTCCACACACGCACACGCGCGCGCACACACACACACACACACACACACACACACACACACACACACACACAAACACACACACACACAACACACTCAATCTTTTCTCTAACTTGCTGCAATGAGAAGACAAGCACAGTTAACACCAAACAAGATTTTAAGTATCATAGCAGAATCAAACTCGATTTGAAATCGATGTTGAGAAGAACTGTAGATACCAGTGTTTGTAAATGTCAACTACACAAATTTGTTACCACAGAAAGTCAAGCATGCCCCCAATTTCTACTGACTGAAGTGTTTGAAGATCTGTTTGTTGTAGAGCAGTGATGTTGCGCCTTGTGACGCATAAATGATGCATGCAGTGCCATCTTATTTAGCAATTCTGTAAAATGCAGGAGGATTTAACTGTGTAAAAAACACAACTAAAAATACTTTCTCATTTAGACAGAAATATATGAAACTGAGACTGTTACAGGTTACACACTTCAAAACCAAGAATTCCATCTCCTTTCTTAAAGTTTTCATCCTGAAATCTGTGTGTGCTTCCTATGACGAGTATGTGATTCCGCCACATAAAGCACATGCTAACTAGTAAGACCCCTCGTGACACAGACCTCTGGTCTGAAAGTAAATTGGGTTACACGGACTTTAAGTTTCCCTTGTTTACACAGCTGAAAACTGCAACATATTTCTTTTGCATTTTAAAATGTTCTGCAATCAACCTCAGTACACATAAATATGCAAAAATGGCTGAAAATGCTCAAGTTACGACAGCATTTTCATACTAGTATGACTAGTATGTAAGCCACGTACATGAGGTAGGAACAGGCTATCTAACAAACAAGACAAAAATTTGCATATAAAAGTCTATTTTTCTTCAGATTTTACTACCGTTTTGATGAAATTTAGTTGATTTGATATGCGATAACCTCACAACAGCAAATGTACAGTAGAAATTATGGGAGACTACACTCTGGAGCCTGTTTTCAAAGGTTTGCCATCTGGCAAGTGGCATTCTTGTGCAAATGAGCAACAAACCCAACAAATGTTCATTATTTTGGGGTAAAAACATTTGTGTATACTCTCAAGAAGTGAGTAAAGAAGTGAAATTGCACAAGGTTTCCTACAACTGGATCAATATAACTTTTTGTTTTCAAAGATGGAAGATTGATTTTGTACGTCGTGTTTTCCCTCAGCTGACATCGATTCATCTTGGGTCATAAACACAATACACTCACAAGTTTGACTGCAGTTACATTACTGCAACATTTAAGTTCAAGTAACCTTAACTTCACTGCACGTCACCTGTTTGCTCCACATATCTGTACAACACACAACTACCAAAGGTAGCCGCTTATCTTAAAACTTAACAATGAAGTATGAACTGCAGAAAATACAGTTATTGTTCTGCAGACACATTATAGTCATATAATAACAGTGAGTTTCACTAATCTTGTAAGTCTTGCAGAAACTTGCCCGATAGCATCATGGCACAGCAAGAATCAGGTTCTGGTTCAATTTATTTGCAAAACTCCCCTGCACTGTATCGCCTGCAGTCCAGATTTGTGAATGTAGCCCGCTGCTGCATACACATTTAGAAGTAACGTTCCATCATAAAAATCTATATGACACGAGTATATGATATATGAAGTTAGTTTAAAAACCAGTAATCAGACATCATACAAAACATTCAAGAAATTGTATTTTATACAGTAATACTGGTAACTTAATAACCCAGATAATACACCTGTCTTTATGACAAAATCTGATTACTGACTCTTCCTATTTCTGCTGAATTGTTGTTAGGACTGTTTCTAAATATCTGTCAACTCTGAGTAACAACCGACTTGTTGGCTTGCCCTTATTTTTCTGACAGATCTTCCCAGCTCACGCCACTGAAACAAGCTGCCATCAGCAAAATAACTTCCCATGAACTGAGGCAGGATTTCCACCACAGCTGAACAGCATTATGTCCACTAAACCAAAAATGGGAGCTTTTCTGTAGTAAAAAAAACCAAACAAACACTTGCAGACATGTCAGAGACAAGGTGCTGCTGTCCAAAGCTTAGTGGCTACATACTGTTCCAGCATCAAATATATTGTGCATCTCTTACGAGTGGACATTATAATTGTATTTTATTTGTTTCCCTCTGCCAGTAGACAAGGTGCAATTTCATACTGTAGACTAAAAAAGGCACAGGGAGCAGAATATGCATATTGCTGACAACAACTATTATTCCTATTGTTTTACTAATCAAGCTCTTTTCAAGGCTTAAATGTAAAAGGTAGCTTATTATTAGACTTCATATTCAATACTCTAAAAATAAGAACCATAATGACATAGATTTCAATAAAAAACATGTTGAGCCCCCCAACAACTGACAGACCTGGTTTGAAAAAACATCAAATGAATGATTCTCAAGGTAAGGTTATAGATGAATCACTCTTGCCTACCTGTCTATACATCATGCTCCTCTTTGTTTGGCAACTTTTTTTTTTTTTAAAGAGGAGTCTGTCCAAGTCAAATAAAGCTGCTGCAGTCATACAGTATTATTGCCTGTAAGTCCTTTAACACAAACAGCTGTCAGTCTACAGTTGAACACACATCCTATCATAACAACTCACACCTCTGTTTATCTCCCTGTCTTGCCAAGTGTCTGACCTAAACTCAGCTGTTACCAGAAAATACGGCATGCATGTAATGACCCAAATCAGCATGGCTCTCACAGGCCTGAGTCCGGGATCCCCACTGGACTAAAACTAACTAGGCCCAAGGCCAGACATACAGCTGGGTGGAACAACAAGCTTCAGCTGGTGTACAACTGACACGGGCAATGCAGGAGGGAAGCACAGTCAATGTGGAAGTGAAATGTGTTCAAGAACTGTCATCCCTTCCACATCTACTAAAACATGGGCTGAGTATGACCTGCAACACTGATCCAGAACGTATTTGTCAAAGTCAGTTAGCTTCACATTCTCAGGCTGCATAACATGGCAGTGATGGAAATTTGAGTGCAACATGGGTTTAGGGAGATCAAATAGAGGATCTGATAAAACTTGTCACTTGTTAGATACACAGTAGACACAGGGGAAGACAAACAAACACAGAAACATGTAGCTCCCCATAAAGATAAACTGGGATGTCTGAGGCCAGCAGGGTGTGTGTGTGTTACAGTTCCAGCTCAGCATTTTTGTGAATGACACTTTCCTGTTTACACTCATTAACTGCTAAAATCACAAGAATGACTGTTGCTGACCTATTCACTTAAATATATTTATTTTAGCCAAAAGGAACTCAGGAATTACTTAATAAATACACAAGAGTTCCATTCAATGTGTTTCTGAACAGCTTTTACATTTACATAACAATCATCTTTTCTCCGTTCGCTACATGTCATTGTGACAAAGACCAATGTCATTTCAAACAACGAAAGAACCTTTCCTCATCTTTTCAATTTTTTAAAATGTTTTCAGTATTTACAAAAGTCTACAGTTTTAACTCTGTCTTACTTCTAGGTTGGAGGTGTTTAAGGGAATATGAAACAATGACAACTCTTTAAGCACTACTAGACGGCACACAGCTTCTACAAGTTCATCCAAATCTCACAACATAGATAGATAACATTGGCTAATTTCAGCTATTGTCACATGCCTAATATTGGCCAGTGCCAGCTATAATAGCTATATTTTCCCAACACAACTTTAGAAAATACAAATATTTAAATACCAATGCCCCTTTTTCAGTTCAACATTTTCAACATCAATATTCATCGTCACTCTGATAAATCAATATCGAAAAGCCAAATGTAATTCAAAAGTAGAAAAAAAACAAAAAACAAAACACCAAACACTGATTTGGGTCATCTGGTTGTGAGCTGACTGATAAACCATTTTGCCTGATCAATTGATTTCATACCATAGTTGATAAAAGATATTTTATTCTGTGTTCAACATGTGTATACTCTCCACCCAATTATGTTCAGTCTTTCAAACCATGTGATGACAAAAGTGGATCTGGGCCAGATTTGACCCATTTAGACATCGCTGCTGCTCTTTCTTATTCCCCAGAGGTCCAGATGTTCACGTTTGAACTTCTACATTTTAAACTAAACAGGCCTGCTGGACATACCGTATCCGACTGTAAGAAGCTAACGTTGTCTGCTTTGAAAAGGGAACATGGAACTAAAACAATCTGTCAGGAGTGTCTGCAGAGCATCTCGTGGCAGATGTCTGGCTGCTGTTGACTTTGTGCTCTGAGAATAGCCCTGTTTCATACTGACTAAACCAAAGGCAAAAGCACCAATGAACCAACGAGTGAAAAATACATACATATATGGTATCACAAAAGAAATTACCTAGTCATGCACATACCAGATACTCTTACTGCCCTAGCATGTCAGGTTATGGTATGCTAGGGGAAACAGTGAAAGAATTTGCTGCTATCATACTGAATTATATGACAATGCATATCACATGTATACAGAGGCGAAAACCCTGAGGCCTGGGTCCAAAACCCACCAAAATTTTTTTTAATTTTATTTATCTCCTGCTGAGTTGAATTCCAGTTGAATTCCTGGATTGCACTGTCTTGACTTACTCCAGTCATTCATCAATATATTAAAAATTATTCTGCTTCAACTTTGCTCTGAACTCTTCTTTAAGTTTATACTCAACCTAATATTACTGTATATATATCTCAATGAAATGTATCAAAACACACAAAATAATAAAAAGGCAGTTTATCATTTTGTCCGGTAAAAAATATGCTTGGCAGGTAGATTTTTTTTTATCTACCAGTCCACGTGGAAAGTGAGTCAAAAAGTTTATTCTGCACCCGGCTGACAAAGGAATAGTATTGAACTGATTGGGACGAGTCATGGGCTCAGATGGTGGCCAGTATATGTGTGCTCTAATTACAGTATATTAGCCTCAGGAAGTCGAATCAACACCAAAAGACCTAATCCACTATCTGCACTAATCATTATACATAAACTGAAGGACCATTTAGAAAATTATTGTCCAAGGTTACAGATACCCCGTAACAAGAAAATAGAACCCTGAATGTGAACAGACAAACATGAAAACTCCAGTAATTAAAACATAGCTAAAATATTTCATAAGAAAACTGAAGAAACCAATTATAAGATGTAAAACTAATGGGTCCCTACAAAGCATGTAAAATTTAAATTTCATTGGATTCTATCCAGCATTACATTTGCACAAGTAGACACTAGACACTAATGTTGCAGCATTCCGTGCTGAGGAGGAAATTAAAACAGGCTTGCAGAGGTGAATTGCATTCATGCAGTAACAGCAATGAATCCATAAAAAAATATAAAGGTCATGATTTTAGATCTAAATGCATATCTAACGGTCTTAAACAGTAAACTAAGCTTACGACTCAAATAGGGAACGCTCTTCAATCTCGATATGTATTAGAATAAAAAAGATATTTACTTATCATGTTGCATTCCTTTTCCATTGAGTTGAAAAGATTTGTCAATTGGTGCTCGTTTCATTGTCTCATTTCTTTTTCCTCTGGGTTTAATGAGTAGATCAAAGTCAAAAGTCAAAGTCAGCTTTATTGTCAAATGTACCATATATGCACGACATACAGCACTGGTGAAATTGCAGTCCTCTCTGACCCACGGTAGACAGTAAAACAGGCAGTACAACACAGGCAGGACAACACAGGTAGTTAATACGGGACAACACAGGCAGGACAACACAGGCAGGACAACACAGGTAGTTAATACGGGACAACACAGGCAGGACAACACAGGCAGGACAACACAGGCAGTGCAACAAGCAGTACAACACAGACAGTACATCATTCAGTACAGCACGAAGTATAAGATGAAACACAAGGAATGGTTAACATCTCTATACAATCTCATAGGGGATGTGACGTGTGCGCAGTCCCTGAGTTGAGAGGGACTGTGCACACATCAGTATTTCAGGTTTTACTAATTTTTCACCATCTTTACAAAATGTTATAGATATGCTTTACGAATATGAAAATAATATATAGAATGAACACTAAGGGAAAAGGCAGATTATGCCAGTTTATTGGTGTTCAAGTTGTATCATGCCCACACACTAAAAAGACTCTCTTTCTACAAACTACTGTCCAGACCTAATTAAAAATTGTAAAACTAATACTACACTATGAGATACTAGACGGGTGCATGAACTGATATCATGGCATGTTTGTCAGTCTGTATCATAAAGTTTGAGGTGGATTGAAATAATCCATGACAAAAGAAACACAAATGGAGCCTTGCAGCATTTTAGACCTAGAAAGTATAATTTGCGTTAGATTACTTAGTATCATTCTTTTGTACATGGACTGCAGTCAAGCATGCAACATGCATGGATTATAAAGTCACCTTGCTTGACATGAATATCACACATGATTGATTTTCAACTTGACAAATCAAATGTGTGTGGAAGTTGACTCTGACTATGACTATTTGGTAGCAGCATCAAGTCTTTCCAGAGGAAGTTGTACATTATCAAAGTCATGAGATCTGAACTTATTTTCCAAAAATAGAATACTGTATGTTTCCTGTCGCATTGAAAATGACTAAACTTCTTCCCATTTTGACATCTTCATCTCTTTATTCTAAATCCCTTTCTCATTAGAAATGGTAACAGATTTTTTTCCACTCAATTAATTTTGGAACGAGGGAAAATGAATGGTCATATCATCTGATTAAGAGGTTTGAGCTTCCATATTTAAGTGGTGGATATTCAGATAAGTTAGTATTCATAGAAGATGCTCATTCCAGAGCTAGGACAGTGCTGCCTGCCACTCTACCTCTCGCTGTTTATGACGCATGCCAACAGGCCCCTTGTGTGTGTTTTTCAGGTACCTGTAAATGCATGCATTCATACTATATGCATACTATGCTTACATACTGTATATATGCGTGACAAAAAAATATGTATTGAAAAGCATATATGGAAAATCAGTTTCCCACGAGGGATCAATAAATCATATTTCTTCTTCTTATGACATGCAGGAATTATAGGCATGAAGTAGACCTGAAATGTGAGTTTTTTATTCTATGAAGATTTCACACAATAGCAGCTGCAATAATTTGATAATGAAATTAATCAGCTGTGGTTCAGGGTAAAGTGGTGCTTTAAAAACAAAACCACTAAAGGTACTTTTATACACTAATACAGAGCTATTATTACAGGCAACATACATACACATGAGATGACGGTGGAAACAATAGCTTTATTCGCTCAAAGGTTGTCGGTTCAGCACCCACACCGTGTGACCCTGTCATCCCAGCTGCGATGGATCCAGACAGCAGAAACACACAACGACACGAACGACTGACGCGTCACGCAGAAGCCTTTTGTCTCCTAACCGCATTCCACGCAGCTTTGAGGACACACTGTGTACAGAGCAGCTCAGCACAGCGTGACGTGCCCAAGGTGGGAACCTGCACAGCAATGACACGAACCTGGTTTGGCTGGTTTGCTAGTTAGCTTGGCGGACAGCTGCTGCTTGATCTGCGGGCGTAACAATTACAACACGTACATTCTTCCTGTTGCATAACAAGTGAACACAGGGAGAAGAAATTCATTACACGATGGCTGTGAAAACAACTAACCGATAAGCAGCCCCGCTCCAGCGACACCATGGCTAGCCGTGCTAGCTTCCCTGGGCTAGCAGGTTTCAAACGCAGCTCACCTCATACTGGATGTACTGTTTTCTCCACTCCGGGGTGATGTGAGCCGAGAGATGCTCCGTGAATTTCATCTTGACAGTCGGGTGGCTTCACAGCAGCCAGGACTCGGTGGCTCGGCTTTAAACCCCCACGGCCGTGATGGTCCACAGACGCTGACACACAACTCTCATCCGAAGGTTTCCAACGGGCGACTGGCTCAAAGGCAGAAAGATGCCCCTTTGGTGTTTCCGTTAACCTAGCTAGCTACCGGCACACATTCCCGTCGTTCGACGCTCGCTCGACCAAATTCGACGGGGGTTCAAATCTTTACTGTGGATGAATTGTTTAAATTTGCGTTAAACTGGTGCGCCAATGTCGCAACATAGCGCTTAGTTTCTAGTAAACAGGCTCAAAGAGCTTTGGATAAATGGGTCTCTCTCTCCCTACCTCTCTCCCTCCCTCCCTCTCTCTCTATCTGTCCACCTCTCTCTCTCGCTCCCTCTCTTCCTCTCTCAGCCTCAATCGATCCCCGTCTTGCTGCGTTCAGGTACCGTCGGACATTTGTTAAACCTGTCATGGACGCACGTTTTGTTAGGTGTTAGAACACGTCTTCAAAACAGGACAGGCACATTGGTTATTGTTAATCTGATTCACTCTGTTTTGCTGTTTTGTTTTTTTTGGGGGGGGGTTTCCCCTAATTTGTGAAAGATAATTGTGTACCTGATGTTTTAAACCTATACAAAGTCAGAAAGAACAAAGCCAAAAACTGCAGCTTCTTCAATGTAACACGTTTTCTACTTTCATCCATTCTGACTGCGTGTTATATTTCAGAAGATGCTTTGATGATCTTTTACGCCAATTCGCTGTTGAAAATATGCATTTACGTATGTGTGTGTGTGTGTGTGTGTGTGTGTGTGTGTGTGTGTGTGTGTGTGTGTGTGTGTGTGTGTGTGTGTGTGTGTGTGTGTGTGTGTGACAATTTCGTAAATTTGAGCTCATAATGCGCAGACGTGTTTATAGCTTGTATTTCAGCGACCAAATTCATATTTGTTAGGTAGTCCGATGATCCCGAATGCCACTTTTACGACGTCACCAGTCCCCTTTAGGGAGGATGACGCGAATTTTTTGGGGGGTTTTTTTTTCTTACTTTATTTGATTTACGGAATGGCTGATTCTGGTGCAAACGTTCCTCACTGTTTTCTTTGTACTCCTGCTTGCGTTGAGAATGCAATCACAATATTAAAACATAATGCATAATATAATAAAACGTAAATAGAACAAATATTCTAAATATATGTACTGATCTACAGTAAACAGGAGAGTAAATACTTAAAGTTTCCAGCGATTGACGTTTGTTGGAAGTATGGAATAATAACAGAGAGAAATAATTAAAACATCCGGTATCTTTTCATCTGAAATTATTGTTTTCCATTCGGTTGAGTCTCTATGTAAGCTTATGGCTCCACCTACTGGTCAATCTTGACAAAACAGCCTCACTTTACAGATCCAAACTCCGTTTCATGCAGTTTCACTAATATGGAATGTCACCAAAATATGCAGATGCGAGTTTATAATAGAAGAGATATATTTTTTGCAACACAAGACTGCATTGGAAAAAGTCCCAGTTAAGTGAAAATTTGAATTTTAAATGTTTTAAAGACCGAAAGGAGAAAAAGGTTTCTTTGTTACACTCCAGCATAATAATTGACTTTATTTTCAAATTATTGTGTTAAAAAAATCTAAATTCATTTTCAATAATTTGAATATATTTTGTTATAAGCTCATCATAACACAGAATGAGATGAGAAAATTACATTAAATTAGACCATAATATATTTTAGCTTTTATGTTTTAGGCATATAGATTTTGTTTATTCCAAAAGTTATTTTAATTATTTTTTTAATTCAAGTTTAACTTTTTTAGTTTAATTTTTAACCGTCTCCACAGATATGGTTTTTAATTCCATCATAGACTTACCTCTATCTGTTATACAGGAGAGCGGTGAACTATTAACAGTTTCAACACTGACAAATACTATGACAATGGTTGTATTGACAAATATTGTGGTCATATACTGTATGTAGAAAAATGCTATGACAATGGCTGGAGTAAATATACCCAACCATTACCCAGTAAATATAGCAAAAAAGCAGAAGTGTACTCGCTGATGTGCTTAGTATTGTTCTGTACAGGTCGAGAACTGTTCTCTTGACTGTCAGCTGAAATGTGAGTTAATGTTGACAGAACTTTGTTTTTATGAATTGTTCCTTAAAAACAAAACACATATTAGTTAATGGGTTGAACACAGTTTAGTGTGTAGATTTTAAATAGAACAGAACATGTCCTAGCAATTCCACTGTGTCCTCTGATGTCTCTTCAGCCTGTTCAGGTGCTACATCCAGAAACCATAATGATCACGACCTGTACAAGTCGCCAAGTACAACCTGTACAAGTCCCTGGACAAGTTGCCAGTTCATCGCGAGGCCACAATCACATTTCAAACCTTAAAAAAAAGTCCTGTGCTCCAGGTTCCACCATATTTTCTTATAAAGTGTGCAATTCAAAATGTTTCCTGCCTGATTCAGAAGGATTAATACTGCAGACAGATATTTTGGCATTGGATTGGATCACTAGACAGAGGACAATCTTGCTTATGTCATCCGTGTGTGTGTGTGTGTGTGTGTGTGTGTGTGTGTGTGTGTGTGTGTGTGTGTGTGTGTGTGTGTGTTGTGGGTGTGCATGGATGGAGTTGTTCACACTGTAGACTTGCAGTAAGACAGGATTTTTAACACATCCTGAAGCATGTGCTGGTGCAGACTAAATGTAGAGCAATCCATACTGACAGCTAACAGCCATTTGAGTTCAGATTAGACTGGTTCACCTTTTCTAGCAAGTTTGTTTACATGTACTGTAACAACAACCAATTGAAAACCAAATTTTACGTCATGTGATACAGTATTTCTTGGTCGTCCAGGTCGAGGTCATTCATTGATTCTTCTTAATTCATACGATATTGCACTTTTTAAACCACCTGTCACCCTTAGAATGTATCAAACAGCAATAAATGTCTAATTAATAAAACAATACAACTACTACTACTAAAATAATAATAATAATAATAATACACACCCACTTTGAGGTGCAAAATGTTTAATATGGCCCAAAAATACAAGTTCAAATAGAGATAAATGAATGCTCATAAATTAGTGTGTACAGTTTCAAGGAATAAATTAATATGATTTTGATGTAAATTCAAAGACTAATTATTAGCCAATGTAATGAAACAACTCTTAGAGACAGGAAACCTCCGTCAACGTAAATCAGGTTGTAAATTCCCATAATAGTGTGACTCACGTGTGACGGTCAAGTGTGACTTCACCATGACAATGTCCCCTCAGAAACTGGATCACATCTAGATCACTATTGGTTTAATATTTATTCTAGAAATGCAATAGTGGTGTTGTTGTTTTTTATTTCCTACCAATCCACTTTCTTCATAAACTATCAAAAAGCTTTTCTATAATTGCCAAGAATGTTTTAAAATGTAGAAAACCATCCAACCTCTGCCCCTTTATCAAAGATCCAGTTCTGGTTTCCACCAGCTGGGAAACACGATTGAGTGAATCACGGACTTCTACCTGACCCAAACATAATGTACATTTCTGTCTATCTTTTTTGACTAGATAAATTAATATATGGGAAAATACAATACAATGGTGGTACTACATTTTCTGCTTCATTCTACTTCTACATTACAATATTTAAGTGAACTAACCCATTGGTTTACTCAATAAAACGATACAATAAAATGTATGACAGACAAAAGAATTAAAAGAATTAATAAAAGAAGCAAATCATTTGCATATATAGTAAAAACATATGTAATATATAATAATAAAACTAGCCGTCAGCACAGCTGTCAACTGCAACAATCATCAGTTTACTGCTTGCAGCTTAACACTATCTTAATCATATACATTGCTGAATGAGTCACCCACCACTGCAGATTTAACACATAAAACATGAAATATGGTGATTATGCATTATTAGAAAATGCTAATTTCTGTGTCATCAAATGTCCACTTTGAGGCTGATGGAAGAATTTACACATCAGTCATTTCACACATGTAGTGGATTTTAATAAGGCCAGAGGCAAAAAAAAACAACCCCAACAGAAAACAGATATTATTCGTGTTATACGTAAAGAAGTGAGATGTATGAGACCACAAACAATGAGGATGAAAAGCAGGACAAATAGGAAACAAAATGCTAACCTCTGACAGAAAGCACACAAATGACACAACAGTGTACAACTACACTGGAGCAGCGAGCTCCTCTCTTGGCATTCACCGCGTGCCTTAATTGACAGATTTTAAATCAAGGTCCACTGTGAACACTGAAAGAGGAAGCCCAGATTCACAGAGGAAGATAATGACATAATGCTTAGGTTAAACTTGTTTACGAAATTGTTTTGTATTAAAAATAAAATCATAAATCACAAAGTTGTACTGCTCCACCTGTCCAATTTTTCTTGCTTGAACATATGACAGAAATGTCTTCCTGTAAATGATCATAACTGCTTCATCTTTAAATGAAATACTTATAAATAACAAATTCACTCAAGATATATGTGGAAAAAATTTTCTTGATGGGAAAAAAGCCAACACAAACATCCAATAATCATCTTCCTCCAACTCTATAATTTGCCAGAGCCGTGAAGCGCGTACCAGCTGACAGATTTCACTATTAAAACCCTGCACTAACACAAATGCTATTGCTTCTCTGTTTTTCATGTCATGTCAAGGACACATCAAAAACGCAGCCATTACAGAGTAGAGCCCAGACTGCAGGACTGTAAATGAGGCTAAGACCGGATTTGATGGACTCCTTCATGAATGTAAACACATTCAAATGGGAGCTTCTGGACCTCTTGTTTCAGGAGCCACATTGAGATGAAATGTCACTATGACAATATTAAAATGTTATTCTAATCTAAACGAATGAATAGCATGATGAAAACATCCTCCTCCTACACTGTAAACACACCACTGAGATCTGCACACATTGTACCTCATGATTAACACACACACACACACACACACACACACACACACACACACACACACACACACACACACACACACACACACACACACACACACACACACACACACACACACACAGGAGTCTTACATCTGACTGAAGGATGCTCTTGTCAAACTGGAGACATTATTACAGTGTGTAGGCCGGACCATGCAGCATGAGCCTGTGTGTTCCAGCGCAGCTTGAGCGACATTCTGCTAGACAATAAGAGAACACAATGAGCATTTAAAGAGAAACAAGCGAGGACATGAAGAAGAAGAAGAAGAAAACCCGCGTCCGCCTGTCTGACACACAAAGGCTTCGGTGAACGCGCTCAATAAATCAAACCGCCGAGAGATGAAGAGTGTTGACATCTGCAGCAAACGGAGATGCTCTCCTCCTTGACGCATTATCTCCTCCAGGGTCCATCCCAAAGTCCTCCTCTCCTCTCCTCTCCTCTCCTCTCCTCTCCTCTCCTCTCCTCTCAAAAATACAATTTCTGCTGCAAAAAAAAACAAAAAACGGATTTCATCTCTTTTTTTCTCCACCGTCCTCTCTCTGACCCCCGGATGGCGCACAACGGTGTGTAGATTTATTATTCATACACGATACGGAATCAAAGTGTTTGGATTCATCTTCCCGGACGGGCGGACGCTGGATTATGCACAAGAGAAGGCTTGGAGCGGCTGGGGCGGGGTGACGTCACCATGCAGACAGATGCTCCCTCTCATCACCACCCCCCCCCACCACCACCACCACCACCTCCACTAACATCAACCATCCCCCCCTCTTTGCCCTTGAGATCAGATCGGCCTCATACAGCTGGTGCTGACAATTAGGTTCATCAAAATGCTGTTCCATAATTATTCACGTTAAACCACAGCAAAGTTGTGGTTTACACATTTATGACACGTTTCGTGGGATTATAGAAAATCCATTAAAAATAGTGAGGTCAAAATATGTAAAAGTAAATAAAAAATACAGTAACTAGTCTCATTTCTGGAATACAGAACCTGTTTACATCGAAACAATCACTGAAAGCACAACAGTTAATATCTTGAAATTATAATCCAGATCAGGGAGATTATAATCTAAATTTGAAGGACATCATTGAGGGATCATAGTGTGGTAGCAGTGGCAGGGATGTGTGGTCATTAATAAAAAACAACAACCCCAAAACCACAACATAATAAACACATAGAGTTTGTACTTTATAGAAATTTATTTTTTAATCCAATTATTTCCATGATTTTTCAGGCACTTTTCAAGCTAGTGTTCGTATAAAACCGCATGTAAAAAACAGGGCAATCCATGGCAGACAACAATCTGACAGTACTTCACCTCACCGAAGGGGGGCGCACGAGTGCACACAGGTGCGTCATGCTGCAATTTCTAAAGCATGTAGGCAGCTGCAGTCCGTTTATTCTAAAAAATCTTCATGCAAATGAAAAATTATAACATCCAAACTTAAAATATATTAAAAAGAATCAAAATTAATTAATAAAGAAAGACCAAGGCATGATCTTATTTACTGTATCTGCTTCAAACATCAGGTCAGAAAGTAACCTGTCCTTTTCAGCCCAAGAGGTATTTCTCTCAGTTGCTTCTGCTTGTTGGACATGCTCTTGTCCTTCTCTGGATGGAGTGTTGCCAGGTCTCCTGAATGAAATGGATTAAAAGGAAATGTGTCACTTCATAAAATGAGTGAGCTGCTGCAGGAGTTGGGAATCAGTCCAGCAGTGAGATGATGGAAGAGCTTCTTGTGTCCTCAATGAAAAAAATGAAAAATCATTTAAACATGACAAGCATCCTTTCACTTTTCCCAACTGAGGCAGGTTAATTGAGGTCAAGCTTCTTGTCAAGGTGTTTGAAGTCATGCTTCTTGCATGGACATTCGTCACTTGAATGCACCATCACTCTGACTGAACACATTCATCAGATCAGCAGTAGTCATCGACACATTTCACTTTCCTTCCCATAGCAATGCTTGTATAATCATCCTCATGACTGTCGTCATCTTCTTCTCTCTCCATTCAGCTGGAGAACAGTTTAGTTAATCACTGGAAAGTCATGACTTCGTCACACACTCAGACAGAGTGGGGATATTTGCCATTGGTTCTAAGTCAGGCATGGACTGGCACTCATAAGTCTACAAAATCAGTGGCCAAAGTTTACATAGATGATTCCAAAATCATATATAATTAGTTAGCTTGTTAACTGGTTCCATAGTGTAGCGGTTATCACGTCTGCTTTACACGCAGAAGGTCCTGGGTTCGAGGCCCAGTGGAACCATGATCTCTTTGATGCATTTGAGTCCTGTGTTCTTGTGCCACCCTCAATATGCAAAACTACAGATTGATTTTAAAGTGGCGGTAAAGGCTTGTATAATTTCTATTGCAAGTAGCCTAAACAAAGTATTAAGCTTGGCTCAGGAAAGGGATAGATGCATTATTGTCTGGTTATCCTGCACATTGTGTCATCTCCAGATGATATTCTATTACTATCGAGTGCGACAACAAACTGGCCCATCGTGCTGCTCTGTCCAAACACAGAGCTTCAGTGATGGGTTACGTAACTCGCCCCTGTTTGAGGTACTGTGTGTGTGTGTGTGTGTGTGTGTGTGTGTGTGTGCGTGACTCTGATGAATTTAGCTACTGTGCAATGCAAATTGTGCAAGTTAGCGTTAGTCAGCATATAATTCAGCCCTACGGGGGCACAAGCCAGTGTCAATGGTAGGCCGGTCCCAAGCCTGGAGAAATGCAGAGGGTTGAGGTACGAGTGTTCATCTAAAGAATTCCATACCGGCTCAAAGACAAGGTGGACGGATGTAATGAGGGAGACCTGAGAGCAGTTGCTGTGAGAGAGGAGGATGAAGAAGATAGGATGGCATGGAAAAGGATGACATGCTGTGGCGACTCCTAACGGGACAAGCCAGAAGGTGAAATAATAATTATAAGTGTTAGGCATGCTGAACTTCATTAAATTATAATATGATATCCATTCCTGGGATAAAGCTTCAAGTACCATCAACCAGACAACAGCTGGGTTCATGTCCCAATATAGGCCTAACAAGTACAAGTTGTCAAGTTCACGATATTCTCATGAGTAAAGCCCTAAATTCCTACTTCTAGAAAACAGGTAGCTACTGCACAAACCTGGCTCAAAACAAATAGCTTCCGTAAGCCGTTTTTCTTCTCTTTTTTTTTTTTTAAAATAAAGACCGCTTTGAATGAAAAGAGAAATTCTGCTCCTTAATATTTGGATCCTTTTATTTGGTTATTTCCGTTCAGGAACTTCTCCTTAATATTTGGATGCTTTTATTTTGTTAGTTCCGGTCAGGAACTTTTTTGGGCCCCGCCTCCTCAGTTCAACATTTCCATCCAGGAAAATCGCTGGTCCGTGGGGTCGAACTGGGAACTTACTGTCCTCCTGTTACCGGGACCGGTCGAAAACATTTGACAGGTGAGTGAGCCCAGACACATTAGTGTTGTGGTTCGCTGTTGTGTAGCATTAACGAGCTCTTGTGTGTTTTATGTCAGATAATGGCTAACAGGTCGAGATAATACATCACCAGCTTGGTTAGCTAGCTGACACGACTAAAGACAACCGTTATAGCCTCCAAACTAAACCTGGACTCCCTTTGTGGATTGAAATCTGTTCGTGACTTTATGACGTCACCACCCATTGCAGAGTATTTGAAGGACCGTCAAATAAACAAATAAATATCTTCCTCTATATAAGTATTCTGTTTGTGTGCAATGTATTATAAGTATGCCGAACTTTTTTATGGATAATCAAAAACAAAATCAGATATTTGTAATATGTTTAACCGGATTAATGGGGTGCTTGTAAGGGAGTCAACATTAAAATACACATATTTGGAACAGGGTTTGGGTTTGGAGCGCATGTGCTTTTGGGGGTTCTTGGATCACCTTGGTGACTCGTCTGTCGTCCTGTGTGATTGTACTTGTCTGTTTGGCTCAGTGAAAGGGGACCGCTTTAAAAATAGAGAGCCTGACATTAACGGGTGGATTCTTGACCTTGTTCTGGTCGGACAGGAGCCCTGCGCAGACTCAGAGGAGGTGGAAGAGGGTTCATTGACTCAAAATGCACGATCCTCCTCACAGTTATCACAGAACTGAACACAACCTGATCCCACGACTGTGTGTGTGTGTGTGTGTGTGTGTGTGTGTGTGTGTGTGTGTGTGTGTGTGTGTGTGTGTGTGTGTGTGTGTGTGTGTGTGTGTAAGTCATCTATCCACCTGTAGAAGGAACTCATTGGTAATGCAATAAAAACCATGCATTGCATACAGTTTCTTTATGAAAACCTTTCTAGGGGGTTTCTTAAAAATTATATTATATGAATGTATTTGTTTCAGGTACTGTCATTTTTCCTGTGTGCAGTGTTTTTATGCATGAAAGAAAAGGAGTACCCCTGATAAACACATCATACAATGGCAGTAAGGGCTTCTTAATGTTGATTTGGATTCTGATTAAACTGGAATCTGATCCTTATGAATGATTTCAGAATGTATGATATGAAGAAATTCCAGGCCATTTTTACATTTACGTATTAATTCTTATGGCACATTGAAGAACTTTTTTGCATTAATCTGAAAATATATCTGAATTATCTTAAAAATGCAATCCCAATTACTGTTCAATAAAAGATGTCAATTAAATAATTTGAAAGGATAAATTGTTCCAGCCACTTTGCACCTGCTGCAGAGGTTAAATCACCAGTGGACAATAAGGAATGTTATTGTCCAAAACCAGATCTGGCTGCTATTGTCAGATTGCGCTGAGGTGAACCAACATATGTGGTACTTCCTCATACTGTTACGGCAGGTTTACACAATGCATGTGTCAAAAAACGGTTGCCTAAAAGCTGTTGTTAAACATTTAACCCTCTCATCATACCATATAAACTATATTACCAAACGTGTTCACTTGCCTGCCTTCATATGCTTCAGAACCTGAGTGACATCCCATAGGATATGACATGTCGGTCCATCCCATAAAGCAGTAACAGCTTAACCTCATCTAGGAAAGATTTCCACAATGTTTATTGGAAGTGTTTATTGGAATTTTTGACCATTCTTCCAGAAGGGAATTTGTGAGTTCAGACAGTGATGTTGGACGAGAAGACCTGGATCCTCTGTAATTCATCCCAAAGGTGTTCAATCAGGTTGACTCTGTGCAGGCAAGTCCAGTTCTTCAATACCAAACTCACTCAATGTCTTACGGACTTTGCTTTGTGAACTGGTGCACAAGCAAGGGAGATCTCCAAAAAGGTGGGAGCATGAAATTGTCTGAAATTTCTTGGTGTGGAGAAGCATTAAGAGTTCCTTTCACTGGAAATAAGTTGCCTACCCCAGCCCCCCCCCCCACACACACACACACAAAACAACTCACACAGTGCAGTTAGACGAGTATCGTTCTCCTGGAAACTGCTAAACCCAAACTCAACCATCAAATTTCCAGACAAAGAAGTGTGATTTGTCACTCCAGAGAACACCTCCGCAGCAGCGTGCTGGAGTCCAGTGGTTGAATGCTTCACAACACTGCATCTGACACTGCATGAATTCAGTGATTTGGATAGTTGAGCAAATATGTTTGGTAATATCCTATGTATGAACTATATATGTGTGTACTCATATATGTATATATGTGCATATACTGTACATATGTGTGTGTGTGTGTGTATAAATAAATATATAGTGTGTATAAATGTTTGTGTGTATAATATCTTCATATATACATGTACAAAACACCTGAATTTCCCCACTGTGGGATTAATAAAGTTCCATCTAATGTAATCTAAATCCAAATCTACCAGCCCTGTCTGAAAAGAAGATTACCTGCTAAACCTGGTAACGTGTTGGGCCACACTAGCAGCAACAACTGTAATCAAGCATTTGCAAACACTTGCAAAGAGTCACAGTGCTGTGGAGGAATTTTGTCCCACTCCTCTTTGCAGGACTGTTGTAATTCAGTCACATTGGAGGGTTTCTGAGCATGAACCACCTTTTTAAGGTCATTCCACAGCATCTCAGTGGGATTCAGGTCAGGACTAGGCCACTCCTAAGTGTTCTTTGTTTTGTCTTCAGCCATTCAGAAGTGTGATTTCTGGTGTGTTTTGTCATAAACCTACTGTAGAACCCAACGTGGAATGTGCCGTTACTGTTATGTTTCACGTATTAGGACACATACCTTCCACAAAGGTCAACTTTTGTCTCGTCAGACCAGAGTATTTTCCCAAAATGCCCTTGGATAACCAGGAAGCAGAATAACTGGTTTTAAGTGTACGTCATTAAAGCTTTGTGTGAAAGTGGGCTTTTGAGAAAAGAAAAAGTGATTAAATCATGACGTTCATCTGAAGGAAGGTGTGGTTCCTGGATTTTTATTTTGACTCTTTTGTCTTATTAACTTTGGTTGAGGTTTACTCTTTTCAACTGCTCTCTAGTATGAAAGGTGTTTTGTGATAAATAAATGATTGTAACTATTTTGAGCTATATTTTTTTTATTACAGGAGGCCAGAGATTAACTTATTTTAAGGAGACCACCTTAATATGTTGCCCCAACACCTGAAACAAATCCGAGTCCTCATGCTGAATGACATGGAGAATTTAGAGAGGACCCTGTTCAGACTGGAACAAGGTAACGCTTCTTCTAAATACAGTTTTCGTAACTACTAATTGTTTGAAAACATTTGCTTTATGCACAGTTTAGTATGACAGTAAATGACTCAAATGATGGGATTCTGGTTAATGATAGTTCATGATTATATTTATATTTATGTAGTCAGTCCTTTTTAAAAAGGAAATATTAGGTAAGTTTCTACTAATGTTTTAGTCTCTGCAGTAACAAAAATGTAAATTCAGTCACTAAGAAGTTACTAAATGAATAAACAGCAGCGTTACTGCAAAGGTGAAAATTTCCCACTTTGTAGGAGCTATAATTCTAACGAACAGAGGAGGGCAGCAGTGCACCGTTACAGTAACTGGTCTGCCAAATACCAAAAAGAAGCACTGATCTTTTTCATCCAGAGCCATTTGTTTCTGTGGTTTCTTATAGGCCGGTCTTTTGAAATAGTAGTTAAAATCTCTCTGTTTCCTCAGGTTTTGAGCTCCAGTTCAGGTTGGGTCCCAGTCTTCAAGGGAAACAGGTGATGGTCCACACCAACTATCCACTGGAGGGACAGCCATTTGAACGAAATAAATTCCATGTTTTGGCATGGAACTACCCATCAGGAAAAGAGGATGACTCTGACAAGTTCTGTTTTCTGGATCTCAAGAGAGCCGGATCCTATGAATACTACTTTGGATATGGGTAAGACTTCCCTGATAATGGACAACAGGTTACGGACCATATTTTGAAATGATTGATTAACAATATAATGATAATGATATCATGCAAGCTGAGGAAGGAAGATCTCTGATTCCATAAATTCATTTAAATGAGCACCACTACAAAAAGCAGCTTCTGAAATAAATAAACATCCTGTATGTTTCTGGACTGATTGAACTGAAAATGTCACCTCTGACTGTTAAATTATCATGGGGTTAAATGACAATGATGACAGCATGCATTCTAACAATGGACATGTCTTACAAATCATTCTTGACTCAAGGTGCACTTACAAGAGACAACCATATTGTGATCATCTGACTTTGGATCAAAGGATAGGTAGGATAGGACAACATAGGATTGGATGGATTTTCTTTTGCTTATCAGACCCTGATTCCAGTCATAACTACTCGTCCACCTCCACAGCATCCATCATTTCCCTAAATCATTGTTTACCAGAATGTTTGTTGTTTTGTTTCCACAGAGACACAGATAAGTCAGGAAGAGGGTACATAGTTGTTGATCCAGTTCTTCGTGTCGGAGAAGACGATCACGTCCTTCCGTTAGATTGCGTCACCATCCAGACGTACCTGTCCAAATGTCTGGGGCGCTTTGACGGCTGGCTGGATCGACTCCGCGTCGCTAAAGAGTCAGGTGCGTTCGTGTCTTTTGCATCGTTTTCTGTAGATGTGAGTGATGGCCATCCTCTATCTGTGGTCCTGAAGCTTAATTAGGTCATCTTAATCATCTTCATCTTCCACACCGTTTATCGTTACCATAGTCTAAGTGTCTGTGTGTGTTTTGTGTTTTTTTGTTACAGGATACAACATGATCCACTTTACACCCCTCCAGACTCTAGGAGAGTCCAGATCCTGTTACTCTCTGGCAGACCAGCTGGCCTTTAACCCCGAGTTCAGTCCGGAAGGCCGGAGCTACAGCTGGACAGAGTTGGGGGCGTTGGTGGAGAAGCTGAAGACAGAATGGAACATACTGTGCATTACAGACGTAGTGTATAATCATACAGGTGAGGGTTTGCTAAAGAGACGAGATATATACACAAGTCACACAAAGGCACAAATGCACAACAAGGAAACATTTAAATGCACAACTAAACAAATACCAATACAATCCCTAAAAGACAAAAAAATATATAAAAGATCAAAAATGTACAGTGAGCTTGACGCCCACATGGTGGATAAGATGCAGACATCATAAACATCCTGAGACATGTCATCATCCAGTTCCACCAGAAGTGTAGCTCAACCCTAATGAAATCCTTAAATACGAGTTAAACATTGATTTTGTTTTTTGTGTTTCTCTTTTCTCCACAGCTGCTAATAGCCTGTGGCTCAAGGAGCATCCAGAGTGTGGCTACAACCTGGTGAATTCTCCCCACCTGCGACCAGCCTGGATCTTAGACAGAGCCCTCTGGCATTTAACCACCAGAGTAGCAGAAGGTCGCTACAAAGCTAAAGGTCTTCCAGCTGACATCACCAGTGAGAGCCATCTGAATGTGAGTCAGGACGATTTTCATCACAGCCGCTTCACACCTGTGCAGTGGGATTGGTCTTATGACATGAGCATAGCTCTAAATTTAGCCTTTGGCATTCATCATCTGACTGACTAATGTGATGTCGCTTTTGGAAACCAAGCTACAATCAAACAAATGGACCTGAACCAAAATTATCAAATCTAACACTAGTTACCACTAGCTGCTCGTTATTAGAGTACTGAAGGCAATAAGGTCCCCAGAATGACCAAAATCCATTTGGACAAATCTGAGAATTTACTTTGGACCAGACAAACCCGAAACCTGTCCGATCCAAATGTCCAGCTGCATCCTAAAAAGGTGACAAATATCTAACACTGAGAACTTATATCAGATCAATCATCAGAAACAGTAGTGGTAAAAAGTCAATGAATAAAGTGAAAGTTAATATAGGAATAAAATGAAATCATTAAATGTCTGTATAAACAACACTATTTCTGCAGGTCATGCCAGAGTCATAGTATTGACCTCTTTGTTTGCTTCCTCCTCTCCTGTTTGTTGATTTGTGTCATAGGCCATCCATGGTGTGTTGTGGCAGGATGTGTTTCCTCAGATCAAGCTATGGGAGTTCTACCAGGTCAAAGTGGAAAGCGCTGTGGAGCAGTTTAGAACCCAACTACAAAATGGTTTGTACTGTAGATCTGTCCATACTAGAAGTAGTGCTGCAAAGCAAGGAAAACATTTTCTTGGTTGCAGCACAGACATTTCAGCAGCAGCACAGGAAGCGATGATGACAGACTTTCCTGTGTTCAATGAAGAATCAATGCTTGGAAATGGAAAAAAAAAATCTTTTCATCCAAACACATACATTTGGTAGAAAAAATTAATTCAACTCATCTCAACTTTAGAAATAAACCACGACCATTAGAATTCACTGATTCTATTGTAGGCTAGTAGTATTGTACAATAGTCTGTTTATTGATGAGGAAAATCTATGTCATTGAACTAAAAATGAAAAAGTTGGGTTATAAAACTAACTTAAAGGACTCCACAGTTTGGTGGCACTTCTCTAAAAGTTTCGTCAGCATGTGTTGAGTTATAAACCTCAGAATTTAGATGTTTGTGTGAACTTCTCCTGTAAATATCTTTTTTAATGTAATTTTGATGTTTTTAGGCACCAAGCCAGATCACATTAAGACTGGAGGAAAGAAAGGTCTGAAGATAATCCAGGACCCAAATTATCGTCGTTATGGCAACACAGTGGACATGGACTCGGCGCTGGAGACATTTGTACCTCACAGGTTAGAGTCAAAACTTCAAGCAAGAACTTGTATCATTCAAACTTTTGTAATTTATGCTAAACTAATTCCATAATACATTAAAACCCAAAATGAATGAAGCATAAGTACATTAATTTTTTTATGTATTTTGACGAATTTTCAGACACTGAAACTATAACTGTATACTTTATAGACTGCACAGCTGTGGTGTTTTTTGTTTTACGTTCCTTCTCTCTTTCTTTAGCTCCTCCCCCGAGCACATCGAGGAGTGTTGTGGTTGGCTGAGACAGAAACTAAATGACCTGAACGACGAGCAGGTCCACATCGTACACCAGCATCAGGAGCAGGTGAGATTAACAGGAACCGAGTAGCTGGTTTGGTCTCAGGTGACAGAACCTCCTTTAGGACAACGGAAAATAAATAAATAAATAAAGAGCAATGATGATGAAAAGTTTTATAATTACACAAGTATGGGTTTGCACAAAGTTTACTACTGCAATGTTTTTATCTCCTTTCTGTTTGATGTAACTATGTCAGGTATGATGAAGAATAATTACAACTATTATAACTTCATGTTTACTTCAAGTTTATACAGAATTTGTATGTTTATTTGTCCATCCATGACATTTGACAAAAAAAAAATAAAGGTCTTGGGAGTTTCCAAAATTTTTATGTTTGTTGTCCATACAACTTCATTATTACTTTTACTATATGGTAAAGTGCACTTTTTTTAAATTACAGAAGCTGTCTCCATGCACATGTTATTTTTTTATGCAACCAAAAAATCTGCTTCAAGGGGAAAGAAAATAAGATTTTTCCTGAGGTCAATCCTTTTTGTTATCATGGTTATCATGTTAAATGCGTAAACCTATGCGTGAAAATACATTAATACAGCCGGTTAATGTTGATGTATTTACTTGGTTTCAGATTCTCTTTTTATTTTATCGTATAATATGATTCCGAAATTGAGGATTTTGTTTTTTAAGATGGAAATGTCATAACTTACGACAGACCTCTGGAGAACATTCAAAATCTTTTAAACTGATATCAACTCCACAGATTCTATGGATTATGTTGGTGTACAGCAGCAGAGTATGATAACTGATAATGACTGGTCAGGGGTCAGAGACTGATGTCCTTGCTGGAAATGTCTAAATGTCATCAGTCATTAAGCTCTCTACTAAAATAGTTCTCTGAGGACATGTGAACATAATGCATTCTGTACAGCATTAGCACAGTGTGAGCAAATGAAGGCACACTGAGGGTTCTCAGAATAGGTCCTTTATGTCACTTTAACCTCATTATCCTCTTCTTGTTTTTCTTTGTAGGCTGCCAACTGCGTGGTGGGAAATGTAATGTATGAGCGTCTGGCAGAACATGGCCCCAGACTGGGACCTGTGACCAAGAAAAACCCTCTGGTTACCAGGTATCAAAGTGTAAACAGGCTCTGGTATTTTTTTGTGTCAGTTTAAATATACATATGAAAAGTGCTTCTATTGTCTAATTTCAGGATGATCCGTTTTAGGTTCATCCTGAAATACTAACCAAAAGCCGAATATCCTCAACCGTTTGTGTCATGTATTTTCTAAACTACGATGGTGGGACTTTAGTATTCTCACCTGTCTGTCTGTCTCAGGTATTTCACCTTCCCATATCAGGACATGACACTGGAGCAGGAGATGCAGCTGCTCGACCAGCCAGAGAAGACATGTCACTTCCTGGCTCACAACGGTTGGGTGATGGGCGACGATCCACTGCGAAACTTTGCTGAGCCAGGTAAGAATGTTAAGCTTACAAGTAGTAGGGATCTGGAACTGTAACCAGCTCAGTGATCTCCAACTTGGTCTATCTAACCAGAAGTTGAGTTTCTGAGCAATAAATTGCTCTTGATTGATCAGATATTAGTATATTTAGAACAGTATTTTTTAGAAAGCCATGCACTGAATATTTTCCTTTAATTATTAAACTTCTGTCTGGTGTCCAATGGTGAATTTCCTTCATTACAAATATTGATATTGATGTGTTTTAATACTTCATCCGTGTTTGCAAGTTAGAGGTTGAACTGCTGATGTACCTGTGGTTCTCTGTCTGTGTTGGTGCCCCCCCACCCCCAAAGGATCCAACGTGTACCTGCGTAGAGAGCTGATATGTTGGGGGGACAGTGTGAAACTCCGCTATGGGAGGGGGCCTGAAGACTGCCCATACCTGTGGGACCACATGAAGAAATACACTGAAATCACAGCCAACTACTTCCATGGAGTCAGACTAGACAACTGCCACTCTACACCTCTACATGTAGCTGAGGTGTGTAGCATTGCCAGATATTAGCACATATATTAGCTATAATTATAGATGTCCCTCAATAAATTGAGTCAAATGGTGCACAGACTCGTGTGTTAGCAATCCAATCTTACTAGAGTAGATTGCAGACTAATTTAGTTAAGATAAACCTTTATTCGTCCCACTAATTTCCATTAGTCGTAGTACTTATTTTCTCCACCACTGTAATAACATGTGAATATTGAACTTCACTAACTAAAAGAAAGATGAAACACAGAGAGACATATTTCATTAGTAAATTCCATTTGTTACATATTTTAAGCACAGTAGTATCTTGACATGCAAGTTTTTTGAGATATGAGCCGTCTCTCAGTCCATTTTATTTTTCGACGTACGAGTGAAAATCAGAGTAACGAGTCGTGCTTCAGGATATCACCACTAGTTAGCGGATGGATGCAACATCAGCTGATGTTGTTGCATCTTGTTCTTTCCCACATGTTGTCATCAGAGCCAAGATGTAGCTCTTGCTTGCTCATTGGTTTTGGGTTTCTTTTCATTCTTTATCATTGTTCACTTAGATAGGTAAGTAGGTCAGTAAATTTAAAAAATTTTGTTTTAAAATTTAGGGTGTTTTAGTTTTGTTTTTTTATAAGGCTGGAAGGAATTAAAATAATTTTAGTTATTTTAAATGGGGAAAATTCATTTGACTTACGAGTTGTTTGACTTGCAGTGATGGAATGACTTAAACTCATATCTCAAAGTACTACTATATGACTATACATGATAAAAATCTTAAATCATCTAAATGAGCTTGCATGTTTCAGTTCATTGCAGACTGTTTTTTCTGTTTAGGTCCAGTCATGTTAACAGCAGACCCCTCTTTTCTCTCTGTGTGTGTAATGCGTGTATGTGTGTGTGTGTGTCGTCTCGTCCAGGCCATGTTAGACGCAGCCAGGGGTGTCAGACCCAACCTGTATGTGATAGCTGAGTTGTTTACAGGCAGCGAACACATTGACAATGTGTTTGTTAACCGGCTGGGAATTAGCAGCCTTGTACGAGGTACAACTCTCACGGATGAACTAACGTTGTTTCTGTCTCCTTCTCCCTTTGCTCTGTTTTCACTCACTGGATGGTGGCATGTTGTGTTATTCTGAGGTTCATTATCACTAACCGGTTGCACCCCAAATGAACTCTCCTACTACTCTCTCCCCTTACCCCCATCCTGACCTCTTCCTCTCTGCCTGGCTTTGTTACCCTGCCTTGCTGTGGTCGAGCAGTTCATGCTGGATGCGGCCCGAACGGTTTGTCCTAACCTTTATGTGGTGGCTGAGCTGTTCACTGGCAGCGAGGAGCTGGATAATGTCTTCGTAACCAAACTAGGGATCACGTCACTAATCAGAGGTACAGTCATTTAAATGCTCAGAGTGCCCCCCACTACACACACACACACAGACTATTTGCATTGCTTATGCATATAAAGTGTGGTTGCATACAGAACACAGGAATGTTTGATAGCCTGATTTAAACATTGACCAGCTTTCATACGTGTTGCCGCCCGTTGTGCTGCAGTGCTATGGATCCTGTAATGACTCTTCCTCTTCCTCAGAGGCCATGTCAGCTGGTGACAGCCATGAAGAAGGCCGGCTGGTTTATCGGTACGGAGGCGAACCAGTCGGAGCTTTAGTTCAGCCCAGCCTCCGTCCACTGATGCCGTCCATCGCCCACGCCATGTTCCTTGATGTAACCCATGACAACGAGTGCCCCATACAGGTGAGACTCTGTCGAGGTTAAAGAACGAAGGGATGAATGATTGAACATGGTTTAAAGTTCAACCTAAAAAATTTTAATGTATTGCCTGTGTTAAACAGCTGCGTTCAGCTCTGGACGCCCTCCCCAGCTCTGCCATGGTCTCTATGGCCTGCTGTGCTACTGGATCCACCAGAGGATATGATGAATTAGTACCACACCAGGTTAGAAACACACACTCAATCTATTTCTCCTAATATCACCTGGACCAACATTGTGTGACTGTAGTTAAACATAACATTCAGTCTTACAGTGCTTTGTGTGTTCAGATCTCTGTGGTGAAGGAGGAGCGTTTGTACCCCAAGTGGAACCCTTCAGCTGCTCCCACCTCTGCTGGGGAGGTTGGACTCCAGACTGGCATCATAGCTGGGAAACTGGCCCTCAATACGCTCCACCAGGAACTGGCTGCCCAAGGATTCATACAGGTACCGGGGACTGGAGTAGTAGCGCTAGCTATAAACTCTGTGTGCATCACGTTAGCCGCAAGCTTGTCGCAACATACGGCTGCATTGTCTCTGTTAAATAAATAAATAAAATACATACATGCATAAAAACAATGTTTATTCCAAATGTATTTTTAAATTGGTGAAAACCAGTAACACAGCAGAAAAAGAGACATAAAAAAGGAGCATTCCTAGAAGACAATAGCTGATGACTTTTAGCATGAACTGTAAACTCAGTTCTCCTTATGAGTAGAGGCTTATTTTACGTGTGTGACCTCCTGCTCCAGGTGTATGTAGACCAGGTGGATGCAGATATTGTTGCCATTACTCGTCACTGTCCAAGCACACACCAGTCTGTGGTAGCAGTGTGTAGAACAGCCTTCTGGGACCCCAAAAGCCACCAGTACGAGACCAACATCCCACCCATGTTCATACCAGGTATGACATAATATTATTGCTTTTCTTAGAAATAACACATGAAATTTGAGTCATCTTTGTGTTATAGATGTGGTTTTTGCACACTAGCTCGACATGACTTTCAAATGCTGAGAATCTATCTCTCCTGCGTCTCAAGGGAAGATCGAGGAAGTAGTACTGGAGGCGAGGACAGTTGAAAAGCAGAGTCAGAGTTATAAGAAGGATGACGACTACATCAATGGCATGCCCGAATACACTGTGGAAATTAAAGAGCATATTCCTGTAAATACTGCTTTGTTATTATTTCAGGATTATATTTCATTGTATGTTTTAAACAAATGAGCGTATCAATCAAATGATTTCTATCTATGTGCAGTTAGAAGAGTCTACAGTGGTGAAGCAAGCCGGAGTGACATCTAAAGGTCGATCAGAGTTTGTGCAGGAAATCACCTTCCAGAAGCTGACGCCTGGCAGCGTCATTGCCTTCAGGTAGTCCACGCACACACGCATCCAGACTCACATGAACGGTGTACACATGACATCAGTGTGTCCGGTCTCTTTGAGCACACATTAGTTCTTATTTTTAAACCAGTTTTAAATTTTAATCAGTGCTTGGTCTTTTTGTTGCCTGCCTTCTTCACAGAGTGAATTTGGATCCCAAAGCCCAGAAGATGGTTGGAGTGCTGAGGTACTACCTGTCCCAGTTCAGTCCAAAGTACAGGAGAGGCAGTGTGGCGGAAGAAAACCCCCCAGAAGCACTGCGTAAACCACTGGCCCAGTGAGCACACCAGCACATATATCACAATTATGAATTTGTTTGACTTGCCACAGAAATTTGAGCATCCATCCTGATCTCAGAACATCTGTCTTGTTCTTTTTTCTCATCTTTATACATCAATTTACAAACAGAAAATCGCAGAAAATAACATTTATGATGCTGGTGTATAATATCATTAAGCATAGCTCGAAGCACTGGGTGATCATAAAAATGGGTAGTCAGTAAACGGTATGTTAAATATGAAATGTTTGTTTCAAACTTTTCTTTCACAGACTGATGTCTAAGCTGACATTAGCAGATCTGAACACTCTGCTGTATCGCTGTGATGCAGAAGAACAAGAAGATGGTGGAGGATGTTACAGCATCCCTGGCTGGGAGGCCCTTAAATATGCTGGACTACAAGGTAGTTGGAAAACAGTTGTGTATAGCTCATTAAGTATACCCAGTGTAATGACATAGATACAATGTTGTCCAATAAAATAATGGCCTATACTAAAGATAGCGGGCTGGCTCATGTTAAAACAGAGCATTGAAATGCAAAGTATTGAACATGTGATATTAAAGTCTTTACATTTTCACTAAGTGTTCTACATTGATCAAACTCTCTTCAAAAAAGAATGAGACCCTAGCGTTGGTTTTGTCTTCACGCTGATTTTTAACCCTTGACTAGAATGCAAAGGTCACTGTTGTGTATGTGCAGGTCTGATGTCAGTGCTGGCTAATATCCGCCCCAACAACGACCTGGGCCATCCGGTCTGTGCTAACCTCAGACAAGGAGACTGGCTCATAGACTTTGTCAGCAACAGACTGATACACAGAGAAGGACCGCTGGAGCAGGTGAGGAGTTCACAGACTTAATGGACACTTTACCCAATGACAGTGGATTGATGTCAGTTGAATTAAGGTGTATTTGTGCTAAAAATTTTGGGGGAAAAATCTGAATCATTCAGATCCACATTTACAGATGCATCTTAAAACATTCAAATATTATAAAGAAGTTACATTTTTTGTCGCTCATTTCAGAAAATGAAATCCATTTGTTATATAGATTAATTTCACATACAGTAAATCATTTCAAGCCTTTATTTCTTTCAATTTTGATGGTTAGGTCTTACAAATAACCAAAACTCATGATGTTGCAGTGTCACTTCATCGTAAATCGCACAACCTAGTATTCGATTTTTTTAAAGCCATTCATGTTTACTACATCCAGATTTGTTTTTGTTTGTCTTCTGTCCTTTGTCTTTGCTCTGGGAAAACTTTTTGTGCAGCCACGTAGAGTTTAAGACATGTGAAAATATATTTTGTCAGTGAAGGATAAAGTGGGTGACTTCTTTTCTCCGCTGTCATTAAACTGCTCCTGGAACAGATGACATTAAACGTTTTGCGTCTGCAGGTGGGTCAGTGGTTGGCAGCCATGTTCACGTACTTGAAGCACATCCCGCGGTATCTCATCCCCTGCTACTTTGATGGCATTCTGGTGTCAACCTACACCACAGCACTGGATGCTGCGTACAAACTGATGTCCAGGTAGGAGAACATCTACGGGTCGTATTGATCACACGCCAATTTCAAATGTAAGGACTTGAGATTTTTTTTTTCTCCCTGTCTGAGTAGTTTTGTCCAGAACGGCTCCACCTTTGTTTGTCACCTGGCGCTGGGTTCGGTTCAGATGTCTGGTGTCGGGCGTTTCCCTGCTCTCCCCCAGCTTTCTATGAAACTAGAGGATGTGCCTTACCGCATCAGTCCAATCACAGGCCAGAAGGAGCAGTGCTGCGTCTCAATGGCTGCAGGTAGATGAGTAATGCTATGCTTCATAGAATTAAATCATTGGAGGTATGAGAAGAGGTTAAATAGTCGTACTAACTGATGCTGTTTAGGTCTTCCTCACTTCTCCTCTGGGATTTTCCGATGCTGGGGACGAGACACTTTCATCGCTCTGAGAGGATTGATGCTGCTCACTGGCAGACACATTGAAGCTCGGTACATTAGCATGAGTGTCGCTCTTTGAGTCGTCCGGTATTCTTATTAACATTATAACAGTATCTAAACTCTAAGTGAATCGCCTTGTGTCATGGTTTCCATAGTAACATCATCTTGGCCTTTGCCGGGACTCTGCGACACGGTTTGATTCCCAACCTGCTGGGTGAGGGTCGCTGTGCCAGATACAACTGCAGAGATGCAGTGTGGTGGTGGCTGCAGTGCATTCAGGTGAGGTCCTGCAGTGATGTTGAGAGGAAGGTAGACAATTCATTTAAAATGTAGAGTCAGTGATTAGTGATTGGCATTACATCATTCCCTTAAAAAACTGATGTGGACTATAAACCAAAAAAAAAAAATGACTTCAGGAAACTCAATGTAATTGATTTGACTATATACATCCATTTGCTCCTCTGTATCCTATAAGCTTAAGGTGTTTGTGTTCACCCATGTAAGGAAGGCTTGAATGTGTGTTTATACACCCCCAGATAAGATCAATAAAAACTCACAATGTGAATTTCTAGGCAGCAGGTTAAGGCTGGTGTGTACATTGAATAATCAGAAAAGATTGATTTTGAAAAACAGATGTAACAAACATTTTACAAGTTTAGAAAATCCACCTGGGGTCTCAATAATGTACAAACTCATTTTATCTTTATCGTTCTTGTTTTCAGCAACGATTTTGAAAAATTTAACTCCCATGTGTGATTTTTTTTTAGGAAATGGGCAACATGTTTGTAGTGAGTAGATTATGACTGACTTTTCAAGTGTTGGCTCTGAGCAGACATGTGGAGTTTTTAACTTTTAAAGGGAATTCATCTCTATTTCCTGTCATTTAGCTGTGGTTTGGTACATTATGTAATTTAGAATCAATATACTATTAGGGTTATACTAATGGTATATTAATTACAAGTTGATTCAGTCTGACTACAAGAAATAGCATCCAGTTCAGCCTTATTTAGACTGTGAGAGAGTAATACAATCCTGTATCAGAGCCTTCAACCTCTACTTACTAGCACATTAAAACAATCAGGAAGCTTTAGATGTAAAGCAGAAAACTACAAGTGAAAAATGCGTTTTGTTTTTTCAGGACTATGTTGTCCAAGTTCCTGACGGCCATGAAATCCTTCGCTGCTCCGTCACACGCATGTACCCCACTGATGACTGCGAACCCCTCACACCAGGAGAGGTGGTACGTACAGCCGGTGCACTACTGCATACACAAGTTAACATACTGCCACCCATGACAAACCATATGTAAGTTACAAATACAAACAAAATGAAAATGCAAAAATATGATTAATGGCTCTCACATTCCAAAGTCAATGCAAACGGGTGATTAAGTGAAAAATCACTGAGCCAATAAACAACAGCAGCAAAAAAAAAAAAAAACACGTGTTAGCGTAGCTTTAGTAGCCTGTTTCTGGCTGTCACTCTTCAGCTCTTGATGCTGTCAGTAGGAGTCACCTAAGGTTAAAAAGATGAAATCCAACAAAATAATGTCAATCAAACCCTGAACTTCTCGTGTGGAACTTTACATGTGTGTGTTTTTGTGTGTGTTTCTGTGTGTGTTCAGGAGCAGCCCCTGTATGACGTGATACAGGAAGCCCTCCAGCGCCACCTAGAGGGAATTTCCTTCAGAGAAAGAAACGCTGGCCCTAAGATAGACATGAATATGAGGGACGAAGGTGTGTGTGTGTTTAAATGATTAATTTCTGAATAATATAAACTCATGATGATGTAACGGGAACATCGCCCTGCCATAGAAGAAACCTCAGATTGATCATATCTAAACTAGTCCTTGACTCCGGCTACAGCCTTGGTGAATTTTTCCACTTCCTGTCAGGGTTCAGCGTGGCGGCCAAAGTGGATCCAGCCACGGGCTTTGTGAGCGGAGGAAATCGCTTCAACTGCGGCACTTGGATGGACAAAATGGGAGAGAGCGAGAGAGCAAGGAACAAAGGGATGCCGGCTACGCCGAGGTAACACACCCAGACGTAACTGGATTCACTTTGACATAAATGTAGTCACAGACGTGTGACGTGTGGACTGATGGTCGAACTAAACTAAACATTTGAAAAGCCACTTTTTGACTTGGCCATTTTCTCTATTTTATTATAATAAAATAACTGCATAATTGGCCTCTTTTCAAAAATGATGATTGAGGATGTTTGACATGCAACTTCCTCTTGAATTGGGAGGATGCAAAAATTCACAAAGCCTCTACATGAAAAGTCAAGGAAAAAATGTTTGCTGGTTTTTCATTGTCGTGCTAGTAATGTTTTCTCAGGTGTTTTCAGTGAAGTACAGAAGTACATCCAGAACCACAAAGGCCTCTCATTCATACTAAATTTTGCATTTTGTGATCAAATATTTTATTGGGACAACTCCGTTGGAATTTCGAATCATTTTGCTCCTGAATTCCATATCAGATCAATATTCTCCACTTCTCAGAATTGTGTAAAATTCTAAATGCATGATTTTGTTCCAAGTTCTCTAGATTCTGTGCTGATACATTTCCTCACCCAATTTTGTACACATTGTTGTGACGTGGTGATGGTCCTCTCTAATAATTGAAAACTTATTTGAGACACTGATCAATAATGAATAATAATAATAATAATAATAGCTGCCTGTTGTTTTCTGGTGTGTCTGCAGGGATGGAGCAGCAGTGGAGATTGTAGGTCTCAGTAAGTCAGCCATCCGCTGGCTGGTGGAGCTCCACGCCAAAGGACTGTTCCCCTACGATGGAGCTAAAGTCAACAGAGATGGTCTCACACACACACACACACACACACATACACACAGGCACACACAAAATCACGCACATATTGTCTTCTAAACGTCTTTACTGTGTTCCAGGTAAAGACGTGTTCATCTCTTACGCCCAGTGGAACCAGCAGATCCAGCAAACCTTTGAAGCTTGTTTCTGGGTGTCTGGGACCCCTCAGGATCCCAATGAGAAGCACCCCGATCTGGTGCATAAAAAGGGCATCTATAAGGACAGCTACGGGGCTTCCAGCCCTTGGTGCGACTACCAGCTGAGGCCAAACTTCCCCATTGCCATGGTGGTGGTGAGTCGGCTGAACGCTTTAGATATGTGAAGCAGCTGCAGGTTTCTGTCTCTTCATTGGTTAATATTTCTGTGGCGTGTGAAGGGCTAGACCTGTGACTGGTTGTGTGTTCTACAGGCTCCAGAGCTGTTTACGGGACAGAGAGCCTGGAGGGCTCTGGAGGTGACTGAAGAGAAACTACTGGGACCACTGGGGATGAAGACGCTGGACCCAGAGTAAAAGAGGCCTTAATAGTTTATTTAAAAAAAACGCACAAACTAAAATATGAACATTTGTTTCTGCGAGACTAAAACTGACCTTGTTGTGTTTGTTGTTAGTGACATGGTGTACTGTGGTGTCTATGACAACGCACTCGACAATGACAACTACCACCGGGCAAGAGGCTTCAACTACCACCAGGGACCAGTGAGTGGAACTCAACCTGCACTGAACTGAAGCTGAACTATCAACCCATGAACGGGAGTCAGGGCGTGACCCTCCTGAAGCTGAGAATTTTCAGTCATTTCTAACTGATTAAAAGTGATTAGAAGAACAATATACATCGACTTTAAATAGGCCAACACCATGAAAATTTCACCCATTCGCCAGTCTGTTCACAAATACACTAAAGTTAATATTTAAGTTATGAGATGGAGTTGACACAATAATAATCATCAACAAAAACAATACAAATAAGGTACTTAACCGCCCCTTCAAAAATAATTTTCTCAGTAGTTTTAGACTATTCCAGGAATCACTCAATTTGAAATGCCTTCAGCACGTCCTCAGTTATTTTTATGAAGTACTATTATGGGCGTGTGATAACATATTTAATTATTGAAATATTACATTTTAAACCTCCAACTTTTAATATGAAAATACATTCAATCAGACAATATGTAGACAAATCAGTTTCAATGCTGATAATTTTTCTTTTTTTAAAATAAAGGAACGTTTTTAATGACTTCGGTAGTGGGGATCAAGAGCCCATAGCCTCAGGCCCTGAACCTTTACTCGTATGTCAGTCTGTTGAAAGTAACACATCGTATTGCAAGTGTATTGATGAATTCAGAAATGTACTGATGGTAAGAAGAACTCTCATATCAATCAGTGTGTGTGTGTGTGTGTTTGTGTGTAGGAGTGGCTTTGGCCGGTGGGTTTCTTCCTGCGCGCAAAACTCTATTTTGCCAAGAAGCTAGATGAGGAAACCTACGACAAAACAGTCACCCTGGTGAAAAATGTCCTGTCCCGACATTACACCCACCTAGAGAGGTATACCTGTTTAGAGAGATTTAAAAAACGTCTTTATTTTGACTAAGTTTTAGCTGGTAGGCTTCGGCTAATGATCAATAATGTTCCATCGATCCAGTCATGTGACTCTAGCAACACGTTTAAGACAAGATTGATCAAGATTTTTTAACATTTCCAAATGCAGCAAAGGAAGATTCAATTCATTTTGTAATAGTTACAGATTCAAACACAGGCATGCTGCTGCCTTCTATTGTTTGGTATTAATAAAAATTAATTGCGGTTATCTATATTCATATTTGATTAGATGCCTTAAGTGCTGATTTTCTCTGTTTCTTTGTTTTGGTCCTGAAATAGTTGAAACAGTTTTTCCAGTTTTTGTTAGCTCTGACCAATCCCGTCTCTTCTCAGGTCTCCATGGAAGGGTCTTCCAGAGCTGACCAATGAGAACGGCCAGTTCTGCCCGTTCAGCTGCGAGACCCAGGCGTGGTCTATGGCCTGTGTGCTGGAGGTCCTCTACGACCTCTAACTGCCTCCCAATGAGAAGAAACAGACGGTCCTGTGGCGGATTCAAATGACATTCATGTTCAAATTTCAACAAACTCTGGTGCAACATCACATCCTGTTCATACAGCCTCTTTAGGGGTGGAAGAAGAGGAGGAGGAGGAAAAGAAGTTCATACAAGGAGCTGCATTCAAAGTCTAATCTGTTCAAATTTAACTTGGTCAACAAACGTCACAGCTGACAAAGTCCGATTATCTGCGGGTTCAAAGTTCCTCTTCCTGGAACCACAGATGCTGCTGCTTATTGTGAACTGGGACTGCAGTGGATCACGTGATCAATCTGGCTCCACTCTTCCACCACGTTTCATCCAAATCAGTCAAGTAGTTCATTCATAAACATGTTCACAGGCAGAACAAAAATCACCTGAGAATTAAGTCATTACCAGGGATTGAAAGTATTGAGAAGGAAACATGGATTAAATTTAATCTCAAACATTTGGGACGTGAATATAACTTTAGACGTTTCTTCTGTGACTTTTATTAGTTTGGGTTGTTTGGGAAGTTACAGCCCATGCTAACGCTAACCTCACATGCAATATCAGTAAAAGATCCTGTAGTTATTTTCCTGACAAATTAATTGAAATCATGATTAATGATTGGATCACAAGCGATTGATCCTGAACCTTTGTTAAGGTTTTCTAATCTAAATAATAAGTTTCACATGAAGCATTTTGACTCAATTACTATAAAAAACATTGACTTGAACTACGTATTTTAATTACATGTGTAACTGAAAAAGTAATTACGGAGGGTTGCAAACGTTGTGTTTACTATAGTAAATAAGTATAATTATTAAATTAGTCAAATCTTGCACAAACCATATATGGTTATCCATTTTTAACATAGATTTAACATCTATGAGAATTATGTATTTAATTTTTATTACTGAGGTACTTAAAGCTACTAAATCTGTATCAGTTACACAAACTGATGAACTTTGATGGACACATTAAATCAATGAATGTGAGCCTTTAACAGTAACTTTACAGTCACTTAGAATTAAAGGTGCTTTTATTTTGAAACATTTTATGGTGATCTAACCTATATGTTTCCTGTGCAAGTGGCCAATCACACGCTGCAGCTGCATACATTAAGTGTTCAACAGACACCAGACGGGCTTCCAGCACAACGTGTCCTCAATCAATCCCATCATGCAGTGAAATAGTCGAGTGTTTAGTGTCAGATAAAACTAGTGCATGACTGTTTCCTCTAGTGTGTAACTGTGTTCTATGTCTTCAACCTGCTGAATTATGATGCGTCTCTGTTAACAGTGAATAACGTTAACAGAAGGTCACAACTCACTGCTGTCGGATCAGTTTCACACCAACAAGCTGCCTCCACCATTATTTTTATTTTTCCTCGATGTGACGCTGATCTGTGTGAATGCAAAATGTCAGGTTTTACTTTGACTCGTGTAAAACTGCATCCGTGTGTAGGTCTGCTGCTTTGGAGAAGGATGTGTCATGTTAGAAATAAATGCAGAACGCTTGAGTTCCGTTCACAAGCCTCCTTGTTCACTTGTGATTCTTTTCTTTTTTAACGATTATATTTTCTTCTATGAGCTGAAAACCTACATAGAAGCGACGATATTTGAATACAAGAGGAAAAGATTTGAGGAAGGGTTTGACCTGTTGTCTGAACAGACTGCAAACAGCAGCAGTCATGTGATCACTTCTTTACAATCAAATTACAACTTCAACTTGACGATGGAACCTTTTTTATTCATCATAAGAATCAACCAAGACTGGTTTTGAGATGAAAACTAAAAGACTGAGGTTCATTGTAATGATTCCGTGAGTCACCAGTAGGCAGACAGCAGGGTGATGATGAGCAGAGTTGAGGAAGAAAACATCTGAGGAGAGGCAGAAACATCCCATTAAACATCAGGAACAGACATTCAGTCGACTGCTGCTGCAACAGTCAGCAAGACTCACTCCAGCTGAAGCCGCTCCACTGGTTTCCAGTTTCAGAGTGCTGCTGTTCATTCGAACCCAGAATGTGGTGTAGTCCTGGACCAGACTGGCACTAGCAGGTCCAGAACAGGACCAGAGGACAGGAGGTCATAAGTCCTGCAGTCGGATCTGGATGCATCTCCACGACTCGTGTCACAGATTTATGCTCATATGTCACACAAAAATATCTCTAAAAACTGTTTTTTACTGTTTTATGCTACGTGTGTGTGTGTGTGTGTGTGTGTGTGTGTGTATATATATATATATATATATACAGTATATATACAGTATATATACAGTATATATACAGTATGTGTGTGTGTCTACCTGAAATAGATGTCTCCATAGTTACTGTTGCTAGGTGCCTTCCAGCTCAGCTGGACTTTCTTCCTCTTTTCTCCTGAAGCCTGACTGACAGTTGAGTTCTGCACAACAACAACACACACACACACACACACACACACACACACACGTACAGACAAGCCTTGGTTTTAAAAATTATAGAAATACGAGCCGTCTTCAGCCCTCAACGCAGCCTCTGACTCTCAAGCTGATCTCATCTCTGCTCTTCGTCAGGAAACGTTTTGCGTGACTGGAAATGTGACTCTAGTTTTCTTCCGCTTCAGACGAGTTGATTTCACCACTGAAACCATGAAACACCTCTTGGCCAGTAGAGCAGGTTCCAGTCCCAACAAAAATGATCTTATGTTTTCACTATAATATTCTCCATTAGTGATATATTAATAGATTGCAAGACTGCAATATATTTTCTTCAAGAACTTTCTGCCATAGAACAGCCATGTTAACGGCGCATTTATCATGTCATATTGATAAAATTTAAATTTAATTCAGAGCATCTGTTGTGGAGGTCTGTGCTCTGCTGTCTACCCTTGAAATTGATGATGGAATCAATATTTAATTTATATCAAAACATTTTATTTTAAAAACAAATTTTGTTTGCTTGACTAAAACCAATATGAGTTGAAAAAAATACATCCCATGCTGAAACATGAGAAATTTCGTCAAAGTTCTGAATATCCACAGACGCCTTTCTTTGGTTTCATCGTTTATCACTTTGATTGTAACCTAAATATTAAAGATGTATAAATATTTTATTTCTATTTATTTTTGCTTACACTAGTGGTAACACCAAAACCAAAAGTGTCTTTTAGACTTCAATAAGCATTAAGCTTGATAACGTGTCTCTCTCAAATTTGGACGTTTTATCAGTCAAAGATGTTTGTGGTTATTTTCATTCATTCAACACTAGATCTATTTAAAAAAGTTATGGACTTTATGACGGAACACGACACTTTTGTATAGAACAAACTCAAACATACTGCACCTTCATGTTGTTGCAGTGCAGTAAAGTGAACAGGCTGGTGTCCACGTTGATGAACGTTCCTATTGACCACGACAGATCTGGAAACACACGACAAAGAAGACTCTGTACCCCCATCAACAGACCCCACTGATAACAAGTTCAATGCAGAACCTCATGTTCTACTGTAACCTGTTGAATAATGTCCTTAGAACACAAATAGCATCATATTTGGTGACCAAAACACCCAAACCCGGCTTCCAGCCACTAAATATTAAAGGTTTTGTTTTACCGTGAGGCTTCCTGCTCCTGGCCTGCAACATAAACCCCCGGAACTCTGTGGGGCTACCCTGTTCCACCTCCACCATCACTGTGAGAAGAGAATAAAAGTGAGTGGAGGGTTAGCACAGTGAGGAAGGGAGAGGATGAGGAGGATGGGAGTCCCTACAGGTCATTTAAACTAGAAAGAAACTAGATCAGAGTATAAATAGACAGATAATCAATATTAATCTTATAGGATGAAAAGCTGGATCAAGAAGAACAAGTTCCACATTTCCAGGTTCAGAACCCACATTGCATAATTAATCCAAGGGATTGAGGACCAAAAATAAATTTAAGTCAGGCGGATAGGAAAATACTGCATTCTTTTACCTTCACAATATCAAAAAATATTTTGAGCGAAACACTGAGCTCATGTAGTTTTGCGAATATGCAAAGACTAGTATGACGTCCACATTGGAACAGACATTTTTGTTGGGAAAATACAAAATGTAACTTTCTAAGATGCTTCATGTGTTAAAAATCTGACCTCACCCCATCTGCAGCAGGCCGAGAATCAAAAATTATTTATTAAATACGTAAACTTAAACACATTAAATCTGTTTCAGAGCTGGAACTGGACACACACACACGTACCAGAAACGACCCCACCAGGTCTGTAGGTGGAGCCAGATGTAGACAGGGTGAATGGGGGGCTGCTGGTGGAGGGCATGTAGGGAGGGTGTCCTGGCATCATGCTGCCACAGGAGTACGCCACTGAGCCGTTGGGAAAACACACACACTCCTCCACACAGCACACACACACCACTCCTAAGAGCAACATGAGTCCTTTAAGGGACATCTGGAACACAGCAGCAGAGGATTCCACCACTTTAATCACACCAAACACCTTCTGGTAGCAGAACACACGCTGGAACCAGATTTGGAACATGTGGCTGCTCCTCCTGAACTTTTCTTTATCAGTGTGACACTTGAAGGAAGAATGAGGATTAAATGGGTCAAATAAGAACCTTTGTGACCCTAAATGTCGACTGTTGCTGTAAACTATAATGTAAGAATTTCCCCCGAGAGAGACGAGCCTCATCTGGGTTTTACTGAGAATGTGAAGCTGTTTTCCCGCAGGGACAATAATTTAAATTACACAGAATTCCCAGTTTGGTTCTTCCTTTGAAAATAAAGTAAGATTCAAAGGAAGAAAGATTCAAACAATGCTGGAAATAATTAAAGGTGAATCCCAGCTGAGTGATAGAATGTGTTCCTTGACAGGAATTTCTATCCTCTAAATTTAATAATAATAATAATAAACCTTTATTGTCCCACAGTGGGGAAATTTGTGACAAAAAATACGTTACTTTATACCACAATTAGATAAACCCGGTGTATTTTTATTAATTTTTTCTACATTTCATTAATGTATTCATCAGATATACATTCTAGAACAAAGCACGACTAAAGCTTCTAATAAATATCATTATATTTAGCGTAAAAGTGTTAAGGATAAATCATAGTATTTAAGCAATAATTATATTTTCAAATAATTAAAAAAATAAGAATTTAGAAACACTTAAATTTTGTTTATATAAAAAGGACAGTAGGTATCAATTGTTTGTGACCCCCACCCCCAAACCAGATTAGATGCAGGATAAATGACACAGAAGTGTGTGAATTATCACACCCCTACTTTACACAGTTCCTCATTACAAATGATTAAATTTTAAGTGATGACAACTACAAATGTGTGTAATATAGATCATCTAAATCTGCAGCTGATCGTGAGTGGAGGTGGAAGCGTTTACCTCGTCTCTGGAGCCGTTCATTTCTTCCTGCAGCCAAACACACGGGTTAATCAGCATCATGTATGAAACATGTTCATGAATATCATCAGCATTGTTAAATGAGATTAAACCACCTGGACGTCCGCCTCTGTCGTCAAAAGTTCCAAAGTGTTCAGTGCATCCCAGCTCAGGTACATATAGTGGGTGGGCACACAACAAAAACTTCAGTTTCACAAAGGAGTTTTCAATCCCACTGTTTATACTCATGACAACGCAAATTGTGTGTATTAAGAGGGGTCCGCATTTTAAGGCACACAATGGTCAGTTACGACACACAAACACCCAGAGAGCAGGTCGTGTTTCTACTGTAATTAGTGCTCACAGCCCTTCATTGTGCGTCTCCATTATTTGCTCTGTATACCATCCAGCTTCAGTTAACGCACAGAAGAAGCTGGTCACCACTGAAAGGTTCCACATTGGACCATTTCTTAGTTCCTTTTGGTTTAATCGTCTCCAGCCAGACTTTTAAATCTTCACTCACTGCATGTGGTCCAGTTGAGCATCAAACACCACATTAAAGGGTTAAACCAGTCACAACAGTAAACAAATCCGACACGTGTCAAAAGCATGATCTTTTATTTTCAGGTAAGATACAGTGAGCACAAACAACAGCAGCTGGGTGGGCAGGATCAGGTCGACCCCGTGAGGTCGATGGTGAAAAGGAGGACATGATGCACCTGCTGCTTTTCACAGTACCTGCATCTATTTAAACAGTTCCAACGTTAAAGTCCCCCCCCAATGATGAAAACCCCTTCGACGGTTCCTGGATCACTTTTGGGTGTCATAACATCTTTAGAAAGACATCTGGAGAAGACAATGTGATATTTGTGTGTCCACGTAAAAGATAAATCAACACTAAGACAGCAGCAGAGGTGACTGACCTTTCAACCAGAGCTGGGCACAAAAATTAATGGATTAATTAATTAATCCATTAATTATTGGATCCCTCAGAGAATTCAGATTGTCTCCAGCAATAAATCAATATTAAAACTGATCAATTGCTGCCTTAAGTTAATCAGAAAGGCATCTCTGAGTTTCCTGTTACACACCTCACAATGAAAGAGTCACTCAGCAGCTGTTGGTCAAGAATTAGCTCTAGGATACACACACACACACACACACACACACACACACACACACACACACACACACACACACACACACACACACACACACACACACACACACACACACACACACACACACACACACATTAACCTGTTTTATTGATTCTGTGATGGATCTCATTTAGATTTTCGGTACAGGAAATAGGTTTTTATGCACACTTACAGAACCATTCTGGATGTTTTAGTTCTTGATGCTGTTTTTTGCCTTCAGTGTGTTTTACAATGCAGCTAAAAGAACACTAATAGAACCATTAGTCTAGTGGATGTCTATAGATTTCACTTTAATTTAGCCAACAAAACAGTGACTTCAACATTTTCTCCACGATGGGACAGCATTAAACATGAATACGCTTCCTTAAACATGTGGTTTAGTAGTAAATGCCAACAACACAATTTAATAATGAATGCATCTCCTCCTAATCACTTTGCAGCAACAACGTGAGTCTTTGCTGAGATATTTTTTGTACTCAAGTCATTCCTGTGTAACAACATGACTGAAGCAGGAATGACTGAAACAGGACCGAAAGCCCGACCGAAAGGGGAAGCTAATAACACTCTATCACACTCATTATCCCTGACTGGAGTTTCAGGTTTCTCAGACCAGCTCATGGCTATACGTCACCCATTCTTCACGATACACCCCATTCATTAGTCTGCAACATAAAGACTAGCACATTCCCAACAAGTCCATGAAATGGGTCTGTTTAATGGTAGCAGTGGACTAAGTAAGGTGTGGCAGTTGTCAAGGAGAGGATTTACATTGTGGTTAATGTAGGTCGAGTCATGAAGAAGCTGTTCCTGGTTCTCTAGTAGTGTCTTAGTTTGAACCACGCTGCCTACATTTGGTAGAAGAGTCTCTTTTTGAGGTCTTAAAATATTGACTCTTTATCTTATGTTAGCATATTCCACTCAATCCTGCTACAGTTACTCTCTTAAGATTTATAAGGTCACTTATTGTAAGCTGTTCCAAACAAAGGTTTCATTTAAATGAGTGTAATGAGAAGAAGAAAAAAAAAACATTGAACAGGAATGTCAGAAAGATGGAGGTATTGCAGACACGGCACTAAGACTAGGGATGAAAAATAGTAAGACATGTTTTTCCTATGTAAGTAAGCATGATATATGTAGTAAAAACCTGACCCAGCTGCTACAGGGCTGCCAACCCATGTGTTCAAGGACTATTCCAGGACTGGCGGCTCAACCTGCTGTCTTCTGAGCTTCAACAGGGTTTTGAACACAGTCTTTAATTGAACAAAGCACCAGATGGAAGGATGGATTCATAAATGAATGGGGCTTTTTTTTTTTTTTTTTACACTTTAAACGTGATGGTAAAAATAAAGAAATTAATAAAAACTAGACTCTAATAAAAACGGACGTTTATAGGAGGACCGGTTTGTTACATAAACCACAGACAGTATATCCTAAAGCCAGCTTGTGTTCACATTTCCAGGGAGGAGGTGGTGAGAGAATGGATTCGGTCACCCAATGGATCAGCGGTCGGGGTCTCTGACAGGAGGATCGGGTTATGTGGAGTTTTAAACTTTTCAAAATAAAACACAAAGTACTACTACAAAACAAGAACTGTACTTTACTTTCAAACCTATTTTACTGTTGACTCCAAGGAAGCAATCGGACTAACTTTTCTAAGTTATCAACTTTAGTAGTGAAGATACTACATACAAAAGATATTTACATGGAGAAGAAGTTTAAGTGTGAGGAAACAATATTAAACTAATTTGAAAACCACAGCTTGACGTTTGACATCAGACACTGAAGAGTTACAAAAGGTAAAAATTAATATTGTAGGGCCTAACATTGCTAGCAGCAGGCATTCATGTAGCACCATTCTAACTGTAACGTGACCTTTGACCTTTGGTACCAGTGGTTTTGTGTTCAGAGGTGACGGTGATGCGTTCAGGGTCGCGGCGCCTTACAGGACTGGCAGCAGGCCTTCCTGTAGTACCAGTGGGAGCACAGCTTCACCTTCAGCACCAGAGCACAGTTGGCTGTCGGTTTGTCTCTACAGGAGTCATCTGCGGCCCCCGATGCTGCCGGGGCCACTGCTGAGTAAGCACAAATGTCACAAATCAGCGGATTTCAGATAAGCTCGTTCTGGTTTGACTAATCTAGACTCGATTTATCCGGAGCTGAACGTGTGTGTTAACTTGTTTCTACCTGGCGCCTCTGTGGGACAATCCTGGATTTCACAGCCCTGTCTGGTGTCTGGCTTGAGGGACGAGTCGCAGCTGTGGCCCCTGGTTACAAGCTCCTCCCCCTGGTAACACTTGACTTCTCGCACCTGGATGCCACTCCCACAGGTCTTACTGCACTGAGGGGGAAGAAATCTTTCGTTTCACTCTGCTTTCTATTGATGATCACACCTTTAGAACTAAACTGGATTAAAGCTGAACCTACGAGGAGAACAGATTGTAAAGAGACTGAATGTTCAGAAATCTGTGTGGTTGTCCAGAGCGGTACCTGAGACCAGGACGTGGTGAACCATTTGGAACACGGCCTCTGGAAGCAGGACGAGCTGCTCTCCGGTTTGTGGCTTTGGTTGCAGCTGCTCTCTGGAAACTCTTTGAAAACGCCGCCGTCCAGCCCGGCACACACCACCTGCCGCTGCCGCACACCACGACCACAGGTTGCGTTACACTGACACACACACGCCACAAACACAGACCAAAAAGAATAAACAAACAACAAATTAAGTTGAGTAAACAAAATAATAAAATCAAGAATTCAAATCACACCAATCATAAAGATTTAAAGTTAAGGAGAGTTTCTTTAGATGTTTACTTGTTGCCATTCCTGTTCGACCCAGTGGGGGGCGCAGTCTCTGTCACCACAGGGGTAGACGGCCAGCGGGCGCAGTGATTGGTCGCACTGCTCCTCGGAAATAACAACCCCACCTGCGGATCGACACATCACCGCCCGCACCATCCTCCCCTCTCCACACACTCCTGAGCACTGACACAAACACACACTTTAATTAAAATGTAAAGCTGAAATATGATTCCCAGTCTGGTGTGTTGTTTAAAACTCACAGGCCCCCAGTCCGACACCGTCCACCTCCTGTCACAGGGGGGCCCTTCACACTCCTGACTCTCCACCGGCTGTGAGGACTTGTTACACAGCTTCAGGTCCATGGAGCAACGCACCTCCCGGGTGTGGACCCCCCGAGAGCCGCAGCGTGCTGAACACTAACACACACACATAGAAAGAGATTACGTCTCAAGTCTTCAATACCGATGCACTATCACTAATAATCCACTGTTCTTGTTGGATTACCTCTGACCACTCTGACACCTCCCACTGAGGTCCGCAGCTCTGGCCCAGGCAGACCTTTCTATTGGCTGGTTTGTGGAGGTCATGTGACAGACAAAGGGAGTCGTAGACGGACGAGTCGAGGCCGGGAGAAAGCATCTTCCAGCATCGCACCGTTCGATACTGAAAGCCTTCTCCGCAGGTGCGAGAGCACTCACTCCAGCCGCTCGTCTCCCATCTGAGGAGAAAGTGGTGATGTCATAATAATTATGTCATAATAAACTCAGGAAGACATATTATGAGAATATTATTATAAGAATATTGTTATTAAATAAAAAAATGACATAAAACAGTGGAGAACAGTGTAAACTTCTTGGGGTTTAATTATTTTTAACACTTGGACCTCAACTTTTTCAGGCCAAACAGCATCACGTTTCACTCAACTCTTTCTTTAGCTACTTTAAATTGAGAGATCTTGGGGGGGGGGGGTCACTTTGTTTTAGTGTTTAAGTCTAGGTCAAGGCTGTACCTTGGAGGACATTCCTTTCCAGTGCAGAACTCATGTGTGGGTTCAGGTCTCGACAGAGAGTCACAGTAAGTGTCGTCCACCTCGGTACCGTCATACCGGACACAGAGGGCATAACTAGTTGTGATACCTGGTAACACACACACAGAGGAAAAGGTGCACACACATCTACACACCAGAAGTACAAATGTTTTTTGAAAGATAGGACAGCTTGTGTGATTGGATGCTGCATGACGTCTGTAGGTTTACCTGTTGTGCAGGTGGCGCTGCAGGGAGCGTAAGCAGAAATCTTCCAGCGATACATATCAGCCAGGCTGATGTCCGGGTCCAGACCCACGTTAAAGTCATTGCTGTAAGGACACAGAAAGGGAAACGTCCAGTTTGCAAACCTCATATTTCAAAGTCAATATACAAAAGAACATACTGTAAATCTGCTAAGATGTTTACTGCAGAAACTTGCCTTAATTAAATTAAGTATAATCTCTGGTAAAGTACAGTCTCACTCATACACTACTCAGAAAAGGTCAGGCTTATATTTGGCTTTCGAGTGAAATTTATGGAAAACATAAAAAAGTCAAACTACCGTGAACTTTTAAATCATTTTATATTATGAAAGTAGGGCACTTCAGTAATAGTAATAGTAAAAAAATCCTCAGTAGTTGGTCTACCACAACAAAAAATGTCCACATTTCAGTAGTCCTCAAGGACAAAATCCCAGGCTATATTTCTAGAACTTTTAATGTGACATACTGATATTCTACTGTATAAAGAATGGAAAGTTTAAACCATAAAACCGTTTGATATGACTGAATGACTTCCTGACAGCGACCTTGGACCTACCTCTCTGCGTTGGCTGCCTGAACTGCAGACACCTGCTGCAGCTGGACTGAGATAGCAGTGCGTGGGCTGGAGTGTGTGCTGCTTTCTGTGTTTGTGTGAACGACCGAGTGTGTGTCGGCGACCGTGAGAACATCTGAATGTATTTCTAACTGGAGGCCTGTGTCTACGTCTTTGTCTGTGGCCGACAACTTGTCCACGTGTGACTCTGCGGGTGAATGAGGATCGGTGAGAGTCTGTCTGAGAGTGTGTGTGTTCGACTGAGTGAGTGAATGAGTGTGGGAGTGTGTCTGGTTGTAACGGAAATCCTCCAGTAGTAGATAGGAGTCGTCTTCTGGCTGAACGCTCTGACTACCTGTGTGTTACATAAAGAAACGAACAGTTCAGACATAAGTAATCAATGAAGAGATTATTATGAAACAATAGGAGTTATTACATAGAGTACGATGAATATGTCCATATCAAAAAGGTCTGTCACATTTTAAAAATTGAAAAGATTTTTAAATGTTCTAAAAGTTAAAGGTGTGTTTGTTTTTTCTGTTTAGAAAACATTTTTATATATAATGGTTAATTACGATAAATTATGTCTATTCAAATTTAATTATTCCGTTCATACTGAACCTACTTTAGTCTAAACTTGGTGCTTTGCAGAACAATCTTATTTAATTTATTAATCATAATTGTATAACCAATCTGCCTTAAATAGACCACGAGCACAACAAACAGAAGTGTTTTAGGACTAAATACAATTTTCATACAAAAACTAATTTTAATTTGTTTTCCTACCAGGGAAAGAGAGGAGAAGAGCTTTGTCTTCAGTCACGGACGTTTCATCAATTAAGTTGGAGGAACTTCCTGATTGAACAGAAAAACATACGAGGCAATGAGACAGACAGATATGTTAATATCTGTGGTGTGTTAAAATCTGTGATGCGTGAACAATGATAACAATAATAATACATAAACATAAATAATATAATAATCCACAAAATATAAATAAAAATTATATAAATATAAATAAATAACAGAAATAAATTATATAATATAATTATGAATAAATATAAAATATAAATAAATAAACAAAAAATAAGACAAACATTTTGCTGACGCAAACGCCAATGTATTCTAAAAATGAATGTTTGAAAAGTCATTTGATACACAGGAAAACCAGGAGTAGGTCCAAATAGTTTCTTGAAATTGGTGCTTATGTACGAAGAAAAAAAGAGAACGAGTTCTGTGGCTTTTGTTTTAGCTTAAAACAAAAGCCACAGTTTTTGGCTGGTCTAACAGGACAAAAAACATAGTTGACTGGTAATGTGTATTGTTGATACCCCTCTGTTAATAAAAGACAAACCCACAATGGTCACTGAAATAATTCTGACAAAAGTAATAAAAATTTACTGAAAATTAACCAGTTAAAATCAGACATTGCTTTTTGTTTCCGCAGAATCATTTAGAAAAAATTAATGAAACACGTCTCTCATGATGTGACTCTGTTTAAATACAATTCAAAAGAAATGTTTGCTTGTCATTGGTTAATTTACAGTAATTTTTTATTTATTACATTTGTCAAATTTAAGTTTTTTCAGTTACCACTGAGGGTTTTCCTTTCATGAAAGAGGAACAATTTTCCAAGAACACGGATGAAAGTCAGACTTACTGTAGCCTGACGGCACCGGAGGACCCCGAACCTCAATGTCATTATGACTGAATATATGACTTTTGGCATCAACTGGTCTGTAGACCAACATGGCAGCTGGTGGCGAAGGGCTGGAGGTCCTCGTCTCCCACACAACTTCCTCCGCCTCCTCCTCCTGCAGCTGGACATCTGATTGGTCATCAGATCCCAGCTGGGTGTTGTAGTGACGCACAGATATCACGCTGTGATTGGTCAAACCAGGCCTATCTCCTCTAAAGCCCTTATTTACCTTAATGTAGGTGTGATTCAGGTGGGAGTGGGCGGAGCCTTTGGAGATGCCTCCTGATGCTGTGACGTCAGGAGATGTGAAGGGAAGCGTATACTCGTACGTGATGTGGGGGAGCTTCCCGTTAAGGTTGTAGTACTTTGTGGTTCCCCAAAAGAATAAATATAGAAATAAATAAAAATCTACCCAATCACAGGTTACTTAGTTAAATATGAACTCATGAGACATGTTTGTGTCTCACGTTTGTGTACACTACCATAACATTGAGGCCCTGAAGTGTTGGTCCCTGGGCGATGATGTACTCCAAACCGTCAGAGAACACGTTGCTCGGACGTCTATATTTAAACACTGTTCCTGCCACACGGAAGTTTTGAGGATTGTCAAACACGGTGTTCCCATTGAAGAAGAAATGACCAGCTTCATCGGACAGGGCTGAAGGGGAGGGGAAACATGAGGTGGAGGGAGTAAGACACTGATATTCAACACGGAAGCACAAAAAACAAAACAGAGGTAAGAATAAAGATTGTGCTTTATAACAAGAAGAAATGCATAAATAAGTAGATAAGAAAGCAATCATCTCATTCTGGTGTTCTAATCTGTTGTCACACGCAGTTTATTGACCTTAAAGAACTTGCAGGTTCTCACCCAGGATGTTCTCAGTCTTATGTCTCTCTATGATTTGAATGTCTGAAGCTCCAGCTGGGATGTTGGTGATGAACACATAGCCTGATGACAAAAACATCGACTTTAAACACTGGAATGAGTCTGTTGTGACTTGTCATCAGGGAGCAAAAAAAACTTTTACTTGGACAAGTTTCAAAATTTTTAAATTTCAGCTTTTGAAAAATGAAACTCAGTTCAGCGATATTGAGGCAGAAGTCAAAATCTTGAAAAAGAAATCCAAAATATTCCCAAAGAGAAGACCCCATTTTTTGAAAAACATGTACTTTGTGAATCAGCATTCTGTTGATTGCTTCAATAAAGAAGTCGATGACAAAAACACTGTTAACACAAAAACGTTTTACTATGAAATCAAACCTTAAATCTATAAACTCTAACAATAAAAAATATATATATTAAGTGATTCTGAATAGTTTTCTGAAGTTCCATTAAAATACAAATTGTTGAGTTTTATTCATTAGTTAACAGTGGTGTGAAAACATTTGGGCGCCTGACAATTTCCACAATTTTTATTCACTTCATTTAGATTCATACTAATTTATCAAAAAACTGATGGACACAGTGATATTTGCAAGAGTGGTCATATATTGACATGAACACATCTGTCTACATGTGTGTTTGTGTGTGTGTTACCTAACTGTGTGAGTGCCTTCCTGTATGATCCAGAAATGCGCCGACACGACGTCCCGTTGCCTCCACAAACTCCACATCTGTCAACAGTGGTGCTGCTGTAGAGCTCCCCGTCACAGCCCACAGGCTACGAGAGGGGGAAATCACATCATTATTATAACTAGGGTAAGTTTCACTAGTGAAAAACCAAAATACATTTTGCAGGTACAAAAATCATCTCATTCCAAATAGTGATTCTTAGAGAAAACTGTATAATCACCTGACATATTCCCGCTATACACACTCCATGGAATTTGGTATCCTGGCAGAACGTTCCGTCGTGGGCGGGAACAAGCAGTTGCCTCTCCCCACTAATGGTTGTACACTGCAGGTCACATGGCTTATTGGAAATGCTGATGTAATCAGCTGCAGGGGAAACGACATTTACAAAAATATTAATCTCATCACATCACTGACATTTTCATAAAAATTTTGCCAACTTCAGTATGAAATTAAGAATGCAAACATACAGTTTACAGTTTCCAAGCGATCAATGGACAGAAAGACTATTTGATATTGTACCTGGGTAAAGAGGGATCCACTGGTAGTACATCCTCCCAAAGGATTTAGAGTTGAACTGGGAACACTGATGCTGCTTGAAACTAACACTCGGATTGGGACAGGGCTTAAAAATAAACACATAGAAAATAATCCTTGGAGCTTAAACTTTGAATTTAAATGTAAATGTTCTACTAAATTGTCAAACACTGTTCACTAAAGTCAGTGATTCAGGGAATGAATCACTACAGAATGAAATTAAAATTAGTTTTATACCTGATTTGGACACAGTTGGTACTGTTTAGGAGAGCCAATGCAGTAGGAGCTGTTAACATTCTGTGTGGTGGACAGCCTGAGACAGAGACAGGATGGAGATATAGTTCAAACACAACTAAAACAAAGAAGTGCATCAATAATAATTTCAATCCATGCACAAGAACATGGTGTCTTGAATAAATACTGATTGACACACATTGAAAAAGTTCATTAATTTAATTTTTACATTTTAAATATACATCTAAAAATCACAATGTTGTAGAAAAGCTCAATTTAAAAAAAACAAAACTTTTTGTCAGTTATTTCAGAAAGTGAAAACTGAATATTGTACACTCATGTAAGTGGAAATGTCTAAAACATCATCGTCCAATCAGTAAACAGGATTGGAAACACTCCAGGCTGGAGGTTCAGGACCTCCTACCTGTAGGTTCTCTCATCATCGTTATGAATCAGCCCCTCTTTACAGCTTCATACAGAAACGTTTCCCCTCTGATGCCACCACAGCATTTCATTTATGTCATTAGCGCAGCTTCAGTATTCCATCTTGGTTGTGAGACCATATTAAAAAGTGTATAAATTCTTCAAAAGGAAACAACATGTGATCAACATTAGCTTGAACGAACTAACAATTTAAACATGTTTTTCAAAAGCAACAGCTGTAGGATATAGTTATTGTGGTGTGTGTGTGTGTGTGTGTGTGTGTGTGTGTGTGTGTGTGTGTGTGTGTGTGTGTTTGTTGGGAAGTGCCTACAGGAAGCCAATATGGAGTTAATGCATCTGTCTTCCATTACCGTGCTAACTGCACCCCCTACACACACACGCACACACGCACACACACACACACACAAACACCTTCTTTGACCATCTCTCTCTCTCTTTCTTCATCTTATAGTGCAACACTGTGGAGACACTGGAGAGACAGGAGGGAGAGGTGAGCGGGAGGTCACTGTGTGAGAGTCACGTGTAATTAACAGGAAGTGATGACGCTAAAATAGAAGAACAGGTAAAGGGAAAGGGGAAAGGAAAGAGAATAAAGTAGAAGAGAAATGAGAAAAACAGGGTAGAGAAGAAAGGCAAGACAAATGTGTGAAAAAAAAGGAGAGAAAACAAGTAAAAGGGGGCAGACAAATGGAAGGGGGAGGCAAACGGGGAGGAGGGGGGAGGAGGGCAGGGAGAAAGGGCCAACCGTTAGGGCAGAGCGGTGTTAATCTTGGTTGACAGAAACTTCCGCAAGTCTGACAGGGGGGGTCAAAGGTTATAAGATGACTACAAACACACATATCGTGTTAAGCTCTACCTCAACTCCCTCTCTATATGGCCATGTTTCCCCTCACTCCTCCATGGGGTGTTACTGCTGTGTACATACATTTGCAGATGTTTTCTTTGTGAAGCCCCAGTGCAAAAAAAGTTGGGACATTGTGCATAAAGTCAATAAAAACAGAATTCAATGATTGATAGTTTTTTAAACTCATTAATTTCCAGGTATTTTTGGATGAGAGAGCCCCAGCTGCCAGTGGTTTTAGAGTACGTATTTTGACCTTTTGACTTATAAAAACCTGCAGAATATTGTATTTAATCACTATAAACATCAAACTACCAAAACAAAGCAAAGACTCTCTTCTTTTATCAAGAAAAATGGCTGATTGTACCCTTTTCAATCCTAGAGTAATCGGCAATATGACATTTACCAATAGTGCCGCATACTAATAGTGTCTTTTCAAAAAAACACCAGTTTTTGACCAAAAAACTGAGAAAACTAGCTCTTTATGAAAACCTGGTCAGTGCATGTGATGATGCAGAAGCTCTACTGGTTGTTCTTTGACTGTTATAGTACTGACCATAGATGGTGAAATACTGTACTCTAAATACTTGTGATTGTGCATTGGGAAAAGTTGTTCATAAAATAAAAACTACTACTTTCCAATCAAAGTTTGTAACTATACATTCATGGAAAATGTGTTGGGATTAAAAAACTACAAGCAGTCTGAAAAGGCGGGGAGAAAATGACATGCAGAATTCAACCAATTTATACCTTTACTGATCAAATGTGCCTGGGCAGAGGTTTTGAAAGTATAAAATAAGGTGTTGCTGTCATCCAGGCCCCCCTGCTGTGTTAAAAGTAAGAACAAATCTTAGACACAACACTTCTACCTCTGTATAAGACAATGTCGCTCCTGACTCCTCACTCCTCCTCCACAGCTCCTGGAACAAGAGGACCAGCTGGACCATTCGCCCCACCACTGAAACACATCCTTCTGGGAACAACAGTTAGAAAAAACAAGTCCATTAAGCATGTAATTTCCACCAGGAAAAGGCGTTATTTAGTTTTGTTTTGGAGTTAAAATTGTTATCAATATGATGCTCAATAATAATGTGTATAGGTTAAATAAAGAATGCTCTAAAGTTGGACTCTGTGTCACCAGAGTGACACAGAGCACAAGTTGTAGTAATGAGCAGGTGGTGTGTGACGATACCTTATTGCTCATCAGTTTGACATTCTGACTTCTGCCAGGTGATCGCAGATGGATGTGATGCTGCTCCACCATTCCTTCACTTCTGTCCTGGCAAACACAGGCCATGCATGAAGACACATACACACACATGAACATGGAAACCGTTAAATGTGTGACAGCCAAACTCTGGGATGGATTTACTGAAAACAAAGAAGTAAAAGTGAATTTTAGCTGAAATGATCTAACGCCTAACCGTCTGAAATCATCCTCCAGATGACTAGACTCAAGTGTAATTGCACCTCCACTGCTGTAGGTGACAGTGGCGCTTTCAAATCGCCAAGTAGTGTACCATTGACTCTAATTATTAGAGAGTGAGCATGGAGTATTACCTCCTCTGCTATGGTGTGGGGTTTTCTGTACCAAGCAGACACACACACACAAACACACACAAACAGGAAATATGAAGTAAATATAAAGTACTACAAACATTATAGCAATTTTAAAAAAAATTTGTATACTTTAGTAATCCCCAAAGGGAAATTTAGAATCTGTTTCATTCATTTTTTTGTCGGTTAAAGTGTTGTACTCCTGAGGTATTGGTAATCAATTTCATTTATTATTTTTTGTTAATTGTAAGTTCATTCAGGGGTGGCAGTAGCTCAGTCCACTTGGACTGGGGATAGGAGTGGGATGTTTTTGGACAGTGCAATTCCGCAGCTACACAAACTCTGATCTTCAGCTGCAACAACTGGAGCTAAATCTGTGGGTGAAGAAAGAAGCTTCTTCTGTTTATAAAGGCTGAAGTGTTACATCCACAACGCAAAGGGCAAAGGCTCTTTAAGCAGCCTTTAACAGAAGAGAACGGTCAAGTACCTGCAGAAAATGCCCAATTGGTACGAAAGGATCACAGACCATTTTCTTGAAAAGAATTAGAGGACAGTTTATGTCTAAATAAACTGACAAATTTTATAAAGTAGCCCAGCAATGAGCTTCCCCCCTTTGAAAGACCAGCAGTAAGTAATATCTGTTATAAACTGATATTACTTTGAGCATAAACTCTCAAATTGACAGCTATGCCAAACATTGATCTACCAATACAAATTTTGATTGCATGACAAGGAGATAATTTCCTTTAAGACAAATTTCAGTTTAGTGATATTTCTGGTTCATCACAGACATGCTACAGAATTTTCACGTATTGGTGAATAAATAACAGATTACTTGTCTAATGCTGATATAATTTCCCAAAATGACTTACAGGGAAATTGTTGGGTGGTATACCATGCATGTCTACATTTACAACGGAACCTCACTGATAAATGACAATTGAAGACATCGCTTTGACTGAAGTGTTCCTGGTTTTTAAATGTTCAAAGACAATAAATGCAGATGTGAATTTCTCAGTCTGTGTGTGTTCATACACTCACATTAACCTCATGCAGCAGTGATTGATGAGTTAGCCGAGAAATACACAACATGGAATGTGTTCACACTGTGTCTGAGACGCAAGTCTGGCTTCTTCTTCAAATGTGATCTTTTCATCATGACTGTCAACATTAATCTGAGTTTGTGACTAATGTTTGAAATCAATGCGAAGAAATCAGAACCATATGTCCACATTTACAAGCACAATTGCTGTTTTATTATCAAAATTTATAAAACAGCAATTCACACATTAATTTTATATATTGATTGCTTGAAATGTTTAGCTTTTAGACTTGATGCAAAAAACAAAAAGGTATGTAATTTGAAATCTCATTTCTCTCAGTTGTTGGCGTCATCCTCCATCGCCGACAAATATTCAATAGGAGAAAAACAACCTACAGCCTGATCTGATCGTTCACAATGTTGGCACACCAACAGGAATCAAATATGTGTCTGATTTAAAAGCACATATGAAACTGGGACAAATCAGAATAGAAAATATCAGATTATACATCGTTTATTGTGCCCATACTGTCCTATAAAAACCACATATGAGTAACATATGCACAAAACAAATGACTAATATTTGGGATAAGTGCAACCATGGTGTGGAAATTATGTTAGAATAAATACAGAGTGGAAACAGCTAATAGGGATTAATAAAGGACTGATTATTATTATGTCTGGAAAAAAATTTTTTAATTACAACAGCAAACATTGACTCTTTGTTGTTATTTACTTTCCCCACACAAACACAAACAAACTAGTTGAACATGGTGGAGCAGAAACGTGGACCACCCGGAACCAAAAGCTGGACATCAGGACGGGTCGAGTTGCGTGGATGCGATCAGTTTGAGAGAACAGCAGGAGGACACTGGCTCCGACAAAACACATTTACTCTTGACAACATCTAACAATTGTTTACCGTCCGGCATAAACAGTTTGACAGCTGTTTTAGCGCTGGTTCGGTTCGGATTCGGTTCTGGACGCGCAGCATCCCACTGGCGCTGACTCCACGACGCGTAAACTTTTCTAGAAAGAACAGTGACATTCCCGCATTTGGTAACAGTTAGCTAACCTTCACCAACACAATTACACTATGGGAAAAAGGTTTTAAAAACACGAGCTACAACACGGATTTACGAGATTTAATTCACTTTAAGTAGCTATACTTTATATCCAAGCGAAATTAACAACAATAATGCCCCAATAATTAATGAAGGGCAAAAACTAAGAGAGAGTCCGTGACGACAGGAGAGGCAGAATAAAGTGATAGACAATATGAGCCCACTATACACACACGCAGCCCCCCAGTCATAACTTGGAACTATTGTGGAAGTGCGTAAAAGGCGCAAACCGTTCCGCTAGCTACTTACCTTAGCGGGCCGGCTGTGGGTTAGCGGCCGAACCGGGAGGTGTAGCAGGAGAAAGCAGCAGACCGGGAGAGCTAAGCCTCCGTTACCGAACATGGTTCATTCATGTCACGGACCGACAGCACTTCCCCTCCCATTACCTCCGTTCCCCTCCTCACTCCTCCCCTTCTGCTCTCCCTCCTCCCCTCTTTTTCGACCCCCCTTTGATGCGGCCACGCCCTCCTGGAAGAAGCTCGCGCTCGTACGCACGCGCGTCCGCACGGACATCAAAAATGGACATTCCCCCCCACCGAGGTGTCAGTCCCCACATCCAACCAAGACGAACGACTTCTTCTTCTCTGCTCTGGCTTTTCTGTTTGGATGTTTTGTTTTGTTGTTGTTGTTTTTTTTAAGTAAAATTGTTTCAGAAATTTATTTTTGGATAAGTTGTCCAAGTTGTGACGCGATTGGACAAAATTCAATTCAAAAAACCTTATTTGTCCCCATGGAGCAGTTGAAGGCACTCTGAAAATGCAGAGTACAAAAAGAGAAAAATCAAGACTCAAATGCAGAAATCCAATACTAACACTAAAATATACAATGAGCAGATATGTACAGTGTAAATAGGTATGTACATGAGATAATAAATGTATAAACACAGACTGTAGACACTATAAAAGTGTCTACAGAGCAGAATAAATAGCAGAATAATAGAATAGAATGGAATAGAATAGAATAGAATAGAATAGAATAGAATAGAATAGAATAGAACAGAACAGAATAGAATAGAATAGAATAGAATAGAATAGAATAGAATAGAATAGAATAGAATAGAATAGAATGCCTTTACTGTCATCATATTGTACAACAAAATTTCAAAGACAACTCTTGCCACAAAACTCTGGTGCAAAACACAACAAGTATAAAAAGCAGAGCACAGGTACAAGAAAGAAAGCAATTATATAAGTATATTTACAACGAGCCAACAAGAGTGTAAGAATGTAATGTGCAGAAGAGGGTTCGATAGCTGCAGTTGCAAGAAACACATTTCACAGAGGACATGATTGGGAAAAACGTTCCAACGGCGTATCGTCGCTTACTTTTGAAGTACAGTACTGCCTTCACTACGCTGAATAAAACGTGTTAGTCAGTCTTGACCAACCCTAAACTGATAGGACTAAGACCATGGACCCCATTGGATTTGAGGTTAGGTTTTTTCCTCTGTTCCTCTGTTGGTGGTCTGACTTCCCCAGATGTCATGGAGGGTGGGGCTGGTGCCATTTACAAATCACTTACAATTCGGCGCCTGCCACAAACTGTGAGAAAGTGAATGGGCCCCAGCCATCAGTTTGTTCATCATGTTTTGTTTCCAGACCATAACTATCTATTTTCATGAAATTTTGTATGTACTTCATTCAAAAAGAAAGTGGTGCCTTTATACTGTTTAGAGATGTTTGTTTTGATAGGATTTGCATGTGTAAGTGAGTTTTCAGTCATCACGGGTTTAAATTCAGATTAATTTAAATAATACTTTTGGTCCAACTAAATACACCTCTTCTTTTTTTTTAAATTTTATATACTGTTATAATCCCCGAAGGGTAATTAAGAATGCATGTAGGGTATTCTTCAAATCACAATTTTTTTGTAAATAATAGAGAAAGTAAATAACCAAAAAGCAAAATAAAATAGCTTCAAAATCAGGGTAAAACATAGGGAATCTTTGGTCTCTCTCCATCTATGTAGTTAGTGTGGTGATTGGGTTATACTGATATACACTCAAATTGCATTTTTATTCACAAATTGCTTCCTCTACAGGTCTGCTGCTCGGTATGTTCAACTGAACAGAGGTATCCATGAGAATACTTCCTTCATGATTATGTACTTCACTGCCATGCATGGAGCTGCTGTTAACTAGGGAAACGCGCACGTAACAGGACAAATCCTGGGGGACTCTTTCAACACTGGTCAACCCTAGATTCAAAGTCATTGGATTGTACAATCAAGTACAGTCACAAGCATCATTAAAAGAACAGACAGTACAACACTCAAAATTGATAGGATACACAGCAAGTGACACACTTAAAGAGGAACAGTCCTCTGCATGAGCTCAACCAGCACCAGCAAATACTGAAAATCCATTATCCGCAGGTAATGTTGTAAACAATTAAATGAAGGACAAACTTAGCAAAAATAAAAGAGAATGCAAAGTGAAACTCAGTATTGATGATTATTATCATGTTTTTCTTTAACTTTTGGGAAACTCAGGGCACATATACATCTGAAGCAAGCAGGAAAAGGATGCCACAGTGGGTGCGACAGTGGAGATGCAGTGGTGCATGATTGATCCAACAGTAGAAGTTCGGAAGACTCACTGGCTGAACTATCAGAATGTATACCATCATCTGTTCAAAGTAGTGCAACAATTTTTAAGAATATCAGCATTATCTGTTCCTTGTGAGTCAGTATTTTCCAAATGTGGAGAAGTTGTGAGCAAAAAAAGGAACTGACTCAATCCAAAAACTGTTGCTGAAAAATAATACACCTCAAAAAAATTATTTGAGTGTTCCCCATCCCACAAAATCACCCCTTGCCGTAATTCCACAAGCACAACCAACCATACCATATTGTTCCTGCACTCTTTCCTTAATAATACAATACACACATTTATCTTTACATTTATGATGTTATTGTAATTGTCAGCGTTAGCGTGTTTGTCCGTCCGTTCGTCCTTCATTAGTTTGTCCACCGAATATCTTTGCAACCATTGCAGATAGGAAGATGAAACAAAAAGCACATTACTCGGACTGCAAATGGGATGAAAATGACATGACGTTGACTTTGAGAAAACCAGGTCAAGGTCAAATTCCAACTTTTGTACACTCAGGTACCAGATAAGACTGACAGGACGAAGGGTAGTGTGAGTAAGACCATAGATCAAAGCTAGTGCTTTGATCTATGAAAGTAGGTCAGAGCACTAGTTTTGATCTTTGACCTATGCAAGCAGGTCAGGGTAAAATTTTGAATTCAGGGGTGTCGCGGCATGTTGCAGTCTGTGACTGCCTTGGTTCTATTTTTTTTTTTTTGTAAATAGGACATGATATTCAGTTAAGGTGTGCACATCAAAGGATTTCCTAAGCATATTCTTTAAATTGAAGCTCTGTATTTTTCCAGGAGAGGTCACTGTAACCGAAGCTTCGAGTAATAAATCCATTTTCGAAACAATTGGTTCCAGTTGTTCAATGTTTCACAAATGCTTCCTTTACTCTTCCAGACATTTTAGACATATCCGCTCCTCTGTCTGCAGATCTTCGCCACTGGTATGGATACTCAATTTCCCAAAATGCATTGCTTCTTATGAAGCAGCCATATTGCCTTCGCCAGAGCGTGCTGGCTAGATCGACTCTTTACGACAACTGAAAATGTAAGTAGATAAACGCTCGTTTAAGAGAATAGATTAATAATAAGATTGCTGTTTTATTCGTGTGCATTATGACTCTTAGAGTGCGATTGTGAAGCTGATAAAATATTAGCAAACCGACCCTGAAAGCGTCCGGTTTGCTTCAGGAGGTTAGCACGTCGTCTCTTTCTCTGTTGTTGTTTTTCCCCTCTTGTCACAGCGACAAATTGCATCCACGACCCCCTTCAAAATTACATGTATTGGCTGTTTTGGTCGTTTTATGTAGCAAAAAAGTCGACAAGGTAAATATTCTTTGTCGTATGATGGTCATATAAATGCAATACATTTGGCATTTTAGGCTTTGAATCCGGTACGAAAAATAGCTAGCATCTTTTTGTAGCTAATTAGCGTTAGCCGAAGCCCACAGTTGAACGTTGCGTGAATTTAACTGATCATCTGGTTTTATCTAAAACCAGATGATCGGAACTTTAAGTATCAATAGAATAAGTTGAGACCGATGTTAATGTTTATTATGTTCACCAGCTTGCGCTATCTGAAATAAAACCAACGCGACATCGAACTGGAGATCCCGAGAAACGTTTTCTCTCAGTTACAACCGAAGCACGCTGAGTGTAGGTTAATGTGACCTGGTGATTGCACTGCTGAGAATGATCCCTATTTATTCTCATTCCCCCCCCCCCGTCATTATAATGAAGCAAACACGAAGGATTAGCCTTCAGCGGTCTTGTGTGTTTGTGTGTGCCCCCGCCCCCCCCCCCCCCCCACGACATATAGCTGAGCGAAGCAAGAGACCTGAGGTATTATTATTATTATTTTATTTCTGATCAGTAAAAACTGGTCATTTCAGGGATTTCAGTTGTAGGTGAGTGATTCTTAGGAAATTCAAAACTTGTTGTCACAAATACTTGATTGGTGAGTCAAAAAGTTCATTTTGGACCCTTTATTTACCATATCAATGTATGGACCATACAGTGGTATGATCCATACACTGATAAGGACCACTGTGTATATTAAATATTAGTCAAACACAACACATGTGAACAAAAAATGCTGTTTTCATTATTAAGGGTGAGAAAAATCCTAATGTGGAAGAATTTTGGCCCACTCATATTTTTAGAATTGTTGTTGGTACACTGATGGTTCCAGGTCCTGCAGCAGCAAAACAGCTCCAGATAATTACACTACCACCATCATATTCTACTGTTGATATGATTGGTTTTCTTTTTTCTGAAATGTGGCGATAACTTTTATACCAGATGAAATGGGACACACACCTTCCAAAAAGTTCCACTTTTGTCCCATCAGATCAGAGTATTTTCCGGTAGGACTTGGAGATCATCAAGATGTTTTCTGGCATAATCAAGATGAGCCTTCATGTTCATTTTGTTCTGCAGTGGTTTTCACTACTAAAGTTCACCACTATTCCATGTTTTTGTCATTTTTGGATTATGCTCTGATTATGGTTCACTGGAGTTCCAGAGATAACCACAAACCAAAATTAAGTTACGTTTTAACAGGAGGACAATACATTTTTTCCAAACAGGACTGTGTAGGTTTGGAATTCTTTTTTTCCCTTAATAATAAAAAGCTTCATTTAAATCTGCATTTTATATTCATTTGTGTTGTCTTAGATTAATATTTAAATTTTTTTGATCTGAAACATATAAGTGTGACAAACATGCATAATAATAAAAATCATGAAGGGGGCAAACACTTTTTCACACCATTGTATTTATGTGTGTATATTTACATATTTACATCCATATTGTAAAAACAAAAATAATTTTTTTGACATGTACTTGTTGAATTCAAAAGTATGTCGGAGTTATTCCAATATATTTATTTTGAATATGCAAACATGCTACAGTAACATAAGAACATTCAGTCCTGGTGCTTGAAGGATTGCATGTATTTTTGGTTTTATGCATCGTTGGACCAAACCTTCTTCCACATATGCATCACCAGGTCATCTCACACTTATTTCTTGTGCTTGTGTTTCAGTGTTGCAGCGATGACTCAGACAGTTCAGACCAATGGAGTTCAGCCCCTCAGTAAGACTTGGGAGCTGAGTCTGTATGAACTACAGAGAACGCCACAGGTGACTGATCAAACCATCAGTTCATTCACCACTTCATTATCAGTTAATTTGTTTCGATCACAGACATGGGTTCAGAAAACCAGCAATAAATAACTTCTGGTTCCTATGTAGACATTAGTGGGATGTATGCAATGTCAGTTAATTCTTATGTGGTTGCTGCTATAATGAATAGGTGGGAGACTAAATGTTAGTCTGCTCCATAATGACAGCCTTCCTCTAAATTGCCAAGCATCTGATTGGTTGACTGATTTTATTTTTTATTAAAAAAAGTATTCATATATTATGCATCATTGTCAACTACCTCAAATTTGGGTCACACACGCACACACACATGCACGCTAAATCAGTGGTTTCTTTGTGAAATAGCGCTGTAAGTTGTTAACATAGGTTTTCTAACTGCTAATTGTTCCACCACAGGCAGGATCATGAGTGTTGTTAGAGTAAAAGATGATAGAATCCATATCCACAAAATTACACCCCTGTGTGTTAATGTCAAAAACCTTGCAGAGACTGTTTTCTGACCATTTGTGTAGTTATTTATTGCAAGAAGATGACTCACCACATCCAGACTATAATATATACAGACATTAATTTTGGAGAGATACCCATTGGCGAACTGTCGTTGGACACTCTCAGTCATCTTGGTCATGGTAGATCTCTGAGATCTCATTGGTCAATTCTTCCCTTGGAATAAAGCAGCCAGAGAAGTTATTTCTGTAGAAGATTGAATGTGATCTTTGAACAAAATGATCGTCAAGTTTGCCCTGCTGATTGTTTTTCATTTCTCTACAGTAAAATTTAAAAAAAATCAGGGTGCACATGTATTAATGTCATGTTTTTTTGCACCCAGTAATGGAGAGACAGTTTGATAAACATTTTAAGTGTCAGTAAAGATGAAAAACATACTCTTCCCTAATCACACATGGTGATGCTTCTGGTGAACAGATGCGATAACCACAGTTATATCTGCTCATGGTTAACAGAAACACATTTCCCTTCCCTTGCTGTTGAAAAGGGAACAATGAGATGTATGAGAATCATGTGATATCATGACATTGAATTGTACAAGTTGTTTTAGGGTGTGTACTAATCTTTATCAAAATTGTTTTTTATAATGCCACAGGAGGCTATAACAGATGGACTGGAGATCGCTGTATCACCCAGGTCCTTGCATAGTGAGCTCATGTGTCCCATTTGTCTGGATATGCTGAAGAACACAATGACGACCAAAGAATGTCTGCACCGCTTCTGTGCCGATTGTATCATCACAGCTTTGAGATCTGGGTGAGTTATCATAACACACAGGGTTCGGATGAGCTCGTTTGTTGGAAACGAGAGCTAATTCTGTAACATGAATGTCAGAAGTATAGAGAATGTGTTGGTGAATGTGTTATAAACATAAGGACGGGCTTCTGTAGAAGTTCTTAGTGTTTTTACATGAAGTCAAGCTCTGGACCAGACCAGTGTTCTGAATTTTAGCACGAGGTGTTAGATTCATCAAACTGTCTTAAATGGATGGATGTGTTACCACACCACTGAGTCGTGTCACCGCTGTGACATGTTTTTACTATCTGAGTACTGCTTTAAATTAGAAAAAAAAAGTATCTTACTCTAAAAGATTTGCATCAGCATAATTATAAAAGACCTCAGCAAAGTGCAGCAAGAGGAATAATGGCAGGAGTTATATTTTAAGGTGTTAATACAAGATTTTTTAATGCAGTGGTCCCCAAACTACAGTCTTGTGGAGCCTGTCAGTGAAAATCAAACTTCTAATCTTGCAATTTAGCACCATGACTGAGGAAGATCTAGAAGTTGCGGCAGCTTACGACGCGACAAAATTCTCATATGTCAGAGCGACCTCAACAAGCACCCTCCATGAGGAGTGAAGCTATCGCTGAGCTGCTGCGACAGAGCTCTTTGCAGCCAGATCTATCCAGGAAATTTAAAAAAAACAACCAGAAATCGGAACCCGACCCAGCCCAGAAATCACATACCCAGTTACATTTTTCATTGTGTTCATTATTTATCCTTCCCAGAGAGAAATCCTACATTTGAAATGTGTGGCATTAATAATGGGGTTGATTATTGCGTTGGTGTTAGCGTCTGTCCTCACTGTCGTTGCAGTAATAAAGAGTGTCCCACCTGTCGTAAGAAGTTGGTGTCTAAGAGGTCATTGCGTCCAGACCCGAACTTTGATGCTCTAATTAGTAAGTAGCTAAACAAGTAGTGGTTAATTTGTGACCAAACGGCGAGCGAACTATGCTATATGAATTTTTTTTCCTATTGCAGGTAAGATTTATCCCAGTCGTGACGAGTACGAAGCCCATCAGGAGAGAGTCTTGGCCCGGATTAGCAAACATAACAACCAGCAAGCCCTGTCCCACAGTATAGAGGAGGGACTGAAGATTCAGGCAATGACCAGGTAGACACCGCAGTCTCAGAACACGCGTCGCGCAGATCGTCTTCCTCCTTAAGACGAACATCCTGCTTAATAAAACGAGTTTGCGTTTATGTCAGACAGCAGCGCGTGAAGAGACACCCGGTAGAGAACGGGAGCGGAGCAGAGGATAATGGAGACTCCTCCCACTGTAGCAACGCGTCCGTCCACAGCAACCAGGTATGATGTCATAGATGAAGTTCACACATAACCGCCATTTGATAACCCACTTACTATATGTGATATTAAAGTATATTTGTACTTAGAAGGAGGCTAATATAAATGCAACAAGAAGCTGTATCTAGAAAACAATGACACCACAACCCTCCTTCAAAGACATTGTGTTTGACTGTTGAATAATGTTAAACATTGAAATCAAATAGAATAATTAACATTGAAAACAGGTTGAGAATCCACTAAATTACTAAGCAGCCGCATGAAGAACAATTCAACAGATAAAAAACCCCACTAAATATTATTAACCCTTCATTGTTTTGCGCTTCTGTTTTCTATTTTCATTGTTGTTGCTGCAACAAATAATAAACTGTTAAAAGTTCCAGATAAGCTGTTGTCTGGATAATCATCCAGAAGCACATTAAATTAATCATATTTATGAATAATATTTGACTAAACCTGCCTTAACCAATCTTTCATTGGGATCTGATAAAAAGAAGGTGTTTAGAAAGTTTAGTTCAATTTAGTTCAACTCTTTTACTTACGTTTCTGTGTTCATCGTGGTAATAATACCAAATGTTTCCACGTTATTCCCCCAGGAAGCGGGTCCGAGCATCAAGCGCACCAAGACCAGCGACGACAGCGGGTTAGACATGGACAACGCCACTGAGAATGGCGGTGGGGACTCGGTGATTGATGGCGGCGCCAGCGAAATAGAACTGGTGTTCAGGCCACATCCCACTCTGATGGAAAAGGATGATGGACAGAATAGGTAGCGCATACTTTTTTACACACGACTGCTTCTAGTAAATCTGTCTGATCATCATAAACTGGAGTTTTAATGTTTCTATGTTTCCAATATCTGTGGAAAAAAAAGATTCTTTTAAAACAAATTGCTGAGTAAACTTTTAGATTTGATAAAACATAAGAAGATTGAAAACATTGTACCCAAAATGAAATATAGTGCTTTTAGGTAGAAAACATACAGCGCGTAGATCAGGTAAACACTTCTTTTACTGGAGTTAAAATACATTTCCACAATGAATGCTGAACAGATACGTAACATAGAGGCTAATGTGTGATCATCTTTTCTGAACATGTGCTCAACAATTCCAAACTGCCCGTTGATGTGTGTGTGTGTGTATGTGTGTGCGCAGTATTGAGTTTGTTCCACGCTACATCAAGACCTCCGGTAACGCCACTGTGGACCACCTGTCCAAATATCTGGCGGTCAGACTGGCTCTGGAGGAGCTGAGGAGAAACTCGGAGGCCAGTCCGGTTAACGTGGAGGCAGCTTCAGAGAAACAGTACACCATTTACATCCCTACTGCTGGAAACCAGTTTACTGTGAGTACACTAACACACACACACACACACACACACACACACACACACACACACACACACACACACACACACACAAAGCCAAGTACCTTATGTGACTTTTACTGCTGCACATAAATATTCCAGTCATGCATATTCAGACGATCTGTCATTTCTGAGTAACGGCGCCAGTGGTGATAATGAAGTAAAGCTGCTGCTTCTGGGACTCTTGTATAGAACAGACAAAAGCCAGTCAGTCTGCAGTTTCCAACTTTCACAACAGAACACACACACTCATTGTTTGAGCTGCTAGAGAAGAAATTGTCCTAGAAATCCAGCTCCGCCTCTGTCTGGCTGTGTCTTTGCGTGACGATGAGGCTGTGATGTCATTGTGGATTAGCAGTACCTTTAGGGCGGAGCAATGGACGTACTTCAGGAAACTTTACTAAAGATGATAAAGACAATGCCTATTATCAATAAGGCAACAAACCGTATCTATCAGCACGAGCTGATATGTGTTTATATGAAAGGACTTTGGATTGAAGCACATCTCAAAGAACAGGTCACTGCAGAAGCGCCTTCGGTCGCCACTGGCATCGTTATTTTTTAATGCTGACCTGTTTTGGCAGATGAATCATGTTTTTATCATTAACTCTTTTTTTAAATTTTTATTTGTTTTGTTTTGTTTTTCTTTATGATGAACTAATGAACCCTCTGTATTCTGTCTCCACCTGACAACTTTCTTATGTATTTTTTTAATAGAAATCTCAATCAAAACTGATCCTTTTTCTTTTTTTTTGTAACTCGCCCCTAAAGTAAGGAAGCAGTGGTCTTGTTGTTTTAATACATTATATTGCTGTGAATATTTAAGTTTTGTTAGAAAAGACCTAAAGGAAATGATAAATGGACTGAGGCACCAAACATCTGCTGATCAGTCGTGTCTAGCATAAGCTGGAGGAGCTAGAAAACACCCTGATGATGGGTAACAGTTTGAGTCCATCACAGCCTCCACAGTGTGTGTGTGCGTGTGTGTGTGTGTGTGCGTGTGTGTGTGTGTGTGTGTGTGTGTGAAAGTCAAGTCAAACTTTATACTTTATTTATTGTCATACACACACATAGATGGTACAACGAAATTTCGAGGCCAGATGGATTGTTTGTGTGTGTGCGTGCGTTTACAGTGAGATGGTGATCCAGGTCGTCTCCCCTCTTTATTCTTGTCCCTTTTTCAAGAGAAATTGTTCTATGAAAAATCTGATTTTTAGAGTCGACAATCCTCCATACATCACCTTCTGGGGTTGGAAACTAGCACAGCGTTTACTGAAACACACCAACTTTTAAGAAAGTTGAAAAAGATTTTAAAATACTCCTAGGAAGTTAGTGAATTATTGAATCTAAAAGTCATTGGTGGCTGTTAATTCCGCTGTGTTTTAGCCTGAATTTGCTCGATCGTGTTAAAAAAATGTATAGAAGAGCTCACAATTTCTTTAAATGTGTTCACAGGTTCTGAACGGTTCCTTCTCCTTGGAGCTGGTCAGCGAAAAGTACTGGAAGGTCAACAAACCCATGGAGCTCTACTTTGCTCCTACTAAAGAACACAAGTAGTCACACACACACACATACACAAAAAACAACAACACAATTACACTCACCAGTATGAAGCAAACACATGGACTTGGCTACACCCATGCACACAGAAACAAGAGGAGGGGGATGTGTGTGTCGGAAGGAGATGAGAGGGTTCAGCAAAACCCTGAAAGGACTCTTGTAAAAAGACGAAACTTGTTTTATATTCTCTCTATCTTTTTTTGTGTCTCTTCCAAATCTTCATCTCTGTAGAAGGTAGCAGATCAGTGCAGCAACCAGCAGGGCGGTCGAAGCAAAACACCCCACCCCCACCCCCCTGCACAATGTGAACTCACAATGTGCTGTTTTCCAGAGTAAACAGTTTTTCTTACACTCGATTTTGTTTTAGCAAAGGCTGCTATTTAGTTTGTACATCGGCGAATGTTGAGAGGAGACATCGTGAAATCCTCAGCCGTCTGTTTATGGGATGCTTCAGTCTAAATATGTGTATCACGAAATGTTTGTGACAAGCAACTGAATGAGGGGAAAATTCACATGTCACACTTTGACAAAGAAGGTTTCTAAAATAAAATCTTACTTAGGTACCTGTCAGAAACAAATTACAAAATAATTATTCATGCATTTTACCAAGGCATTAACCTGAGGAAATGGACTTTTGACCAGCCTTTATGTAAAAGTTTGAAGCAGGGGAATTCCCTTTTTTTTTCCCATAATAATGTGGTGAATGTTCTCTGAAATCTTAGTTTTTCAAATAAAACTACAGGTCGACAAACTTTTGAACTGACGCAATCTGTCAGGCTGAATCATTCTAAGCAGGAACCATGTGGGGCACCCAGTGAATGGACCTCTGGGCCCTCTAAGCTCCAGACTGCCTATGTGAACATCAGTCCTGGTTTGTGGTTCTATGTACAGCAGAGGACTGGTGGTGGAACCCTGAGCTGCGTCTGTCTTGATCTGTTGCCTGTAGGAACAAACTGTTAATATCTGTGGCTGCTCTCTATAGCTTGTCATTTTATAAATGTCTTTTGTAACATGGAGAAGGTGTGTATGTGTATGTATGCGCGTGAGTGTGTGTTTTAAGGCTCCGTTTTTTGCTGCTTGGTGATGTCCAGATCATTAAAGTGTTCAACATCTCCACAAACAAACTCTGATTGTCTGATTTGTAACGGATGGGACACTCGTAGCTCGTTCACACCATCGCAGAACACACTGGGGTCCAGTGAGCTTGGTGGGGTGAAACACTGAATTTTGAAAGTGGAGCTGACTGAGGAGTGTAAATTTTCCACGACGGAACAAATGTGACGATGTAAAGGGGCGACAGCAAGAGCCGAGTGAATGTGAAGTGCAACATGTATGTGCCATAAATCTTTTGTTATTCGACCGACTTATTGTACTGTATTTTATATCTGTTTTGGAGAATGGACTCGCCCACGTGAACTCTGATTGGACAAACAATCATAACATCAATACCTGTTTCACCCCACTGGGGCAGAACTGCAAAGTAACAAATGTATTTGTATAATATTTAACCCCATAACTAGATCTTGATGGATTCAAGGTCACAAAGGTGGATCTGTTTTAATCTGGATGGATCACCATGGTAACAAATCTCTTTAATATTAAAATGATTAAAACAGCCTTGTCCGTTCACCTTGTTCTGATAATATTTTTACATAAAGGATACAAGTTCTCAGCTGAGGAAAATATGTGGTATATACATTAAAGAAACTTGAATTTTCTTTCTCTAGTTTTCCCCAGTTTGAGAGATTTATTGATACGATCCACATGATGAAAAACTGATGACATGTTGATTTGATTTATATGATGTTGATTTTAGACATGGAAGTCAGAGAATGAGGAAGGAAGCCGACTTGCATTACAACTGTTGAGTTACTTGAGTTGTGCAAGAATGGACATTTTTTTAATGTATAAACCTTCAAAACATGTCATAGAATTAATTAACCAGTATTTGATTGGTCCAGTTTGTGCGGAGACGAGCCCCTTTTTAATGGGAAAGCAGGTTTTTTTATTTTCACAGTTTGCGGGTATTGTCATGGCTGATACTCCGAGGTGACGGACGCACCAATGGTGAAACACTACAGATGTATAAGGGTAATTTTTTTAAAAAAACAACCCACAAGATTAGAGAAAACTTTAAATTTAGGATTTTGCATCAGATGACTTGATTCTTGTTCTAAATGCTGAATTGTAAATTTATATCATCCCTACTTGTCAAAGTGAGAGGTTTTTTGTGTTTGATTTGCTCACCTGTGGTCTTAACTTTCAGGAGAGTCAGAATGAGGAGAGAAGTCTTGGAACGTGATTACAGGACAGGACGTTTACCTGGAGCACATTTTAACTCAGAAATCTGACTTTAGACTAATGAATTAGAAATTCGAGCTGGTTGCGATGCAAACACAAATGTCACATTTGGCCCTCCTCTCCTTCCATAGTAAGTGTTCAGTTGGAATCCTTCAGTTTGATCTCCCAAGGCTCAATTTACAGTAGTCTGATGTTATTGAGACAAATGGAAGTATGATCAAAAAATGGAAACGGTTTCTTCTCTTGGTAGCAGTTATAATGTTTACAGTGGTGAATAAAAATGTAAAACAGGTTCACACGTATAACATTTAGCGTGGTGATCTGATAATTAGAGCACAGTTTTGTCACATTCCTGATTAAAAATTTTCCCTGTAACAAAAGAATACAGCACATTTTACGGATTTCACGGAGATGAAGCCCCTGAAATTCTTGAGGTATTTTGACGATTAAACTGTTGGTTCTAAAACAATTGTTCACAAATTAATTCACCTGTTCTGCTTGTTGGTGACCAAACTGACTTGTTTAGCCACACTGGTCCACACCAACTGGTCAAGTCCCAAATAAACTTCACTCCAGTCTGTTTGGATCCATGTATGTGCGTGTGCGTAAACTGTGTTCTGCATCTTTATAAATAAACTTGAAATGTGTTCACATGTTTCTCACCGTGTTTTCATTTAGTTATGTTTTCCAGCACCTTTGTGGGCCGAGGGATTTTTTCCTCCACTTTTTAGTCTAAAATAACTTAAATCTGTATTATATTCCTTTTCTCCTCACTGAAATTTATAACAAATTATGTGCAACTCAGACCAACAAACTGGCTCCTTCAAGTCTTTAAGGATCTTGCTTTGTGCACATGAAGGAGTCATCTCCAAACTTCACACAAAATTGGGTTCATGAAATTGTCCAAAATTTCTTGGCATGCTGATGTTTAAGTGATGCGTTGTTCTTGAGCTAATCAGAAGATGACATGAAGGTTAGAGGTCTGCCGTTATTGACTGAAGAGAGTTGCTTGCCTCTCTAATACTCGCCTCAGAATCCACTGACTCATCTTGTGGCTGAGTTTCCTACTTGGTTTTAGTCCTACTCACAGTTGTTTGTGGTGTTTTCCTTCCTCAGTTCCTGCTAATGTCCCATTCTTTGACAAATGTTTGTAAAAGTAGAGGATAGGTCAGTGTTAAACTGTCGAGTTTTGACCACTAGAGGCACTGTACAACGGTTTTCACGATTTTACACTTTTTCAGTGACCAGCAGATGGCGGTAAATTTCCACCATAACCTGCAGTTTAAAAAAGTTAAAGGGGCCCTATTATGAAAACCACACTTTTTCAGGTCTTTACATATACGTAGTGGTCCTCCCTAACCCGACCAACTCCTAGAAGCTGGTAAATAAACACTTCCTGCATGAATAGATATTTGGACTTTTAGGAAGTCATGGCTCTGAACCACTCGATTCCACCATAAAGCGCTAGAATAGGCATTCTTGACGTCAGACTTTGCACTCTGTGCTATTGGACAGAGTTTTGGACGATATGGATTGGTGGACATGCTCAGGGGCGTTGACGATATGGATTGATTGACACGCCCAAGGGCGTGGCCATCCCCGAGACGGAGCTCTTTGTGTCTGACGTGAGGCGGCAGGCTGTTGACATGGCGTCTATGAGAAGGAGACAAGGTAGTTGTTCAGTTGTTGATTGTACAAATCAACACCAGTGTTTATTTTTCATCCCATCCAATAAAGAACAGAAGAGAGCGTGGTTGCATTTAATTTTAATGGCTCTGTGCAGCTACATCTCCTGCTCGTCTGTTTGTGTGTGAACCACTTCACTCCAGCCTGTTTTAGCAATGAGGGTCAGTCCAGACGGGGCTTTGCCTGAGACTGATCCTCATTCAAGGATCACTCCCAACCATACGGGACCAAGGACCTGCACCCCGGTTACAGGTAAGTCTCACCACATTTATCTTTTTTGCAATTGTCTGTTAGCATAAGTGATCGAGTGCTATTTGGCTAATTAGGTGGTGCTGCTTTGTTTTGTGTTTGCGTGTGCGCTCCAACGTGTGTGTGCTAAACCTACAGTACCTACTGTAGGTACAACGTGTGTGTGCTAAACCTACAGTACCTACTGTAGGTACAACCTGTGTGTGCTAAACCTACAGTATCTACTGTAGGCACAACGTGTGTGTGCTAAACCTACAGTATCTACTGTAGGTACAACGTGTGTGTGCTAAACCTACAGTATCTACTGTAGGTACAACGTGTGTGTGCTAAACCTACAGTATCTACTGTAGGTACAACGTGTGTGTGCTAAACCTACAGTACCTACTGTAGGTACAACGTGTGTGTGCTAAACCTACAGTATCTACTGTAGGTACAACGTGTGTGTGCTAAACCTACAGTACCTACTGTAGGTACAACGTGTGTGTGGTAAACCTACAGTACCTACTGTAGGTACAACGCACCAGAGTTGGGCTCACATTGTATCTTTTTTTTTTTCTTTTTTGTCGGTTAGCATGAATGAAGTCATGCTATGCTAGGCTATGTAGGGAGGTCTCCTTCGTTTCACGTTTTCGAATTGCGTGTGTGTACGTGCACTCCCACGCGTGTGTGCGTGCTGGAACTACAGTATAAAACTAAAACACACGTAAGTTGGTCTCATATTTTCTTTTATATTATCTGTCAGCATAAATGAAGTCAACTTATGCTAGGCTAAGTAGGGAGTAGTGCTTTGTTTCGTATTGTGTGTGCGCGCGCACGTGTTAGAGTCGATTGTTTGTTGGTTGTCATAGCGACAACACACACAGGTCTGTCCTCCTTATCCAATATCAGAACATTGGTGTCCTAAAATTAGTGTCCCTCTTCCTTGTGCATCCTTTCAGCCTACAGCTTCAAGGGACGTGGGGGGCCAAACTGACCCAGTGGACACTCATACTGTTGGTACGCAGCTGTCCTGCAGGACTCTTCATTCCCACTATTGAAGTAAAGGTATGTACAAGTCATATTCCATACAATGTGCTAATAAAATTGGTTAAGTACACTAATTTTCTAAATATAGTTGTCTATAGGTGTTAGTGAATGCACATGTGTTGATAGTAGTTCAGTAAAAGAGTGTTGTGTATTAGAATTTTCCAGCAAGACAGTAAGTGAAGACTTAAGTATAAAAAAAATTTTGAGACATTTTCATGTATGTCATATATTGTTTTGGCTCCTTATTTTGTTACGTTTGGTGTACCCCTCCACAAGATCCACTTTCCAAAGGCTTTTGAAGGGACAATGCAGTCAAACCTCACAAGACAGAGCCAACATTCTGTTAGTGTTGCAATATTTTAATATTTCAAACATGTTTTGAAATTCTGTTGGTAATTGTTCGCACCAAAACACAGTAAAAAGTAACCATACAAATAAATAAATTAGTAGCAAGTACCAGGATGTATTTTGAACGCAATTTTTCTAAACAGAGAAATGAATCAAACAATATCAATAACAGTAAATATCTATCTTTGTGTTTTATTGAACAGGTTTTGTAGCTGACACGTTGGACCTCATATGTGACAAAGTCTTGGTGGACCCCATGCCATACACAAATGAGATGTTGTCCATTCCTCTCCCCGAGAATCTGTCTGCCTAGTATGAGCGTCCTGACAAGGAGGAGGTCATTGCCAGCTACATGACCAGGTTCAACCAAGACTCGGGTCTAAATCCAGCGTAGTGGCCTTTGTCTTCAGGAAACTCCTGGCGTATGTGAAGGACCACACATGCTGGGGTGACAACCCGGATTCTGCGTCCTAAGTAGCCCCAGCACCAGCCAACAAAGGTGCGATAGGCCAGATGTCTGCACCATCTACAGAAAAAGGACACAAAATTATTTATTTCACAACGTTTTCAATCCCGAGTATTACAACTGTTGTTGATTTCCTGACAGGATGGCTCTGTGTTCTCATTATTATTATTGGATGTATTGTTTTATGTAAATAAATGCTTGTATATGTCAACAGAAATGGATTGTGAATACTAAAAAATGTTCAGCATGACTATTAATAAGATAAAAATCAAGGTGTCGCAAATACAATATATTAGACTTTGTTGTACCTATATATGTCATGTTACTGCATTAATGAAGGAATGCCTAATGAAGAAAAATAAGACATAACTAGTTTTTATTCCGACATTTTTTCAAAGAACAACTCACCGATGTATTGGTCTCAGATGTGAAGGGCCATAATCGGCCCTCAGTACGTGACCGGCCCTTTGTAGGGTGTACACGTTTAGGCACACAGGCTGGAACCCAGGATGTTGAGTCATGCACAGAACCTCAACAACCTCCTGCAGACGGCTCCTAACCTACAGTGGAAAACATGGTAAAGGTCATTTAAATTTACAGTTGTAAAAGTAGCCGGATACCGTAGAGACATTGTGGTTTAGCTGTGAGCTTGCTACTTGTGTGTCTCCAAACAGCAGATGTTTTCTGCTTCTGTTGGCATACATTCAGTGTCCACAGGGACACCTGTACAACAGGTGAAGACACCTCAAAATAGAGCAGATGTCTTGTCACAGAGGACTGCCTCAAAAAAAGTAACTTAGCCGTGAGCAGAAGCTAGCATTAGCCACATGGTAATAACTATCAGAACCACCACCAGACTTTAATGTCACTTATAGAAATAACGCAACTTTTTAGCAGTCAACACATCTGTACACATACTAAATAAATAATAAGACATGTGACATTATTACTGTGATGAGAGGCGGGAGTAGAAGCTAAAGTAGCTACCGGACGATGCTAACGTCCTGTGATGACGTAGGTTACACAACAACACAACACAGAACCAACTAAGTAACGTTCACACGTACTAACCAATCAGAAACGTCCTGCTGCAGCCGCACAGTCGGTGTTTCTTTAGGAGCCCCCGCTTCTGGGTCCGTCATAAATGTACGCCGACACGATGGGTCATCCAAACGCCATAATGATAACAAACGTACTGCCGGTCAGTGTCCCGTTAGCCTAACGCTCTACGTCAGAGGGGCGTGGCCCAGGTGAGGGGGCGTGGACCAGCGGAGCTCATTAACATACTGCAGCCGGAGGCCTGAAACGAAGCGTTTTGTGAGTAGCTCAGATGAGCGATTTTGAAAAGCTGATATTTAGGACCACAGATCACTTTAGGTCAAAATATTTGGAATACAGTCTAGTTGGACATCTGGCAGCTGAATGACATTAAGTTAAAATGCATAATATGGGACCTTTAAGGCAGTGAAGGAGAGCAAAGTTATAAAAGTTTTTTAAATTTATTTTTTATCTTCATCATTGATGACTTTTGGTTACATGGTATATAAATGCCACAATAGCCACTCAAGAAGTTAGAGCCTAATGCCATATTGTTATAGTTTTGAGAAGTTCTATGGAAACAAGTCCTGAAATAAACTAATTTTAAACTGATAATCACCTTCAGTTTTCTGATCTTCATTTGGTTAGATTTCAGCGCAAAAAAAGTTAATAGTTGAAAAACGAAGTTCAGAAGAGGAGTGGCTGGAGACTGTGGTGAACATGTGGGGTGAACTTCACCCCTAACGCAGCGTAAGGTCACCCAGAGGAGCTCTGTGTCAAGGGTGAATTATGAAGGATATCTGCTGTTCTCATCATGATGACCGGAATTACAACATCCAGCCCCCCCCCCCCCTCCAACAGACTGGTGTTTCGTAATCATCTCATCAGCTCAAGCAGGCCAGGGGTTATGCTGGAACCTACCCCAACTGACTATGAGTGAGAGGTGGGGTGCACACTGGATGAGTGTCCAGCTTATTGCAGATACACAAAAATATTGGCATCTGTGTTTGCCTTTCCTGGTCTGTATTTTATGTCAAATCTGAAATTGGACAACTCTTGGACCCAGTGGTGTCCAACAGCGTTGAGCTTTACAGTGCTCATGACATACGTTAGAGGATTATTGTCTGTATGAATGGTGAAGTGTGGTTGCATAATATAGATAATCTCTAAATTTTTCGCACGCTGCCCATTTAAGGGCCAAAAACTCCAATCTTCCACTATGCAGGTGTCTCTTTGCTGGTGTTAGTGTTCTGGAACCATACCCTACAATTCTCAGTTTACCATCCTGGTGCTGATAAGAGTACGGCGCCAAGGCCCAGTTCCGAAGCATCAGTGTGGAGCTGAAATGGTAAATTAAAGTCTGGACAAGCCAGAACTGGAGGATTTGTGAGGCTATTAGGTGATCCAAGGCTTCCTGGTGCTCACTAGTCCCCTCTACTGGTGTCTTTGAAGACAGCTGAGGTCCCTTGGTTTTCCCCTGGAGGGGTAATACCGGTGTCACACCCGGCTTTAAGGAGCTCATACATTGGTTTTGCAACGCCTGAGAAATCCTTAACATAAATGTGGTAATAGCTGACGAAGCCCAAAAGCTGCTTCACCCCACCAGACAGTGGGTGATCACTGTCTGGGAGGGGGGGTTGAGAAGGAGGAGCAGCGGCTCTACTCCGAGCTTGTTCAAAATGATTTTATAACACTTTCATCAATTTCTAAGGCTGTAAATTCTCGATCCCTCGTTTAAAACTTCCCAGTTCCACTTAACATGACACCAAACACTCAACGTGACATTTAATTTGTTCTCCATTTGAATATTGAAAGGTGAGAGTGTATTTAATGACAATGAACATAAAATACCTAACCAGCCACAACAAATTTCAAGCAATTTGGTGACTTCTGCTTGTTTTAACCCAGAAAAACTTCCAACTAGGAAATGATTCAAGGTTTATTTTTTTTGTCACAGGAACTAACGGTACGGATCCAAAATGTGATTGTTTCAAATTAATAGAAAAGGAGAATCCATTTCCATTTATTCCACCACAGCATGACAAAAAATTGGGGGACAGAATTCCTTTACATTTTAGTTAATTTTAAGAGCAGATCTACTCCAACAGACTTATCTATGTTGTATTTTAGGATTAAATTGCAGACGAAGCTTTAGGAAAGAAAATATCCTTTCGATTCAAACATGACGGTTCTGAGACAGTGACATATTTGTGAACGATACAGAAAGAACAGAATCTTCACCTATAAATTCCAGAACAGTGCTACAGGGTAGACATGTTTAACTTGTGCCATAAACATACCTGAAAACTTCCCCACACACCTAAAACCTTAAGGGTTCTCACTCTGTGGATTCTCATGTGGCGAATCAAGTCACTTTTGTTTCTAAAATCTTTCCCCCACTTACAAACAAATGGCTTCTTACTGGAGTTACTTGTTCCCTGGTACTGAAACTGACAGTCTCAACATCTTTTCTGTTTCTCTTCTTTCATCATGGCTGACTGATTCATGAGAGCAGCTAGACATCAGCAGGTCAATATTTGCTGCTCCCAGCACAGAGCTGATAACTGGCAGGTTGACAACTGACTGTTTGTGCTGCACCATCTTGAGCTTTAATGAACAGAGTCTGATCTTCACTCTGGTCATATTCCTCATGAGTAAGAGTAAACACAACGACTTCAGTCTCCTGCTTCAGGACCAGCTGCTCTCCCTCCTGGCTGCTGTGGAGTTCCTCTGGTTCCTCTTTCAGGTGGAGTTCCTCTGGTTCCTCTTTCAGGTGGAGAACCTCTCGTTCCTCTTGGTCCACACTGGACTTCATCTCCTGGTTCCAGAGCTGCTGGTAAACAGGAACCTCCACCTCCTCCTCCTTAAAGACATAGTGCTGTGGGCCATCTGGAGGAACAGGAGAATCACGTTACCATGACTACAAACTAATACTATGACACACAGACATGAAGAAACTCAGTTATGCTTTTTAAAATATGGATGAATATTAAAATACCAACCACGAGATAGCAGACAGAACTTAAACACAGTGGGTTAATAAAGGTATACAGACATTCAAAGATTTTTAAATAGAAAGTCATTTTTCCACCTTTCAAGAACTTACTAGAAACTTCAGCCTTCCAAACAACAAACTACTCAAATAATTTCAAATCAGACACTGGTGCACAATAGCAACACAGATTTTCACCAGAATCTCCACTAGAACAACAATTATTCAGTAATTGTATTCAGTATTCTTAATTGTAAGTATGATGATGACAACTGGACAAATCTCCTTAAATCATCACGGACAGTACCGTATTAGCCTAAATATAAGACGACCCTGATTATAAGACGACCCCCTATTTTTCAAGACTCAAGTTTGAAAAAAGACTTTTTGAACACCAAACGTAATTTTTATACAGAAAATAATTACACTACATCTGAAACAAATGACTATAACAATATATTTGCGAGAAAAAGCATGTTATTTTGCCTCATTCAAATCATGCAAAAACTGTCACATCTTAATATCTGAACACTTAAATATGTAAACTTAAATGCAATCACATTTGTAAATGAATGGCTTCTGGTTTTTGAAATGTAAATAAACCAATCTACTGTGATAAAACAACAAAATTGCAATAACCGCATTAACCATGAAAGTGAAGTCTAACTAACTGTAGTCTTGAAAGAAATCTGAATCAGGAAAAACATTACAATAAAATAATGCAAACTGGTTTAAACTTGAGAGTAGCTGAGATCTGTCATGTCAGAACATTACTCCTCACCAACATCCTCTGCCTCGCTGTGCTCTGTGTCACTGTCCTCACTCCCATCTGGCTCCGCTGGCTCCTCCCATAGCACGTCATCCTCATTGCCATCCAGGGCATTTGATATGCAACATTTTTTAAACCCGTGGATGATGCTCTTTGGAGAAACTGCATCCCATGCCTGTAGGATCCACTCACAGAGCAAACGTACCGGAGGCTTCTGAATCTTTCCTGTCGGTGTGAGTGCGTGATCACCAGACAGGAGCCACTCCGTGTATTTCTTTCGCAGTTCGTTTTTGAATGGTTTGTTGACCACAACATCCAACACCTTCAGCTGACTTGTCATTCCCCCCGGACTGATCACTAAGTCAACGTTCATCGCCTTCACTTGTTTTTTGACTGGATCAGACAAGTGTCCACAAAATGCATCCAAAATAAGCATGTTCCTCTTTTTTCTGAGTCCCCCACGCCATCTGCCCCACACAACCTTGAGCCAGTCCACTACAAGCTCGGTCTCCATCCAGCCCTTTTCCTGGGCACGTACAATAATGCCAGCTGGCATCGCCTCCTTAGGTACTGTCTTACGTTTTAAAACCACATACGGAGGGAGTTTGGTTCCGTCTGCGAGGCAGGCTAACATGACGGTAACGCGGCTCTTCTCATTTCCAGTAGGTTTTATAACAACAGATTTCTCACCTTTCTTGTGTACAGTGACAGTTGTAGGCATGTCAAAAAACACAGGTGTCTGATAAGCATTGCCAATCTGATCCAGTGGGTAAGAGTGCTTTTTCCTTAAGTTGATCACATAGCGCTGAAAAGACAACAGGTTCTCTCCAAAGTCAGAGGGCAGGCACTGGGCTAGACTTGTTCTGCGTCGCAGTGTTAGTCCGTTACGCCGCATCATTCTTCTACACCAGCCGAGGCTTGCTTTGAAGTCAGCGGTGGGTATGTTTAGCTCCTTGGCTATTTCCACGGCCTTGAGCTGAATGACAGCTCTGCTGATGGGCATCCCGTCCTTTCGTTTCTCATCCACGTACGCGAACACCCTCCTGTCGAGCTCTTGGAAGCGGCCTCTCTGAGGACCACGGAAAGCTTTTCTCTGACTGTGAGCATTTTTTAGGCGATCTTTTTGAGCTCTCCATCTCCGTACATTACACTCTGTGACACCGTATTTCACAGCCGCTTGGCAATTGTTTGAAGACTCTGCCTCATTAATGACCTTCATCTTGAAGTTTGCATCATAACTTCTCCTCAGCTGCCAGTTAACCTGGCCGATCTTCGACCCACTTTTCTCCTCTGGTTCCTCTTTCAGGTGGAGAACCTCCGGTTCCTCTTGGTCCACACTGGACTTCATCTCCTGGTTCCAATGTTGCTGGTAAACAGGAACCTCCACATCCTCCTCCTTAAAGACACTGTGCTGTGGGCCGTCTGGAGGAACAAGAGAATCACGTTACCATGACTACAAACTAATACTTTGACACAAACGCAGACATGAAGGAACTCAGTTACGCTTTTTAAAATATGGATGAATATTAAAATGCCTACCGCAAGATAGCAGACAGAACTGGACAAATCTCCTTAAATCATCACACAGTGCGTTAATAAAGGTATACAGACATTCAAAGATTCCTTCATGTACTCAACAATAACCTTTCAGCTTCTCATAAAATCGATATATAAAAAGCAAATGGGAGTCAGATCTTAATTGTAAGTATGATGAGGACAATTGGACAAATCTCCTAAAATCATCACACCTCTCCCCTCTGTCAGAGATGTGAAGTTTGTGAGGGAGATTTACTTCACATTCGTCCATTATAACGAGGTTTTGTGTACCTATCCTGTGTAACTTCAGTTCGGCTTTCAGGCACAGCTCTAGCAGGCGGCGTTGATGATTTCTCTCTTCTTCGTTCTTGACGGTAGTTTTTTCTAAATCTCCAAAAACTTCCTTTTCAGCAGCTGGTCGTCGCCTCATAACTAAATTTCCCAAAGAGTCAAAAGAAGACATTTTTTAAGTGGAATAAATACCACAAAACTACACCAAAAACCGACTTCCACACCGCTCCAGGAACCTCCAAGCTATCGCTTGACTCCCGCTTGTTGTCCCCCCTAAAACCCTCCGACGAGGAAATCGTCCAGATTTTTAATTCCGCTATGGCTGATGGTACGAATTCAGAATTCCACTGTTTCACACTGATAAAAATGGGGAATCCCCACACCCCCCCCCATTTTACCAGGGGAAAAAAAAGTTGCTAATTCGTTAAGTGACTTCGTTAAAATCCAACACTTTATTTGAGAATTTCCACTCAGATTTTAGGGAACGGAAATGGCACTGGTCAAGGTTAACAATATTCTCTTGAAACGACTGGACAGAACGATTGGTATTAAGGGATCAGCAATGATGTGGTACAGACAGACAGACTTTATTTATACTAAACTGACGTTTGGGATAAATAGACGTTACAGTAGCAGGACAGAATTATTACAGAAAATATACATTGAGGAAAAATAATACAGGGAAAGATAGTAATAATATTAATAATAACATTGATAAATATTAACAATATTAACCCTTATAATAATAATAATAATAATAATAATAATAATAATAATAATAATAATAATAATAATAATAATAATAATAATAATAATAATAATTGCAACAGTACCCAAGCATGGTATGTGTTTAATCATAAATAACTCTGTGGCCATACACAGGACCTAGTGAAGCCATATCTAAACATCAGCCTGGTGGTGGGACACTGTCTGATATTTCAGAGCTGTTGGACAGCGGAGCTGTAGTAGTCTATTGGAGAATGAGCTCCGATGTCTGTCCAGTGTGTGGTGGAGAGGGTGAGCGGGGTTACCCATGATGGATAAAAGTTTGTCAAGAGTCTTCCTCTCCACCACAGCCTCCACAGTGGCCTATGTAACGACTGTTCCCAGTTTGTTAACATTAATGACTCCTCCCAGTCCACTACAGTTAGTTATGGAGTTTGTCAAGGCTCGGTTCTTGGAAGATGAATGAATGAATGAACGTCTGTTGGGCCTCACATGGTCTACAGCTTGAGTATAAGGGAGACTTCATTTCCCAGGGGGCAACATTACACCTGGTTTGTAAATTCCTTTACCAAAACTATTTGATCTCATTGGGTAAGAGTCACTCAATTCCACAGGGGTCCCGTCTCTTCCTGGTAGTCGGGAGATGATCGAAACAAGCTGACTGGGCAGAGTGGATCAGTGATGTCACTGTTGGATTGATGGATGACCTATTTAGCTTCATTACTGGGAATAAGCAGTGTTATAAACACACTGGCCATTGCACAATTGTTAGAATCCACTTTTTTTTCTTCACCCTTATTATTTATTTCTCCTTCTTTTCTCTCCACTCACTGTCTCAAACACACACACACGCACGCACGCACGCACGCACGCACGCACACACACACACACACACACACACACACACACACACTGCTATTTGTTGGATTTGTATTTAAATGTTTCTAGCAGTGATGTAATGAAATTTATTAAATATATATTAAATGCCAAGTGATACTACTGTTAAATAAATGTTATATTTTTAAGTAGTTGTTTGTACTATTGTTCATGATCACTGTAACAAAGGCTGGATGTGCTGTTATAAAGGGTCAGCGTGCAAGGTTCAGCTTCACTGATGACTGACTGCAGTTGTTTATTTATTCTCTGTTTCCAGGGTGACGCCCCGTATTTATGGTTAATGTTAAGGAGTAGAGAGGAGCTCTGTGTATCATAGGAAAGCAGTTTAAACATAACTGTGGGCTTACCTAAGCTGACCTTCATTGTAAGCTTTATGTAAGTGTCATTGAAGTTCAACTCTCATTTCTTAGAGCTCTAAAAAATTCTCAGTACTGAGTTACATTTGGCAGACTTCAACTAATTTATAGCCAAGAATGCAGGGTGGATCATTGCTTCAGCTCATGAGAATAATAGTTGTGGGTGTCCAAACTATTCTGTAGAGCGGGTCAGCTTAGTTCAGTCTCCAGTTAAGTTTGTTTTCACGTGATCTTTTCAGCAGCGCCACAGGCTGATGGATTCATGTTGTCTTGCATTCATGCAGTAATTCATGCAAAATGTGGCCCGGTCGAGTATTACATGTGTGAATGGAGATACTTTACTGAAGTTTCTGTCAAACCATTTGTTTTTTACCAACATTTTGAAATGATGTAACATTAGTAACACAGTTGATAAAAAAGGCTTAAAGTACTTTATAATCTTCAAATAAACACTCACCCCCTTTAATGACTTTAAGAGAATCATAATGAATGCACAATGCTCATCTATGCTTCATGTGTCTTCCTGTTTATATCACTTTAAATGTTGACTGGAGACTGAACTTAGCTGGCCCATTCTACAGAATAGTTTGGACCCCACAAATATTATTCTTATGAGCAGAAGCAATGACTCGCCTTGCATTCTTGGTCATAAATTATTTGGAGTCTGCCAAGAGTATCTCAGTACTGAGAGAGATTAATTAAACATTAACGAACAAGAGTCGAGCTTGAGTAACACTTACATAAATCTTATCTTATCTTATCTTATCTTATCTTATCTTATCTTATCTTATCTTATCTTATCTTATCTTATCTTATCTTATCTTATCTTATCTTATCTTATCTCATCTTAACTTATCTTTTCTTATCTTATCTTATCTGTCCTAATGTTTTAATACTCATTAGTCATTCATGTGTCCCACCTTTGTGGGACGAATAAAGGTGGGACACTGATAAGGCAATGACACTGATAAAATGACTGATGCAAAGAAATAAAAAAATAAAAAATCTATAAGAAATATCAAATTCTGGATGATGAAGAAGCTACATGCTATCACTTTGCATGTTGTACCTCACTGTGCAAACAGATTATCCACAATTTGACTCTGAACACTTGGATGAATGTGTCCTAAATGGACACGTACTGTATAATGAACCTTAAGTTGGACAGTTTGCCTATTTTCATGACAATCGTAGTTTAACTTTGAAAAGTCTTCCTATTTGCTTTGAAACAGGTACATATTTAACATACGTAAACAACCTCAGACACACACAACACTTTTTAGCTACCAGGCGATTCACACTTCTTTCATTCTCCTCAGAGAATTATCTTAGCCCCGCCCACACCTATTCGTCTATTATGTTCTGTGGAACCAGAAACTCCAATTAGACAATTCTACAGTTTTGTTTCGTCATAGCTTCAATAAATAAGAGATGTTTCTCAGAGGATACTTGCTGAATGAATAGATAGCTTCTGAATACTAGCAGCAGCCACCAATTCAAAGGGTAAGAAAGTCTTTTCTTAATTTCATTACTGATGTTCACGTCACTCCTTAGGACGTTTTAACAGAAAAAAACTGTGCTGGAGGTCTTTAACACACAAGGACTAAATGATTGCTGCTATTTAAAGTCTTAATTTTTATGTGTAATCTCATATTCAAGCAGTTTGATAAATAATTCAATGCCACAAAGGCAGCGTGTAACTTTTTACCAGTGATGGTGAACTTTGGAGGATTCAGGACAACTTGCTAGAAAAAATGTGCTTTGTGGTTGAGGGATGAATCGCGGCTGACTGTATTAGAAGCAGGTTTGAGACACAAAACATAAATGTGTTGGGGAAGAGGTCAGGTCAGGTTGAAACTACACGATTCTGTCAGGCCATATCAGCTCTCGTTTAAGGTGTGTGATCATGGTTATTAAAAAACCAGACTTCTGTATTTAATGAAGTCAATTTGACTTTTAAGAAAAGCTTAAAGACATTTTGCCTCTCATCCAAGAGGCTTCAGTCCTGAACAGTTGATGGGGAGTTGCAGATAGGATAGAAACATGGGTAACGGGTGACCAGAGTTTGCCTTTCTGTTATTTTTTTTCTTATGTGCCATGTTTGGATGAGCAAATACTGAAAAAACACAGCAGCAGTTTTTTTTTTGAATAAAAAAAGAATAAAAAATAATTAACAGAATTAAGTATAGTACTTAAATCTGTTATTTCGACTCGTCATACTACTTTCTCATCTCTGTCTAGAGCTGTGCAGGACTTTTGAGGTCCAGACATGTGATTAATTATTTCCACAAAAGAGGTTGCTTTATTAGCCCTGTTTGTTTGATGTGGTAGTTTTTGATTATCAACAGGATTATGCAAAATCTACAAGACAGATGTCAGTGACACTTGATAGAACAGCATCATCTCTATAATGGGTTCTGACTTCACAGTCAGCGAAAACCTGCCAGAACAAGTCCACCTTAAAAGTTGACCTCATCTTTTTCAGATTCAGGTTTTTCAGGTTGGCGATGTCTCCCTTTGGCCCGTGTTATCTTCTTCTAATCACCGCCTCGGTGGACTACTGGGCACCAGGAGATTGCTATTCCAATGGGAAGGTTGATGTAGTCTGTGACGATATGGTGCCCTACCATGGATTTCCTAGTCAGACCACTCCTGCCCCCTACCACCTAAAAACCAACGCCACCATGTTCGGTCCCACAGATCGGATAAAAGGTAACTATTAAAGTCGATAAGTCAATAAGATGTTTTAAAACACACCCAATAATGTAAAATGCAACATATCTGAGCTTTCCTATATGTTTAATGCATGGCCACCTCCTCAACTAACACTATACTGACAATCATTTTAAATTTCAATTGTATTTGGTTTAATAATTTGAATAGTGTTTACATGCATTATCTTTTTTCCCCAAATAAATATTCTTTTCCAGTCACCCTATTTGGGACAACAGATTTTCAGGGCTTCTTTCTTCAAGCTCGGGATACAGCCGTTGAGAACTCAGGATTTGCTGTTGGAACGTTCACCCTGACCGATCCGCTCCAGACTCAGCTGCTTACCTGCCATGAGCAGCAGGTGAATATCCACACATAGGTTCACATAGAAACCTGTTAATAGTCATAAAAAAGTGTTGTGGGAAAAATGAAATGCTTGATGTTGTGCATCAAGGAAGGAAAAAATAAAGAAAATCTCTTTACTCAATGCCATGTTATTGTTTTAAATTAACTTAACTGTGTCAGATATTCAAAAAACATAACCTTAATCCTAATGTTTGGTCTATTGTAGGCAATCTGTTATTAAAATATGATTTCTGATTATTGAAAATAATTATAAAATAATTTATGATTCGTGTTAAATTTAATGATCCTACAATGCACCAATTGTTTGGGGTTAAGTAGAGAAAGTTTGGCCTCTATTCAAACCACTGTCCCTACAATGACTATTGCAGAAATCCCCATAGGCCAACAAGAAGTAAAACACGTGTACAATTAAACAGATGAACTCATTAGCTAACACCAGCTGGGGACGGTGGCTAACACTATAAAGGGGACAGTATCTTTGCTCAAGGGTACCTCAGCAGTGCTGTTTTATTCTGCTGGTTAATTTGTTATACGTGTCAGTGCTAACAGGCACATGAAATAACATTAAAAATAATGAACTGTCAGGATTCTGCAGTGAGCCACACAAGTGACGACAAAAAGACAGAGGTTGTCGTCATCTGGAATCCTCCTGCAGATGCTCCTCAACAAATTCAGTTTTTGTGAGTATATTTCTTTATTCATAGTAATTAGGGTGTGCTTTGCTGGTATTTACATATATACCTCTGCTGAATTATTTCTATCCGTGGGAGGACAACCCCATCAAAAATTAAAAAAATAAATAAAAGAGCTGGTGACTCAGTTAAGATTTTTGTGTTATTTTGACACAAATCAGATTTATTGAGGGCTGGGTTTTTTTTCTTTTCTTCATAATTAGCAATCACTGGTTTAAAGTTGTCTTCAATACATCAACGTGTTTATTTAGCAAATTATGTTCCCAGTTAGCATAATAATGAAAGTAAATTATGCTTCAGATCATGTCTGTCTTGCTCACAAACAGATAGTCCACAAAAACAACGTATGACATAACAGAGGATCCGTCACACAATCTGCAGTACACAGAACTATAAACAAACTGAACCCAGAGCTCTTTAGTCTTTTAGATATATGATAAATTTGATATTTGTATAAAACTAGGAAATGCTGATCAGAGATGATCTGATCTGAGACCAATCAAAGCTGTCGAACTTTGTAAATTTGTCTCTGTTTTAAATGTGTGTTCTCTCTGTTTTTGGTATATTTTCCAGCGTGACTGTAGTAACCAACTACAGTGTGTTCTGGGTGAAGCTTCCTGGACCAATCATCTCTCAGCATGGTTCTTCCCCACACCCTCAGTCAGAATCTACTCTTCCTTCAGCATGAAGGGAGAGTAAATTCATTCAGTTATACAAAGATTAAACATTTAAAAATGATTGCATCCTCCTCATAGTCTCCACATCATCTTCTGGACTATGTTACAGCACAAAATAAAAACATTTTATGTGTAAAATACAGTTCCTTTCTGTTTTGGCTTCAGTTAAACTTTGTTAAAAAGTGAAGGACAAACTGTCTTCTTAAACTTTTCATTTTTAATACTCAATTTCAATAACACTGCAAATATGTAGCAGATACTTCATCTGCACAGTACTGTAAATATAGAAATATAAGGTTCTTTATTGTATTGTTGTAAATTTACAACACAGTGCAGTAAAGGACTGCATATTTACAGCGTGTTTACTCTGTTGTACAGAACGCATCCTGTACTTAATAAAAAGTGCTACCATGATACAATTAAAAGTGGTAAACAGCACTTTTCTTGTCTGAATCACATCTCTTTCTGTACTTAATTTGTGGTCACCCTTCGATAACAGATTTGGTCACAATGGATTGACTCCTAAATACTCAGTAAATACAGAGTGTGTGTCCTTTTATTCAGAGACCTCTGGTTTATATTTTATTGACTTATTTGACTCAGTTTCACCAAAAGCAAAAACAGATTTTTGACCTGTCTCAAAATTAAGTGTCAAGGGACACTTAATATAAGTCAATAAAGTTAATGGGAGTTTGATACTTGTTTATTCTACGACTATTTACATGCATGCCTGTTTCCATTTCAATAATGGAAACATGGGTTGTTACCGTTGAGTTGAGATCACAGGAAAAGTTCAGAGGTCTTGTAAGGTTGCTGTGTAACTTTGTTGTGTAGTTACGGTTACCGTAGAGATGTTATTGTCACCCTCATTCCCCTACAGTCTTCAAGTAAAAATTTTTAGTGCATGTATATATCCTTAAGAAGACGCTTTTAAAAATTGGACATATCAGATTAAAGGTTAAAAAATGTTTCACTTTTATTTTAGAAAATGTAACGTTATATGAATACACAATACAAAGGTTATAAAGTGCAATTACAATCGTTTTAGCTCATGCATGTTTGGATATGAAATATAAACAATATTAATGGTAAACAGTAACAGATAGTAACAGTGTTTCCAAAAGCAAAAGATTTGTTTGAGTGACATTGGTAAGAAACTTCAAACTGAAACAAAAAACCTTTTCATGTTGCTTATCTAAATTCACGATACACAGCTCCATAAGTATAAGGCCTTCACTTAACTGGTAATGTGACCATGAGCGTTGCAGTGGTTTGTGGGTAAAGGCTGCAGTGTAACTAAAGGCTCGTTTTGCTCAAATAAATATCTTGAATTTCCTGGGGTCCAGAGGCGACACCATCAGCCGGGCTGAACCAGGGGAGTCCAGAGGCTGCCGGCAGTTTTTCCAGATGACGGTAGAGACTCTGAAGAACAGCAGGACGAATGCCAACACCAGAAGAACGACTGTTGGAACACGAAAGAGGAAGAAATGCAGCAGAAGGCATCAGAATCAAGAAGCTCTTTCAACATGTACAGAAGTGCAGCATGCATTGATGTGTTTGTTGCTTTTTTCATCATTTCTTTAAAATGATAGTGCTGTTATCGGTGCTAAACTTACCCATAAATATAGCATTGATAGAGGGATCAGCAGGATTAAAATGTCTCGCGATGTTTCCAATCAATGCAAAGATCAGCACAGGATACACCATCAAAATGTTCCGCACCCAGCGGTCCAGCACCCAGTTCTCAAGGATGAACCTGCAAACACAACATCAACTTAAAGTCACATGTACTGGAGCACAGCAATGGATCTACAGCAAACACTGAACTTTGACCTCAAGTACAGAATTCAGAACAAGAGCCTGAAAATCGTTCTGACATGATCCACTTCCAGCATTTGTTTTCCAACATTTTGTAAGAATTACAATCATCTTATCTTCAGGAAAACATAGGGATATTTAGGAGATACTAGTAGCAAAAAGGCCAAAATGATCTGCGAGTAACAGAAGTTCAGACTCTTGCTCTTGTATTTTTTAAAAGTTATAATAATAATTTATAATAAATGCTCGTCTATTCAGAACAATCGGATCTTACCATGCCATCACCTCTCCAAGCAGGATACACAGAGAAGCCGTTGCTGCTGTGCTCCTGTCCACACCCCACAGCTGGAGAACCAGTGAGAAGTTGATCAGAGAGGCGATGGAGGTCCAGGTGGTGTAGAGAGCCAGGCCGTTCTGGACCTGAACATGTGGAGAAAGAAGATGACATCACGGATGAGGAGCTGAGCGTTCTGATGTTTCTCCCAGTCAAGCACCGAATAAAGGCCTCGCCATACCAGCACTCTGAGACAGAGCAGGTCCCTGCGGTGATAGGTCCGTAACCACAGCCCATAATTATCTGTTGCATAGCAACAGAAAAACAGCATGTGGTGGTTGGAAATGACCACCATGATTAATACGACCAGAGCCCCCAGCATCAGCCTGTAACATAGAGAGAGACTGAGCATCAGTGCACATGTGCAGAATGAGCGTCAGCTGCTGTCCTACCAGGTGTTGGACTCCACTGAGTCAGTCTGGGATTATCAACCGTTCATGCTGGGATTATTTAACACTTAAAAACCAAACATATCACATTTGCTTTGCTCAGCCTTTCAGGATTTTTATGCTTCTATTTCGTAAATTTTACATTTTTTTTCTGAAAAACCTGACATATACAATCAGACACATGCATCTGCATTTTCCAGTTGAAATAAATTCTGGATTTAGGCATAACTATACAATTTAAAACCCATATATATATATACACACAATTTTTTGTAATTTTTTCAAAATTTGTCAGGAGGTTCCATTAGACTGCATTTTCCAAAAAATTAGATTTTTCCCTCAATTATTTTCTGGTTTGAGCTTTAAAGGGTTAAAGCTTACCAGTGGCCTATCATACAGTATATTAGTCATATCAAAATAGATCATCAGCGTATATAAACCCCACAACTGACAATAGAATACAGTACTGGATATTTCTCTCGCATTCGTTTGCAGATGTCTGTGTGTATATACTATGCATAAAATTATATATACATACAAAATATATTGTTAAAAAGATACTGAACTTTTAATTAGAATTTTTCTGTCCAAGATCAATGTCTGTAGATGGAGGTAAACAGAATTGTTATAATGTTATTGTAATGCTATAAAAAGCATGTATTACATCTCAAATATTGTAATTGTTGTACCTGGAAGAATATAATAGTTTTGATGTCTTTTTGTGGTTGAAGTAAGAATAATAAATACATTTTGTCGTAAGAACATTCATAGAGATATTACATATTAATATATACTTTATAAATAGATATATTAAAGTAAATAATAGAGATAGAGGACATACTCTCTGTCCCACAGTAGCAGCCAGACCGCATTCAGGATCAAGTTGAACAGCCAGGAAATATAGAACCCGTATGGAAGCAGACACTGAGCCCAGGATCTGTTCACAAAGAGATCAGGTTAGAGAGATCTGGTTAGAGAGATCAGGTTAGAGAGATCAGGTTTGGGCCATTTACATCTGAACGTGGTGTCAAACAAAGTAACAAACAAACAATCCCATCTGCATGGATAAATATATCCGATGTAACTTCTTACGCTGTCAGCTTACCCTCTGAATACGTATGAGGTCAGGTAGATGACCATGAGGGTGAGCCAGGTGTAGATGACGCCCCAGATGGAGAAGGTCCATCCAGCGGGGGTGATGTCGGTCTCATAGCGGGACGACACGTTGCCAGTGGTGGAATGAAACGGACCTGAGGAACAACAGAAGTGTTCAGGAGTCCGGGTGAGATTCCTGTTGGTCGGTGGGAGAAAATCCAAATCCAAACTGGAAACTCATTTTTTAAACTCGGTTTTAAACACAGATCAGAGGAAATCTGAACTTTATGCTCCACCCCACCTGGACATTTAACCCTCAGAATACTGATGTGAACCCCGTTCTCAGGGTTCGAACATGATTCTATTTAATTTGACGTGCTTCATAAAAAAAGTTTTCTTTAGAACACTTGAAGTCTTGATTTCTTTTGGTTGCTGTGATTCGTTCCAGTGACGTCACCAGCTACCAATCCACTACCAGGAATAAAACACTGCTTCCATTTCTGGAAGTGATTGCAACTAAAACTGTATTTTAACATCAATTGCATATCAACTTTAACACAATAACAAGAATTCTTTATTATTTAGAGACGGGTCGAGCAGCGAGTCCCAACATTCCTCCGCGGGGTGTTCCCCTTTGTTTACAAGTTGCTTATGAAAGAATCACGTTACTTAATAAAACTGGGATTTTGGAACTCACCTCTTCCCGCTCCCGCCAGCGCGTTAACGATCATGACGGCCACATAAACCACCGCGGATAGGATTATAACACATATTCTGGCTAAAATGTTTTCCTTCATTCTACCGGTTGACGGCGCGTCCGCTTCAGTGACTGGTTCCGTTCGACTGTCGGGACTCACGAGCACCGACAGGCGGGAACACGTGCTGTAAGCAACGCCACGTGATCAGCGGGGGGGGGGCGTGTTTTTAACTACGTAAACCTCGTCACAGACAGAAGTGTCAAAGGTCAAATTCCTTATAAAAGATTTTATTTCAATACGTTAGGAATGCTGTTCATCATATTCTATTAATCAGAACAGGAAGACTTCAATTCTCTAATTATAGAAAATGAAGAAAAATAAATAAAAAATAAGCTTTTTTTCTTCTTCTTTACAAACACAAATATGTCAAATATGTCTTTCTGGCTGTTTTTCCATTGACTGAATGATCCTGCTCTGATTTATTCCACATCTCTCAGGTTTTAATTTCCATTTTAAATCATTGGAGAACATTTTAGCCAAGCAGCCTTTTATTTTCTGCACTTCTTTATCCGTTTCCTCCTCAAACAAAATTTTAATCAAAGTAGCTTTTTCTTCTGAGCAAAGTTTGGAACGACCCACTTTTCTCAGGTTTTAACAGAAATACATGTTTAATGTGTGCTGGCTCCATCTTTAAATAAGACCACCTGATTGACTCGTGTTTTTTCACAGAATGAATGACCTCACTAATTTAGCTCCTGCATGGAGTCATTCGTGTTTTTACATTTTATTGTTTCCAGTTGTTCTTCTTGAATGCAGCAACGCTGTTTTAATGTAAAAAGATGTACATGGCATCCATCAGCCTAAGCAGAAAATAATGACTAGATTTTTTTTCTGTATGAAAGGAATTTTACAGCCACATTTCTGGTGGAGTGTTTTGTTAAAGTCCTTTAATTGAGTTTCACATTCTAACAGAGCTCAACCACTGCTCGTCTGAACTGGCTGAAGAAACTGGAGTTTCTTTTCTTACTGTCAAGAACTTCATGGTCTCCTGCTGATCCACATCCAAGATAACAACGGCTCCTCAAAATAATAAATAACACCAAGACAAACAGCCTGACAACACGTTCCAGCTGTCACACAGACAATCTCAACTCCACCCGTCATAACGGCATCTGGTGAGTAATTTCTCATGTGGATGTGTGTGTGTGTGTGTGTGTGTGTGTGTGTGTGTGTGTGTGTGTGTGTGTGCGTTTAAGAGGCCTGAGGCTGACAGTCCTGAGGTTCTGTGGTGCTGTTTTCATAGTCTTTGTGTAAATCCAGCGGCCCATACATGCTCTCCAGTACAGCAAGGACTTTGGTCTGGACCGAGTCCACCTGCTCCACAGGGCAATACTCGTCTAGACTGGACCTGCACACGCACACACGCACACACGCACACACGCACACACACACACACACACACACACACACACACACACACACACGTTTAACACATTTATTTGGTTTCCAGGTGTAGGTCTTCATTTGTACGTAGATAGTTTGGATTACCTGGACATGGTAACCAGGGTAGGTTTAGGCAGAGCCTTCAGAAACAGATGCACAGCTGAGACCAGTCTGTCTATTTCTTCATCAGTGCTGATGTGGTGAGGAAGTTCCACAGAGTCACACGTTAACCCGGCCTGATGCACCTGAGAAAGAGACGAGGAGGAGGAGGAGGATGATGAAGGTGAAGAAAAACAGAAAAACAAATAAGAGTCAGTCAAAGGGAGATGGCAAAGAGAAAACATAGAAGAGGAGAGAATCGACAATCAGAAAACAGTCATAAGATGGACTTAAAAAAGAAAAGATTCTGATGAAACAAAATTTATGTCTGATTTTCATTGGTTAATTTTCAGTAAATTTTTATTAATTGTTATTTTTTCAGTTTCAAGTTATTTCAGTGACTATTGTGGGTTCTTCATTCATTAAGGGAGGGAAGACAACAGTTTTGTCGACATGTGTAACTCATTCAGGAGACTAGTTTGGCGGTGTTAGCATAGCTTAGCTTCTACATGTCTCTGGAGGGCGGCATTAGAGTAGTCAGGTTTCCTTTAACGCTGAGTCGTAGCAACTGAGCGCACTACATTTAGTGCGTTACGTTCCTTACCATTTCATAGTCTGGGCTCAGGTTTCTCAGCTTCAAACTGGAAACCAGCTGGGCTAACGAAGCCATGCTGAAAACATGTGAAGAAGAGAAGAGGAAGAACAGAAACTCTGCTATGCTTTAAAAACTGATCAACAGTGGTACATACTTCCTGATGGTCACATCCATCCAACTATCTATCCAACTATCTACTATACTGTAGACAGTAGAGTAAGTCACTGCTTCTCTCTTTAGCTAGCATCATTTTGGGTCTCTGAACTTTACCCAGGTTGAGCAGCCCAGCGGTTAACTGTTTCCTCCCCATCATCCTCCAGCAGGTCAGCAAAAGCTGCTTCCAGGTCCTCCAACTGATGCACACGGCGATCCACACACTCTTGTAGCTCCTCCTGGATCAAGAACACACACACACGCACACACACACACATACTTATGTTTAAATGTGGGGCACCTAATATCCCCCAAAATTTCAAATGACCACTATGGCAGCAGAGAGTGGGCTGAATGTTTTTCGACCTTTTAAATGCAAAAGTCGGGCAATAGTCTAATAAAACATGTACTAACTTTGAAATGTCAAAAATAACAATAAAAAACAACATAAAATGACTTCATGAAGGCTATAGAGTGGAATCCAAGTCAACAGAAGCCTGAGATGCCTTATAGATTTGTTAAGATTTAAGATGTTTAAGGCTGAAAATGTTCCAACCTGCAGAGAAGACCAGTGTTTACTACACACCAGTGTTTACTTCTTCAGCGTGTGTGTATGTGTGTGTACACACATGCTCCTGTCTGTACATGTTTAAACACCCAGCAGGCCTCCACTGTAGTCCTACTCTTTATAAATGGAGGTTAGTTGATTACATGAGATCTGACCTGATCCGGGTCGGGGCCGGGTTCTCTGAAGCGGTAGAGCTCCTTCAGGATGGCGTACTCTTCCTGTCACAGACACAACGCTGAGCTGAGGTCAGTTCCATACAACATGGTTACATTTAAACACACAGGAACATAAAGGAAAACAGTAAAATGGGTTCTTCTCTGCAATTCAGGTTATAGTTGCACTTTTTTTTTTTAGCTTAATATGTCTTAAAGAAACTTTATACTGTAGTTTTATTCTTCATTCACCTGCATTTGTAGTTTCTACTAAAACACACAATATACCTCAGTTACTCTACATTAGTGTACACCGTTGTGTTCCACCACTTTCTCAATATTAAGACAACAGAAATGTTCACAGTTTTAAAGTGAATTCTGTGTCTGTACTTCCATTAAAGATCTCTAACCAGTGACAACCCGACCCCACTAAGTAGAACCAGCCAAGCAATAAAAATAAGGATGCATCTGCTCTAGGTCCTGTCCTGTCTTTGAAGCTCTTCCTGTGAAAGTGAGCCTTAAGCTTTTTGTTTGTTTCACAGCCCGATGGAATCTATGTGATGGATATGATGCATTTCCTGTTGAAACCAACAACAGATCACTGCAAACTCCTGACAACTGGTAATTAATTACCTGTAAAATCATCAGTACACTGAAGATGATAACGTAGTGATCAAACTCGTTCAAACAGCGTCAGAGTGACTTACCTGTGTGTACATCTCCTTGAATGGATTCTTACATGAGAAGAAATCCAAATCGATGTCCAAGATGTAAGATTCTGTGTCGCTGAGAAACGCAGACAATCTCTCGACAACGTAACAAGTCGATCCGTCGTCGTTTCCCAGGTTTGGCTCGTTGCTGCTCTCTGCTGGCTGCAGAGCGTCCACACATCTCTGATCGCGCTCAGATCCACTCGCTTCAGCTGCGTCGTCTCCTTCTAGACGGCTTCTCTTGGCTAACCACCTCACTCTGTCCTCCTCTGTCTTCTTTTCTGAAATGTCACATACAGTGGTGGACATTAAAAACTGGAATACATGTAATATAATCAAAGCACCACATAATAAAAGACAAAAAAACTTCAACTCACACCTTATCAAACACTCAACTTCATCAGAACTGTGACTGTTGGTCGATCAGAAGAGATTGACAGAAACAGGACCCTGTATTGTAAATCAGTCTGACTTTTGGGATAACATACCCGATTTCTGTGTAAAAAGCTTTTGTTCATGACTTTGGAATGGTTGGACAGACACCGATTTGGGGTACTGGTTGTGGTTTTGGGGCTTGTTTAAATCAGTCTGTACGTGATTTACAGGCTACAGTTGCTTTTAGAGCTGTGAACGATAACAGCAGGATTCTGTCCTGAGTGTTTCCTAAAAAGTCCACAGAACTGAAGACACCCTACAATCCCACCACTAATACCAGTACCTCTACTGGACATCAGCTCCATGAATGCCTTTCACGACCATTTAGGGCTGAGTGCACACACCTGAAGGTGAACTGTGACTCGCTTTGACTGGACTGACTCTGACTACATTGAGTCTGAGATGTTTACAGTTCTCCAGCTGCTCCTCAGGGACATACAGACCATCACTTAGGAAGTAGTCATCTGTGCTTGTCACCCTGCAGAGAGGAAACAGAAAAGAACTCAGGGATGTTCTCATATCTTCTGCATGCCCAAACCTATTCGGGCCGGAGCTGTTCATCAAGTGTACATTTATATAATTAATAAGGCAATGGCTGTTTTCTGAAAGAACTGATAAGTTCTACCTGATGGTGGTGGTGGACACATCTCTGCCTACGGTCATCCTGTGCTCACCCTCTCTGATCTGCTGGGCCCAGTAGGGATGCAACCATGCAACATCAGACACGTGGCCAGCATAAACCATGGGCATGATCCAGTTCTCGATACTCAATTCACTGCAACAGACAATACAAATAATTCACTATGACGCACAGAATATGGCTGATTCTTTTTAGTGACCGAAAATCAAGTCTGAAACTCCCAAATTCAGGGTCTTGAAATGACGCGAAGTGGACAAACTTCTAGCTAAAGCAAAGTGGGCAAACAGCAAAATGCATGAATTTAACCGATTTATCTATTTTATAGTAACACTGACGAAACTGTAATATATAGGTACTGAAACCTGGTCTTGTAAAAAGAGGTACAGGTGCATTACTTAGTGTCACAGTGGTATTATTCCATGACAAAGTTTTTCCTATTTACTGATTCTTCAACTATTAATGTTCACTTTTTGGTGAGATTTAGACAAATATCTATAATAATGTCATAAACATCTGATAAATCAAATTACAACACATAGACTCATGATTACACTGTCGCATCTATCTGAACCAGGCTGAAAACACCCCCCACTTAAATTTAAGTAATTTGCGATATACGTATATTCATATGTACGTACTGTACATACTTAACAGTGTACGTATACACCTACGGTACCTGCCTACCTATCTACCACCCATCCATCTTCCTGAAGATGAGCCCATCGTAATTGTCTCAGAACCCAGAGAGAAGTCACTCAGACTCCATACAGAATTTTAGCATGGTAGAAATAAAACCCACCTGAAAAGTTTGTCCTTGTCAAAGACAGTGTCTGCAGACATATTGACAGGAATCAGCAGGTCGGGATGGGAGTCCAAATGAACCATCTTTATGTCCTTCACTGGGAGATGCCGCGACGCAATGGTACGATAAATATGACACACCACCTGACAAAGAAGGAGAATGACATTTAAGGTGTGCATCACATTAAACACCAGAACAACAACAATAATGGGAGTAAATACACATTATTTACATCTTGTTGATTCCTTTGTGTCACTGAATAATTTAAGGTACAGCAAAAAAATTTAGGATAAGATAAAAGGACTCAGGAAAGGTGGGATTGAAGGATGTTTTCTGATTTACTCCAATCTGAGCTGTGTTGTCTAGTTAGCTGGTTTCTGACCAGCTAGTAACGGGCTGAGTACTAGAGAACTCGTTGCTATGGCAACACATCCCACATTGGCTTCGTGGGGAAAATGACGTTTGAGCTGCAGTTTAAAAATCTCACTCAGCTTGTTTTAGGATATGGTCTCTCTAACATGCCTGTGGTTATTTTTACACGCCGGCTTACGTCATGGTGGTCCTCCACGATCCACACCGGTAGCTGCTGGAAGCTCCTCTTCGGGGGAACACAACTCATTACAGGGATAAATAACGGAGAACAGCCGCTCCGTGTTACAATAACTGCGTTTTAAATGTGTCACGTTGTCCTTATTGAACACTTTGTTTGTTTTGACAATAATAAATACACAAAAAAGCGCATCAGCTGGCTGTCATTTCAATGCCGGAAATAGAAATGACACGGACACGGACATTACACATATTAGTGGACGGGAAGCAACAACAGTCCGCGTACAAAGGTTCCGTTTTGTTTTTAAGTAGTTTTAAATCGAATGAGCGTTTCTTTCATCAAACGTGACAGTTTGTGAATCACTTCAACATAAACTTTTTGGTTTAATACTAGTAGAATGTGCAGGTCAAATAAAACACATTGTTATGATGTCAGAGAGCCCAGCTTGAATAAAGTAGAGATGGTCTGGAGGAAGATAGATTTACTGAGCGCAGGAGAGCAGGTGGAAAGACAGTAATTTACTATGGTGTTGAAGGTCAGAGAAATAGAGTAGGGGTCATTTTAAAAGATGAGTTAGTTAAGAGTGTCTTTGAGGTGAAATGTGTTTCAGATAAGGGTGAAACGTGAAATTGAGTGAGTTATGTATAATATAATTAGTGGTTATGAAACACAGGTAGGAACTGGAGTAGAAGGAGAAATTCTGGACGGGGGTTGTAATGAAGCCATATCATCACTGCATGTGTTCTGCACTAGTCAGCGCTGTGTAGCTTGATTATTTCAAACGGACTAAATCAAAGTATCTCATGTTCCAACACACAGAGACCTGTAGCTTATAGACAGGTGCGGCCTATGTATGTACGGTACATTGTTTTTTCTATTAAGATTTATTGGTACAGCTTATATTCAGGTGCGTTCAGTAGTCTGGAAATTACAGTAATCGGTAGAGCAAGTGATACTGAAATCACCTTTCTTAGTAAAACTAACACTTTCCCAATGGCAGCAATCATTGCTTTTACGTCTGCAAACATATTACAGCTTCAGAGAATGCTTTGAACTGCTGCACACACTTTCCCCGATGACCTTTGACTGCATGAGGCGAGCCCACATCAGCCAACCAATGAGATGGAGGCTAGCCAAGATGGTGCTTACGTCATACAGTGACTCAACTGATGATGATGATGAACCTTGAGCTTACATCATAGCATTTCAAAGTTCTATAGCAGCTGCTGCAAGATCACATGGTTTCCACACCAAGAGAACAAAGGGTTGTCTTTAAAAAAGAAGAAAAAAAACAGGATCCTTGTTTGAGGTGGTGATTAAGATTTTAATAAAAATAAACAAGAAATTATTTTAAAAACATATTTTGGTCAATTTTCAATGATTTTTTGCAAGAAATAGAACAAGACTTAAATGCATGGGTTTTTTCTCCCTTCTTCTTGAACATACAAAGGAAATAGAGGAAAATAAACACAAACACTGAAGAAAGAAAATTAACTTTGACAGTGTGGTGTGGGAGTGGGAGTCTTTCATTTTTACTTGCATGACATCTTCAAAATATTAAACTGATGATTGCATTTTCAAAAGTCTGCAATTGCAGATCCAGAAAATGGCACTATTGTGGAAAGGAATTGCCAAAGCTCTACAAACTATTGTTTATGTACTGAAATTTTGTGTATATCCTTACAGCCTCTTCAGTGGCTTTACTCAAGATGATACTGTAAGTAATTATAGAATTAATTCCATCAACTGTGGATTTAATGCCTTGTACTACTATATTTGTGGATTCTTTAATTAAACCCCGTCTCAGAATTGTTGCTTACCCTTACTCACTCAATGCTACACTGAGAGAAGCATAGTAATTTATCACCATGTACAGTTTTCAGATTGGCAAACTTAATGAAGTCTGCAGCCAAGAGGAAATGGCGCTGAATCAAATAAGATGAATCATTTTAATTGTGTAAGGATATGCTCAAAATATACAAGAAGGCTCCTCACGCTGTCACAGCACTCAACATTGTATAATCAATAATAAGAACAACTTTTCTTCAGCTCTCTGGTGAGGGTGGCACACTCAGATGTTTTTTCAACTATATACAGTATATTACCATAAGCTTAACTAACAGTGATTTAAAAAAAGAATATAATATAATATAATATAATATAATATAATATAATATAATATAATATAATATAATATAATATAATATAATATAATATAATATAATAATATCAGTCTTTAAATAATAAAATCTCACTTATAGAAAAAAATGTGGAAATAGATGCCCTCAACTGACTCAGACTTTGTTCTGAACACAGAGATCTTGGAATTACCTATGGGATCAGATGCTTATCTAAATAGTTTCACACCTATTGAGCAACTATCCTCACCGATTATTTCTGCCAGAACATCTACATGTCCCCTAGACCAAATTCATACTAGACTCTGTAACCCTAATCAGCCTTTTCCTCTTACTTATGTTCAGTTCTTTACTGATAATAGTCAGTGGTAATTCTAGTCCTTCAAAGTAGCTGAAAACAACTGCTTCTAAAAAAAAGTCAATATTTAACCATGAGGTCCTGGCAAAGCACAGACCGTAACCCCCCCCCCCCTTCTATCTAAAATCCTTGAGAAAGTGGTGGCAAAGTTCTTTTCTGACTTTCCTATAATTACATCAGATGAGCTATTCCTGTTTGTTTCGGCACCGAGATGTTAATCGATAGATTGGACAGTTTTGGGATCAAAGGAATGACATTACGCTGACTGTAGTCTAATTTATCATACAGAATTACATTTATACACATTAACAAGGACTCCTACACCAAACTCAGCTACCGAGTTCCACAAGGATCAGTACTGGGCCCAATTCTTTAATTTTTTAAATGTTTTTTCTAACATTATTAGAAAATATTATACAAATTTTCACTGCTATGCAGATGATACCTCGATATATTTATCCTTCAAGCCAAATGACACCAACATACCAACCAAAAAACTTCAGGCCTGTTTTTAAGTCAATAAAATGTGGATGATGTAACTTTATGATGCCTAATGTTGACAAAAGTTACATTCTTGTCCTTGGCCTTAAATAACTCAAATAAATTACTGGATGGCGCAGCAGCTAGTAATACTGATCAGTTCTCCTGCTCACCAACCAAACACCATACAGCATAGCAACTTTACAGATGAAACACTTCACTCAGCTGGAATGAAGAACTCCCAAAATACAGGCCTACTGGTAGTAGGTAGTATAATTGGCCCAACCTACATGCTGGGTGAGCTCCAAGACCCCTCTACCTCATTCTCTCCCTACCTTTCCTACTCTTTCATTCATACTTTGGCATGACCAAGATTTCATGTCAATCACGTCAACTTGGTGGTTTTCTTTCTGGGGTTCCTCTGCCTTTTCATCTACTAATAAAAAATGTCCTGAAGTTGTTGCCATTATGTCTCTGCAAGGGACATGTTATCCTGTGGTGACAAGATCATGTACCTGGGATCATGATGAACTTCACCCATCCAATCAAACAGCAGGCAGAGAAACAACATGGATTACCAATTAGGTCCTGGATTGCACCTTTTTTGGGATCAATAGGCTGCACCTACGTTTTTAATACCTGCTTCTCGACTCAGCTCACATGTTTCAACACCCACGGACTTTGATCACTGTTGTCATGCTTTGTACTTGTGACATCTACTGCATGTCTACACATCCTCAGGAGAGGGATCCCTCATCTTTGGTTCTCTCAGAGGTCTCCCCTTTATTTTTCTGTTTTTGATTACATCAACATACACCAATGCAACTGTAACTTATTGGTATTTGCTTCTATGTCTGTTTGAGGAAAGGAAATGAAAGGAGATGAAAGGAGATGAAAGGAAATGAAAGGAGATGAAAGAAACGGAAAGGGAAGGAAAGGAAAAGAATAAAAGACATGATTTAAATGAAATAACATCAAACAAATACAGTTTTCTCCTTCAGATATGAGTGCTTCACAGACAGACCAATGTCTTTCTGGGATTGGAGTCAAATATCAGCAATCAAACTTCATCCCATGCAGGGAAACCTGTTTGTGGATGACAATCCTGGTGCTGTTTAATCATTCACCGGCAGGCTTCAACACTGTTTTTCATCTATAGCAACAACAGGTTTATGCAAATAAGATAAAGGACATACCTCCCCTACACCTCCTCCCTCTGTTGAAACACCCCAGAGTATAAAAAGAACAAGACAACTCACCAAGAAAGAAGATCTCTCAGATCTCCTGAGAACTGCGACCAATGAGGTGAAGCTGAAGACTCTGCTCCAAGTGAACTCCTGAAGGTAACACGACTCTCCTCTGTTTGGTTTAATTAATGTTGGGTGGCCTTCAGAGATAGAGGGGGATGCTGTAGCATCGCACAGGGTTTTCCTGACCTGCTGCTTCTTGAAACGCATTTCTTGTTCAAATAATCACCAAACGGGCCAGTCAGGAAACCTTGAAAGTAATTTAATATTTTCACACGTTGTTTTACATTTTGTGTTAACTTGTCTCTTGACCCCTTGTCTCTTGACCCCAGGCATCCTGTTGTCCTTTCTTCAGTCTATTAGCTTGCTGTCACTCCATACTCCTCCACCATGCCTCCTCAGCTTCAGGCCCAGAAACAGACGTGTCCCAGGATCCTGCAGGGTGATCTCTGCGCCCTCAGCCCTCATGTCAAGGAGTTTGTAGAGACCAACATTACTCTGTGTCAGCCCGACTTCCTCCACATCTGTGATGGGTCAGACGAGGAGAACCGTGTAATTATGAAGCATATGGAGGAACAGGGGATTGTCAAGAAGCTCAGTAAATATGAGAACTGGTACGTTGACTGGGAGTTGACGGGATTCCATGTGAAAGACAGTATTAAATCTATTTTGTGGTATTTAATCTAAAACAACCAGTCTTTAAAGTGTTTGTAGTTGTCGTAGTCCTGGTTATTTTTGCTGTTAATAATGTGGTTACACACAGATAAAAGCCATGCTATTGTTAAAATAATGCATCAGTTGTTGGTGCATAAAGCAAAACTGGATTACAAATGATCTGCATGCTCACAAATCAGGAAGTTCAGCTTGATTGTGCATTATGTAATCACCACTTTGGCAGGAAGTTATCTTCCATTGACGACCTCTCTCTCTGCTTTTGGCAATACAAACAAACAAAAAAACAAACAAACAAACAAACAATCCTCTGAGATTAGTATTAAATGTCATCCTCTAAGTCCCTTCTTGTCTTCTCTCTCCAGCTGGTTGGCCAGGACGGACCCCAGAGACGTGGCTCGTGTGGAGAGTCGGACTGTGATTGTGACCCAGGAACAGAGGGACACGGTACCAACACCTCTGAATGGTGAAGCTAGCCAGATTGGACAATGGATGTCCCCAGAAGAGTTCAACAAAGCTGTCGCACTGCGGTTCCCTGGCTGCATGAAAGGTATCTTTGACTCCATTTAACCTCTATATTTCACTAAGGAGAATATTGTAAAGAATTATGCAGCAATTTGCTATATAACCCTGCGGAATATGATAGGTATTTTTGGGGAAACAGATGATGATATTACAGTGCTATTTATTCTTGTACTGTTGATGGAACACCCCAATAATTTTAGAAGGATATCAAAGAAGTGAAAAGCACAAGATTACATAACAAAAATATTTAGGATATGAATAAAACTCAGGTGAAATGTTAACTTACTACACTGAAAGAGATGTTCATACAGACAACATTTAAAGTTTGTATGGTACACATTAAAACCAAAGTAAGATGTGAACTCTCTCTCTCCACAGGTCGCACCATGTATGTCATCCCTTTCAGCATGGGTCCAGTTGGCTCCCCCCTCTCCAAGATCGGAGTGGAGCTGACTGACTCCCCCTATGTGGTGGCCAGTATGAGGGTGATGACCCGGATGGGGACGGCCGTGCTGAATGCTTTGGGGACAGGAGAGTTTGTCCGCTGTCTGCACTCCGTCGGCTGTCCTCTGCCAGTAAAAAGTACATCAGCAACATCTACTTCCCCTATAATCAATGCTAATCCATATCAATCGGCAAAGTGTCAGCTGTGATAAGAACAGGATGCCTGTCCACTGATTCACATGTTCTGACTTCTCTTCCAGAGCCACTGGTGAACAACTGGCCCTGTAACCCCGAGCAGACGTTGATAGCTCACATCCCGGACCGCAGGCTTATTGTTTCATTTGGGAGCGGCTATGGAGGAAACTCCCTGCTGGGGAAGAAGTGTTTTGCTCTGCGCATTGCTTCACGTATCGCCAAGGATGAGGGGTGGCTGGCAGAGCATATGCTGGTAAGGAAAAGCAACAGGAAGTCATCAGAAGTCCATACATTTATCTTGATCCTTTCCCAAATATGTTTGGACCATCCTAACATATTTTTTTATTGTTGAACAAGCACACAGAAAACAGACACGAAACAAAACCTTGGCAGAGATGAGCACACTTATTCCCCCAAACCAGTCTGCTTTTCCTGAGGAATGCTTTTCCTTCTCAGATTCTAGGAATCACCAACCCTGCTGGGGAGAAGAAGTACATGGCAGCAGCGTTCCCCAGCGCCTGTGGGAAGACAAACTTGGCCATGCTCTTCCCGACTCTACCTGGCTGGAAGGTGGAGTGTGTGGGAGACGACATCGCCTGGATGAAGTTTGACAACCAAGGTGAGTGACCTGAAGTTTAAGACTCTGTTCATTCATTTGTATTTTTAGTTATGAGCTATACCTCTTTGTTCCATGTTGCTAGGCAACCTACGAGCCATTAACCCTGAGAATGGATTTTTTGGAGTTGCACCTGGCACTTCCGCCAAATCCAATCCCAACGCCATGGAAACCATCATGAAAAATACAGTTTTCACCAACGTCGCTGAGACAAGTGATGGAGGAGTGTACTGGGAAGGAATGGACCAATCACTGCCTGAAGAAATCACCATCACTTCCTGGAAGAACAAGCCCTGGAGCTCCAAAGATGGTACAACGGTCCTTTCAGTCCATGATTCAGTGTATCAGTATTTCCAAAAAATAGTATTTGATTTTCCTAAACCCAAAACTTAGACTTCTACTGCAATAAACGTGAAAAAAAAAATCTGTTTGGTGGAAATAGATGTGGGATTAGTCAGCTAATGAACCGACATCTTGAAACACCTATTAGATTACAACCTTCTCAAGTTAGCAGAGAGGTTTTGATTTTTAGTGTAATTAAGTTAACCTTCCCATTTCCCTTAACTTCCTAGGTGAACCCTGTGCCCACCCCAACTCACGTTTCTGCGCTCCAGCTAGTCAGTGTCCCATCATTGACCCACAGTGGGAATCACCAGAGGGGGTCCCCATTGAGGCCATAATCTTTGGAGGGCGCAGACCAGAAGGTGAGTAAGACTTGGGTGGAAAACATGAAGACCTAAACTGGACGAGTGGAGGAGACAGAAAGAAATGGATGAATACAGAAAGACTATCATCAATGTAAATCTAACCGTGACACACCTTCTCCCAGGTGTCCCTCTGGTATATGAAGCCTTCAGCTGGCAGCACGGAGTGTTTGTTGGGGCGGCAATGAGGTCAGAGGCCACAAGTGCAGCTGAACACAAAGGTCAGTATCTTCACGATTTTCTTCATGGTGAGATACCAGATGATGGATATGTGCGCTAAGAAGTAGCTACTAAGGTTCTTAGTGTTCTCTGCTTCATCCTGCTTTTCCACAGCCAAGGTTATCATGCATGACCCCTTTGCCATGCGTCCCTTCTTTGGCTACAACTTTGGACTGTACCTTTCTCATTGGCTGAGCATGGCCGATCGCCCCAATGCCAAACTGCCAAAGATCTTCCATGTGAACTGGTTCCGCAAGAGTCCCACCGCTGGATTCCTCTGGCCTGGTTTTGGAGATAACATACGTGTGCTGGACTGGATTTTCAGGCGGGTGAATGGCGACGCTGGGGCCATACCCTCTGCAGTGGGCTACCTACCGTTCCATGGCTCTCTTAACCTCCAGGGCCTGCAAGGGGACGTGGACCTCAATGAGCTGTTCTCCCTGAATAAAGAGTTCTGGCAGAAGGAGGTGGAGGAGGTGAGAAAATACTTCACCACACAGGTGAACAAAGACCTGCCCACTGAGGTGACCCGGCAGCTGGACCTCCTGGATCAGAGGGTGAAACAGATGTGAAGAGAAAGGCTGTGTGGGAAGTTATGGAATTCAAGTGGAGCCCCTTAGTAATGAATGCTGATTCTCAAAATACACATAGAAAATGTGAATGTGAAATATATAAATTTTGAAACCACATTCTAGTAATTTAAGAATATCTGATTGTCACACTGAATAGGCTTTTAATAATTATATAACACATTCTATAAAGCCATATTAGACTAACAAATGCTCCAATCAGATTTACTTCTACTGTCAGATTTTTAATTCCAATTCCATTTTTAAATTTTTTTCTAAAAAACCTCCCAAATATCCATGTATTAACAGTTTATTTCAATGTTTTTGTCCTAATGTATGCTTAAAAGCTATAATTTAATAATTTATTATGGTTGTATATCGTATGGTTATTGCTATACAAATGTGTATGGCTCCCAAAGACACAAGTTTCTCTGTTTTTTTGACCTTACAAGATTGTTAATGTTTGTTTTCCAATTTGTTTTTTGAGCCTTAATTTATTTTTATACTCTGTTCTTTTCTTGGTATTTGGAGTGACAATAAAACATCTTATTCCAGCCACGGCCTAAGCGCAATGTCATGCACATCACCATCAAAGGCTGCATCTGTAGCAACACAGTAATAGAAATGATTTACATTGGAAAATGGATGTGTAGTTAAACACAAAATGAGCTTCAAGGTTAAAAAACTCAACCTGTTTTAGAAGTTTAATTGAAATATAAAGGTTTGTAAAACAATGAATGAGTAATGAACCTGTACCTCGTTCATGCCTTCCCCATTCTTACTCTAAGTGGGTCATAAAGTAACTTACACAATATTTTATGCAGTGCGACTGCCAGGTGTGATGAAAGACAGCCTTCAGTAAATAATCCAGAGAGATAAAGACGTTTATGAACCACTTTTACTTTAAAGGTGATAGCTGATGTGGTAAATTCAGTGTATATCTGTCAAGTCATTGGAATTTACTCAATACCTGGATCAGATCCATCTGGTTGGGAGTGAAACGGTGATCAAACTCCACGCCTTCAGGTCACCAGATGAGGGCTGAGACGATCATTTGCAGCCAAAGTCAGCAAAAGTCAGGTCTCAAGGAAATCTGAAGTCTGCTTTTTCTTAAATCAAGTTTAAATCAAGCAAAAACTAAATCTTGTTCTCGTTTGGACAGAAGTGTGGTTGCTCCATGTGAGGTCCTTTACCCCCCAGTTATCTGAAGCTCCCCAGCTTCAGATAATGTTGATCTTCATGTTGATGTGGGGGTTGTTCTTCCTGCACCAGCCTTCAGATGTTCTTTGGTTCAGAGATGATAAATATCCAGAAACAGAATCGTTCTCCTTTAGTTTAATGTTCCTGCACCTCTTGCGATATTCTTTCTTGCAGCAGCCTTCCTCACCTGATGGACCAATCTGAGTTGACAGGCCCATTTAATCCCAATGACATCAGTCTGGATTATTCGGAGGTGAATTGTGAATGAAAGCAAAGGAGGCCGGACTGGTGGGTCAGCTCGCTACAACTTTAATCCAAATATCGCTCTGCATATTCATTACATTCCGTAATCTCTTATATCTCTACACAAAATAAGTCTAGTAGCACATCATTTTAATTTACAATTGTCTCTGTACTGTAGTGCTCTTTTTAAACATCAGAATTATTTGTTCATTTATCTATTTAAACATGAAGACGAGACAAAGAACACAAACAAATACAAGCGCTGCTCAGTAGTTTGAGGCAACACACTCCTGCTCAACGACGCACACACACACACACCTCCAAATATCTGAGGAGGTATGAAGTTGGTTCATCAACAAGATGGAAAACCAAAGGTTTGTCCCAAAGATGGTTACTGCTCCAAAATTAGGAGGTCAGATGGTAAAATCTGAGTGAGATCAGACTAAAGCGCATCAAACAACAAATAACTGATTAAAAACCACGAGTTCTTTAGTTGAAGAGTCGTCTGGAGAACGTTGGGCTACTCACACTCACTTCAGACCTCTACAGTCGAGGGAAACAATAAGCCGAGTGTGTGTGTCTGCTTGCACACATAACCAAACTGTGGTGTCACATCAGAGTCACTCTGACGCCCCAAAAAAAAGCACACAGATTCGTATCTCAACATAAAAAACAGGCGACGGGTGTGGAAACCAGTCATATGAACACTTTCCATCAGTTAACAGTTCAATACAGAGGAAACCAGGAGCCAATCAGTCACTGACAGCAAACTGACACAGGATCAGTTCCTCTGAAGCCCCTAACAACTGAAATATTCACACATTTGTTAGAAAGTCTACAAATATTTGTGCGATCGAAGAGGAGTGGGTGGGGGGGTGGGGTGGATTAAGCTCTGCTCTGCATTTGACAGGATCAATCGATTATTTTTCATCTTTTTGAATATAGATGACCGCACAACTTTTTGTGAGTCTGTTTATGTTAATTTCATCAAACGCACACCGGTTAAGATCCACCAGGCCCCTTTTTACAACATCAGAAAAAAACATTCTTTAGTTACCATTGGTGAAGTATCTGAATTCATCGTGTAAATTATCAAATCAATTAATGTTCACTAATTTAACCACAAAATCAAGGTGACTGACAAACTGTGGGGGAAAAAAAACAGCCAGGTGAAATTTTATTTAGTCACATTAGCAGTAAGAGTGATTAAGGTCCCGCCCACCTCAGAGGGAAACATCATTTAGTTTTGTTGTCTTTCTCAAGCCTTTGGTAGTGTCACAGACCATAATAATAATATAACAAGATGGCGTGGTGTGATGGATGCAGATGTCAGAAGCCAGCGGACACATTAAAGATGGTGGCACAGCGGTTCTGTCATAACTACAGGTAAACACAGCCTGCCTGCAGATCCCAGGTGACACCATCTATCGTTAGAGGTCAACATGCTTCTTTTGGCAAATGGAAATCTGCAGGTTTTTAGCTGATAGATGGGAATCGCGCTCCCGTCCTTAGATAGAGGCTGCTGGGAAGTGTCTGCGTCTCCACCATCGTGAGACGACGGGCTTTTGTGTCATGAAAATCTGTTGCAAAATGTTTTTCATCTTTGTCCCCGAAATGATCACAGGCTAGAACCAAAAAGCCCCCACCACATTGCAGAGAAAACTCTGCCAAAGAACGGCAGAAAGAAAAAAAAAAGGAAAAAGAACACAGACACACACACACACACACACAATAAACCCCCCCCAACAAGACCTCTGAATCTTCTGTAGAAACCACAACCCTTACACTCCCTCTACATTTATGTACAATTATACTTTATACAAAGCGACGACGCTCTCCTCAGAACTCTGGCTGGCCTCTAGGTGGAGCTGCTCTTGGAGAGGTTCGGGTAGAGGACAGCTGCTGTCATGGCGACCATCACTGCGACGACCGGCATCCAGGGGCTCCAACCGCTCTGTCCCGACACAAAATCACACACACAGAAAGAAAAGACAATCCAGTCAATCAGTGCAACGGTCGCCTGACGTTCAAAGGCTGAAAGCAGGAAAAAGATCAATGTCAGGAGCAAAGTGGAAGAGTGAAGACACAGTAATTCAAAAACCCAAAGTCCCAAAGATTACATTCTTCCTCCAGAGTAAACATCAGTGCGAGATTAGACCACACTGTTCAAATTCAAGTCAGCGTTTAAATAATCACGTCAAACTCAGTATTTGAGACAACATTTTATCTTCATACACGACCGTGACGAGTAGAGCAGGACGGACACACTCATAACATTACAAATACAATAATTCCTCATTTAGGTTGGTATTCAGGACGTTTGCTGCTCTCACATAAAGCAGATGGAAGAAGTTTTCTGTATCAGAATGTGAATGACGTCACAGCTGCCAGCAGCACTGTATTTCTGAAGGTAGGGGAATCACACACATGTAGGATGATAACCTGGATTACTCTGAACAATTACAACTGAATCACTGAACAAAATAATAATAATAATAATAATAATAATAAACCTTTATTGTCCCACAGTGGGGAAATTTGTGGAAAAAACAACAACTCCAAAATACCAGAATTAGTCTACAGTTAATTATTTCTGAAATAACGAATTACTGACATAACTAGATTACTCTCAAACTGGATAACTATAATTGAGTACTGTTGTAATGAACGAATTAGTTTATAACAAGTGAATTACTGTTGTCACTCACTCATAACTGGATAACTGACGCACACCAGTCTAAAGTTTGGACACACTCTCTCATTTAGTGGTTTTCTTTATTTTCATGACTCTTAACCTCATAAATTCTCATTGATTTCTGAGGCTGGTACCTCAGATGAGCTGATCCTCAGCAGCAGAGGTGACCTTTGGTCTTCAGTTCTTAAGGCAGTATTCATGTGAGCAAGTTATGTCAGCGCATTTTTTGCAACTGCACTTTGGGAAACATTCAATGTTTTTGCAACGTTCTGGACTGAAAATCCAATAATGAACCTTGACACGGCACTCCTGTGGAGCAGAAACCATTTCAGGTGACGACCTCATAGTTTTGATGTCTTAAGTTTGTATCTATAATGTATAAAGTAATAAAAGAAATTAAAGAAACACTGAAGGAGGTGTGTCCAAACTTAATTGGTAGTGAAACTGGATCACTGACAATGACAAAATGGATTACTGCTGTAGTAACTGGATTACTGACATAATAACTGATTAGTGTCTCAATAACTGGTTTACTAACAATCACTGTTAGAATTTCAATAACTCTGTGCCAGACAAGATTTTGTCAAAAGTTAATCAACATAATCCATCATTAAATATTATGGAGAGATGGTCATGACCAGTAAGTCAGCACAAGAATAATTTTGATATCTGTATTCATTCCTAAGGAAAGATGGCTGCGATAAAAACCAAACTTCATTCTGAATATGTAATATTACGGGTGGATCTGAATCACACAGAGAGGTGAAGACCTGTCTTGAAAATTATCTTGGTAGTGATAATAACAATGACAGAGTGGATGGATTCCACTTCAGACAGTATAAGGGTCAGAAATAGTGGATTTGACTGTAGTTATTGCAAACATTGACCAACCATTGAGCCTAAAACACAATGTGGGTTCTGAACCTACATCATTTTGAATTGTTTTTTTGACTTGTGCCACAACATGTTACACAATAAGATCATTAATAACCCTAGTAGTCGTTAAGCTATCAACAAGGCCTAAAATCAAGTAATCCTGTATTTGTTATTGAGGGTAAGTGATTATTATGTTATTATTATGTAATTATTGAACACAGGTGTTCAATAACACAAGTGTTCAATAATAACAAAAAAAGTTAAGGATTAAAAAAATATAATCTTTTAGGACTTTGGGAGGAAATCAGAAAGAGAGGTGAACTCAAAAATACAGCTTGAGGCAGCAAAAACTCAAAACCCAGTAACAAAGATTTTCAAAATTACACATTTGGCAAACAACCAGCAAAGCAGAGGAGGGGTGTGATAAAAAAGAGGGAGGTTTTTAAAAATGAAGAGCAGACAGAAATAAAACAAACTGTCAGCAGGAAAACAGAGAATCAAATGAAAATGATGCTGCAGACTGGATGCAGGATGAAATGGAAAGAAAAACAATAAACCTTGTCATGAGAAAAATGAGTGATGAGAGAATCAACACTTCAGGCCATGACAGCGAGCTGTGAAGAAAGAATGAAGAAATGAAGGAAGAGGAGGAGGGTTAGTAACGGAAGATAAGCCTGATTCTGTGAGACGACTTTATCCCCACGCTACACCGTGGAGATACAAACCTGGTCTACACCCACTCACCGTCACATTATTAACATCTTGGTTCTCATTAGTTTAGTTGGCTATAGCTGATTTTACACCAATTTCCAATCATCAAAATCAGGATTTAATTAATTTTCCCTGCAAAGTTTTTATAACTTCTGTCATCAAATCTTCCTTTCTTAGTTACGTACCACCATTTCCTTTTTTAAATTTTTTTTGCATATTGCTGCACATGTTAGATGAAGGGGGACCTAAATTGCGGTTGAAAAAATATGAACTTATTTAAACACAGGCGCTGCATCCTCAAAAAAAATGTAAAAGGCTTTACGTAAGGCTAATGAGAGCAAAGATCAACGCAAATATAATCAACTGGAGGCAGTTTGAGAATAAGTTTGTTTGCAGACAAGTAAAATGTTCGTATTACATGAAAAATTGTTCACTGTACTTTAAAATTTATCTTTCACTGGAGAATGGAGAATTTCTTTCACATTAGATATTAATCTGAGCCACATCATTCATGTGATTCCTCATTAAATATGACCAGCAGTTAGACAAAGAGTCACCACTTAAAATAATCAAGAGGAAGATCACCTCAAAATGGACAAAGCTTTTTAAAGCATTTTGAGTTCAGATATAGATTGTGTTCAAACATACGTAGAGTCCAGTACAGCGATCAGCTGACATCTAAGCATTAACTCTACTGCATCATGCTAACAATGGCAGAAAGCTCCTCCAGGGGGAAGCCTGACGAAAAACGTGTCTGAAGATGAAGTCCAAACATCAGCAGGATTCAATCATCTCTGGAAGAGTTTACCACAGTGGAACAGGCAGACAGCATGCAGTTAGAGTTTTTACCACCAGGAGGAGCAAACCCTTGTTACGCAGCCCTCAGGGTGAGACCGCAGTGCTTCCATTGCAACTTGCTGTGGTTTATAGACAGTGGATATAGCTCTGCCTCTGAACAGACAGTGGTGGGGCTATATCCAGTTGCTTTGCTCTTTTTGTAAGTAAATGCGGCCCAGTGAAATGTTCATGTGTTAAAACAAAGACAGACAAGTGATGGTGTTGATGATAGGATGAAGATAAAAGCAGGAAGTGAGACAGCAGTCATCACAGTTCAGGACCATGTTTCACTTCTATGTTTTTCCTTCCAGATGATGGACAGTTTGATGTCAAAGAGGCAGAGAGAGAGGCAGAGACTGATGTCATGTGAATGTCTACCTTTCTACCACAACTGGTCCAAACACCAGTAGCACAGAGCCAGGATAAGGCCAATGAATATGGCTTGGACAGGCTGCAATACAGATGGCTAGAAGGGAGGGAAGGAGGGAGAAGAAGAAATCAGCCCGCAAAAATCCACAAAAACCAACATGGAGAAATGGAGCAACTGCAATGAAGTGGTAGAGATGGAGAGAGAGAGAGAGAGAGAGAGAGAGAGAGAGAGAGAGAGAGAGAGAGAGAGAGAGAGAGAGAGAGAGAGAGAGAGAGAGATATTCAAAGGTGTAGTTAGCAGTTTTACAATGAAACGCTTAAATGTACAACAGGTTAAGCACACATGACTTGGAAACATTGTCATGTTGGAATGTCTGACAGCAGCAACACTGTCCACTGCCTACAAGTAGGACATGTGACCAGACAGGAAGTAGTGCTGTTTATGAATGACACTTTGTATTTAAATTAACCAGCATTAGCTGATGAATGATTCCAAATGTCTGTGATAATAGTATAATAATATTTGAATAACATTTTAAGGTCTCAGGTTGTTGGAGAACATTATATGGAGGATAATCGTATCTGTGAAGCTGGCAGTGGGTTTGGTTTTATGTTGAGGTAAGTAGAAGCAGAGAGTGAAGGTGGAACAGGAACAATTTTATCACAAGTTAAACTTGAGAACATTATTTCATCCATCAGTAGTTACATCAGCCATGCTTAGTTAATCAATACAACCGTCATGCTTCCTACATCTTCGGTTTATGACTGAATGGAGTCAACTGTAGGAAATGGACAAAAACCTGACATGAAACTAAAATTATTATGAGACAAATATCAGTTATCACAAAACAACAGACAGAAGCAGTTATATTTCAAGTCAGGGTGGAAAGGCAGGTGAGAAAACGTCTTAACGACACAAAAACACGTGAACTCCGGTCTTATTAATGTCAGAGTGGGTGTGTGTGTCTGTGTGAGCTGTGTGTGTGTGTGTGTGTTTGCACTCACAGAGCTGGTTTTGTCCTGCAGAAGCTTCAGGCTGCTCCGGCACTGCTCTAGATCGTGGTGGATGTTCAACTTCTCTTTCTCTGTTCTCTCATAGCGCTGACGGAGGTCCAACAGTTGGGAATGTGTGTATTCACACTACATGTTACACACACACACACACACACACACACACACACACACACACACACACACACACACACACACACACACACACACACACACACACACACACACACACACACACATTTTATTACATCTTGCTTCAAAGCGGTGATGTACTGTAATTGTCAGTGTTCGTCTGTTCGTTTATCCACCAAATATCTTCACAACCGTTGCAGATAGAAAGATGAAACAAAAAGCACATTACTCAGGCAGCAAAGGGGACGAAAATGAGATGATCACCTTGACCTTGAGAAAACTAGGTCAAATTTAAACTTTTGTACACTCAGGAACCGGGTAAGATAGAAAGAAAGATGAGGGGTGGAGGCCAGTGTGAGTAAGACCATAGATCAAAGCTACTGTTTTGATCTATGAAAGTAGGTCAGAGCACTAGCTTTGATCTTTGACCTATGCAAGTAGGTCAGGGTAAAATTTTGAATTTTGAATGCTTGTGTAGCTTTATTTACTTAAATGTGTACCTCTTTCCGCAGTGTGTGTGTGTGGGCCTGGGCCTGGTCCAGCTGGGTCTTCAGCCTGCTCGCATCCTGCAGGTGTTGGTTCTCCAGAGAACCCAGTTTGTCCTGCAGAAGCTCCTCCCTCTTCTCCAGAGACTCCAGACTGTTGCTGAGAACTTGACTCTTCTCCCTGGAGCTGCATGCATGCATTTACACACGTTAACTGTTTCTATTGATAACAGCAATTTTCAGTCCTGCCAGCTAGCTAGCAGGTCTTTTAATGCTTGTGTTCTACCTGCTCAGCTCAGCTTCCAGGCAGCGCAGTTTGTCTGACAGAGTGGTCCGTTCAGCTCTCAGGCCGTCACAGTCCTGCTGCAAAGTCACGCACCGCTGCTGCAGCGCCACACACTCGTCTGAGAGACAAGAAATTAGTTAACAACCAGTCCCTGTAAACACGTCTTTATGCCAACTCATGGTCTCAGCCTAGCTGCATTCAATTATTTAATGAAAATGCATTAAATTTATTTTCTTATGTGAAACTCACTGTGAACGACAACAATATCCCAAATGCACAACATGCAGAATTTGGCAATCACTCAGTAATATTTGATGAATTTCATCCCGACTCAATACAGTTAAGATCAGCTGCAATAACAATTTTGAATACAAAAACAGCTAAATCAACCGAACAGTTGAGCATTGAAAAGATTCGCTGTTGTTAAGTTTCGATGAGCCTCTTGAAATCTGTCAAGCAATCACAGTTAATAGAGCTAAATTTCTAAATGTGTTTTTAGGGGATTGAACGCTGCTCACCCTGCAGCTGGATGGCGCTATGCTCCTGCTGCTGTGTGAAGGCCGCCTGCAGCTGGCTAACCTCCTCCTCGTATTTGGCGGCCACCGTCCTCCAGTGCTCCAGCTCAGATCGCACGTTGCTGAGATCGGCCTGCAGGGCACTGATCTCACGCTCCTTCTCTGCTGCGGCTGCCTCCATGGCATGTCGGAGTACAAGAATCTGAGCAGAGATGCAAAATAAGGAGAAAAAAAAGGTGTTTGTTGGTTTCTTGCTGTTAAAATATCCATGTTGAGATCTAAACACGCACACGGAAAAATTATTCAACCAGTTCTGTACCACTTGTTAATAACTGAGGCAGAACAACAACACAGTCCGATCACCAACAGCATTTGTAAATGGGACTAAAAAAGTTGTGAGTATTCACTGTAGGAATCAAGAGTACCTCCTCCTGGGCGGAATAGAGCTCCTCTCTGGTGGTGCAGATGGTGCTCTCCCTCTGCTCCCTCAGCACCTGCATGTCAGACTGCAGCTTGCTGAGATGAGCTAAACGTGTGTGAGAAGAAAACAAGCTGACGACGGTCACGAGACACAGCGGTGTGTGGTATCTCACTGTCTGCGTACTCACTCTGAAGGTACTGGATCTGTTTGGTCGACTCTTCAGTCTGCTGGGTGTTACTCCTCTTCTCGTCCTCCAGCAGAGCTACACACACACACACACACCATTATACAATATGATCACCATCTTAGTCTGGTATACAGTAATCCCTTATTCGTGCTTCAAGTTGCTCAGCTTCACTACATCGCGGATTTTTAGTAGGTAGTCACGTGACACTGTACGCACATGCTATTGGCTGACAGCATCTGGAAGTGCGCTGCGTTCCGAAACTCACGGAACGCAGCGCACTTCTGTGTATTAAAGAAATACTTAAAAACATTTTAAACAATCTATAAGAGTGCGGGAAAAGGTAATACAGATAGAAGGTGGTTTAGTATCAGTATTGGGGGGGTTGATAAAGGTCTAAATTACCGTAAATAAAAAAAACTAGTTTGTCGCTATATCGCAGAATTATTTTTTTTTGCGGGTGGTCCTGGAACACATTAACCGCGAGTAACGAGGGACTACTGTAATGTCATGTGATGGGCAAGTGACATTTTAATAAAAATGTATCCATTTAAATTAAACTCACATCTGTTTATCATATCAAGGCGTTAAATTGAGTTTTGAATCGTACCTCACTAGATTTAATCTCAGCTGTAGTACAGCTCTGCTAAATGAAGTGGGATTATTTTAAAAGGCTGGTTACCTTGTAGCTCCAGACACCGCTGTTTGCCAGTGTTAGCTAATTCCTGGGCCTCCAGGAGCTCTCTGAAAAGATGGTGAATGACCTGTTCTGTGTCTCCAGGCTCTAGATCGGCCCGATGCAACTCAGCTAAACACAAACACAAATCATTCCATTAGGAGGTAAACACAAAGCATATGTGAAAGGTCTCTGAATTCTGTTAAGTATGGACAAGTTTAACACTCTGAGCCCTTTGGTGGTGGCATAAAAAATGTGTAACCAACACAGTGAACGGCTCCCCTAGTGGACATTTAACTGAATCAATCAGTGGGTAACATGTCTGTACAGAGATGAGCAGCCTTTTACCTCTGAGCAGAGCCAGTCTGTTCTGTGGTTCATTCAGCTCCTGGTCATCCATGTTACCGTCTAAAGCAAACATTTTTCATAAGAACATTTATAGAGACCCAAAAGCTTACAACGTTTGCAATAAATGATCAGGATACATAAAACAAAATATCAATTGGTTCTCCGTAGTTAAATAGTCTTGTCAAAATAGTGAACAGACCTCGATAAACAAGTGACATTCTGCTGTTCAACTGACCTGACGTGTCGTCGCTGCTGCGGTCTTTGCAGGGACTCAGAGTGTCTGACATATCTGACTCTTTGGCATCCATCTGATTGCCTGATTTTGAAACACACACACACACACACACACACACACACACACACACACACACACACAAAATTCAAGACACTGGTGACAAAAATCGTAAGTTGATCAAACAAAATCCCTACAAGCAGCCAGTTAAGTTCATAACACCTGCAAATCACAGAAAAAATAAGGCATATTCAAAAAGTTGAACTTCCTGTTGTGCTTACATCATGGGTTCATGCTTTTTTCCTTTATTTTGGAAATCTTCATGTGATACACGTGTTACTAAATTTCATAGCTGTACGCATTGCCAGACGTATTTTCATCACAACAAATCCTGAACCCACACAAAAGATTGTGCGAATACAGGATTGTGAGTACAGATTGTGAGAACTACAACCTTTGATGACTTAACTTTGGTGAGTATCTGAGCTTCTCAAAACCAAATACCTGTTTGATGCTGAAAAGTGACTGCTTGTAAGTCGACAGTGTAGAAAAATCACATTGTTCACAACAGAGCTTTATCAAAGCCTTATAGCTTTACTCACTACCTTTGAGATCATTGTGGTGTGTGCAGTATGACGTCAACCAAATTTTGAAATTGCTATAAGACATCCTGGGGGGCGGGACAAATATTTAACACGTAAAGTTTAACTGTGGATTGGACCAATTGATCTTCTGCATCCAAACTGTTTAAAGGACGGTTGAGTCTTAAACTTGATTTCATGTACTGAACTATCACAGAGAATTCAAAGAATGACAAAAGACCAAAAAACATAAAAGGTCACAGACCAAATTGAAAGTCTCCTCTTGAGTGTTTCCTCACTTGTGATTAATCAGTGTGAATAATTAATTAAATGATAACCAAATGAAAGCAGCACAGCAGATATTAATGGCTGGACTTGTGTTAATACTCTGGATGTAAACCGAGGCTGGGCGTGTGCTCACATTACCTTTGTTGCGATCAGCTCTGGCCAGGATGTCCTCTGCTGTTTGGTTGTTCTGTAGGTGGGCATCCATTACTTCTACAAAAACAATTTAAATACATGGTTAATTCTAAGGTTCATACAATTTTAATAATGACAGAACATGTTTATTAAATGCAATTGTACGTCTGCATCTCGGAGCTTCATAGCATCCGATGTCAATTCAAATGGTTTCCTTTAGCCTCATCAGATTGAGTTCTGATTCATAGCGTTCGTTTATGGACAAAAGACTCCTAAACTCGCACAAATCTACAAACTGAATTTGGAGCTAAGTTGAGGTCTTACCATCAAAGTTGGCCAGCTTGTGGATTGTAGAGCTCACCGTCTCCTTTAGCTGTTTGACCGCTGTAAGGTGAAAAACACAGAATTTTAAATTGAACTTATTCCAATCTGCCTCTGTCTTTCTAAGAACAAATGCCTTACATACAAACAAGACAATCTGGTGGCTACACTAGAAATAAATTCATTAGAAGGAAATTTATTAGCTTAAACTGGAAAAGTTGCAAAGTTTATGGAGAGAATGCAAAGTGGGTAAACATTTGAACATAACTGATTTCAAAATCAAGTTCTACAGCTGCTTGCACTTTCTGTACAGCCAGCATTTTGAAGGGGAGGGAAACCGTAACAGGTTCACACAAGGACCAGTTTCAGTTGTTGTTAGTGCCGTGTTAAAATGAATATTGACTCTGGACAACACTGTATACAGAGGTATTTGCCTTTGGAACATGTGTTTAAACAAAGGGCCTGAACCTACAGAAGATACTCTGTCACAAAATCATTAGCATATAAAATCGTGATAGTTACACTTTGCTAACCTACTACTTTCGATAACGTGTTGGTATCTTTTTTTTGTCGAGTAAGTTTTATTAAAATATTAAATTATAGAAGTTTTTAAAAAACAACAACACATAACTGCTAACTTCTCCAGTCTATTTATTCAGATTAATGGATATGAAATCACCTGAAACACATCTAAAGACCACAACTGTGTGTGTCAGGGATGTAAGTATTGTGTTAAGTGAAGCAAATTTGTCAATTAATTATTTATAATTACCACTTAAAAAGGCCCAACAACATAAACATATCAATAAATAGCACATCAATAAATAGAAAAAAAAACCAAAACAAAAATCAAGTAGAAAAAACAACCAAAAAAAAGAAAAGAAAACCAGTGAAGATTCAACATCAGCTCTTCTGGTTTATATAAGGAACAAATGCAGCTTAACTCATTTCATCATATCACGGTAAACGTTCATGGTCATACATGAACATTTGTTTGTTACCGGACATTAATGGAAAACCTCTATGACTCCTTGTCAGCCGGGGCCACTGACACAGACACACACACACACACACACAGACAGACACACACACACAGACACACACACACACAAACACAGCAGAAGAAATGCCATCTCTGTAGGATTCTTTTCATGTCAGACACTCAGACCTGTCAGCACATGGGTTACGCTTATGTTATTTCATCACGATGAGAAGGGGAAAAGGATTTCCTTTTAAAGTTCATCATAAAAACCATCGTTGAAATAATTCAGATCAGCTCAACCTGGACGACTCAGAATCTACAAAGAGATTTTATCATCATTTAATAAAATTAATTCAACAACAGGTTTTTATTCTTTTATGGTTCAAAATAATATTGTTCAAATACAACTTTTGCTGCTTTGATATGTGCAACAATATAGTGCTGAAATATGTTCAATTTTGGGGGTTGGAAAAGTAATTGCTCCATTTGGACTTTTCAGAAGTACATTGATTGGTCCTAACATTATCACCACTGACAGGAGAGGAATTATCATTGATTATCTCTTCACCATAACACCTGTCAGTGGGCGAGATTTCTAAGGCAACAAGGGTACATTTTGTCCGTGAAGTTAATGTATTGGAAGCAGAAAAAAAAATTAGCTCAAGGATCTGTCAGTCTTAGAAAATAGCCAAAACACAATACGGTATTTGAAAAACCGGGTCAGGGCGTCTCCAATGCTGCAGGACAGAAGGTGAACTCCTGACAGGGTTATTGGTTCATGTGTGACACCGTGTGCGTAAAGAGCCAAATTCATCACAGTCAGACTCAGTCCTCCTGTGTTGTCAGACTTGTTCTCTGCATAAATATGTCAGAGTAGCAACCATGGTACAGACACCATATCCAGAGATATGGAATGAGCACAGAATTAACGTCATGCATGTTCGATGGTGAACATCCAAAAAACACTCCCACAAGCAGGTCAACCAACACCCAGGACCACACCACGACCATCGAACTGTGAGGGCAGGCTGCGCGGACAGGAGTTCGGCCAATAATAGTGATGCTTGTGTAACTGCGAAAGGTATGTGTGCTAGCATACAGCAGGAATAAAGGTTTGTACTCACGCGGACACTCTATCAATTGTTGGATTCTAGTCGAGTCTCCTCCACTGTTAACATGACAGTTGTCTGTCAGAAAAACAGAGTACTGATGTTACTATGGTCACTAGCAAGGAGGAATCAATGTCATTTCACTGATTGTGCTCATTAACATCGCAAATGAATGGATCACACTGTTCAAAACCTTTCCTCTGGTCATTATATAATTATAAAACATGACTACAGTGAATGTTTAATACTAGTCATCTTAAACAAACTTCTGTTACGACTTCTTTTCCCTGTGATACTCACAACCCTTATATGCTATATTAGGGAATTATAAACGTGCAGGACATAAAAATCATGGAATAGAGTGGAAATACAGGTACAAACACATCAGGAGTTATGAACAGACATTCCAGAAACAGATGGAAAGGACAGAAGTCAAAGCCCCACTTTGTGGTTTAGCACTAAAACATCAGACAAGATAAAGACAGGCAGGCAGCCGAGTCAGAAATCTTTGTCTTCTAACGTTTGATCAATAATATGTAATCAAGCAATCCAAAAGCTTCAACTCAACAACAGTACAACTCAATTATAAACAGCCATCGGCATCAAATCAAAGTAGGAGTTTCTGCATCAGGGTATTAACCAACAGAGCCAAGGAGAAAAGGTTCAGGTTTCATCAATGACAGAATAAAATCTAAACCCACTGAGATGCTTCATCTCTGAGTCTCCTAAGCTAAAGTGTGCAGATCCAGAGAGGGAACCAAGGCTTAACTGCTTTATCACAACATACCATTCATACCACTATGGCTTAATAGTGTACATGAAACTGTATTAACCTTAAAGCCTACTTAAAATAACTTTAAATGAGATGAAGATTTTGGCTTAATTTTCTTCAATTGATGTCAGCTAACCGTTTGTGAGAATTAAATCAGAAAAGTGAAAAACACAAGATTTCAATGAAAGTTAATCTCTGCATTACTAAATTTGTAATTCAAAACAGAAACAATTAACTTTTCCATATTTTGCATATAGAAGGTTTTTTTTTTGCCTTTGTGTTACAATTGGTTGGGGTTTTTATTCTACTTTATAATTGTGGTATACAGCTTTAAAGCATTTAAACTGAGTGAAAACCAACTGAATTCGGGTGCATTTAGATAAACCAAGCGGCTGGTGCTTGTAGTGAGGATGATGCCACACATTTTCCTCCTTTCACTGTCCCACATTTTGTCTTCAGCTCTTGCGCAATACAGGCCAGATAATGTCTGGAAAAACTTGAAAAACAATTCACATGTCACTGCCTCAAGTATTTCTATGTCTGTATTAGTTCAATGGTTTTTGTTTTTTTTAGGTCACAGCTTCCTTTTCCATGATGACTTCAGAGTAAAACTATGGTGTTAAATCGTGACTGATATGATGGTGGTCTAACAGTTAGCTCATGCCAGCTATGACTTGAGCTAACGTTGAGGAAAACAAAATGATCACATGTCTGCATATAGAATGCAATCGCGTTTATTTACATAAAGAAATTAATCTTCAATGTCAATTTTCAGCATTGCTGTTTTAGAGTCATTCACACGTAACCAAGTCAACAAAAAGTCCATATTTATTCAAGGTTCTAATAGAGTTTCCAACTGTTATGACTGGTGGAAGCTTCTTTTCTCCTTTCAGGCACTTGTTAAGTCACTTTGACTCTAGTTTGGGGCTCGTTGGTGTTTTTGTTCTTACCTGCCCCACCTTCTTGTGAGTCATTAGCATCACAATAACATATTTACGGTGGGGCATTTTGTAAAACGTGCCATGGAACAGTGATTACAGACATTACTGTCTATTATCATAATTAGACTACCATGAATATCTTCATCTTCAACTGCACCATCATCAGTGTCTGTTTCCTCATCTTCCTCTTCTTCCTTCTGGTTGTCAGGTGTCTGCAGGCTCTCTTTGTCCTCGACAGGCTCCTCTACTGGTATATGGGAGACAACGTCAAAATCTGTCATGTGGCCAGATCAGACATATAGGCTTTGGTCTAAACTTTACCAGCCAAAAACATGGTCAGATTAGAGAAAGTGTCCTTCAGAGTTGCTAAAGTGGCAAAATGAGCAGTGAGATAGTCCCCCTCCAGGATTCAAATCATCAGCAACCGAAAGCTCTTTTTTCCAGGAGAAGAAAAATAAAGCAGTGAATAGTGGATAGCTGCAGAAACCCCAACAAAGCCGGATTAGACCAGGAAAAAAAATTGCGACCAGATTTCTGACAACCAATTTTCTCTCAAACGGCCAACACAAGATTTCACCCAGGGTGGAACCCTCACCGATGCCCTGATCCAGATAGTCGACTCAGTGACAGATAAAAATGAGGCACAAATTCCCCAAAAACCGTTCAGATTACAATCACTTCTCTGTCTGTAATAACAATAAGATGATAGGTCCAATAAATTAAGATTTAAAAAAATCTGTCAACTCAACATGCAATTCAGCCAAAAGAGCATTATACACTAAAAAAAAAGCCAATCAAGGCTGTACTTTATTATCAACAGAATGAACAGAGGTACACTCATGTTCATTACAACAGTTGGACTAAATAACTGTACTGAACCTTCCCTGAGTTTCAGCTATTTCATTGCACTAATTCTTCTATGCTTCTAGGATGTTGCACTGTGAAGAAAATGAAATAAAGCCTTCCTTTGACTGACTTTTGTATGTCAAAACCAAAGGAATATATCTTTGCGGATGATGATTTTGACCATGTTTATACAGATATTTTTTTATCCTATAGTTAATGTTAAATGTTGTTAACTAGTTTTAGCAAATAAATGCAAGTAAATAATTTTTCTTTTTTTACTGTGAAGCAGTTTTTGGCTGTGGTTTTCTTTGCCGGCGGACTGCAGTTGGATGTTAGTCTGTTCAATGACATTTCTGGGTGCCAGTCAGGAAACCACAACTGTTTGTTCCCTCTGAATGATTTACAACATTGACACAAACGCACTGATTTTTGTGGGCTCCAACTGCCACACGATAGGACGACTCACTTTTGACAAGTTTCTCCTTAAACAACCTGAGGACACCTCAGTGCCGGTCATCGCGGTTACAGAAACAAAAACCAGACTTCCATTTTGACAGATGAACAGAAAAACTCCAAGAAAGCAACGAAGCAATTTGACACGTTGTGAGTTCATGCAGGAGCTGGTCATGCATCATTAGTGCAGAATTAGGAAGTGATGGTTGTGAAGTGAATGCAGAAGAGACAGAGCTGGACAGAGGATGAGCGTCCCAGAGCAGACCAGAGGAAACAGGACTCACCCAGACTGTTGTTCTCTTTAAGGCTTTTATCTTGTAGCTGTTCTAACCGCACTATAAACAGCAGGAGAAAAAAGGGGTGACTGACAGGAGGTCCCAGCTATCCCCCAGCTCTGCGTGTGTGTGGGTGTGTGTGTGTGTGTGTGTGTGTGTGTGTGTGTGTGTGTGTGTGTGCGCGCGCATATACCCTGCAGAGCAGACAGTCTCTCATTCGTGAAGTCATTGTCGGCCTGCAGAGCTTCAAGGCGAGCCTGGAGGACCTGCTCCTTTTCTTCCATCTCTTCAATCTTTAACTCCAGTTCCCTCCTCTCCATCGCCCCCTGCTGGGTAAGCTCTTCTTGCCTGCCTTCTGCCACCTAGAGGAGAGAGAGACGTGGAGGCGAAGGTGAAGCAGACCAATCCAGTGAAGGGAATGTACAGAAAAGAGGTAAAAGAGGAGGAGCAGGAAGATTGACGGGACGGGTGGTTGAAGAGGAAAAATGAAAACGCGAAAAACAAAAGCCAGCTCAGAATGTATTCCAGCTGAGTCAGCAGTATTAGAAACAGTAGGGCTCATGCAGAGTAAACATCAGCGTCTCTGTGGTCACACCTTAATTTTGTCGGAGAGCTCTTTGATCTCGTTGACGGCGGCGTTGTACTTGTTGGCGAGCTCCTTCAGCTCCACCTGGCCCCGCTCAGACATCTCCCTCAGGTGAGTGCACTCATCCTCAGTGTTACTGAGCGAGCGCTGCGAGAAAGCAGGAACACCCAACAACAACCCCATGCTTCAACTTGACAACTCATCATCACAGGCTGTGCATGCACCATGTGCGTATGTCCTACCTCAACCTCCGACAGCTTCCTGACCACCTCGATCTTCTCCTGCAGGACTCTCCTCAAAGACTCTTTCGCTGTTGTCTCGTAGTTGTGTTTGTCCTCTTGGAGAGCCAACAGCTCCTTCCGGATCCCCTCTTCTGTTTGTGACTGATAGAGAACAGGAGAGGTTTAATCATTCACAAACTTTTGATTTCATTGCGATGCACTGATTACGAGACACTTTTGAGTACCTTAGAATAAACCTGTAGCTGACTACCCATGACCTCAAGTCGGGACAGCAAACGGTCTTCATCGATCAGAGCCTAATGGGATACAATCGAAAGTTTACGATACCTTCAACAAATGAAGTTGCTGACATGTGATAATCATACACTACACAAATATACTAATAGATATATTAGTAGATAAAAAGCATGTAGCATGTACTGAGTTCACGTGTGTTAAAATCATTGTAATAACATTAAAATGCTGGGTAACATTTAAAAATAAACCTGACACTAAAAGATTCCATCTTGTCACACACACACGTTTTTGAGCTGAGATGATGAGAGTGTGCTGCAGCTCTTTCAAAACTAAATTACTATATTTCAAAAGTGGAACTGTGACTGTGACGGTGAAATCTCCTGAGAGATTTAGGTTAGGCTTGACAAGATATCAGCCCTAAAAGTGCTATGCAGACTGAATTCCATTATATCCTACATTAAATCAGAGGTTAATACAAATGTTTGTATAGTGGGTATAACTGAATTAACAGTGTGAAACCAGCTGGATGTGATGTGGTAATGTCTGAATGTCTGACACAGAACAGGGTTCCTATATTTCCAACCTGCCAGCTGCTCTCCGAGGCCTCCTGAGTGTTGGCTAGCAGACGCTGCAGAGTGGCTAGCTTCTGCTCCAACATCTGCTCTCTGTGTAAGGCCTCCTGGGGAGCAAGGGGGGGGGGATAATAAGTCAAATCACAAAAATTAACTTACAGGTAAAACAAAATGAACAGTCGACTAGGAGGTAAGAAAAGTATACCAGACAAACCAGAATTCCAGATGGTGTTAATTTTAGTTGTCAACACAGAATTGACTCCTTCAGTTCAAGTGATGTACAATGACTGATAAGTGCGCTATGGGATGTAACTAGACAAAATCTGTCTATTCACATTGGTTTCAAAATAAATCATGAACCAAACACTTGTTGCATGATTCTCAAGAAACCTGTTAAAAACATTTATGATAAAAATCAAACTAGTATATGTTTATAAATGACATATTTCGTACTGTCATATGTAAACGTGTGTCAGCATGACAAATAAAGACTCTGATTCTCTTAATAACTCCACGTGTTTAGTGTAGTTCTTTGGTAAAACCAGTAGATGTCAGTGTGTTACCTGTAGATACTGGGAGAGCTGGAACAGTTCCTGAGAATACATGCTGGGTGTGTTGGCTGCAACCTAAACAAACATATAGCAAGAAGTAACATATTCAATGCTGTCTTCAGTTTATTTAGGTTGTGTTGATTGAAGAAAAACAGAGGCCATAACCACATCATGAAGACAAGTGTGATTATAAAATTCAATCAGTCATAGCATTAAAACAGGACTCAAACAGAATTCTGTAGTGAGCATCTCTATCAGGCTGGTTATGAGCACACTGCTCAAAGCTACTATCCATGATGGTGGAGGAGACATCAGTGTAAATGGGTAAGCTGCACACAATCTGCAGTCCAGGCTCGTCACTTCTTAACTACGTTTAGAGCCTTACAAAACAAAATATGACAAATGAGACTCCAAACTCTGCCGCAGCCGAAATCTTCCATCAAGAAAGAATGAAAAACATTCCACTTTAAAATTCCAGCAGTTCTCCTCTTAATTCCCTAAAAACATGACCGTGTCATGGAAAGTTCAATGATTGTCTTTGGATATTTAATTCTGTTGAAGTAGTGCGAATATAATCACAGCTGTAGCCCAAATTCCTCATGTCAAACTGAAGCTCTGCTGTTCTCAGTACTTGAGTCAAACAGCAGAGGATGATGCAGCAATGAACAGTGCAAAGTCCAGTGCAAAAATGGACTTAAATGAACAACTGACCTGGTACTGTGACAGTATTAAATAACACCAGAATGTCAGTCTCTCTACTAAAGCACCATTCTCCCTGCAAGACCTACTGTGATCGCTACAGGCTTTTCTGCAGACAAACTGATTAAAACAAACAAATCCAGTCATCTTTGTCTTTTGTGCAATATAGTTGAAATTATGGAGCGCATGTCACATTTCTCATGACTGCACAGCACCTTAAAAAGGTTCAAGTCAACCTACAAAGATATCATTTAATCAGCAGGGAACCAATCACAGCTTTGTGTCTCAGTGCCAGAATGGAGAGACTAAAGCGCAACACAGCAGCCGTAAATCTTATCGAAGTACTTTATCTCAATAAAATATTGCAGTCAAACAGTAAGAAAAATTATACATTTGTGTTACTTTTTTTTTCAGCATTTACCCTGACAAAAAGAGAAAACTGCAGCAGTATCTCTGCAATTTATAGAAAAGTACTGGCACCCTCCCTGCACTAGAGAGACTTTAGAGGTAGCAGCAGAAACTGGCAGTAATCCATGCATTCCTCTATCAACTGAATACTCCACCCTGTGTATGTCCAAAGACTACTTAACAACACAACTCCATCACTCAACAGAATGTCAACAAATACCCCTTCTACAATGCACAGGGCAACAGCACACAATGGTTCTTACCTTGTCTACAGGTAGTGGTAATGGAGTTGGGATGACACTGAAAGAGGAAAGAGAGGAGAAAACACTTTGTCACCATGGAAACAGCAAGGAGGGAAAACTGGAGAGGGAACACACATTGAGAAACCATGGTAACAGCAAGGGAATAAAATGTTTAACACATTTTTTACCTTTATGTAAAACAGAAATTACAGCTCAGCACTTCAAACTCATCGATGTGAAAAATGAAATACTGACTTTCTTTATGGTTTGTTTAAAAAAAAAATCCTTATTTGACTTTCAAGGACATAAGAATCCATTAGTTACACAGAACATGACCAATAGCACGAATCACTAAGAGTCTGAACTGGAGTTTGGTTTGTGTCCCGCAAGGGTGGAGACATTCAGACAAACGTGATACTGGAGAAACCAAAGCTGTTAATAAGTGACTTAACTGGTAAAAGAGGTGGGAATACAACAGCTTCTATGTACCTACAGGACGTCCTCAACCTACGAAGCTGAATTGTTCATATGTCTTGGTCATCAAAAGTCCAACAAGCCACTTTCTTCTTGACTACTTTTACTTCTATTACTTTTTTTCTAGTTCACTCAACCAATAGCTAACACAAAACACCAAAACATTCAGAGTTCAGCGTTGGCGTCAGTCAACGCTTCCTGGCAGAAACCTAACTCGACCAACATTGGTTCGTACATTATTTAGTTCTCACAGGGGGACAACCCCATCAAGTTAAAAGAATATGAACTAACAAGCAGGCTGTGACAGTTTTCTTACAGGTAAACTATAGTCTACTCCAGACAAACCAACATACAGGTGGGGAGGTAGATAACCAAGATGGGGAGAGTGTATGAGCAAAAGAGGATTATATAGACAAAGAAATAAAGAGATATCACCGTTCCTTTGAACTACGAACCACATTTCACCAGGAAAAAGTTTGTTTTAAACAACACAAACCTTTAAATGTTAGACTTTACTGAACAAAGACAAATACAAAGTTCTGGCCTCAGAAAAAGTTGCACAGAAACTGGATTAACACGGGCTCATGTGAGAATATATCCAGACATCATGACGGTGGCTTCTTTCCTCCCAAGCTGAGGAAGATCCAGGCGGTCGATTCGTCATTAACAGTTTTAATAATGTGATCAGTGTTTGATTTCACAGTCATTTATTTGCGGCAACATCTTCAAGTGAAGCGTTGGAGACTGAAATAAATGCAGTTTGGTGAGTCGTCTTCTTTGTCATCATTTCATTTTTAATGTTGCACAGAGAAATAAATAACCTAACATGTGGTGTGTTGTGTCAGTTTACTGATCCCAAACTGAATCATTCACAATGAACTGACTGTACAGAAAAGCAATCAGAAGGCTTACTCGCTTCGCCGGCAAGCCTCCATCCCATCAGGTAGGAAGAGTTTGATTGTTGACACGATGCAGCCATGAGTGACTGGAAAAAACAGACACACAGTCAGCACGTTAATTTATAACTCTGCCATGACTACAGTACTACAAGGTTACTATGTCTCTGCTAAAACCTGTTTCCACATGTTGTTACATTCATTTGGCAAATGCTTTTCTTCAAACACAGGTACACCAAGTTTATAAATGCTACTAGACTGAAACCAAAACCCAGCCAAGATCAAATGGCAGGTAAAACCTCTGTTTGGAAATTAAATCACTGAGGTTATCTCCCACACTGATGAATAAACTTTTCCAACAGTTGAACATAAAACTGAGGAAACTTGTATTCCTTAGGCAGACTTGTGCATGCACGCGCGCACACACACACACACACACCCACCCACCACCGGCAGCAGCAGCAGATCAGCACCAAGCGATAGCTGCCCTCTCTTTCCTTCTCTTTATCTGATTGGCTCTGAACCTGATACGTTTGGCTCTCAACAACCTCCAGAGAAGAAAAATCATTGCTTAAAATCATTAATGTTTTGAAAAAGTGTGTGGCGGTATCTTAGTGGAGACTAGAAAAACAAAAACACAACACCAACAAAGAAGACAGCACAAATCACACATTCAAGGAGGAAAAATCACAAAACTGGAACAAGTTTGTGACCATAAGGTACCTTATTTTTATAGTTATCTAAATCGGTTATTAAATCAAAGGCTCTCAGAACCATTGGTTCAATGTTAATAATTAATCTGGAAAGAATTTTTTCTGTCTCCATCTCTGGTATGTTCCAATAAACAATGATCTTGAGTCAGGACCAGGACATCAGACTACCATACACGGACTATGAGAAGCAGAGGGTGTCGGCCGTCTGTGGCTGGGAGTGAGGTGTCACATGAGATTATGCTGACATTAAGGGAAATACATTTCAGAAAAATCTATCATTACCAAATCAATACTGATGATCACAATGGAATGTTTATTAAAAAATTATATTGCTCCCAACAAACCATGTTTTTTTATTATCATATTACATTACAAAAGTTCAGAAGTGTACAGCATTAATTTGAGCTTGATAAGACTATGTATAAATTAAGGAATGACAAGTGAAAGCTTGTAAATCAGTACCTGGGGTGGATCCTACCTGCCTCTCTTGCACATTTGTTCCGATCTATTCAATTATTATAACTCTAAGTTCAAAACACAAACATCCTTAATATGGTCATTCCCTCAGAAAATGTCACGACTTCTTTAACATGCACGATAACACATTTTGCTTCCTTGTTAACAGAGTGACATTCCCCCCTGGAAGATTTCACAAATTTGACAAAATAACACATGTAAATGATGTAATACATAGTTCCCGTGATAAACAATATTTTTGAAAATATTTCCACTTTCTTGAACATTTAGAGAGTCACATGTTTGACCTCTTTTTAATCAAACTTTATCCCACAAATACAGAAAAAGTCTCCATTATCCTGTGTGGCTTCCAGTGTTTTCTAATACAATATTCTGGAAATATTTTTCATGTACCTTTCCGTGTGTTCTCTGTGACATCAACACCAAACTGAATGATGTCACCGGAGAGAACTTCGCAAGGCGGGCTTTCCTCTGAACCCCGGCTCAGCCTCTGGCTGTTGATGAATGTCCCATTGCTGCTTTTGGTGTCCTGCAGGTAGAACTGAAACCCAAACAGAAAGCGAAAACAATGTCAATACACCGATTAAAATTAATTCTATAAAGTATAATAAAGTATTAATTTTCAAAGACATTCAGCTACAGCCCATAGAATTGTCTGAATTGTCTCACGTCCAAGTCATGATTTGAACTGTCACCCCTAAATTATAAAAACCAGATTGTAGCAAAAAGCAGCTGAGATAAATGTCAAAAAAATCTCCTTAATTCCATGTAAAAATCTTTGAAAATAGACTTTTCATGCTTTAAAAATGGATAAATTAATTAGCATAATCCAACGTAATATGATGATTTGGAAATTATTTGTCCATTTAGAATTTCATGTCAGCAAAATGTTTCTGTGAGTTGAACAGCAGCAAAAAACAACTGGAAAGTTTGTTTCATACTAAAAAAATAACAACCAACTGAATGACTCCAAATGAATGACGTTATCTGGAAACAGGTACAAAGAGGCAGGAATGATGAGGAGGGGCTCACCACCATGAGAAAGGCTGCATTGGATTAATAATAACTTAATAATAAGAATGCTTGTCAACATAAATTTATGAATAACTGAACCCAGTGAGTCAGTCCTACACCTGAGGGTGGAGCTGCCTTAGTTTGTCTGGGTCTGGTGCTCCACCTTCACGCTTCAGGTCCTTTCCTTTGTCACCGTCAGCCATCATCCTGCTACTCACTAGATGTCATGCCTGCCTAAACTTGTACTCATTACTGATTTACTGAAAACCGCATTCCATGTTGTACTAAACACATGATATCTAAATCTTGTTTGTCTTTCATGGCTGTAGAGCAAAATTGTGAGACCACCTCAAGCACACATTTGGAGGGAATGTGTGTCATATTAACCCATCACCTGTGCTTACAATAACCAACTTTCAACAAAATGGTTATTGTACAATAAAACTGGTGCAAACACCCTAGTATACCTGTTTATTATTTTACATGACAAATGGACTACACCTAGATAGAGCCTTTTCATCCTTATAGAGGAGGCATTTACACTATGTGTCAAAGTGAAGAACATGTATATTTTTTAATATTATTTCTTCAAAATAATTTAATCATATGTCGACTTTATGACACATTTTAGTCTGTCTCCATTTCCAAAGCACCTTTCTTGCATCTGGCTCCCCCTTATCCCAAATGTTACAACAGGTCCAAGCAAATGAACAGAAGAAAACCACTAAAAATTGTAGTTTATTGGTCGTTAATTCAAAGTAACAATACTATGATTTCCTGTTTGAAATATTTCGTACAAACCAATTTTTCTCAGGTGGCATAACTGTAAAAATATCAAAATATAAATTAATTTTCTTTAAAGCTTTAATTTAATTGAAAATGTTTACGTCAATCTGTTACATGCTTTCAAACGAAACAATTTAAAAAAAAATCAACAGCACAACATTATGTAAAAAAACATTTTGTTGAAAGTTGGTTATTATAAGCACAGGCGATGGTTTAATAGGACACATTTCAATCCAACAAAACATTAAAAATTATCCGTCTGCAAAAGGAGCATCTCCTAGAAAGAGATATCTCCTGTTCTTAAATGAAAATAGCTCAGTCCAGTCAAATTAATCGATATATCCATAAAATAATCACAAAATAACAATAGTTAAAAAAAAGACATCAAAATGTAATTGTGTTTTACAGTATACAGTATGTGTATTACACTAAAAAAGCAAAGTGATACCAGCACGTAGGTGACATCTCTTCTAACAGTTCCCTCAGTTGGTTTTATCACTCAAAGCCACTTCTAGTCCAGGAAGAGAAATCCCTCAAACATCTGCTCTGGTTCGACTCGAGATCCCAACAAAAACAGCAACTGCAGCAGAACATAAAAAGCCCTCGGACTATTCCTCTCCCTGAAAACCTGAAGGGACCAAGCTTATATTTACTCGCTCACTCACTTCACATGCAGTCCTACGCCAGAATATCATTGGTGCATCTCTGCTCTAGTAACTAAATACACCAATATAGCATAAATGATCTTGGATTGAGGACTCATCCTGTAGGTGAGTCACTAAAAACCAGATTTTTCATTATATAAAGCAGAAATTAGTTGCAGCATACTGTGACTTACCTCAAAATGAGTAATTTTTTTAGCCTAACGTACAGCTCCTGATGACTTCATGGTTAAAACAGTAGCTTTATAGCTCAAAATGTGCCAGCTTCAAGTTAAGTAATAGTAGCAACAGTTGCTAGAATCATGTTAAATCGAGCAGAGTTGTTCCTCCAGTCTTAGGAGCTCTTATTCTTTATTTTTGATACAATCCCGCTTCTTGTTTAAAACTGCGAATTATGTTTTCACATCAATTCAATCTATGTGATGATTCCTAAACTTTGACTAATACTCAGCTTCTTTCATTCAAGCATTCATTACACTGCATTTAAGTTGAATTTTAGATGACATTTAACTGTAAGTAAAGCATATTATAACAAGCCATAAATCTTTAAATAGATTTCATAAATGAAAAAGCATGAAATTATCATTCACTTTTACCAGGCAACAGTGACATTCTTGTGCGCAGCCCAATACAAGTGGAGAGCAGTGCTGCAGATACATGGACATGAGTTTTTATATGGGACAAGTACTGGATGCTAACAGCAGGAAATAAGCAGGCCAGAAGACAAATTTAGCTCCACCTTTGCATCACACATATACTGTAACCGCAGCACTGATGCAGCAGTATGCTCACCTGCTGGCAGAGCACAAAAATGTATTACTTTACATTTAGCTTAAGATACCTTCAACTTTGGCTTGAAATCATTTATATTTCACTCCTTGTGTTGTTCAGTACAAACCAAGTACAACCAAGTGACTCACTGGTTTTTTCACAGACACACACATTGCTGTTCTGCCTTTACAACATTTAAAGAGGTTTTTAAAGCATAAATAACACAAGCACACACCATCAGCGCCTTCAAACACACCAGTTTACACTGTTTAGCAACTTTTTGTTGGCGTTACTGAATTAATTTGCTTTGCCTAAACAACATGTCAAAATCAAGCATATCAAGCAAGTTTAAAGAGTTCCTGCTGACGTGATGTCAGAAGATGTGATGTTATCCTGGTATGATCTGTGACATGTTTAACAGATTCTGGAGGACCACGTTTAATGCGGTGATTCTCAGGGACTCTAATTTCATCTCTTCCAGGCTTGTGGCTGCCTTCAGACTCGGCACTGAGTATCACAGACGTGTACACTGTCACTACATGATAATTGCTTTATGTTACTTGTTTTTATCTTTTATTAACTGTAATTGTTTCATTGCTACTACTTCTATTTAATATCTTTTTTGTTGTTGTGTTACTATTTCGTAGCCAGGGTCTCAATGGGTTTTAAAGAATGGTTCAATTCAAAAAAATAAAAAAACGACACATTTGCATGAACACATCAGCTGGACAGTCTTATCTATCTGGCCTGCTTTTATCATATCAACCCTCGCGGACCCTGAGGTCCTCTGGCACCGGCCTTTTAACCATATCATGAGTAATAACAAAAACCCACGGTGAGGCTGCATTCAGCCATTATGGCCCTTATCTGTGGAACAGCCTCCCAGAGAACCTCAGTGCCTCAGATACTGTTGATATTTTCAAAAGGAAGCTCATAACTCATCTTTTTAAATTTGGCTTTTAACTGATTTCTTTTACTCTCTTATTTCCCTTACTACTTATATCTCTTTAATCATTCTCATTTTATTTCTATTTTTAATTAATTTTATTTTAAGCCTTGTACATTTTATTACTTTAAAATTTTCTAAACCCCAACATTTTTATACATTTCATCATTATTGTCTGTTTTTATTCCACTGTCTTAATCTTTTAGTTTTTAGCTCCACTGTTTCCTCTTGGGGGCCCTCCACACCGGGAGTTGTGGCTGGTCTGCCCATAGGGGCGTCTACTTGGGGATCCCTCGGGCCCGGGGGACTGGGGCGACTCTACAGTTGGTGTGGTGTCTGCCCTGGTCTGTCGGGGTTGGGGGGGGGGGTCTCTGTGGTGGTGCTTCCTGTGGCTGCGGACTGTGGTGGCTCTCGGTGTGGATGGTCCCCATGGGTGGCTTCTCCTCACCTGGATCCTCAGTGCCAAGCCATGTTCACAGTCTGCTTACTGTATGTGTGACTGTGGGCGTGTGTTCAGATGTTTATGTTTGTGTGTGTGTGTGTGTGTGTGTGTGAATGGGGGCGGGGGGGCTATATGTGTCACTTTTTATTGTTGTATGTTTCATTATTTTATCACCTTTTATCTTGTGAAGCACTTTGAGTTGCATTTTTATGTTTGAAAAGTGCTATATAAATAAAGTATGATTTGATAAAAAACGTATTGACTAAGTTTCTGAGATTTTGCAACACATGGTATCATCTGCTGCTTATCTAATGAAGTTATGTCTCCTCATCCATTGATCGTGTTCTGTAATTTAGCTGTACGATGCTTCGTCTAAGTAGTCTTGTTACTTTAGGATACTAAAGGCTTCTATTTTGTGTGTGGAATCATGTCACTGTCTAATTTGTTCTGCCACAACCCTACAATAACTAAACAAACTGTTCTAATACCTCCTTCCAGGTTTCTCAGTCTACACAACCTTTCTTTCCCTGAGCTGAGCAGTGTTCTGTGGCTCCTGCCTCCCCCTTGTGTTAAAATGAGTACCAACAACCTCTTCAACACATTTGAACACTGTTGCACACTTTGATGGTTCTGTATGAAGGTTAAAAGGGTATAATGGGGTTGTTTTTGTCCCATTTTCCAAACTGGTAATGGGGGAGGTATCACCATCAAATGATGTCTGTGTTGAACACAGTGAACAGGCAAAGCAACAGGACTTTAACTCCCTACCCTTAAGTTTGGAATAAATTTGACCAACCAAAAAAAAAAGGGAGAATAAATGAATGTTGGAAATGCCAATTTGCTCAGAATTCCTGCCAGTCCCTTTGCATTTCTGACACCTGTTTAAATCATTACAGGTCAAAGTACAGGTCAGAGCAAATGAGAATCATGTGGTCAAAGGAACTGCCTGAAGAGCTCAGAAACAGAATTGTGGCAATGCAGATCCGGTCAAGGTTACTAAAACATTTCTGCTGCAGTTAAGGTTCTTAAGAGCACAGTGGCCTCCATAAATCTTAAATAGAATAAGTTTCAGATGACCAGAACCCTTCCTAGATCTAGCCGTCCAGCCAAACTGAGCAATCGGGACAGAAGAGCCTTGGTGAGAAAGGTAAAGCAGAACTTTAAAGATCAGTGTGGCTGAGCTCCAGAGATGCAGTTGGGAGATGGGGGTAGGTTCTAGGAAGTCAACCATCACTGCAGCCCTCCACCAATCAGAGCTTTACGACAGAGAGTCCCAGTGTAGGACACATAAAAGCCTGCACAGGGTTTGCCAACAAACATCTGAAGGACTCCAAGATGGTGAGAAATAAGATTCTCTGGTCTGATGAGACCAAGATAGAACTTTTTTGCCCTAATTGTAAGTGGAATGTGTGCAGAAAACCCGGTACTGTTCATCACCTGTCCATTACAGTCTAACAGTGAACCATGGTGGTGGCAGCATCCTGCTGTGGGAGGGTTTTTCAGCTGCAGGGACAGGATGACTGGTTGCAATAGCAGAAAAAATGAATATGGCCAAGTGCAGGGATATCCTGGATGAAAACCTTCTCAAGAGTGTCCAGAGTGTTTCACATAGAACTAAACTGCAGACTCATATTGTAACATATATTCTTGAAGCACACAGAGGAAACTAGTTCTGTATTAGTTAAGCAAGTCATGTCTCCCTTGCATGTGCAAGCATGTGTGTGTGCATGTTTGTGCAAGTAACCAAAAAGGTAGATTGAGCTATTCCCTAAAACAAAACTTTAACACGAACAGTCTGGTATGCTTTCTGTTTGAATACTGCTATTTGATCTGATCCTGTGTTTACTTATAACATGCACAGATTCTGACCACACTTCAATTCAAACAATGAAAAAAATACCTATGAAGAAGTGTGTCTGTGGCTGGCTGTCAGCAGCCACCGTCTGGACTATGCATCCCTGACAGTCACATCAGTGTCCACGCAGTCATTGACATTGTTCTGAATTGCTTCCATACAACTGTCTTGACGAGCAGCAAGGCAATGATATCATCACATAAAGTGGTGTACTAAATTGCTCAGTGCAAAAACCCCTACATCATAACAAAGGGGCTAATATGGCCTGCAGCATTAGCCGTGGTCTTCAGCATTCTGGATGACGCAAGTGCCACAAAAATAAAAACTAGCCCTCTGTCCCCAGATGTAAAAATTACATTAATAACAATCTTCATCTAGTAGATAAACGCTACAACAAATGCAGTGATTGTACACAGACCATGGCAGGGACGAGAAAGCCTCATGTAATGCTGAGTGGACAGAATTAAGTGAGGTTATGACTGACATTGCGAATGTAGTTAATTTTATGAAGGCCAGACCACCTACGTTTTCTCCGTTGCGTTTGAGGAGTTGGGCTCTGAATATAAAGCTGTGCTGTTCACACTGGAGCAAGGCGGTTGTCACAAGGGAAAGTCTTGTAGCAGGTTTTTGTGCTCAGACTGGAGATAAGAAAGTTTTTGCAGCAGGAGCAAAAGTATGAAGTTGCAGAAAAATTTGAAGAAGAAAACTTCCTGATGGAACCTTCCTCCCTAAGTGACACATCTGGAAAGCCAAATTAACTACACCTACAACTTCAAAGGAATTAGGAACACGTCCCTCAAGTCACAGACAAGATCGACTCTTTCACTCAAAAGTTTGCACTGTGGGGCAGGAGACTTGAAGAAAATATTGAGTTGCTTAAGAACCTGCAAGAATTTGTGAAAACTACTGACTATGCCACCACCTCCGTGATTCCACATTATGTACCAAGCAGCAGTTTTATACATTGTGCTCCTGAGGCAATGGTGTTGACCAATTTTTTATTTTAATTTTATTTAAGCAAGCGCTTAGTAAACCAATCTGAGTTCAAAACAATCGCAGGAATCACTGCTGAGTAGATTTTGGATCTACACGTATGTATTTTAAGATATTATGTTCAAATTCTTATTTTACAGTAACATATGTGCTTTGAACAGTTTTTAGTGATTTTACAATTCCAATATTTGTATCGGACAGATGTAAAGTCGAGTTGTAAAATGACTTAAACTTGGTTATTTTTTGTGTTTTTTTTAAAAACAGACTTATAATGGAGAACGATCTAACTCAAAATGACGTGTACCTTTATTTTCTGTTGTTTTTATGTCCTGTGATAGTTTCTGCTAAGTCGCAGGAAACACTTTCATAATAAGACTTGTAATGACATTTAAATGATCTCAAATGGTGGTTATAAATTGAATTTTAATGAACGACGACTTCTCAGAAAACTACAACCTAATAATAAATAACAAAATAATAACAACCCTTCAGTACTGATTGTGTTCATAGGTTGAGTTTGGTTGAGCCCCCATACTAATTGTCAAGATGCTTCACTCCACCCACCACAATGATGCTGGAGACCACACCAAACAGGCAGTGGACTTGGCCTTACATGATATTGTCACAGAGTAGTTTTAGCCCTTTTTCCCATTTTACAATCATACAGAGAATCACTTAAAATACAGTTCTGTTCTATAACCGTACCTCTCAGTTTTCATACAAAAACGAAAGCATTCTTTCTTCTTTTAGTGCAATTAGTCCCTCAGCCACACCATCTACATTTCAGACTGACAACAGCAGAGATCGGTGTGGAAAGAACAGGTGATAAGTATGTATGATGTAAAAAAGGACCACAAAATAGTTTGTGAAGAATTCAGAATTCAGTTACGTTTGACTATTAGGATAGAAAATGTCAACACTTTATTATATAGAATTTGCATGAAATTGTTAAATAATTTGCAAATGTCATTAATCATACTTTTTGATGATCAGATGAACAAATTGGTGCCAGGCTTGTGGAGGTCAGTTCCTTGCCTAGGAGCACCTCAGCAGTGTTCAGGAGTAGAACTGGCACCTCTCCAACTGCCAGTCCACACTTCATATGTTTTGGTAGTATGGTAACTTTTTTTTTTGTGGTTGAATCAGTCACCTCTGGTCCCCAAACCAAGACCTAGACTGAGCTACTGTTGCCTCAATTCAACTTGAATTAAAATCAACTGATTTGAGTTTGCATGTTCTCCTCGTGTCTGCGTGGGTTTTCTCCAGCTTCCTCCCACCTCCCACAAAATCATGCGCTTCAGGTTAATTGGCCGTTCCCAATTGCCAGTAGTGTGTGAGTGTGAGCATGCGTGGTAGTCTGTCTTTGTGTGGTGTCGCGCCCAGAGTTTGCCCCGCCTCACGCCCTAAGTCAGATGGGATAGGCTCCGACTTCCTGTGAGCCGCTACGACAGATAAAGCGGTTTGGAAGATGAATGAATGAATGGACGAATGATTAACTTAAGTTAAATAAATTGAATTAATTTTTCCATGATAAAGGATATACAGTATATGCGCATCCTTTTGTTTAATGATGGTGAATTACTGATGAGAAAAAAAAAGTGAAACCGTATTTCAACTGCATGCCATGCAGTTGGGTAACCATGCAGCTGTCTCAGCTTGTTCAACCTGTTCTACGATGAAGGTGCAGTCACTGAAACTGCAGTTACAGATGCTGACAAATGTTAATCATGTTTTACTCATAGAAATCTCAAGAGTGTGTCTTTAGTGTTCCCTAGAATGATGAGCTTGCTTTCAGGTTTCAAGCGATGTAAAAGGATGGAGATGAAGAAAAAGTGTCACGAAGTGGGGCTCACGCCAAAATAAAACCATGTTTGAGCCTATATTTCGAGTGGAAACAATAACGATTATACCTGACAATGATTCTAAGCTGAACGGATGAATGTTTGTTTAATTTGACATGATTAAAAAGAAACAAGCGAAATGCTTCATTTAATTAGGTTCACAAGGCAAATTTAGAAGCGTTGAACATCACAGTTCCACAGAAAGCCAAATGTGCAGACATTCAGTGATTTGCTGAAAAGTGGGAAAGAAACTGTTGCCGAGTAGATTATAAATACACATAGACCTTCATGTGAAGTGCAACCTGACCTCTGACAACATGCCAAAGAGTCGACCACAGACCAAAGAGCTGATCATCAAGAGCTTGAAGACCAAGTCTGCTGCTGAAATGACAGACATCTATGAATTGAAACTTTCAGCGAAGAGGATAAGAAAAAGATTTGAAGAACTGGTGATATTTATAACATGCCCAAGTCAGGGAAAGTCCATAGGAACATTGTTTGGCTGGTTTGAGAAGCCTTTTTTCAACAGCAGCACAGCTAAACGAGAACTGGTCACCAGAAACCACGAAAAACTTGTTGAATTCTCTCATACAGTTATCTCAATGGCCCAATTAGCGCTCACAAGCCAGCATCAAACAGACGACAACAAAAAAAATCATGTATTTGCAGAGGCCCATAGGTTACAGGAAGGATGTACAGTGGAAAAGTGTCAGAAGTTTCATTTTTCTGATGAATCATCATTCAACTGCATTACATATCATTGCAAATTAGATTAAAATTATTACAATTTTTTCCTTCATAAAATAAATGTGTTATTTGCCTGGGCTGTGATTTTGGCATGTGCTGTAAAGCAGAACAGTTTGAATGGCAGCTGTATTGTACAGTATGTTTGATAACTTTATTCAAGTTTAAACTACTGGTAGATGACAGTTATTCATGATTGTCAATTGTATGGTTTAGCTGAAGTCGGTAACTTATTTTGATTCATTAGCAACATTAGCTATGTAATACACACCAACTTTTTGCATAGTGATTAGATTGCTAACAGCATTCAGTTGACAACCACAACCACAGATTTTGCTACTGTCAACCTCCACTTCCACTGCCAACACATCACATGATAAACCAAAATATGACAGGACCTGTCAGCCAGAGACAAGGATAATAGAAAGTTTTGTGGAGAAAAAAGATTTAAATTAACCAGTGGAGATGACACAACCTTTTTATGAGTTATGTCAATAAGGAGTTAAGTCAGTGTTGTATGTCTTTCTTTATTTTCTTCCAAGAATCCCTGTAAGGTGACGAGGATGATTCCTGGGTGTTTCACAATCTAAAATTGAAGAAATCACCCCACATGCTGTCACACACAAATAAACAACAAGCAAGTCACACAGCTCATAATGGCAATATAAATTGTCCTTCTCAATAGGGGGACATTACCTGTGCATGACGGGGATCGAACGCTACCTTTCCTGAGGAAGGGAACACTATAGACTATTAAATCTGTCACAAAACTTGCAATGTGGAATGCACTCTTAAACTGAATCTGCGTATGAGCAACTGAGTATGAACAGAATTCACTCACGTCTCATTCCTGGGGTTATGTAGAAGATTTTATACTCAGTTTCAGCTGCGGTATTGGTAATTTATGTTGAGGGGGAAATGCAGTGATTAAATAAACTTGTTATAATCAATGTCTTAACTTACCTTACTGGTCTTGTGGTCAAACCAGACGAGGGCATGATTCCTGGACAGCACCTTGCAGTCAAATGTGGCATTGTTCTGTGCTGGCCGGCAACGAGCCACGGACCTGCCGATCTTGACTGGCTCATCCAGGTATACATGCCTCTCCTGGAATGGGTGTGAGTTGGGTCGGCAGGCAAATACAGCCAGTGCTGAAGGCATTGATTTTGGCTTGAGAGTATTACTCCAACCAGACACAAGGGATATGCTTTCTTGATCCAGAATGACAGCCTACTGTTACAATCCTCCAAGAATAATCCGGAATATCTTTGGCTTGTCTGCAAGCAGAACTGTTTGTCCTCTAAGCTTTTAGGCACAAATGAATAAACATTGTCCACTGTGTCCAAAAATCCAAATGAAAAATAAACCAGTGGGTGCAAAATAGACACGACATTACGTCCCCTGACCAAAGCTACATAACGAAACTTTAAATCTGACAGCAGGCGTTATGCATAGACCTAGGTGCCATGTATCAAGATATGCATAACTGAGCTGAACGCTGAAAGGCTGGCAAACAGCCCTCCACGTCCATCAAACTCTATGGCAATGAAGCAGTCAATGGAATCCAGTCAATCACACTTGAATTTTAGACCCCCTCGATAGCTACAGGTCACGACTACTCGTCAGATAAGTGATCAGTAATCGAAATTAATGCATATTGAAATAAAAAAAAACGAAGTTTTTTGGCTGTTTTAATTCGTGTCTTGCAGGAAGCTAATGATAGTTGAACACAATGTGCTACACACGCCAGCACAGTAATTTACACGCGATTAGCGTTTACTTATGCGTCATCGTTATTAGGAATACATGACATGTCACGATGCAAAGGACACAGAGAAACTTAGCTGGCTAACTAATGTTATTAATCCGACAAGAGTAATCCTTAAAGTCCGCTAACGACACCTAACACTGGACGAGAAAACACCTTAGCCTCATAGCCACTTCAGGTTCGCTGAGTAAATCATTTTAGCCTCTCATCTTCGGTAAAATAAAGTCCTCTGGAGGATTTGAAACACTCAAGCAGGGATGAAAGAGGTATTATCATGTCTTCTTGTGTCACTAAGATGCTAATTGGCTAGCTAGCTAATGGACTCTGTCGCTGCCAGTGTTTTCTGGCGCTGTACCAACTAGCTAGGCTAGGCTAGGCTAACAAACTTATCAAGAAGCCCCAATGTTTTATACCCACCAGTTGGCTTAGCTAGCAGAGGCGACATGCCATTTCTATCTCCTGTATGAAATATCGCAGAAAGCTAACCCCCGTCTTCTGCTACAACAAAGCCCCGAAAGTGGATGTTAGCATGTAGATGGTAGGCTAGTGGTTGAAGGACGCGACCAAAGCAGCTTTCCGGCTAACTGACAGTCAGGGCAGAGACCGACGCGGAAAAATCAAGGGAGTTTCTTGACTGCGGGTCCTTACGTATCACACCAGCCCGTTTAGCTTCCAGGAAAATACTAAGGGAAACACCGCCGGAAGTTGCTCTGTCGTCGTGTATCTCATCCCAGGTCGTACTTGAGGTGACGGTTTTGAGTTACAGCCGTCGCCTTCTTACAGTTTTCTGGGAGGAATCTAGAAGAAGTCCTTCTCTGCATGTCCGGGCCGCCATACTGTAACTAGAGAGCAGGTAGGCGGGGTGCGTTCAGGGCCCGCTCCGCAATCGCAACACCGCTGAGACGACTCAGAATAAAAACTAGTTCTGATTTATATCTCAGGAAGACTTTTACATCCTTCGGAAGACCATCGATATCTGTAAAAAAAAAGAAAAGAAAAGATAGGCATAAGAAAAAAAATTGACTTTACGTACTAAATCTTGATTTTTAGATATCGAGTCAAAAATCAGACGAGGTATGAAGTATGTAATTTTTTAAAATGTCCCGGTGTAAATTATTTCACAGAGGTGTAAACATCATAGCTGTGAAAAGTATATGAAATTTTTGGAATTTCATGGTTTTATGCATTCATTTGATGTGTGATCTTCATCTCAGTGAATGGTATTGATAAATATTATACAGTATATTGAAAATACTATATATAGCAGGATATAGAATATAGAATTCTGATCTTTCATGTCTGTATTGGGCTCATTCAACTACAATAACATCAAGCAGGTCTTCCTGTGGCTGTGAACCAAACCTGCATATTGTTCAAAGGGAATTTTTGACCATTCTTCCTGGTAGAGCTGCTGTAGCTGCTGCTATCATATAATTTGTGTACGGCTCCCATCCGGTTATTTCATAGCACATCTATTGGTTGAGATCTTTGTTCTGGCTTGAACACTCCAAAAGGTGTATTTTCTTTTCCTGAAGCACTTCTGTTGTGGACTCGATCTGGTGTTCTGGCACATGATGCTGCTGCATCACCCAACCTCAACAGGATTTCTGCTGACATAAAGACATTCTCATAATGTGAAGAATTTTTTTTTATACGCTTGAGATTTCATCCTCCCCTCATTGACTGCATGCTGGCCAAGCCCTGATGTAGCAAAGCAGGACCAAAATCACGATAAGACAGTTGGGATGATGTTTTCATTATGGTATGCAGTGCCCTTTTTACACCAGATGCTGCATTGTGTTCTTTCCATGTAGTTTAATTTCAGCTCCATCAGTTCACAAAATATTTTTCTAGTGCGAGGAGTGTCAACATACTCTTTCACATAAGGTATCAAGCTTGTAGCAATGTTCTCTTTAGCAAACAGTGGCTTCCTTTGTGGTATCCTGCTATGTTTACCTGATTGTTCAACGTTTTACGTACTGTAGACCCATGAACATACATGTTTACTGATGATTCTTTTTTTTTCTTCTTCAATGGTGAGTCTTTGGGTTATTTCTTACCAGGCCCCTTCTTCTCAGCAGAGCCACAGTAGTAGCCACAGTCCATAAGAGTCTCCATTTATAGATTATTTGCCAGACTGTATACTGGTGAATGTCTTAATTCTTTGGAATCACTTTGTGACCCTTTCCATCTTTTTGTATATGGACAATTTTTGGTTGTAGACACTTTGAAAGCTCTTTATGGTGAAGCATAACTCACATAATCACATGTGGAGCAAACTGAAAGCATTATGAATGGTTTTTATCAGGCTATGTAGCTCTTAGTCCACACATTGAAACTCTTTCTTAACAAAACCCCATGCTGTTTTTTTAAAAAGTTTTTTTTAGGTCATTAACTCAAGGGTTCATGAGTTTTTTCCACTTGTACTATGATATTTTTTATTGTTCTTCTTAATCCAGAAATGAAACATGAATTGCTTGTGTTTTTTAGGCACATGTTTATCAATCCCCTTGACTTAGATGAAGATCAGGTCACAATTATTAAACAGTAATGTGGAAACCATGAAATTCCAAAAGGTTGACATACTTATTCCTCTCACTGCAAATCCATAATGTATGTACTGAGTGATCTGGAAAGTAAATTTGTCTCAACCAGTGAAAATTTGCACTTTTTAAACGTGTTTATTGATGCTATAATATTCCTGCTGTCAAGAATGGATACAGATACTTTTCTGTTATTAGGATTATAAAGATAAAAAAATGTAAATGTTCATGTTTGTTGCCTCAAGAACACTGAGTTCATGAACTACTGTGCTCCTATTTTTTCAGTATCTGTTGAATTTCTTTCCACACAATATTTTTGATATTACCATTGTTAATGTTAAATATCAGGAGTACGATGACATAAATTTGATAAGATTCAAGTTTCTACTTCATTCACAATACTGTCCAGGTGATTTGATTTAAGACTGGAGGAGCAGTTGGCGTTGGATGACCTGGGGGAGATCGAATTCCGCTTATGGCTCCACAAATGTCGCTACTGTGTTCTGTTGAACCGACAGCTGAAACCAAGTCAGTTCTGAATGACTCAGTGGAGCAGTCGAGTACAAAATAATCAAACCACAATTTCTGACTAGTCCTCATTCTTGTTTCATTTGGTCACATTCTGATAGGAAATATAACAAAATCATACGTAATTAAATGTTTATAAGTATAAATTGTATCAATATGTTTGCGTTTTTGTTCAGAATCATCTGAACTATCATTTAAAATGGTTGCTTTTGCGTCATTATTGGGAACATTATAGATTTCTTTTGTTGGCTGGCTGGAAAAAAGATTTGATTAACAACCTAATTTGATGATTATTGGCGTAAATATATGATGTGCACTTTTGTTTTCTTGCATATTTTTGGAAGAAATACTTTTATTTATGATTAAACTACAAATTTAGGTAAAACATTTTTTTATGTCATATGTTTCATTAACAATCTTTTTTTAGTTTGAGAATATTTAAAATATTCTTGTAGCATTCACAACATTGTTGTCATATGTTATGTGATGCATAAATTGCATAAACATGCATAAATATGTATATTTATATTTATATAGTATTTATATTACAGCCTTACTCTTGAATGAAATTTACAGTATAATGTAATACAGTGTAATAATACAGTATTTACAGTATAATGATATATATATAATATTTCTTTATTATTTTATTATTATTTTCAATAGCTAAACTTTCTGTTGTCTTTTCCCTTCGAAAGGAGATTTTTATAGTGATCGAATACGGCCCAATATTACGTGATGACGTCTATATGAACTTTTCGTGACGTCAGCACGCTCCCGCCTCCGTCCGTGCTAGGTTTTGCTACTGTAGCGTACCGTTGTTTTCTCGCTGCTGTGCTATTATACTGAGGGGAAAAACACACGCAAATCACCGGAAACTTACCGAGAAAGCCGAAATCGTGCTTCGAGAGCGTCTGAGGATCCGTGTCGGGCCGGGGCCATGGCGCTGCAAGGCCCGGAAGAGCTGGGGGAGCAGGTCGATGAGCCGGAGGACCTGGACGACCAGGACGCTAGTAGCATCTCCCCGGCCGAGGAGATAACTCTTCCCCTGGTGTCCGGAGGTGACGAGGAGGCGGTGCAGGCGGTGCTGCTGCCGTGGGACCGCTTCTCCACCTGGCTGCATTGCCTCTGTGTGGTGGGGTTCGACCTGGAGCTGGGACAAGCGGTGGAGGTGAGAGAAACCGAGGAGCCGGGGACAGCCATGCCGTTAACAACTTCTTTACCCTGTGGCAGAAAATACTTGAGTGAGCAGTTATAAAAGGATCGGACTATTTCCTGGAGCGAAGTACACAAACCTGTCCATTAACAGTGTGTTGGTTTCTGCCTCCGGTTCATTTGTGTGTCACGGTGAAATCATACGTAAACAATACACTCATTATAAGAAGAAGCTAAAAAAATTTTTTTTTTGTAGAATAACCAGTTATTCAACTGCAGGTTGGTGTCTGTGGTAGATCAGATGAACAAAGTGTGTTTGTTTTCTGGAAGTTAGTCTGATCCAAAAGCATCACTGAAACCACTGAACTCAGTTTTAGGTTTAAACTTGTTTATAAAACATTTCAGATGAACTCTGCATGTGTTGATGAAGTTCTTTACAATCTATTTACACTTCTGTAAGACTTTACACTTTCTTTATTTCCACTTTCAGTTTATTTATTTTTTTAAAATTATAATCTATCATCAATAATTATTTGGACTGTCATGTTAACCATTTTATTTACAACCTTCTTGAGATATTAAGGACAAAAATGTCCACTTCAGAAAACTACTTAAACTTAAACTTTTACTATTAACATTTTTTCTGCATACATTTATGAAACAACTTCAGCTCTAGTCAAAACTACCAAACAAATTATTTGATTGTTGTTGTAAAACTGTTTTTTTTCCCCCATGTAGTTAATTATGAATGGCTGATTACAATTTTTTTTAAATCAGTCATGACTATATCAAAGATTAGTCAAAATCTTGAGTTGATCTATTATTACTTCTACTACTACTACTACTACTACTATACTACTACTATTATTATTGTGTTATCAATTAATTAATTGTAATGAAAGTAATGACGCACAGCTCCATAACCTAACTAATGAAATGACGTATTTTGTGCATAAAGCTGCTAACTAAAAGAAGTGCAACAAGGTGACTGACCACAGTAAAAAACAGAAGAAGACCTAATTACAAGAATTGGTAAAAAAGAGTCTTGTCTGTGATGGAAAACAGTTTCAGCCTCTGACGAGCTGCTGTGTAACGGTTCATCTCTTCTGCAGGTCATTTATCCTCAACATTCCAAACTGTCGGAGAAAGAGGTGAGTTGAAAAAGAATGGATTAGGATTCTGACTGTAGAACAATTACTTTAACATATGCAGTGTTTGTTTTTTTGGTAAATACATTGTGTGCTGATAAACACTGCCCACTAACTCTTAAAGGTCCTTAAAGTTTGTGTGTCATTTGCATTGGTTTTCTAAATCAAGCTGCAGAGGAGGAAAATCAATGGCATCTATGTTTCTTTCAGAAAATGAACATCTGCTACCTTTCCTTCCCTGATTCCAACTCAGGTGAGCTGATTAATGGTGCACCTTCTTGTCACTTCTGAGAAACAGTCATTGTTTCGTAAATGTTGTCTTTGGCTACTATGAGTAATTGTTATATGAGTTCTTTACTTTATAGGGTATGAAAAAAAAGTGTGAACAGTTATCTTCCTTAGAGCTCAAAGTGACATCTATAAGTTATTTATGGTCTCATCAACAATCTGTTAGAGGCTTCATCTGGCCACTAAAAGTTTGAAGAACTTTTTATTCCACGTTCAGGCACAATTTAGATTATTTTGTCTCTTAGTGGTTAATTTGGTGTTTTTGTTTTATTTTGAGACATGGTTTTGCAATTTTGCTATTTGTTACTTTTGTTTTACAATTACTGTTTTTTATGCTATATTCAGGATTAGAAGCAAATTGTCAGTGTAGCTATACTAAAGGATTGTACAACAGATCTCAACTTCAAGCTCCCTGTGTTGCACCAGCTTTATGAACCCATGAATTATCGACCATCAAAGAGCTCAGCGTGTCAGATGTGGAGTTGAGGAGTGGAGCTGCTCTGTTGTTTGGAAGCACGGCACCAGATATTTGTCTATCTTCTGTGAGGCAGCAGCAGGGCCATCATTTCAGACTAAAAAATAAAAGTTGTGTTTTATTTTCACATCGAGTACCACAGTTACTTTATTGCGATGTAAAGATGCAGAAAGAGTCACTGATGATGTGTTACTTGCAATTCTGACAAACGGAGGTGAGATAGTGATAATTGAATGTCACACAATTGCATATTGCGATGTCAGTGCCAAAAGGATATGTTGTGTATCCCTGGCGCCTTTGTATGTATTCTCATCTCAGACTCATAAATGTCAGATTGGATGAAAGACAATGAAAGTAAAAAGCCCAAATTCTCAGAGGTGGCCAGTGCCTGAACAGAATCAATGAATATTAAAATGTTCTGTTTTTACTGAAAGTTAAAGTTACATGAAAGTATGTGCAAAGGATGTAAATGGTGACAGCCATTATGCTCCCATGGTAACCACAACGTCACTGCTGTGTTTCCAGGTTGCCTTGGTGACACGCAGTTCTGTTTCCGCTTCCGTCAGGGTTCCAGCAGGAAGTTGTCACTGGGCTCCTTCCTGGAAACCAGTGACAGAGATGCACCACCCTGTTTGAAGGTTGGACATACACACACACACAACACACACATGGACACACACACTCATGATGTATCCTCCACATGTGATGTATGTGGTTGTGCAGTTTTGAACCAACCCGTGTGTGTGTGTTCGTTGTGCAGAGGGAACAGAGCCATTACTATGGTTACGTGTACTTCCGTCAGGTGCGAGACAAATCCCTGAAGAGAGGATACTTTCAGAAGGTCAGTGCCAGGCTGTGTTTCTGCTTCACTACACTGCAACATTCATGCACAAAGAATCAAACTCCAGAAAAGATGACATTCATTAATATATCTACTTGTTAACAGGATGCAGAACAGCAACACACAAACATCCTTAACATGTCAGATAACATCTTTATTTAGCTGATATTGTCTTGTTTTAGCTTCTTTATTGAGAGGTTTTGCTATATTTTCCTTTTTTTTAATCATTGAACATTTGCAGGAGTTAAGCTGCTACCAAACAAGACATTTTATGTACCTTAAAGAAAGAATTAAGAGAATAATTAATAATGTATGATAAATACTGACTGCAGCTCAGCCAATGAGTCTTAAACGTTTAATATATCTTATGTTAATACTTTCTTCATGTTTGCAATCCTAGCAGCTTAGTTCTACTGTACTGTACATTTTTTCCAAGTAGTGACACTCAATTCACTGTTTTCTTCTTTGTTGGTTTTATACGTGTCTGTTGGCCCCACATGATTGATCTCACACACACACAGACGGATTTCTCACATTGCTGTCTGAACTACAATTTCTTGTCTTTCTATATCTTTCAAACAGATGATCAACAGCTCAGCAGTTAGAGGTCTAAATGATGACATCTTAAATGAAAGTATTAATATTGTGTTCAAATACATTGTGTGGGTGTCTCTGTTCCAGTCCCTGGTCCTAATCAGCAGTCTGCCCTACGTGACCTTTTTCCACTCCCTGCTGAAGATCATGGCTCCAGAATACTTCGAGAAGCAGGAACCCTGTCTAGAGGCTGGTCAGTCTGATTACACTCCTGTTTGCGTAGCTGAACAACATTCATGCTGCGTTGTAGAATGAAATTGTTGCCCCAGGTTTTTCTTTTTTAATACTGTGAACATTACAGACAAATGAATCTGAATCTGGAAAGAGAGACTCAACCGTTTAGGAAAATTCTTCTGTAAGAATTTCAACAAATCCTGATTCTCTTGTAACGTGAAAGAGAAAGACTAACAGAGAGGAAGACAGACACAGAGAGAGAGAAAGAAAGCGACAGACAATGAGAGAGCAGGAGGAAGAGGGACAGACAGACCAGACAGAGTGAACAGACGCAGTTGGTGGATGGATGCATCAACTGAGACCGGATCTCGCTCTCGTTGGTGGAGTAAAGTCAAAACTTGTGTGTCCTCACGACTTTTGCATTTCTTTTCATACTTAATCATTGTTTACGTAACTTACTGTATATATAATTAATTACAGATAAAGTCAAAATGTCTGTTGGTTGATAAAAAAGTTTTTTTTTTCATAATTTAGGGGATTTGGGGCTTTTTTACCAGGCTTGAATGGATTAAAAATGATATTCACTATTTCAAATGGGGAACATTTATTTGACTTACCAGTTAAGTCAGGGAATGGATTAAACTCACATCTGGAGGTAGCAACTAGACAGTATAGTTTTTAGGGTTGTGTACTTGGAGATCACAGTAGATCCACCAAGACATTGGAAAATTACTGGAGGGGTATATGGAAAGAAGCCTCACACAACGCCGATACATAAAAGGCTCGTGAACCAGAGAAGAGAAGGCAGCAGCTTCTCAGAACAGGAATCAGTCACCATCTGAATGGCAGACATCCAGCGATGAAGAGCTGGGTAACAGCAGGCCCCAGTATGTTCCACACATACTGCTGAAGAGTTAACAGCGCTCCATGATCAACTGGCAGCACAGATGACTCGCCAAGAACGGCTAAGAAAGAGCAGAATACAGTATTTTCCACACTATAAGAATAAGCGTCAATGAATGGTCTATTTTAAATATTTTATCATATATAAGGTGCACTGGATTATAAGGTGCGCTGTCGGTTTTTGAGAAAATTAAAGGCTTTCAGGTGCTCCTTATAGTACAGAAAATGCTGTAGTCCTAATTATGAAGGACCCCTTTAACGAACCTGTACCATGTCTAACTATTTGCCGATGCCATTTCTTTTTACGATACTATTCATTCTATTCCAAATCACAAAAAGAAAATTCATCAAATTAATACCTCCATGACTTGAATAGAATAGACGGTGAATAGAAATATTAGACTAGAAACATCTGCAAACTCAAAACGCTTACTGTATAAAGTGAGACGTGCTTGAACGTTTGCTTTCCTGTGATTTACTGAACTAATATTTAGTTCTATCATCATTGTTTCTAAGAACTGCTTCATATTTGTGTTAAATGCATTTAATGAACTCCAGGAAAGTTGTGAAGTGGTACTCTAGCCCAGGACAATTCGCATATGATTTGATTTTGCATCAGAAATGACTTTTTTAATGTCACCCCACAAATATTCCATTAGAGTCAGATCCATTATGGACGGGCCACTGCCATGCTTCAATCCCATCACAGTGGACTCTGTCTTGAATTCAGGGGTGGGGGGGGGTCATGTGCTGTACTGTGTGTGGATGTTTGATCCCAAAGGAACAATCATGCTTTCGTCAGTCCACAAAAAACAAAACGTTGTGCCATCTTTCTTTGGGACATTAAACGTGGTCTTTGTCAAACTGTAAACTCTTCAGCAGGTGGTTTTTAGTGCAGTGGTGCTTTGTGGGAGTTTCTTGCCGATAGTTTCAGTTCATATACGTAAATTCTCACTGTTACACTACCCACAGATACTTTCTTCCTTCTTTCTTGGAGGTGATCATTGGAGTCTTTGTCACTTTGTCAAGATGAGAGATAAAGTGTGACTTGTTCCCAACCGGGGAAATTTTTTCCCAATGACTCTTCTTTGATCGATTTTCTTCCACGTTTTCCTGGTGTTCGTTAGCCATTTTTGAACATTTCAGATCATTTTATCAGAGTAGCATTTTCTGCACCTCTTTATATGTTTTCTCATCTTCAATCAATTTTTTTAATAGAGAGTGAGAAAAAGAGAGACAGACAGAGAGAGAGAGAAAGCAAGTGAAGAGCTGATGAATTTGGAATTCTGATTCAGATCACTGCTGTTTTTTGGATTCTGTCAACAGCTTGTAACGACATAGACCGCTGGCCAACGCCCCATCCTGGAAGAATTCTCACACTACCCATAATGGGTGTGGTCATTAAGGTACACACACACACGCACGCACGCACACACACACACACACACACACACACACACACACACACACACACACACACACACACACACACACACACACACACACACACACACCATGTTTCACTCTTGTTGTCATTACATGAACATATAGTACATGAATTTATTTCATAGCCCTAACTATTACTAACACAAACCTTTTGTCCTTCACTAAACTATTCACCCTCAAAAGAAATGGTTGACAAAGTGCTTTTCTGTCCTTCCTCGCATGTGATTATGTGAACAAATATGTGTCACCACATTGTGACTAATGTTTGTACACACACAGTGAATGAATGGATGGAGATCAGCACACACACGTCACTCACAGGAGCAGCTTCAATGGATTTCGTCATCTGTTAAGTGTTTTATCTGACAGTTGACCGTTGAACCCACTCCAATACTGAAAATTAGAGTAAATCGCACTGTTTGTTCACATTATTGTTCAAACAAGTAACACGATGCCCAAACACTTGACTGAGTAGTTCATCCTTGCATCTTCCTTCTATATCTTCTGAAGTAGAAGCAAACCTGTAGTATCTGCTGCTGGCAGTGAGATGGAATATGCATACTGGTGCAGGTCTCTGAATTGGACCACATGATCAAGTCATTTGGAGGGTGGATCATTATTGATATAAGCTATTCCACTCACCAAATGTGTGATCTCTACTTACTTCACTATTACTGTTGTATTATAAGGTGAAAAAAGAGGTGGGGCAATGTCTCTGTAATTTGAAAACTGAAGAATTAGAATTCTAATTGGAGCATTTATTGCAATAATAGTACATTTTAATCTTGTGTTTAGTTTTTCTGGGTGTTTACTGTATGTCTTGCTGCAGGTTCGAATCCCAACTTGTTACGACAAACCAGGAACCTTGCAGCTGGTCCAGTCCTCACAGGTGAACACAGGAGCAGCGTTCTGAATTGAAGATCTGACTCGTCCAGTATTTGCATGTGTTTCTTAATCTGGACACGGGATTCTTGAACTGAACCCATGTGTCTGATTTTCAGAGTGACAGTCAGGTGTCCATAGTGCTTCCAACCATCCATGAAGTCGATCTCTTCAGGTGAGTAATGCATTTGGTTATCATATTGATCACAAATGCTCTTGAGAAGAAAGAAAAGAGAGAGGTTTTTTTTAAATATCGCAGCCAGTTGTGTTGAGGACTGTTTGACTTCTGCCACCTTTCTGTCAATCATTGATTTATCTGTAGTATGTTTTGAAACCCAACAACATTCTCTATGGACGTGTTCTCTGTTTGTCCAGGTGTTTCTACCCGGTCTTCTTCCACATCCAGATGCTGTGGGAGTTGGTGCTGCTGGGAGAAGCACTCGTTGTCATGGCGCCGTCACCAGCAGAGTCGTCCGATACTGTGTTGGCGTTGGTTAGGTTAGTTGGTCGGGATTGGGTGTCGACCGGATAGTTTCTATCAGTGGTAGTAACGATGGAGGTGTTGGTTCTGTTGGTTCTGCTGCTGTTCTCTGCTCATTACCCAGGATTCTCTGCTCTGTCCCTGCAGTTGCATCTCTCCTCTGCGTTACTGCAGCGACTTCCGACCGTACTTCACCATCCACGACAGCGAGTTCAAGGAGTACACCACCAGAACGCAGGCTCCGTGAGTAACCATGACCCAGCATTCCCTGCTGCTCCTGCTGAATGTTAATCCATTGATGGGTTTTGATGGCTTTAGCTACTAAATCCTGAGATTTGAACCAATGACCTCATGGAAAATACCTGTTCCTGAGAGATTTGAGGTTGCGTAGGTGTGACACATACATAGCATGCACTTGATGATGCATACGGCAGTACTAGTGAGTTGTGAGAGGCAGAGTAGACCAGCTGTTACCAGTGGGGTTCTGGGATGTGATTTATGTAGGTTTTGTCATCCTAGACATGAAGAACCACCAGAGGTTCTGCTGTTTTTTACACCTGCCCAAAACCTTCACTGTGACCTCTCACCTAAACATCCTGTATGTTTGCTGATAGATGAGATCACGACCTGTGGTTATGTAGTCAGTTGATGTTTGTTCAAAGGTCAGCTGATATTTTACCAAAGGTAACGACAAAAACAGCAGCGGTGGTTTTGTAAAAACAGGAGCATGAACAGTGAACCCTGTAATAAAATAAAATTTTGAACTTGAAACCTTTAAACTATGATCTTTGTGAATCTGAATCATTTATTTTCATGAGTTTTAGCATCTGAATGTTAAAACATTTTGCATTTAGCTGGACCTAACTCCTCGCTGCCTATAGATGGTTTAAGGGGAACCATTTCTACTTGAAACCACCACTAGGGACATATTGTGCTTTGCCCAGTTATCGATTGTTTGTACATTGAATCTGTGGAGGAGCCACTTGTCCATCAACACCAAAGAATCTGCATTTAACCGAGAATTTTTTCCGTATTCATATCTGATAGACAGATTGAGAGGCTGGAGATGTGATGCAAACCATCCACAAGCATCTCACTTGTCTGCAGGAAATTTATAACTTTTATTTATGCTTGTTGCACATGGCAGCAGGCAAACACGGGTGAAATAACAATGGATTTTTTCAAAGTAATTATTGGTTATTTAGTCATGAGAGGTTTGTGTTGTCTTGATCAGAAATGAAACTTTTACCTCCAGAAAGAACGAGACTGGAGCTGTAGTTCCTCTCTTTCCTTGTTGCTCTGTTCTCTGGACGACGGCTGTGTGAATCCGGCTTGTTGTTCCTGTGATACAGCTGGGTAAGCTGTGTTGGTGCTAAAGTTGTGTGTGGTCCATATCTGTCCCGCAGACCATCCGTTGTTCTGGGAGTGACCAACCCCTTCTTTGCTAAAACCCTGCAGCACTGGCCGCACATCGTCCGCATCGGAGACATGAAGCAAGCAGGTGCATAAGATGGGTAGCAGTCATTCCAGTGTTACTGGGAGATGAACTGGTACCAGTCAGACCAGCCCTTTACTATTTATGTGTGTTTATTACAAATAATAATCCTCTCTGCTTTCCATATCCCAGGAGAGGTGGCCAAGCAGATGAAAGTCAAGAAACTGAAAAACCTCAAAACTCTGGACTCTAAACCTGGTAGATACAAAACCCAGATCACACATCCATGTTGTCATTAGGCTCTCCAACAGGGGGCGCTGTTCATGCGTTCAGTTCATCTTTTCGTGTGTGTGTGTTTTGCAGGTGTATACACTGCTTACAAACCATACCTAAACAAAGATGAAGAGATCATCAAACAGCTCCAGAAGGTAAAATTGGTCTCTTCTAATTGGTCCACTGATCCTCATCCTCCAGACGTTTCCATGTCAACAGGATTAATAACCTTCACTGGGCAGAATTCATTGAGATTTAACCTTTGGTTTTGTAGGATACTTGAAGGTGCAAATCTCATAGAGATGAGAGTTTCTTGATTTTTAGTTTCTGTCTTCTTTTTATGTTCATGTTTGCTGACATTCACACACCTGTGATTGGACCGATGGTCCATCCCCATTAGCAACATTTTTCACGTCTGCATGTAAATACAAGATAGTTAGTAATTCCAACTTAACATTATTTATTTTCTTTAGTTTTATTTAACAAGTTACTTTGCAGAATAATTTTAAGCCAAGTCTGTCATGTTTTACGTCTGCTGAATGTGTTTATTAGCATTTTGTATTGATTTTTGTACACAGCAGGCTTTCAGGTAGGTGTTTGATATTCTACTGGGATGTTTCTCTTTTTTTTGTGTCACAGGGTATTCAACAGAAGAGACCCTCTGCGGCCCAGAATGCAATTCTTCGCCGCTACTTCCTAGAGCTAACACAGAGCTTCATCATTCCTCTGGTGAAATCTTTATTGTGATCAATTCTCTGTAGCTCTAGATGGGCTCCTGGTGTTGTGTAGAGCAGTCTTTCTTGTGTGTTGTTCAGATGTAAATCTCCGGCTTACATACAAATAGCAGTTACTTGATTTAAAACAGTAATGAAGCTTTGGTTTGTGTGACGCAGGAGCGGTACGTGGCCAGTCTGATGCCTCTGCAGAAGTCCATCAGTCCCTGGAAGAGTCCTCCCCAACTCAGACCTTTCATCCAGCAGGAATTCATGAAGACGCTGGAAAAAGCTGGACCTCAGCTCACCTCCAGACTGAAAGGGGACTGGCTCGGACTCTACAGGTCTGCTCAGAGCTAGATCACCACGTGTCACGCTGTGTTGTGAAAGTGCTCTGTATCTCTGGCATCACGGGTGTTTTCCTTCTGTGTCTGAAGACATTTCCTCAAATCTCCCAACTTTGACGGCTGGTTCCGCAGCAGGAGGAAGGAGATGATGCATAAACTGGAGGCTCTGCACCTGGAGGCGCTGTGTGAGGAGGTAAGGAGGAAGACTACACAAATTCTGCTTAGGATTTGATTGACCTGGAAATCTCTGATTCTACATTAGCATCCTTCTATTTGATTGTATGTCTGCAGGATCTGCACCAAAGGGTCCAGAAGCACTCTGAGGTGGAGACTGTCGATCTGGTTTTGAAGCTAAAAGATAAACTGGTCAGTATGAACTCATCCTGGGGGGTGGCAGTTGGCATGACGACAGCATTATCCTGCTGTGAAGAGATACACATTGGACTGTGTGTAGCTTGTCTGTGTGATGGTATCATACTGCATCCACCCTTGGGTGATTCCTCCATATAAACATGCACAAGCATGTTTCTACAGTAGCTTTAAAGAGACAAATCCACACTGGCCCCAGAGAAGAGAACGTATTCTTTTTGGGTGAGAATCAGAATTCTATTTGAGAGTGGAATTTGGTTTAACCATCAATTGACTGCTAAACGTCTGAGGGTGTAGCTGTAGCTCAAGTCTCTTCCTTTAACAGCAGCTACTAAAGCAGAGTTCTCCCACCAGTTACACCCCCTTGAATGTTGTCTCCATGGGTTCAGCCATTCGTCTATCTGATGGACACTTTCTGCTGCTTCCTGCTACAGAGCCAAGCAGAGAAGGAGCAGCTGCCTGTCCGTCCAGGGACCACGGCCAAGCTGAGGGCCCACATCGAGGCGGTCATCCTGTCCCTACCAGAGGACTTGCAGGCCATCCTCCACAAACCCTCTGCACCCTGATTTTTAACCCTTCGGCATGCAGTTCTAACCCGCTCTGAGCTCGTCTGCAACTCTGTGGGTCGACTCGTTCGACGGTTCGTCCAGATTGGACCCCTGTTTGAGGACCTCCTCTGGTTGGACATGGAAGCACATCAATACCAACTCAGCTCCAAATTATTCCAATTTGACTCCCCCCCCCCAAAATCCAACCTTGGTTCAAATTCCTCCTCTTTTTTAGAATCTCCAAACCAGTGCTGGTGGGGCGTCAATGGATTTCAATCATGTGTCCGTCAGTGGTGATGTGGTATTCAACCGATCGGCTGGACCAGGAGGACACGTCGCGGTGTGTCTGAGGGAAGATGAGCCCAGCTGACCCCTGATCCTCTGCATTTTTACCACCTGTTACACATTTTTTACTTTATTTATCTTAACGATGGTTAGCTGCAGACGGGCAGGATTTTGTCCTTTTTTTTTTAAAGAAGTGCACTTCATCGATGACCTACCAGCGTGCCCTTCACACACTCATACGCACACACTGTTATGCAAACTAACTGAACAAGCAGTGCTTTCAAACTAGGTTAATACTGACATGCTAAAATACATAAACACCACTGATGTTACTAATCGAAAGCACAGGTAGCTGCTCATCTCTGGTTTGTCAGGGGGCCCTCAAGCTGCTCAGACTCTGTATCCGAGTCTGAAGTCGTATTTCAGCATCCTTGAAATGTTGGAAAGTGTTTGCGAGTGTTGTCATAATGGTGACGTATTTTCTGATGACTGAATCCAAATCTTGTTACAGTTTTTATTCTCCGAATGACTGAGCTCCTCTGAAGGTTGAGAGTCTCTCTGGGCCGGAAGCTGAAGAGTTAGAAGCGTTCAAATATGAACTGATTAGTTCTGTAAAATAATATTTGTCGTTTCTTATGATACAAGTTACAAAATGAATAACTTACCATTAAATGATCATGAAAATATTTTATTAAATCATTTTTATTGACTTTGTGTCAATATCTTTTCCCTTTTTATTATTTATGAATTATTATTTTGATGGAAATAGATTTTATAGCCGTGCCTCTCAGTTGTTTTCTGTTAAGCCCTCCTAAGAATGTAGAAAGCATTTTTCACCCTTTGCCACACACATACACACACACACACACACAAGTGTGTGTGTGTCTGTGCACTTTTGTGCAAACCCCCCCCCCCACACACACACACACACCACAGCAGGGGAGCTAATACTCCTTACACCAAGTTCTAATAATGTGAGTTATTAATGGTACACTACATGCTGACGTGAAAGCGCTGCTGTCACCTACTGTCTGGGATGTGCAATGACATTTATTCTAGCAAAGCAATGGAAACGCAAACGTATAGTTTCGCCATGCACGTTCCCCCGGGGTCACACGCGTGATTTGAGAATCAGTGATTTATGGAATTTAAAAAAAAAAAAAAGATTCTCATATCAATTTTAAGAATGGAAGAAAGATGAAGAAAGATTGATTGTGGATTAGAGAGGAAATATCTGCAATGGTATGAGTTTTGTAACATGTTGTGTAAGTCATTCAGACTGAGCTGTGTGTTAGGAAGACTAAAAGCTAAAGGAGTTTTGGCTCATTTTATAAATTGGACTGAAATAGCCATGATCCTTGAATCTAACTTTATCATTCTCTCCATGTTGACTTGAAACGGAACACTAAAACAGTTGCCCAACTCTCTTAATGCTGCTGAATTTCCTCTCCTGACATGAAGCAACTCTGAGAAACTTCCTCCTCAGGAATCCTCTGTCTGCAGGCAAATGTATGACTAAGTTCTGTTTTCCCTAAGTGAGACAACCAGCATAAAACTTGCAACCAAGCCAGCAGCAGACACCTGAAAATGAGTCCAAACCGATTCTCAGATGAACTGAAGTACCACAAGTCCGTTGTTTTTAGCTCATTCATTTATGTTTTCTCCTTTTCCTGGTTCAGATCATATCAGTGGCTCAGGTCAAGCTGTAGTGTTAAATGCCTTAACAAGACGAACAAAAGTTAAGCTTTGGAAAAAGAGGAATGTGATTTCAAGAGGTTTCTGGGGCTGAAACTGTTAAATGTTGATCTTCGAATGGTAGAACATTCCTCTACAACTAACCACATAAAAAAATGAACAAACTGCATATAATAACAGCAATGACATGTTCAGTTGCAATATGTTTGTTACTATTTTCAGTGTTTCTCTTAACTATGACGATTAACCATGATCAGTTTGTGATTGGTTCACACATGACTGCTCAGCCACTAATGTCAGAGGGGTCTAGAGTTAAAATGATGGATTTCTGTTTTTGTTGCTTTTCTGTTTAACACGAAATTGTTTGCCTGTATGTGAAGTTAAAAGAGAAATAGCAAAAATATGCTGGTTGGAAAAACCTTTGACATCCTACGGTTGGGCAGCCATCTAAGTTTTATATTTGTAAAATGACTTTTATTATAACTTTTTTTTTTATGGGGGCCTATTCTCTGATTCCACTCAGGAGAGAAAGATTTTTGTATATAATGGTTTAAAGTAAAACAATGTCCTAAATATGATGTACTATAGTTATTTTATTACAGCAGATGTTTGACTATACAGAAATGTTGTATATAATGTTCATGTACTTGAATCACAGTGTCCTTCAGACAGCTCAACATTTCGTATTTATAGTTTGTTTGCAGACACTGGAGAAACGCATTTCTGTTTACAGTATATATGACTGATTTTAATGAATATACTTACATTCCCTTAAATTCAAAATATCTAGTAAGTTACAGGCTGTATTGTCAGAAAACACTAATATTTACAAGAAGGCACAAAAACTTTTAAGTTAAAATAAAAAAGTGACACCTATTTTTTCTGCTCTTAAAAACAGTTTCTTAAAGAAAAAAAGAAGATGAAAGAAATACTGTATACTGGAGTACGAAAAGTACTCCAGATTGCAGTGTAAACTGAAACATTCACATTCAAATGCTGCAGCATGACTTCAACTATTACTACTTTAAATAGTCACTCGGTATGTCATCACCCGCTGTAGTACACCATCATGTATTTGTTCATTATGTTATAACCTTGTTTGCAAAGTAACTACCAACAAAAAAAAAATGTGATGAAGTAAAGGGAATTGTTAACATTAAACATCGAAAGGTATTAGTAAAACTAAAGTACTGCATGTGAATATAGCCCATTTCAAAAACAAAGCCACAGTAAAGCAAAATACTGTGATTAAACTTAAAAATTTGAATTGTATAAAAATAGAAAAACCTATGAAGTAGCAAGTAAATTTATATACTCATGTACATTATATTAATAATTATATTATGAAGTATAACACTAGTTATGCTCCAGCTAGCTACTAGAGACCTTAGAAGGGCAGCGGTGGCGACAGTGGTGGCTGTCAGGAACAAATGCTCCAGTTACCAACTCACCAGTGTCTGCAAACACCCGCTCAAAACCATTTTGCCAGCTTTAGTTTTTATATCCAGTGTGTCAGCGAGCGTAAAAATTATCCATCATCTTACAGGAGCATTCATAGTTTACCAGTTCATTTACTGCTTCAATTTATTTTTCTGTTAAACTGTCAAAATAACATTATGTTTGGAAAAAAAAGAAGAAGACATTCTACAAATTTTGAACCTCGAATGTCAGCATATGCTATGTCTTAGTCAGACAGTTTGTGTTTTTGTTCTTCATTAAAACCACTAGACAAAATCTCTGATGGACTACAGGGTAATAAAGTACCAACAGCGTCCTACGAGGGATGAAATGAATCCTATCTTGTTTTCATGTGATGCCTTAGATTTAACTGTTTATCAGAGTTCTGATAAACATGATTGTTGTGACTTGAAACTGAATTATAATGACAAAGTCACACACAGTTAGCAGTTAGCTGTGTGCTATGTTACCAATAAAGCTGCAGGCAAACTCACCCAAACAGCCAAGTAGATCCACATCTGGTTGTTTCAGCCTTTCATGCCATAGCGTAAGACTTCACAATCATCTTTATTTTCAGATTATTTTGGTAGTCGTGGTTTTTGACAGTCTAATAAATCCTGTAGGTCATCAGGAGGAAGAAACTGCTGTGAAGCCCCATAAATGTTAAGTGGACAAAAATATGTCGCGTTGACTTTCTGTCAACCATTTCTTTAATATTTAAAACAGAATACAGAGTCCAGCAAATAAGGCATGTACTGTAAAAACGGCAAAAATATTAAATAGCGTAGTAATGTTTACATCATCATCTTACATTGGGAGGTCAGGGGTCATCACAAAAAGAGTACACAATCAGACTGGTACACAGTGATCAAGTGAGTTCAATCCCACATCAATAAGTAAAAACTAAGTAAAAAGAGAAGTCATCCCACCTTTTTCTTTTAACTCTTCTCTATTCAGATGAGTTCCGCTGCATGTTGCAAACAAAACAGAATAGCAGCATTCCAAACCGCTGTGAATACTGACGAACTTTAACCCGTGTCTTTCTTCCCTAAATCAAAGGAAGCATCTTCAGATCCTGCTGCTCTGGCTCAGAGGCCTGAATGCTGTCTGTTCATCTTCCTCACTAGTCTGAACCAAGATTAATGTGAGTTATTTGTTAAGGTAATTGTTGGGTAAACTGTCTATCTCTGACTAACACACACTTACCAGTTGTAGGCTTTCAGCAATGCCCCAGGCCAGAACAGGAAGGAGGTGATAAAAACAAGCACAGGAATGGCTAGAATCCCTCCCAATAACATGATCAGCTCCATCCCTGCAGGCTGCAAACAAACAAACTGTCAGTTCTGCATTTAATTCGGGTTCTGTCTTGATCATAACTTAGCAAATAGACTGGAATCAATGGGAAACTGGACTGATCTCAGAGGAACCCAGGGGAGACCAGGGTTCCCTTTTTTCTCATTTGCAGTGGAAACAAATTCCACTCCTACATGTTCAGATGCTCAAAGTAGAAGAACAGAAATACTCCATTTCAGAGGCATTGCACCCTGCTGGGGTGAACCAAAGGTTTCTACCAAGTGTGAGAGAAAACATCACATCTCCAAAATGATCACAGGATGTCACAGGCCTGCAACAGAAGACGTGTTTATTTCGTTTTCATCAGTGTTGGTTTACAGTACCTGTCCGATCCCACTCCTCTGTCACTGTGAGTAGTAATGCTTCCTCTAACACCTTGGACACTTATAGTGATGCAGTGGGTTGGAGCTTGCTTCAGCTAACGTCACTGATTACGTTCGAACCGCTTTCCTTGTGAAAGAGTGTTTTCTAAGGCGGGTGAAGTTTTTTACAAAAAAAAAAATCAAAAAAAGAAATCAACGGAGCACTTCTTTTGTGCAAAAAATGTTGTTCCTCAATAAAAACACCTGAGTTACACAATCATTAAGTTCACTAAGCACACTGTCATGTATAAAACAGTTAGTACACCAACAACAATCCCAAAGAAAATATGAATAACAAGCATTTGAAGCTTTATTTTATTTTATTCCTTTTGCTTCATGGGTGGAATTTTTACATAAAACACTGTTGTAACACGAAATCATTTGACTAATTGCCACATTATACTGTAAATTGCTATGTTAATAAGTATTATTATGCAACCGCTACGCGCCCCACATATGCACAAAAGAATAATGGTGGTATTATGAATTATGGTTGTGTAAATCGGTATAACCAGTGGAAATTTGTAAATCATGAATTGCAAAATTGTAAATTTATAAATGTATATTACTTCTCTACTTCATACGATTTATTTTAAAACTTTGCTACTTCTTCACAGGAGAGTCATGAGAGTCAAGTTTCTCATCAGAGAGAACGCTATTTACTATGTATGAGTGAGACCAGAAGAGCCTGTTATACGTGGTGATTAGAGACCAAGTTAGTCATGCGTTCTTTTAAAGTTTCCCATCCAGTCACGTGAACGAGTCAATTCCAAGGCCAAAAAAAAGGAGAAAGGATATTTTAAAGGACAAGTCAAAAGTGTCGACACAACCTGTGACTTTTGATTCTGTATAAGACGAACTTACACATTAATATAGTACATTAATATACTGTACTTATAAGCCAAAAGCAGTTTTTCCTCGTTTCTACAAAACTGTCTGGGTTTTTCTTAAATGTGCATGTGAGTATGCATTAAAAGTAAAGTAAATGTTATCATATTAATTATCATAAAATGAAAATCTAACATTGGAAATATTCAATGTTAAAACAACATTAATGAACTTGAGGCAGTTACAGAAACACTATGACACGCTCCTGCCACCTAGTGTGTCGACATCGTTGTGTGTTTTCTCCTGGGTCGTCCTGTTTTTGAATGTTTCAGGTATCAGAATATGAGGGACAGTTTGAGTCCAGCTGTGGTCAGGTCGTTGTCTTGCAAAATGTTTTGTGAATGAAATAGTGAGTAAGAAGTAAGGAAATAATAAGAACTAAAAAATAAAGGACTAAAATTAATTCTAATGATATATAATAATGTCCTTAATATATAACATAATACAATGTTTTTTGGAGTAATCCCTCACCTGAATTGAGGGTCAAAGGACAGAAGACATCTCATGTGCAGATTGTACTGCCCCGAAACAAATGCACACAAGATTTTGGGTTATGCAGAACCTGAAACATGTACATTTATATGGTATATAGATTAAAAATATTGTCTTTTAATATCTTTTTTTTTCTCAATTTTGTGCAGCCCTAGTGAAGATCATGTTCACATTTCCGTACAAATGATTATACTTTGTTTATACAAATCATGTATGAATCATGTTCTGTGATTTCAGTTACGCACGCTCTGATTAAAACTGGGGTTTAGCTGCAGGTACTTGACCTGTTGCTCTACAATGAAGCAAACACACTGCCAAATGTCATGCTGCACACACACACACACACACACACACACACACACACACACACACACACACACACACACACACACACACACACACACACACACACACATACACACACACACACACACACACACGCACACAAACAAACAGGACAGACAGGACAGCCAGATTACCTCAGTGCTGATCAACATATGGCTGAGATGCAGGGTGTATTACCTGAGGAGAGCTGAGGAGAAACAGAAAAAAACAGACTTGATCACGATGACGGTAAGGTGTATTGATATGCTTGTGACATGGTTATTGATTACTGCACACTTTTTAAAATTCAGTTTAGCTGAGCTGTGGGTTAAATCTGCTTGATAGACCTCAGCGGGTTGTAACAGCCTGACCCTGTTGGGGATTTTGTTCTGTTAGTCCCGGTTAGGGTTATGTCCTGAGCAGCTAAACTGCTTAAGAAGGTCAAATGGCAATACATGAATGATTTTACTATCTAATAGCTCCCTGGGGACATTTGATACTGCAAACATAGATTAATTTTAAAGGTTTGAGGTAAACATTTAAGTCCAAAATCAAAATTCTCTCGCAGTTCATTGAGTGATCCCCGTGCGAAATAAATCACATTCAATTTGGAAATTGTCAGCTTTTTCTGGACTCATTGAAAATCTGATTATGAGAGGCCAGCCTAAGAACACGACTTGTTTCCAGCAGTCAAACTCATCACAGTGACAAGGAATTCACATATTCAAGATTTTTTCCATAAAGGAGGAGGTAATTATACTGTACTTTTTCATTCAAAAAAAAAAATTCTGTAAAAATAATAAACATACTTTTGTTTATGCTTAGACATACTTTCAACTTCAGTCAGAGGAACTGCTGATCATTTTCAGGTGTACTTTGCATGAAAACTTGCTCCACCTTCAGATCCTGTTTTTGCCCACCGGGGTCTTCTGGTCTCTTTGTTGCCCAACTGGTCTGATCACGTGACCATGCTAATCTGCTGAAATCTCTTCTGGGACATCGGGGCATGAAATACCAACTGCCCTGTGCCCTCAGCACAGAGGCTCTATGTCACTTCATCCTGGAATCAGTAGACTCCAGCCAGGATTAGCAACCCAATAGAGGCCCTCAGCAACCCAACAGCTCCTCACCATCATCTCTCCAGCCCACTGCTGTCTGCCCTGAACCATATAATAATAAGAACAACAACAACAACAACAACAATAATAATAATTATAATAATTATAATAATAATCCTTTATTGTCCCACAGTGGAAAAATATGTCACATGATGGATAATTGAAAGAAACATTTATTTCAAATCAACAGTTTAGATTGAAGTAATCTGGTGGAAATATTAGGATAATCGAATAATCATCTAATAATGACGCTAAAGGGAGTCAATGGTGAAAAGAATGTCTGACGGGTAAAGGTGGAACTATTTCTTGTCGCGTAAGAAGTGGGATTAAGCGTGTGAGCTTCCATTTCTAAACACTAGATGGCAGCACTGATATACATTAATCACACTGGGAAGCTTAGTTCTACACAGCAGTCATTTATTCAAAGGCTAATTAGTTATTATCCAGCATCAAACATTGTGTTTGGTTCAGTGAACATAATCCCTGAATTATAATCCATATTATCTTCTTAGTCGCATTTGGAGTGGATTGCTCTTTACATCAGATTGTTTCAGAGGAGGTTACATCTGATTAACATTTACAGCAGGATACACAGTTCTGGCTGTTGTTCTGTGAGTTATTTTCCTGTTAATATTAAATACAGAACAGCATTGTTTGCATCCCTTTATAAAAGGTTAAATTTCTTTGTGATGTTTTACGCATCATATTTCCCAGTTTACTGTTTTAGACCAATTTACAGATGAACAGATTGTTATTTTTCCCTTAAACTACCAAACAATGAACAAACATGACCTCATTGGTTGAATAATCAATTCATAAGGTACGTGTAATAAAAAATTCATGAAAATAAAAATAAAAATAATATGACAAAATAAAAAAAATATGGTTTCATTGGCACTGGGAGTGAAATACCTCTTGTGAAAAATTTTCTTCGTAAATGAAATTTCGATTGACTGTGTCTGATGAAGTAATTATTCCAAAAGTTGTTTCACTTTTTATATTTACTAGGATTTTCAGGCTGTCACACTTTGGCAGAAAATACAATTATTCTACAGATGGATTCTGGAAAATGGAGGTAAATAATGATTTTACTCACTTATTTAAGGATAGAATCTTGAACATTTAAGTTGCACATTAGGACATTATTTGCTTGAACTGTTCTTTTTTTTTTACTGTCTAGACAAGAGGACAAATAATTGGCCTCTGGTCTACTCTCCTGTGCCAATCAGCTGCATCTTCCTGTGCTACCTGCTCATTATCTGGGCAGGGCCAAAGATAATGGAGAAAAGGACGCCAGTCAATCTTAAACCAATCCTGATCATTTATAACTTCGCCATGGTCTGCCTGTCTGCATACATGTTCTATGAGGTACAGCCTTTCTTTGTGTGAGAATTTGTGCAATAGATGTGTCTGTTATGGGAGTTTACATCAGCTCTACAGAACCTTCCATCATCTTTCACCATGTGGTTTTATTTCCTATACCCCCAAATTACAAGCCTTTATTCAAAATCTCTGAAAACCCACTGAATGAAACCTGTGCAGCACAACAAAGGTAGTGAACACACCAAACTGCTTAGTGATGACTTTGCTTTAATTATAGAGAGTGAATTCTAGAATTTGCCAGTTGGGCAATAGTAGAGATACAAGATGTGCTGTATATCAAACCAATCAGTTATAGGCTTGATAATAGATGATTTATATTATAGTCTGATGAGATGAGATTATGGCCAATAAATTGAGGAAATGTTGTGATGCTGACTCAGAAAGACAAGACACAAAACTACAAACTCTTTTTTTTGTGTAGTAGAACAAAAAGTGTCCATGATTTTTCAAAGTGTAGTGCAGTGTTCATGTGTCCTTCAGCATAAACAGGAAGTTATTTCGTTCATTCAGAGCAGTTTGAGTCTGACAGAATGGGATGAATGGTCCCAGCGCTGACTGGGAGGAAGAGGTGAAAGCTGCTTTTGTCTCTCCAGTTCGCAGCCTCTTCCTGGTTGGCCAGATACAGCCTACTGTGCCAGCCTGTGGACTACAGTAGCAGCCCGCTGGCCATGAGGGTAAATCTGTTCACAGTCTGTCCATTCACACTGGTTTCAGTCTTTACCCCTTGAAAAAATGTGAATTTCACAAGCAATCCCTTCTAAAAGTTAAAAAAAAATTGACCAATATGAATGGTTTTGTTTGACAGATGGCCAGAGTGTGCTGGTGGTTTTATTTCTCTAAAGTGATAGAGCTCAGCGACACAGTGAGTAACAACAAGTAGAGGAGCAATAACAAATAGATTGAACACGCTCATCTAAGACTCTTTTTTTGTGCGTCATTCAGATATTTTTTATCCTGAAGAAGAAGAAGAATCAGCTGACCTTCCTCCACGTCTACCACCACGCCACTATGATCTTCAACTGGTGGGCTGGGGTGAAATACGTGGCTGGGGGCCAGTGTGAGTGTACATCAGGAACCGGCCCTGACACATCTGCTGAGACACATGTGATTGTGACTGACCCTAACTCCGCCCACAGCGTTCCTGATTGGTTTGATCAACTCCCTGGTCCATGTGGTGATGTATCTGTACTACGGTCTGGCAGCTTTAGGACCCGGCATGTCCAGATACCTCTGGTGGAAACGTTACCTTACCTCCTTGCAGTTGGTCAGTATTCACTTATTTGTGTGTGTCAGTGAGGTTAAGTGTGTACACCTTAGAGAAATACATTTTTACATTTATTTCCGCTCCATTTTACATTTCTTTTCCTCTTCTTACGTCATGATGGTAACTTTGTGCAGGCCAGGAAAGAACACTAATTTTGAATGTCGACTTCTGCAAACATTGGGATATTTTTTAACCGTTCTCGATTTATGTAAAAACCACTAAAATGGTCTCCATGACAATATGTGCAGGGGTGAAAACATGGCTGCAGTCCAGATTTTAAAACAATGTGTCTGTGATTTAATCAGTGTGGTGACCGATCAATACGTAACAATATCTGAAGCGACCTTAGAGGTCACCTCCAAGCTTTAAAAGTTGACTTCACAGTTTGGTGAACTGATGGTAGGATGTGTGTGTGTGTGTGTGTGTGTGTGTGTGTGTGTGTGTGTGTGTGTGTGTGTGTGTGTGTGTGTGTGTGTGTGTGTGTGTTTGTGTATGAGACATTGAAAGAAGAGCTGTGTGTATCAGCAGGTGAATGCCTCATTATTTTAACTCATACATGAAATCAATGCCATCATGACACATAAGGACATTTAGTAAGTCAAATAGTGAGCTGCATGTTTTGACCAAAAATAAAGTGAAAAGATAATAAACTGTTGAACGCATGGGGAATGGGCCACAAAAGAGCATTTAAAAAAAAAACAATTTAATTGTAGAAAAGTCGACATATGAAGCCAAAAATGTATATGAGAAAGATAAAGAACATTTTCTTCCTTTTTTTTTTTGACATTATATAATGATATATATCATCAGAAACTTCATCAGCGTTTCAGACCTTGCTTACATGTTGTGCTTGTGATTGTCTTTCAGTAACTGACTTGAGTCAGATGCTTTGACTCTGTTGGCATGAACTGGATGGATGGATGGATGGATGGATGGATGGATGGATGGATAGATGGATGGATTAAACAGCCTGAAGTGTAGGAGGAAACCTTGCAGAGAACCAGGATGCCACTTAATCTCCCTGTCTTGTATCTCTTGTCTGTCTCCCTGTCTGTCTGTCTGTCTGTCTGTCTCACAGCTCCAGTTCTTGGCGGTAACCGTCCACACTGCCTACAACCTGTTTGCTGACTGTGACTACCCCGACTCCATGAACGTGGTGGTGTTGGCCTACTCGCTCAGCCTCATCACTCTCTTCTCTAACTTCTATTACCAAAGCTACGTCGTCAATAAGAAGGCTAAGAAGACATAGAGAGAGAGAGAGAGGAGAAAGAAACAGGTGCATCACAAAGAAAAAGAGAAAAAAGCTGATATGAAAGGATTCCATAAACAGGAAGAATAAAAAGAATAAAGGAAAGATGACAGAGGGATAAATGAAAAGCTTTTCCAACTCGTTTGTTATGTTAAATAGTTGTATTAATTATGCTATGATAATTACTGCCTGATTTCATTATCAGCACAAAATACTTTATATAGAATTAGAGTTGAATATTTGGAAGTCCAACATTTTTAGAATTGCTATTTCAACTATTTTCCATTATTTCTTGCGTATTATATTGTTTTGGTGCCTTGAACACACACACACCAATACGCACACACGCACACACACACACGCACACACACACACACACACACACACACACACACACACACACACACACACACACACACACACACACACACACACACACACACACACACACAGGGATGTTTATGAGTATCGTTTACCACATTCATTCATTCCCTCCGTTCATTCATGTGGTACAAAGCCCCCCCCCACTCCACACCCATTAACCCTTGTTTCATCGCTCCCCTCCCCCACCTGCTAATATACAACACGCTCTTATCACCATCTGAGTCGCTTTATTCTTCTCCTATTCTCATTGGCTGGCAGGCACAGCCAATCAACTGTCGGCTGCCGTTAGCGCCATATCCTGCACGCTTTATTTATGCCCCCTCTTTGTTCCCCTCCCCAGTTTGTTCCCTGGTACCTACAAGGAATCCCCAGCCCACCCAACAAAACCTCACAGTTCCATCTGTCACGATTCGTATGCGTAATTATCTAATTCAGATGAGCCCATCGACTCCCTCTAGTGGACGGAATTCTTCCCTTCACGTCTCATATATTTCTATACTGTTTTTACACCCAGCAGCATGTTGGTTTCTGCTCATCGAGGACAAAGCAAGAAAGGAACACCACATGTAAAAGTTTTTAAACTGACAAAGTGAAAATGTTGCTTGAGTTTAAGCAATGAAAGCAAAATTAGAAGTTTGTGATAATGGTAAAAACTTATAACAGAATTTAATCCCAATTTTAATCACAGCACTCAGTATAATCCAAAATCTTACCTGACCTACTTGCATAGGTCAAAGATCAAAGCTAGTGTTCTGACTGCACAGATTCACTTGTAACAGACTTTAGCTTTCTACTTTTCTTCTCACGTCGTAATTCCGGTAAGAAAATAGCACAAATTATTCCGAAATGATGACAACATTCTGCAAGATGACCACAGTAGAAACCTTTTAGCAGTGCTATAGCGCACAGGTTGTCATAGTTTTTCATGCACATGATTACAGACATGCTTGTGCATTCGTGCTCCGACTGATGTTGGGTTTTTTGGTACGACTTGAGCAGAAGAGGAAAGAAGTGAGTTCAGCATGTTTGTCGAACCTTCAGGACGCACTCTCCTCATTTTCATCAGAAACCTTTCCTTATTGGTAGATAAAAACTTCTGAAGGCTGAGTGATGTCTGACACCAGACTGTACGCCTGTTGCAGGATGTGTGCATGTGCATGTAATACAGCACCATATGGCGGGTATAAAAACACAGAGTACACTTGTGTATCATTATAAGACACATTTTGCTGCTCTCGAGTATTTAATCTGCTCTTCATTTCACAGACACACACACACACGCACACACATGCTTGATTGCCAGACGACCACTGACGGAGTGATGTTGCTCAGCCTCATTGCAGGCACAGCTCCAGGTTGATTACTGCTAAGTGCTGGGCTGTTCAAGTACGACTGACTTTCAGCCACAAAGTCACTTTGGTCAATTTACAATTTTGTAACCGCACAATGGGTTTCATCTAAATCTTTAGAGATAAAATACTTTATAGATGACGCCAAGCTAGTTAGGGATGTTCCCTTGAGTACTAACAAATTCACTTCTATTTGATTCAAAACTGAATAACACTCTTGTGTTAATTAAAACACTTTGAATACCACGGTTGATGCAGGCATGAATAAAAAAAGAAGCTGCTTAAATCTGGATTTCCTGAATTTATACGTGAGTGACTTGTATTGGTCTCCTTGGCAACAGAGATTGAAAGAGTTTAGGCTGCGGTCAGCAAGAGACAAGCTATAATTAATAATCAGGTTAGTGAGAGAAAGGGAGAGAGTGAGAGAGAGAGCATTCAAGTGCTCTTGAAGCTGAGGATGCTAACTTCCTAGCTAGTGAGAGGGACAGTGATGCACACTCACACACAAGGACACACACACACACACACACACACACACACACACACACACGTAATTGTTGATGGTGAAAGAGGTTTGAGAAGAAGAGGTGGATAAGTGTGCTTGAAGGTGAGCCACTGGGTTGTTTCGTACAATGAGGGTTAACAAGAGGCTGAACCATCTCACTGTGATGACAGCAAAGTCCTGTCATAGACAGAACCCACTTTAATCAGCCAAACAAATAGTCCACTTAATGTCTGTGTGCATATAAGTGTAAAAGTTGGTCACCAGAACCGACTCTAGGGTAAGTCTCCTCTACACATCACGTCTGTTACAAATATCTACCATTCATTGTCATCATTTCGGTGTGTGTGCATGTGTTTCTTTGTTTTCATCTGGAGAGGCCCCATCTGTCAGCTGCATTGTCCCCATTTATGGACAATGGGATGAACCCAATGCCACCTGTATCTGTCTCATCAAAGTTATATAGGAAATTTGCCATTTATCCTGACAGGCATTGAGCTTGATTTATGGCTTTTATTGTTTGTTGGGGGGCAGACAATCTAGGACAAAAAGAGATTTGTTTAAAAGGGGCTCAGGCCCTCTGGGTGATTTCATTTGTGTCTGCCTGAACCTGATTCTAATGTCCTGTTGGATCTGTTAAATTTCTGGTACAGCTGTCATGTAGATACAAGTGCTTTAGTGGGTTCGTCACCTTAATCCAGTGAAATACAGCTCAGAAAGTCTCAGACTGTCACAGAATTCTGTCGAATAACTTCCCAAAAACTTGCTTTTGCATGTTTTTCCATCCTCTTGTGCTTTCTCTCTCAGGTGTTGTGATTTGAGTAAATAGGAGGTGGCCCCGCCCATGTGTTTAAGGGTGGCACCAAAAGAAAAAGGACACACCCAGAAGAAGCAGCTCTCTGATTGGCTCCTTTATCAGATTGTCTGCAAATACAGCCTTCAACACATCAGGATCAGGCCTGGATGCACCAAGATGAATGTTATTAAAAGAGGCTGTTCGATTCGATCCTGCAGTTATACTCAAATCTTGAATGTATAATACGTAGATCAGCTGAGAGTCAGAGCCACACTAAATATATCTCAACCTCTGTTCTCGCTCGAAAATGTATTCAAACCCTTTGTCCTCTGCTCAGCCTTCACTTCCTTACATTATTAAAGCACAAAGATATTTCCTGACACCTCCTTTCTTCTCCTCTTCCTGTTACTTTTTTCTTGGCTTTGCTTACCTTTCATCTGCTCCACTCATCTCCCCTTTTCTTACTTTCATATCTGCCTCTTGCCTCATCTCTTATCTCACCTGTATATCCTCTCTTCCGTCCCCCCCTTTTGTTCCTCCCACCTGGTCTCTCCTCTTCTTCCTTCTCTGCCTAGCTTAACTTCTTGTCCTCCTCCTTCCTTCTTCCCATCTTTTCCTCTCGACTCCGTCTAGCCCTTCCTGTCTTCTCTGCCCCTCCTCGGTTCACCATCTGACGACTGCAGAGCACATTTCATTTGACATGAAGACAAAGGCCCGAGTACACATGTGGTTTCTCTGCAACTCCCATGTAATATGAAATATTAATGCAGGCATAATTTGGCTCCCTGGATGAGGGGTGGATGTGGGGGTGGTGGGGGCTTTATAATCACCAGCGACTGCCGTTTCCTTCCCCAAAGGATGGTAAGACTGTCAGAATGGATTGAAAAACAGTAAAGATAACAACAGCAGAATGCTTAATGTTGGCTGTTACTGTGGCCTATTTCTGTCTTGGTGTTTAATGGTTATATTGGCTCATTGCCTGAGTTATTGAGGCAGCGCTTCCTGTCAGGCTTTTTAAAGTTGAAGGTGTTATGTGCTGTATTTTAAACCTTCACCAGTCATGCTCAAATTGGTTTTGATAGACTGGTACAATCACCATAAACAATTGGAAGCTCAAATTTCACACTTTTAGGTTTTTCTGGTCCTCTATTTTATTTGCTATAAACCATGTTTCTGTAAATGAGGTGTATCTTCTTGTTGAATCCACTTCCTCTGCTTCATTTTTTTTTTAAATATTCAAACTGCCAAAAAACTCACCTTGAACAAGTTCACCATCATACAATGCTTAAAAAAACTTGTAGGGAGTGTTTGCAAACTTTACATTTATTGATAAAGTGAAATATTTAGTCAATTTACCACAGAGAATGAATCAGAGAAAGTAAATGAAAATGTCTTCAAATTGGAATCTCCCAATTACACCCCAATTGGACAGGGGATCAAGACCGACCACAGTGTAATGGGAAGTTTTTTTTAGACACGTTTTTTCATTGTTTTTGACACACATTCACAGACCAGAGCACCCATGTGTCGCTGTTCTTTTTTTCCAGTGTGACCAAACAAAAGTGTAGGCTAGGGTCTTTATTGTGGGATTATAGTCTCAAGAGAAATGGAATACAGGGCTGAGTGGGGCCCACTCCCAAGGACCCTGCTTCTTTCTTTTGGAAATCGAGGCGTAGTGGTCGTCAAGCCGTCCAGATAGCCCTCCAAAATCCTTGAGGCATAACAAATGTCTCAGAAAACTTTGGGAACAGAGACAGCCTAAGTAGACGAGGGTTGTTTTCGATAAAAAAGTGCACAAAAAAATAAAATAAATATATGTATATATCATATATATATACATATACATACATACATATACTGTGTATATATATGTATATGTATGTGTGTGTGTGTGTGTGTGTGTGTGTATATGTATATCTATATATCTATATATATATATCTCTTTGCAAGACAACCTAAAAAATGTTTAGTGTGGATATAATTAGTGTAAATATAAATGAATAAGCAACTGGACTGTAACAGACTTTTGGAGAAAAAAGGCTGTTTTACATGTTTTTAAACATACCGTTTTCATTGAGTTTTCAGCAATAAACTTCTTCTTTTTTTTTGCATGCAGTTTTTGATATTTTTGCTTGTTCTTTTGTTTTGTCATGCAAATTAGATCAAATTTGTCACTAGCCATTAAGCAGCAACAGATTTGATAGCATTCAACGTGTAGCCTGAGGAAGAGCAGCCTGTGTAGCTGGAATCTAATCTGAATTCTATCAGGAACGAAATGTGCTGCAAATCTGCAGCAAGGGTGAGCGGTCCAACTGTTGTATTTGTTTGTTAATGGTGTGACAAGCTGGAAGGACAAAAGTCTACAGCCTATTGATATCATCTGAAATAATTTTTGGAGTGGACACCTATGGTGACGGATTGTGTTTTGTCTTACAGCAAGAAGGCAGTCAGTTGAGATCATAGTGGACCTACAGAGTGAAAAAGATGGAAGACTAGACGATTAGGGTCGTCTGGTCTTCGAGAACAGATGGAATCCTGTGAGACATAACATTTCCAAATATCCAGAGTTGGCACAGCATGTGAAAGACCTCCGCTGGGCTACATAATAAAACTCCAACAGGCATGGAAGTCCCATTCCATCATCGTCATTCTGAAGCTGTGAAGTTCTATCTATGATTCTTGGTTTTCTGCCATTTCAAATATATCTGGAAATAAAAATGTCCCTTTCCACAGACTGTCATGTTGTAGAACGGGACAGGTTGCTCACTAGAATTGATTCACCTCTAGAACCCAATTTGATGGATGGATTATGACTTCACCAATGTGTGTCCTGGGTCTTGTTAAATATTGGATTGAATTTCCATTCCAGTTTATCTGACAAATTTTAATAATTTCCTGAGCTGGTTTGAGATTGAAAGCCAGAACTTGTGTGTTTGACACACTGAGTTAATAGGCAGACATTAAACCATATTCCTCCAGACAGGACATCAATAAAGGTAAAGATTTTGTGGATTGTTCTAGTTTCAACATGTCAAAATGTCATTGCTGAGTAATGCCAGGTTTTGCTCCTCTCTAATGGTTGAAATCCAGACTTGATAAATGCGGCACACAGAAACAGAGAAGTAGCACATCCCTGTCTGCATCCCCAATGGACAGCAAATGGGAGGGAAAGGCATCCCTTTAGTTTGATTCCAGCTGTTGTTGTTGTTTTTTTTATAAAATGTTAGAATTATTCACCAAGTCCTCATGAGATTGTAACTTCTCCAATCATATGTAGAATTTCAATGTACAGTAATCCTGTCTTTGTTAGTTTAGTCAAGGTGGATGAGATCTGAAAAAATTGTCATATTCTTGTTTAGTTTTTGTTTTCCTTTGGAAAATGAGAAATAAAAGTTTCTCTCCATTAAGGGGCTATTTCTTCAGAACTGAAGTGGTCTGAAACAGGAAAGCTAGTTAACTTATGGTAACTTATAAATTCTGATAAATCTAAATCAACCACCTGTTTTCACCCCTTGACAGCTTGAAATATTGTTGACATCGAAGCCAAGTGTGCACACACCTTAAACAAACACACACACAGACACACACACACACACACACACACACACACACACACACACACACACACACACACACACACACACACACACACACACACACACACACACACACACACACACACACACACATACATTTCTTTTATGGGCACCAATTTTTACTATCTCTTTCACCACACACTCATTCACACATTCTTGATTTCACCATTGTGCATATATATGCACATGTGTGTGTGTGTGTGTGTGTGTACATGTGTACTCTTTTTCACTTTCTCTCTTTCTTTCTTACTCACACACTCTTCCACACATATCTCTCGGACACACACACACTCACACACACCCACATGGTCTACAGTTGCATCACTAGTGAATTACCATGCCGTTCCACGTTATTAAACATGACACTCGGCCCAGATAATGGAGCCTTTCTTCATCTCAATTTGGAAGGCTAATCTTATTGCTTTGATTAGCAGCAGCTTCATTTGCATATCAAGGCCTCCCATCCTTTAATTCCTCCACCATAAATCCCCTCTTTATAGCTGTAGATAAAAGGAATCTATCTATATGTATCTTTCTAGAATCTTTTCTTCCTCCTCCTTTCCATCTCTTGTTCTTTGTTAACTCCTTGTTCGTTTGTGCAATTCTGTTCTAGTTTACCACAGTCATTATCAAACCTGCTCGGTCTTTATTTCTTTCCTTCTTCACAGGTATTGAAGTGCAATCATAATGGAAGAAGGGGCAAAAGTACCATGACTTCATTGAGATATAATTACAGTTGTAATCCCGGTTATTCATTGACATACTAGAGGTACTAAGATCAGAAAAAGAATGTTTCAGCAAAAGTTTGAATCACAGCGTTCAGAGTACAACCGCAAAGTTACAGCCTCAACAATAAAAATAAAGACTGCACTTTGGTCACTATTCACCAGGTTTTACCTCAAGACCAATGAAGCAGAATAACCTCAGGAAAGCTAATTTCTCAGCCTAGAAAATGATGTATAGAATCTAATCCTGGAGGAGTGCCTCACATCACGATTTAGACAGAAGGATATTTGACATCTCAATAAATCTGGTCGCTGTTTAGCCTAAACATAAGTTTAATTCATGTGGTTTATTTGATTGGAAAAGTGCCTTTCGCTGTCTACAGTATTCTAAATAAGGTGGTGATGCTGGGTGTACATATAAGGAGACTGGTACCAAGGTGATAATGTCTTTTTTTGGTTACACTCACATTTCACCATTAATTTGTATCACCTACTAAACTTAATCTGATTTAGCTGATTGATCTGTCTGCGAAGCACTGGCGGCACGTCCGGGGTGTACCCCGCCTCTCGCCTGTAGTCAGCTGGGATAGGCTCCAGCAACAACAAAAAAAGTAAAAAATGGATGGATGGATGATTGACCTATAATGAACTCCTATAAGAAAATTTCAATGCTGAGGGACAACACCTCTGAGATGAGACACAGTTACTGCTGTGATAATTAATGAGCTGCTGTTAATGCAACCAGTGCAACAGTCTTACATAAGCCGTCAGACGTATGCGGATTTTTCTTTGTAGAGTTCTGAAGGAAAATATTTCTGCAGGGTTTAAAGTCATTTTAAAATAAAATTATTTAGCCTGTCCAACATAGTCAAAGACTCCAGAGGTTTCAAATGAATCTCCATCATTTTAAAGGTGAAAACATTCAATCACTATGAGTGATTTCTTTAGTCTCACTAATTATACAAAAGTTCTTTCTGATTCGCTCACTCTCATTTTCACCGAGTGGAGGAACTAAGTTCATCTCCATGGGGTAAAACACAACCATACACACAAGTACTTCCAGTGGATTTTAATGTTCATTATGCAGAACGACCACTTTATATAAGATTCTATTTTTGTTTTATGCATTAATTTGTATACATCAGTGAGGTAAAATGACTAATTTCATGTCTTATATAACAGTAGGTGTCTTTCCTCTAATCTTCCTCTGATTCATTTGATGTAACCTGTTGAGCTTATAATGCATAACGCATGTAAAATATAATTATAAATGAGTGAATAGCATCATACGCTAACCTGTCATACTGTAGAACACATTCAGCTGACTCTCATTATGTTCAATCTGCAGGAAAATATTTTTGTTTAACGCATTTGTAAATGTAGTTTTATAAACTAACTGTATATGTATGTATGTGTGTGTGTGTGGGTGTGTGTGTGTGTGTCTGTGTGGAGAGAGAGAGACAAGAGAGGTAGAGATTGTGGGTGTCTTTTATAGGATGTTGGTCAATATCATGTTTTATGTATCTATAAAGAGCTCCAAGGCCGTGCTGACTTTTCATGGCTAAGAGCACCATTGGTGTTCTCAGGAAACAGATGCATTGTGGGCGATCAACGCACAGTTGATTGACATCCTGAGAGTCTCCATTCACGGAGACATCTCAACAGACGATTTCACATCCACCACCATGAACAGTATTGTAAGGATTTGTTCAACAAAGTCAATTCAAGGACGATACTCAAAAAATAATTGAAAAAGTGTGTATTCCAAGCATGAATTGCTTACACACACATATCCTCTCCTGCACACACACTCCAATGTATTTCTTTTCTTTTTAAATAAAAACATCCATCCATCCATTTTCTTGAAGACGAGACAGACGCAACCTTTCCGTCGTGAGCCGTTGCAGCTGGAGAATACCCTGAGGAAGAGACGGGGTACACTCCAGATGCATCGCCAGCGCAGTGTGAAGCCAAATGAAAACATTTTTAGTGAGATTCTCGACACTTTTCAGAAAATCCTATTAAAAAGAATGAAAATTCCCGCTTTGTGAATGTATGAAATGATCAATCTAGTACTTCTCTCATCATCATTGTCAATGACATTCAGCAATAAGTTGAGACTATGAGCAAATGACGGATGATCCTTTTACAGATCAGACCATTCACACTTTAAGATAACAAACCACATAGACGATAGTATTTTAAAACATTTTTTATTTGCTTTTTGACTCATTGGCAGTAAAAGTGGAGGCGGTTGATCATAAAGCCATCTCAGGAGGGTTCACTGACCTGCAGGTGAGCAACCACCTCGCCCTGAGCAGCCAACATTTTACTCGCTGTGGGGAAACTCCATAACTAAAAAAGCATCAGTCTATTTACGACCCTCTTTCTCATTGACTATTGTACTCATCAGTTCCTGCTTCAATTGTCTTCTGTTATCATATGCAGATGAAGGAGGTTGGTAGAAGTGTGCATTATATAAACACGGAGGAGTCTGATTCGCGACCTTGCTCTCCCTCAGCTTGCCTCAGCATTTCCTTTCTCACAACTCCACTCACCAAACACCACCAGAATGGCCTTCGCTGGACGATGGGAAACCGAGTCCCAGGAGGGATACGACGAGTTCTGCAAGCTGCTCAGTGAGAAACACCCAATTGAAAATGCTTCATTTGCATCATGGCTCTTCTGGCTGATTTTTCCAGACGTGTAGGCGTTCACACTGCTTGTCTTCTTCTTCTTCTTTAAGAGATCCCTGACGATATCATTGAGAAGGGCCGTGACTACAAGATGATCACGGAGGTCACCCAGGACGCCGATGACTTCTCATGGACCCAATTCTACCCCGCAGACGCTAAGGTCACCAACAAGTTCACCATCGGCAAGGAGTGTGACATGGAGACCATCGGAGGAAAGACGTTCAAGGTAGGAATCAAAGATTCCAGAGTTGACAGTTGCACCTGCACAGGAATCTTAACACCTGAGGGTGTCTATAAGCACGTTTCCATCTGACTGGAGCCTGTGTTTCAGGCCACTGTGCACATGGAAGGAGGCAAGCTGAGTGCGTCCTTCCCCAACTACCACCACACCTCTGAGATCAGCGGCGGCAAACTCATTGAGGTAAACACATTCACCAAGGTTATGAGTGCTGAGAAGCAAAAGTGATGACAGCAGTGATTAAATTTAGTAGTCCACAGAGATTATTGAAGTCATTAATGTTCTAGTTCTTCAACTGGGGAGAAGAATTGTGTCAAATATACATAAATAAAGAGCAGCAGGAAATTCCTCTGTGTGGATGTGAGAGAGCATTCTCTAAATGTTTCAAACCTTTGTTTGCTTTTATGAAGGATAAACCTTCTTGAAAATTTCACAACAAAAGAGAAGCATTCAACTGATGTTAATGTGTTAATTTGGATTGAAAATCTTACAAATTGTAACTATATTATACATAAAAAAGGTACACTATCTGTGATAGAGTAAAACAAATGAGTGCAATGCTATCTGTGTCTGTATTGCTCTCATTATTAAATTCTCTACAGCCATCAGGGTGGCTGTCAATAATTTACCAATTATTTTGATTGATAAAATGTCAATTAGTTTTTTGAGAAGTACAGATGCAGGCATAGGTGATGCTCTATTAGATTCTCTATAAATATCTACATATTACATTCAGTTGATGTATTCTGTGAGTCACACAAACGTATGTTTATTAATTGTTTCAGGAACTAAACAATCAGTCATTTATATTTTTCTTACGCTGTTAGATAGATAGATGGATGGATGGATGGATGGATGGAAGGATGGATGGATGGATGGATGGATGGATGGATAGATATAGATAGATAGATGGATAGATAGATATAGATAGATAGATGGATAGATAGATAGATAGATAGATAGATAGATAGATAGATAGATAGATAGATAGATAGATAGATAGATAGATAGATAGATAGATAGATAGATAGATAGATAGATAGATAGATAGATAGATAGATAGATAGATAGATAGATAGATAGATAGACAGACAAGATTAATGGTAATAACTAACGTGGTAATAACTAGCAGCCTTTTGATCTCTCTCCAGACCTCCAAAGCCGGTTCAGTGGTGCTGAAGAGAACCAGCAGGAAGCTGTAAATAATGACTGACCTTCAGTCTCCAACAGTGCGAGACCCCAGACCATGGCTACTACGATCAATAAATAAAAGAGATATTCATACAAACGTGTATTTGTTGGTTTCTAGCTTGAGTGTTTGCATACGTCCTGCTGTTGTTTTATAGTTTAAAGAAAAATGTGTGATCTGTTTGACATGAAGAGATCAAGGGAGTTAGTGAGTGTGGCTTTACAGGGTTTGAAGCAAAAGCAGTAACAAAAAATATTTTTTACTCTTAGAAATATACTTAGATTAAATGGCTTAACTAAACAAGGCACCCATGTTAAAGTCGGTGCCTCACCGCCGTTATAAATGGTTAAAAATCATGTAGGACACACAGCGTAGCCGCGAGCAGCTGAGCTTCACCTCAGGTTAGACTACCAATCGATCAAAACAAGAGTTAATTAATAAAAGAAGAAAAAATGTCAGATCTTAACCTGCTTGGAACTTCAGATCAGGAAATAATTCGACCTGTTCGTAATGAATTCAACCAGTTTTTAATGTCAGGCTTCTAATTTAATGGCAAATTCTCCACTCTGTCTGGCTTGTAGAACTGACTTTAACATCGGTGCCTCACCGCCGTGAACCTCACCGCACATCACTGTCACAGCCCAGAAATGCCAATGGTCGCTTCGTTTGAAATATGCAATAAATTAAACAATGTATTCTCAAGACAAATGAGAAACATTTAATAGCAGTCGTAAAAAGGTGTGTTTCTTGGCAACCATATCAGTGAGGACCCCACCTGGTTTCACGAAATACAACAGATCATCAAGTCCCAGCAGAGTCTGGACTTTCTGAGGCGACAGGAAGTCTGGCATGTCAGCTTAAACCCTCGGACACACTATCGAGGGTCCTTATAGCCTTCCCCTCACTGCAGGACACTTACAGAACCAGAGTCCTACGTAGAACACACAGCCTCATCAGAGACACAACACACAGTCTTCACACTCCTACCATCAGGCAGACGCTACAAGAGTTTAAAGTCCAGTCGCACACGCCGCACACAACACACACACACACACATATACCCACACACACACACACGCACATATTTATAACACTGTACTTTTTATTGCTGCTGTTAACCCTTTATAGTTGTTTTCTTTATTGTTACTATTTATCATCCTGTTGTTTTTAATTTTTGATACAGTCTTTTTTAGGGAGAATGAACAGAAACAGAATGTCATTGTGTAGTACAGCTGACTGTTTGCTGTGCATATGACAATTAAACGCTTAAATCTTGAATCTAAATGATCAATGAAACAAGGATGAGAAATATGTGATTTGGCTCAAAAAAAGTTAAATATTATTTTTTATACATTTAACTTTTATTCATTTCAGAAAGTGAAAAGCATGTTTTATCTAGTCTTTTTACATACAAATCCAAGAGCTTCAAACATTTTTATAACTACAGCCTACTGGCCAAAGAAATAGAAAAGACTTCTTAATATATTTGAAATTTTCATATCAGTTTTGAGTGAAGATTTAGGTTGCACACCAAAAAAAATCTCACAACCGTGGAGAAGAATTGACTTGACAGTTGTCCAATGTGACTGCTACACACACGCACGCATGCACGCACGCACATACACACACACACACACACACACACACACATTGCACTGCACAATCAGGGGTCTGTAATGCATCAAGAGACCTTTTAGTACCTGCTCAGCTCACTTGGAGCCACAATGGAGTATGAAAGAAGTACCATTCAGATGTTTGACGAAACAACTCAAAGATGTTGACAATGCATTACAAAATACCTACAAAAATGGAATTCTGTAGAGAAATTTTTGAGTGTGCCCCTCCAAAAACATCAGCAAAATTGAATCTGTAGTTGAAGCATTAAATATTTTGGTAAAATATTTAAAATAGTTTTTATCTGTTTAGCTAAAAATGTGGGGGGAAAAATGCCAGATCTTAAAATGTAATATTGTCTTTCCTTGCCCACGCTCCACATTCCCACAATGATCTCAATTTTTCCACTCCCGTTTCTCACATTTTTTATATTTTACATTTGTCTGGCGCCGGTTCCTGACAAATGTTTTTTAAAATTTTGGGGTTTTTTTTCAGTCCCATTCTTCTCTGTCCGTTCCCTTTTTCTTCCTTCTTGTCTCTTTCCACATCGACCCTATTTCTCTGTGGCTTCCAGCCAAGCAAATAATCAGTTAATTAACCAGCTCAGTCCCAGGATCATTGTAGCAGCTCTCAGCGGAGCACTGTAAAGGCTCTCATCTCTCTAAATTTACAGCTTCATTAAGTGAACTGGAGTAAGGTACAAATCTTTTGAATAAAATTGCCAGACAAGACCCTCAGTGTGTGTGTGTGTGTTTGTGTGGTAGCCTTGACTTACAACTAGTGACTCAATAGCTCCCTGATGACAACAAAATCTCCCTCTTTTGCCTGTGAGGTGGTGATTGTTTTGGTGTAATAATGAGACATCCTCTCTTACAGACACAGACGCAATCAAGACTTTCACTCTTGGAAAATTAGGGTTGGAAGGAAACAAGTAAGGTGTTATTTGAGCGTGTTTGTATAGCGCCGCGCTGGTGCAATCACTCTGCAATATCACTTCCTTTGTACTCATAGACAAACAGACCTAATTGGCTATTTCCAAGGTGAGTGCTGCTGATTGGCCATTCTGCTTGTTTCTGATTGGTGTCCATCTAGACAACCAAATCATTGTTATTTTTTCTTTCTTCCTGTTGTGACCATGTATTTTCAAAAAACATGTGGAGTTAATCTCTAATAGTTTCCAGCTCTTAGCAGCTATTCTGATGTATTTATCACAGTTTTGTACAATGGAACCTTCCAAAGTAATGCAGTGTGCTGGTCCAAATGCACTCAATGGCTTTGTGTGTTTGTGGTGGTATTTTTACACTCTGAGAAATCCCACAGATCTCATAGAAATAAAAATAAAAGTCACCAAGATTTCTTCAGCTCCACACAAATTAAACTATTATACAAGAAGGTAACAGTGGTTTTTAACCTTTTGTCTGTGCTGCGTTCACATATCTGGGCTCTGCCTGCTTGCAGCAATAATGAAGTGGCAGAGTTCACATTTTTTCAAATGAACCACACTAAGGACGTTTGCTTTCATCAAAACCAAACTTGTGTAAAAGAACCAAACATTTTATTGGAAAATTTATTTTTTTTCTATTTGATTAGGAAAACATAAAAATCTATTGAAATTTAGATTAAAACTGTAAGATTTACAGGAGATCAGAAGACATAGAATCTGTTTCTATGGCTGTTCCTTTTGTGTTTTATACAGCATATATTTCCAAACATGCAATTCAAAATCATTGTATCATTGAAGCGATTGTTTTTTGTATAGGGGCTCCAACCCTCCTGACCAAGAATGAATGAATGAATGAATGAATGAATGAATGAATGAATGAATGAATGAATGAATGAATGAATGAATGTTCCTGTAAGACTTGCAAATTGTAGCCAAAAAGTTAACCAGTCATCTATTCATCCCACCTTCTTCCCTTCCAGAGAGGCAGACTCCTTGTGTCCCATAGCCCGAGTGAGGACCTCTCCCTGGGGGACAGTGGCTGGCTTTGTTCCCCCATCATGCCTTGCATTCCCCAGACCTGCCACGGTTCCCTTACATGCCTGCTCCGTGGGCAAGCAGGCCAGCCGGATTGTGAGACGTGGAAGCAGCGTCCACCCAGACAGCCGGTCAGCCATCCATCCATCTATTCATACATGTGAGTGGCTGACTTCTTGTACCCCCGTGGACCAAAACAAGGCCTCTCCCCAGGGGACAATAGTCTGCTTTGTTCCGCCACTTCATGCCTCACATTCCCCAGACGTGCCCTGGGTCCCCCCCCCCCCAAGGCACAGGGCACTAGGAGGAGCACGGGCCTCCCTACGCCCCCGTCGTCCTTTCTCTTTCTGATGTTAGCTCTCTTTTAGAGCACCCCCCCACAATACCAACACCCCATCAGCACATCAGCACCTACTTTTCCTCAGGAAAACACTCTTTTCCTCAACGCTCTTTACTCCTTTTTTTACTGATGACCTTTAATTTTTACCAAGCTGATAAACACAACGTTGTCTCTAATGTCTCAATCTCTCACTTCCATTTTTTGTAGATTGATGGATGGATGGATGGATGGATGGATGGGTGGATGGATGGATAGATGAATGTATCATCCGTCTCTGAAATGCTCTTTTTGATTCCGTTGTAGTACTAAAATTATACATACATGTATACATTTTGATGACATCTCTTGCTTCCTTTCTTCTCTGATTATTAACATTATAAAGTTTTACACCTGCGATCAACTATTCAAACCATTCCATAGAGCAATCTCAGCACCAACCACCAGCTCTCTCCCTCTTTAGCTTCTCACTCAACATAAATCACAAGAATCTGTACCTACAGCCCACTTCTATTCAGTAAGGAGATGGGTGGGGGCGTAGGCCATAATTAAAAATGGCGGCATTGCCGTCACACAATAGCTCTGTGCAGAGAAGGCTTTTATTGCATGTATTTTTCTCAACAGGAGAGTGGGCAGTCTACCCTCTGTGAGCATTTAATTGGTTTAACAGCTGGAGAAGATGAGGAGGAGGAGGAGGAGAGGTGGTGGAGGTGGTGGTTGGGGGGGGGGGTTCTCCAATAGAGCAGGGGAAACAAAGGCACAGGAAAAGGTGTGGGTCGGTTTTAAATTTGTGGTGTGTGATTTTGAGTGATTTATCAGCGACATACTTCCTTTTAGATATTGTGCACAAGAATGGAAATTAATAATTAGCATTCCTGTCAACTCCAATCTCCACACTCCGTTCATTTGCATGCATCCAAATTCAGATTAGGGTTGTGTTTCAGTTGCCTGAGCGGAAAAATGGGCTTGTTGGCAGGTAAAATATCCCTGCAGCATCATAGATATTCAAATTATTTTTAAAAAACCCAAACACCTTAGTTTTCTTCTGGATTTTAAGAAACATACTGTACTTTCCACCCACTTGCCAGCCAGTGTGTGTGTGCATGTGTGTTTTGAATATTTCTGTGAATGCTGACAAGTGTCTTTGTCCTCGACTAATAAATGAAAACTGGAGCAGAGCCTTGGGGCAAGGTGAGGCCGTGATGTTCCTCTGGAGGTTTCAACTAATGGAGATCCAGTGTTGGGTTGGAGGACAGGCCCTCAGGGACACATTGAGGATTAAAAATGTAATCCACTGCAAGCATAACACATAGAGGCTGAAAATTGCAATCTGGGCTCTAGTTGGCCTGAGTTTCTGCTCTTTTACGACTAAATTCTGGAAATGAGGCAGTAGAGTGTAATGAGACTGAACCGAAACAGTAAAGTTGTGAGCCAAAAAATAAAAACCATGAACTGAGAGATGCTTAAACACTCCATGAAGAACTACAGAGATAGATTTTAATGATCTGTTTACAGTTTACACTGACAACTGACCCTTTTCTCATTACATTTTTTTTATTTGTCCAATTATCCATGTAGAAATATTGATTATTGCAGCTTTAAATCAAATGGAAACACATGAAGCGCTCTTCTTAGTAGTGCAGCTTTTTTTTTTATTACACTGTTTTTGAAGATGTGTGACCAAAGTCAGCCACCATATCCAAAAAATAGGTACATTTCTCTATATAAAAATGTGGTGCTGATGTACCCTCCCTTTAAGTTGAATTGTTCATAAGTCGTTATTTATTACATTTCAATCCAAGATCATGATTTGAGGTCATTTAAAATATTTTGTTCCCTAAGACTAACCAGAAACAAATACAGAACATTGTATTGTATATTTCCTTACACCGTTCATGTATAGAAAACAAAAAACGAGAAACTGGCTCATTGTGATGAATATAAAAGCATTCAAAACTCCTTTCTGCACATTTCTATTCTTTCTTAAGCTATAGAAATACTACACAAACACTGTTTTCCACCTATACAGGAAACAATAATACAATTTACAATGCCATAACAACTAGTGGTTTCTTGAATAAATGCAGCCTTTCTACCAGGTGAAGAGAGAAAACTCAGGTACAGTATCCACACTATTTGTTTCAAGTTGTTTTTACAAGAAAAATAAGATTTGGTGTTTATAATTCAATTAAGCTGCTTATATCCTACATGAGGCCATCATGAAGTGCAACAACCTCTTTTTTTTGGGGGGGGGGGGGCAAAGACTTTGCATTCATGCAGCTTTGGGCCTCCTGTCCAGCGTGGGAGGGGATATAGATAGACAGAGGAATAGATGGATGAGGATGCAGAGAAGGACCTCATCAGCTACACTCCAAAGACAGAAAAGCTTATTTCACACTCCATTTCATTCAAACACCTTAAAGCACAGAAATATACTCAGTTAGATGTGAATAAAAACAGATATATTCTTAATATATTCCAAACACGATGGGAACATACAGTATACAAACATAAACCTATTAATGACATGTAGAAACAAGCATCCATGCTCGTATTTGTCTCCGACACGCTTCACAATGTCAAGGGATTAAGAAGAAGAGCGACAGAATAGAGAAAAAGAAATAAATACGGTTAAAAGCCAGAAGCTTGATCAGGTTCCCAGGTTCATCTGTCTTTATGTGAAGATATTTTTGGATAGGAGGCATGTGGGATCTCATTCTTTAAAATCAAAGGTTCTGTGTGATATAAATATTAAACTTATCATTACCTACAATTAATGGAATGTCACAGGGAACAAAAATGATCTCTGCTCTATACTTAGACATCAACACTGACACTGTCTATAAAATTATTTAGTATCATCACAAGAATTTCCTGGGTTCAATTCTTTTCTGTGTAGTTTGTATGTTCTCCTCGTGTCTGCATGGGTTTTCTCTGGGTTCTCCAGCTTCCTCCCACCTCCAAAAACTTATTAGTCACCACAAATTGTCCAGTGGTTATTTGCCTGAATAAATTGATTTTGTGTGTGGGTCATTTTCCTGGAATCTGCTGGAGCTTCTCTCCCAGTCTGATAGTGATAACCTCCAGTGTTCTTACTACCATTGAGACAACCTGGGTTTTGCTCTGCCACACTTATTCCAGCTGTTTTTAAAAAAAATCCTTATTAACTCATTCTTTTCGTGCTCCGTCTTCCTGATATTATTACCAGATCTATCACTATCTGCATAAAGTTTTGCCAACCACCACCGTGTCTGGTTGGTTAACCACCAGATATATGTCAGTCTGGAATCGGAAGCGTTCTCCAGCGATGGTGAGGCTCTGTGATATCAACCATTTCCTATCTGACATTGATAGATGACATGTGGGGGGGCTCATCCCTCCACTCCTCTTCCCCTTATCATTGGGTTTGTGCTTTTTTTGTCCCTAATGATCACTGGAACTTTTTCTCCATCATATTTCACATTTAAAAATTGTCAGCTATCAAAAAAACAGGATGCGTGATTGTGGTGAAAAAAAAAAAGTCTTGAAAATCCATGTGGGGATGCACAGAAAATACACACAAACACCCCACAAAGTCTCCAAGATCAGGTTAGAACCTGAACATTACTTTACCTCCATCTATTCTGGATTAAACTGAATCCCACTGCTCTCAAAATATGGATTTATGGAGACAAAAGAATATCATCTACACTATATCAGCACAGTAGAGGTGATTCCTTCACATCATTATTGAGGAGATTTTCAAAAAGTGATACAACAAAATAATATTTCTTTAATCTTCCAATCAAAGTTATGCACGTTTTGGTGAGTTTTCTCACAATACGAAGAATTTGCGTTGAACAGATTACAAAAAGATTTACAAATCTGTGGTCAAAAGACAGGAATGTGTGTAAGAAATTTTCCAGGCATCCTGCATATTTTTTTTATTCATATTTTGTATATTTCCATTGATGTACAAAATATTTAATTAAATACATGCGTGGGGAATTTATATACATCAAATATATTTTGTTATTATTGTTGTTATTCTGTATATCACAGAATAGCATCAATAGCATCAACAGCTCTGAACTCCTGGAGACACTTTTCTTTAGCTTTTGAATCGGCAGCTGTAAACATATTAGTTTGTAAATGGAGCCCTGATGTAGATTTAGATCTTTTTAACGTTGCAGCTAATATCAGACCTTCTTTACAACTTAGGCTTCCTGTGAAGGAGGGTACGATACAGGCCTGAATAATTTCGACTGCCGCCCTGAGCTTCACGTTGTTCTTGCTTTGATTATTTTTTGCTAACAGCTCTTAAAATATTGTGGCAGGGATATGAACCCTTACGCTCCACAAATGATAAATATTTGCCATTGGGTCAGTGGATAATAAAATAAAAATGCTTTTACAATACAAAATGCCAATTTGTCTCCTATTACAGGACATTCACACACAAAGCTGATTGTTTGTGACAGGCCAGAATACATGGCCTGCAGACATGACATCATTATCTAAACATAAAAGAAAATATAAGGACGCGCACACAGTCACTGGCACAAATCAATCGCTCCAATCGCTAGATGTGTGGACATAAAATGATGCGTTCATGAGTCAATACTTTGCTTTCGTGCATCTCCGCATGTGTCACTATGAATGTTTAGTGAACCAATCCTATAATTGCATTGAGCAACTAGAACTGACACCTTGCACTTTTCATGTTATCAGTCATTAGGGAGAGTGGAGAGTACCATGAGCATTGTAACCCCCCCCCCCTACACACAAGAAATGCAGCTCTCCTTGTCTCATTTCATTCATTCATCAATTGTGGACAGGGAATGGGAAACACTTGAATGTAATTTCACAGCTGGGCCTCAATGGATATAGTTGGTTTATGAGTCTGGTGAGACGGATCGCTCGGATGTCAACGCGCTGCTGAGCAGAAAGTCAAGTGTAGTGTTGTGTGTGTGTGTGTGTGTGTGTGTGTGTGTGTGTGTGTGTGTGTGTGTGTGTGTGTGTGTGTGTGTGTGTGTGTGTGTGTGTGTGTGTGTGTGTGTGAGAGAGAGAGAGATAGAGAGAGAGAGAAGTCACAAACACATCGACAGAACCTACAGCTGAAGAACATCCCCTCATTCTCAGGCCTCATGCAGCAGACCGTCAGCTCCTCTAATGTAATATCATGGATACTGTCTTCACAGTGTTAATGGGAATATGTCTTAGTGTATAATTTAGATATTAAATATAAAGGTTCTAAAATTGGGGAAAGAAAATCTTTTATTTTGTTGCAAATTGTTTTTGCTTTGGACTGAATTCATGTTGGTTTTGTCATCCTCATCATCATCCCCATCAATTCAATCATCTCTTAACTGAATAAAATACTTGACATTTTAATCTTCTTAGCCATCAATAAGGTATTTTGACAAAAAAACAACAAGGCTTAGCGTTTGGGTTCCACCAGTCTGGCGATCATGATGTAAATGGTTGTGGATAAAAACCAGCTAACAGTTGTTTTGCAGTGTTTTAGGTTTTTGTGTTGTGTACTCAGTCACCTCCTTGCAGGAAAGTTCTGGGTTTGAACCTTACGTATATAGAGGTTGCATGCTCTCACAATAACATTGTCCAAAAACATTAAATAAAATCTGTCATTACTTAAATAAACACTCTAAATGTGAGAGGTTTTTGTCTTTCTATGTGTCAACCCACTGACAAACTGGTGACCCGTCCAGGGTGTACCCTGACCAGAGTCAGCTGGGATAGGCTCCACCCCTGACCCTGCAAAAATAAACCAAAATAGAATAGAATAGAATAGAATAGAATAGAATAGAATAGAATAGAATAGAATAGAATAGAATAGATTAGAACAGAACAGAACAGAACAGAATAGAATAGAATAGAATAGAATAGAATAGAATAGAATAGAATAGAATAGAATAGAATAGAATAGAATAGAATAGAATAGAATAGAATTGAATTGAATTGAATTGAATTGAATTGAATAGAATAGCATGCAGTAAGTGGATAAAGAAGTGATTACAAATGGATTGGTGCTAATGGGTACTGAACACACACATTTAAACTGTCCTGCACACTGCGCTTTATTCTTTTGTATGTTAACACACACACACACACACACACACACACACACACACACACACACATGCAAAAAGAAAATCTCCCACTTGGGTGTTTTAGGGTCATGGTGATACCTCCTCAGATCGAGTGCTAGCCATCTGGTGCTACGTTCACCACACCATGAGCTCACATGGAGTGTGTGTGTGTGTGTGTGTGTGTGTGTGTGTGTGTGTGTGTGTGTGTGTGTGTGTGTGTGTGTGTGTGTGTGTGTGTGTGTGTGTGTGTGTGTGTGTGTGTGTGTGTGTGTGTGTGTGTGTGTGTTTTTAGTAAGGGGGGCATAAAGTGTGTGGCCATCACCGCATGCAGTGGTCTGGAACACAAGAACCCCTCCTCCCACACACACACACACACACACACACACACACGCACGCACACACACACACACACACACACACACACACACACACACACACACACACACACACACACACACAAAGGAGCATAAGTCAAGATCCTTTTTGGAGTGTATGATGTTAGGTGTTTAAAGAGGCTGGTGGAGGGGGAGTGTGTGTGTGTGTGTGTGTGTGTGTGTGTGTGTGTGTGTGTGTGTGTGTGTGTGTGTGTGTGTGTGTGTGTGTGTGTGTGTGTGTGTGTGTGTGTGTGTGTGTGTGTGTTGGGGGGGCAGGTAGGAGGACGATGGAGAGATGGAGCAGGGAGGTGATGGAGACTGGAGGTGGAATGGCGGCTCAGGGCGATGAGTGGAGTGTAGTGAGGCAATAAGAGAATTTAAAGATGGAATTTCTCCGTTACGATACGCTCAATAACCTCTGAAACATCAGCAGCGTCCTGCCTAATAAAATCATCTTATGCTCCCTATGTCTAGTGGCAACTAATTGAAAACACCCTAAAAGTGAGAAAACTGAAAGGAGAAATAAAATTTTATCTTTTAGTACAATCTGGGCTTTTGTGTTGATGTCGGGGTTCTTCCAGGCTCAACATCCTGACCTTCACACGTGAAAAGGGAAGACAGAATTGAGATTGGAAAACGTTACTACTTTATGGAGCAAACAGCAATCAGAGCAGGACATTCTACCCATGAGGGGTTTGTCACCCTACACCGATCAATATCATTGAAACCCAAAGATGGGTAGAATAACTCAGCTGGTTTTCAGCTGTAGTGGGCGAAAAGTAAAATAATGGATTGTTTAAACTGGGTGTCTTTTTTGGGGGGGGGGGGGCATCGGGGGGCACCGGGAGCCAGGGGGCACAAAAACAGGTCCTGTTCACAAAGAGCAGCAGCCTGTTGCTATCCCAGATTTTGAATGTGTTTGAACAGTCTTTCATGGCTCTTTACCAATAAAACTCAGTTTGCATTTGACCTGGATTAGATAATAAAGGTCACTTGTTCACGTTGTTACTAAAAGGAGGCATGATTACCAGCACACCCTTTAATTATAACTGTTTTCCTCCAATTTGAGTTTAGATGACTTTCAAATCTTCTCATCATCGTGCATGTTTATCATGTCCAAGTTATTTCATTAAAGTTACAATCAAATCTCATTTTATATGAATTTTAACTGTCAACTACAAAGTATTACATTTATTTTCTGAAAACCATGATGGGAGTAGAAGCTGTTTGCAAACCAGATCTTGTTCTTTAAATAAATAAGGTAGAATGAGTGCAATCACCACTCAGTAAAACACCACCTTTTTTCACTTTTTTGTGAGTGTGCATGTGGGTGTCCTCTGTGGTTCCAAATGCGTAGGCACACACACACACACACACACACACACACACACACACACACACACACACACACACACACACACACACACACACACACACACACACACACACACACACACACACACACACACACACACACACACACAATTTTACTGCTTGTCAGATTTCATTTACCAGATGACCAAACAAAGAAAATTAATTTCACAGCTCTGATTGGTTAATTACTCTTTGTTTGTATGTGTTCATGTGTGTCTTTGAATGCCCCACATTATCCTCTGTTCGTAGTGTTTTACAGACTGACTGCCAGTTTCACCTTTGTGCGACTGAAAGTACACACTGATTTTACACATAAAGTATTCTTGTTCGCGTCGGGTTCTCCAGGTTCGTCCCATCTCCAAAGACATGCAGCATAACTGAACTGGTCACTATAAATTGTCTATAAATAAAAGTGTGAGTCAGTATCTGTCATTCTGTGTGGCCCTGCAACAAGCTGGCGACTTGTCCAGGGTGTACCCCACCTCTCGCCCACAGCTAGCTGGGATAGACTTCCGCGTAACCCGTGACCAGGAATCGGATAAACAAGTGAAGACGATTACAATAATTTCTTCTACAAAAAGATGAATGAATGAATGAATGAATGAATGAATGAATGAATGAATGAATGAATGAATGAATGCAGTGGAAACAACACCAGCATAACGTTTGGAAGCTCATCTCCTATTCTCACAGAGGATGAGATCACGGCCATGTCAACAGGAACATAAGAGAAGCCTCTCGAAGCTGAAGTAGAACCATCACGAGTGTTAACTTAATTTTGTAATGATGCATATCCTCCCTGAAACTAAGACGCCTCCATATGTTGATAACAATGAAATAAATAAGACAGATATGCGCGTACACACACACACACACACACACACACACACACACACACACACACACACACACGACACTGGTATTAACAGGTTGAGGTTGAGCTTTCCTCCTTGATGTAATCTGATCTGCAATGCTAATCATCTCTATTTGTCTGCCGTCAAAGAACTGTTTATTGCAGATTCTCTCAATACACTTAATCCTGTTTGAACATGCAAATGAAGGTGAGAGGAACAACACACACACACACACACACGTACACACACACACACACACATGCATGCAGACCAAACAACTTAGAAAAACCATTTGGCCGATGTGTTGGCTGATGAGACCATAAGGCTGTTGGGTGTGAAATAACGTCCCAACACACACACACACACACACACACACACACACACACACACACACACACACACACACACACACACACACACACACACACACACACACACACACACACACACCCTTCAAATCACCTGCTATCACCATTAGAGACATCACACACACTCCAATCAGGGCCCAATGAGCCCATACAGAGACAGAAATGGGCAGAAAAGAGAATTTGGGGGATGGGTGAAAGACGGAATAGAAGACTGTTTGAATTCTGGAGCTTTGAAGTGATGCCTGCAATTTCAAATATAACTCAAAATTGACGAGATTCTACTTTTTGGAGTGAAAGGAGCCTTTTTACAGGCCGACATCAGAGGCATAAAACCTTCGACAGGGACATTTTCTGTGATGTTGTTTTTTTTTTAACGGTTAGATTCAGTCCTTTTTGGCTTTCCTGTATTGTCTCCAGTCAATTGACTTAACATGACACTTGATTACAGTTCCTTTTATGTGATCTCAGCTGCTCATTTAGTCGCTTCTATCCATGATTTCATGCATTTGGTTTTTGAAAGGAATGGAACTGTAGAAATGGGCCTCCTGTGCAGGTCTGAGCAGGGAGCTGAGTGAGAGTTCACTGTGTAGCTGCAATTCATTTAGAGACGAGTTCAGCCACAAATGAGACTCATCTCTATGCGAGGTGCATGAATTAAAAATATTTTGGACTTCCAACAGGGTCCAAGTTTCATAGCGTTTGCACATGGACAAAGATTAGGAATGAAATAATACTTGTTCTCTTTATTCCCACCCAGTATAAAATTTAAATTATTCATAATTTTTTTTTTTTAATGTAAAAATACGACCACAATGTAGGGCTTTTGCTTGGCTGATTGTAATAGTAGGCCAACCCATCATTTTGAAAGCACACATTTGAAGAGGGGCGTCAACATTAATGAGTTCAAGCATGTGATTAAAATGTCTTAACCTTCACAAATTAGTGAAAGTACCAAGTTTGAAACGGCTTACTTCTGAAACCTGTGAGAAACACGGGTGATATGATTACTGTTAAAGACATTCCCTGTCGTCTTGGAGTGAAATTTTCAATTAAAAAAAACAACTTCCAGATTGAAGTTGAATTAAGTGTGCGCACACATAAATTACAGTGATGATCCTCTATGTGCAATTTAACATTTATTATCGATACTGTGTAAAATCTCATACTGCAAACAGGTTTTAGAACGTTTGTTAGTCGTCATCCTGCCCTTTTGCTCTCTTTCCTTCCTGTTTTGTCTATTTTTTTAAAAACTATTTCCTTCTTATCTGCCTCATATCTGTTCTTTTTTACTGTATCTGCACCAAAGGAGAGCGTCCGATTTCGTTGTTGGATTTAACAATGACAATTAAAATGATTCTTGATTGTTGATTTATTGATAGTAGTTGATGATATAGGGCAGGAATATTCAATAAATGAAGTTATTCAAAATTGTCTCTGAAATAAATCTCTATGGATGTAAGACATGGATCCATCAGAAACCTGTTTGTTGACACCACATCTATTTGTCACCTATCCCCATCCTTTCTCTCCTTACCTCCATTCTCTCTTCATTTCTCTCATCCCTTCTTCTCTTCCCCATCATCAGTCCCATAGCTCGCATTTCAGTTCTCTCTCTCTCCCTGACTAGAGGTCCTACAGGGGGCTGTGAGCCTCCACAAAGCCCCTGACACCCAGAGAGAAAGAGAAAAGAGCTGCGAAAAGAGTAAGGGAGGGGTAAAGAAAAGCAGAGGGTGAGAGGTCGCTGTGGAGAAGAGAAGAAGGACAGAGCAAGCGTAGAAGAGAGCTGCAAAGAGGGTAGAGAATAGAGGACAGAGAAAGAGCAAGGAAGGAGGATATTGAGAAGAGGAGGCAAATAGAAGAGATAGTCAGCAGTGACACATAGAACAAGAGGAGAAAGGAGGCAGGGGAGAAGATAATACGAGAAGACAAAGATGAAAGGAGGAGCAGAAAGGGAGATAGACGCCATGAGGGAAGGAGGAATTGGATTTGACACAAACAAGAGCATCCAGCAGAGTAGAAAGGTGGAGTTGAGAAAAGGGACAGAGGAAGACTTGATGAAAAGAAATGAAGCTTTGAATAAAGAGGGGAGGGGAGAGAGAGAGTTGGTTACCAGCCGCCTGAGTGTGAATGAGTAATACAGGGCATGGAGGGCCATAAGTAGCTGCTAAAAGGCTTGTGCCATCGATGTGGAGGAGGAGCCCTTCACCGAGCATCTCATCAGATGAATGTGTGTGTGTGTGTGTGTGTGTGTGTATGTGTGTGTGTGTGTGTGCCTATCAGCATGCTGTTTGGAGAGGAACTGACTTCAAGCACAAACGGCGCTCTCCTGAGTTGGCCATAGGCTAGACGGTTGCACAGTAACCCTCACCCTTGACCCTCCCACACACACACACACGCACACACACACACACACACACACACACACACACACACACACACACACACACACACACACACGCACACACACACACATGCGCTCTCTGACCAATCAGTGGCCTGTTGACATCCCAGTCTAAATCATTGTATCTGCACTGTGCTGACAAAATGTTCTACTCTGACTCTCACTATGGATTTTTATGCGCTAAGGAAATCTGATTATTCTCAGTGTTTTGGTAGTAAACTGTAGTGGTGGACGACACAACATAAACTAATTTCTCAAATGTTTGAATCGTTTTTTCTTTACTAGCCAAAAGGATTAAGAAATGCCTTATTAATAGAAATTGATTTCTGATCAAAAAAATACAACCAAAAATTATCCATAAATGTATGTCACACCTGTGTCACAATATATAGAACCTGGCAGGTATCCAAGGTGATTCCTCTTCACAAATAAATGATTTGCATAATCAAATTGAAAATATGCTAATCATTTATTAATTTGAGCTTCTGCATTAAATTTCTGTGCAAAGCCTTGAAATGGTTTCTGTCAACTAACCACAGTGAGGAGAAGGGTCTGAAGTTTCATTTGTTTGTGCATAATAGGGTTTTATTGTTGTCTGGAAGGACAGACAGAGGGGTAACACTCACACTCACATTCATACACCCAATCATAAATCACCATTTAACCTATACAGCATCTAGATTGTAGGAGAAAGTGGGGAACCTGGAGAGAACTGAGCATTCTGGGTAACTTTAGCTCCGGCTTTGCATGCTACTGCTGAAATAGCTCAGTTTGCATCGCTTCCATCTAAAAGTGTTTCAACAAAAAGAGCATCCTTACACTTCTTAACTGATTCCCCATTGATCAAGGTCATTTTATGTTTTTATGAAAACCCGCTCGCCCATCAGTGAGAACTCACATGGGCTTTGAGCTCATGGATTTTCTATTTCCCAACATTGAACTTCTGTGGGTGCGTTTTCTAGTCGTGTCCCTGTCTAGCTCTGTAATGGCATTTCATATTTCCACTTTTGACAACAGAGCGTTTTGCAGAATCAAGAATAAAACAATAATTTGATGTGCAGTCAACTCAGAATAGCAGGTTTTTATTTTTCCCCATAATATAAAAAAGCAACGGAATCTGTATTGAAGCCTCTCGGGGTCTGGATTAGGCCTGCAGTTCACTTATTGGTGACTCCTGGATTAGAGGCTGAAGTAAAACAAGTTTCCAAAGACTTCATTATCAATAGAAGAATCATTAAAAAGCATGACGTGTTATCAGTCATTTGAATGTTGATTTTCTCTATTTTAGCGAGAGATCATTTCAGACTGTAATAATATCTATGATTTGTTTTGATGGAAATCCACAACCAGTCAATGACTGTGTGGTCGGCCACTAATGGAGCTTTCAATTAAAACCAGGCCAGTATTTTACAAGACTAACATGCAGACACGGATCTGTTCTTCCTCCAATTTCTTAATCTGCAGGATGTAGCACCAGACAATGAAGCAGTGGAGCGCCAAAGGGCAAAACTGTGGTAGAAAATAATTTGAAATTATTCCAGTCATCAGCGCAGAGAGAGGAAGAAAAGAGGGACAGACGGACAGAGGGAAAGGAAGGTGGAGAGTTTTGCTCAACAGGGATGAAAAGAAAGAAAGAAAGAAAGAAAGAAGGAAAGAGATGTTCTATGGTTGTCGATGCTGTGGTTCGAATGACGCTGGGAGTGCATGTGTGTGTGTGTGTGTGTGTGTGTTCATGTGGTTGTTTGTCAAGACCATACACACACGCACACACACGCTGTCTGTAAGTTGAATGTCTTTACACTCTGGTGACGCAGTGGGGCCCCCCTATTCTAACCAGTTATGCATAAATTTCATTTTTTTCTCTGCAGGACATGAATCCTATCCCCAAAGTGTGTGTGTGTGTGCGTGTGCGTGTGTGCATGTATGTGTGTGTGTGTGAGAGGGAGAGAGAGAGTGGACTCCTGGTAAGCTTTACAGTATTACAACAGACGCCCATTAAATTCTGCTTGGAAACAGAGATTATACAAACTTATTTACTTCTATGATCCAATGTATATATTGCATGAATGGCACACGGAATGCTTAGATATTGTGTACATACATGTTCTAGTTTATAAAGCATAAGAAATTTATGCAAATAAAAGAGATCAAAGTTCAAAAAGAGGATTAAAAACGGAATAACCCTAACCCTAAGACAATTGTATAATTGAACTAGATGATATTAGATTCTACTACAAGCTTGTGCAGTTATCAGTATTTAGATGGTAAATGACTTGTGTCTATAATGTGTATCAGAGTAACTTTAACAACTCTTCTCCATTTCTGATCAAATAAAACATACAAGTGAGAAGGACTGAGTCATTAATTCTGTTTTTTCTTTTCGGTTCCATCAGTAAAGCTTAGGAGGCCAGAGGCGTTTACTACATTAACACACTATTACCAAGAAAACTTTTCTTACTTATGACCTCATATAAAATTAACATTTACAGAAGCACTCAGATATATTGAACTAGTCCTCCTGGGTCTCTGAGTCACTTCAGCGCCTGGGAGCTCATTGTGTTGCTCGAGGGCGGGTTGATGGGAGCATTGGAGGAATAACACTCGTCATCTGTTCTGTGGATCCTCTGTGGTCAACTTGTCAATATTAACCAGCTCCTCCACGTTTCTCTTTAGAAAAAAAAAAAAAGAAGAAGAGAAAGAAACCGTGAGAAGGAGGAGCTAGAGAGAAAACTGGATATGGAAAAAGAAGGGTTAATGCAGAGGAAAGAGGAATAGAAGAAGGGGTGACTGCAAGAGCTAGAAAGAGTGATTGCCTATTGACTTGATGAGAGAGGATGCATCATTATATAATTGTGAATCCCTGAAAGATAGGGTGTAATAGGGCCGTCCCTCCTCCCACTGCTGCTTGGGGAATTTATCCCTCTCTCAACCACTTTCTCTACCTCTCTCCTTCACCCTGTCACCCATCAATCTTTTTCCAATTACCTGCTCTGTCTATCCACAAATCCATCATAATCATTTCCATGGTAACGGATTGCATCCTCCATCGGCTATGGCTTATTGTTCAATATAATTGTACCACAAAAAGCTGTCTTTAGAAGAGGGAAAGGGGAAACGCTGGCAGCCACAATCTTTGTATTGTCCCTGTGCCGGGCGATTAAAGTCTCTCCAACATCTCCAAAGAGCTCAAAAAGAGACTTTAGGGGCGATGTTTCATTTCAACTATGAAATCCATTCATCAGACATTTCAGCAGTCGTCATATGTAGATTGTTTTTAATCCATCCATCCGTCTATCTTCCTGGCACATGAACAATTGTCTGTGTCTCTGCTGTTATCAGTTATTATAAAACATAGATGGGACATTGGGTCACACAGAAATGACTAGGAGTCTTCTGGAGATGCAATGAGGTGCTTTTATTTATGTGGTCTAAATTATTTAGACCGAGATTGAATGCTTTTGGTCCCTCTTATTTCCCACAAGCACCGAAAAAACAATTTTAATGAAAATCTTTAGAATAATAAAATAAGTTGTCATGCAGATGCTCCAAAACATTAGTGAACAAATATAATCAAAAACTGCAAAGCAAAGCCTTCCAGTTATAGTCCTGTGGATATGAAGATCTCTATTGATGTGTCTCTGTTTGCTGCTGTGAAAATACTGGTAGTATCAGATATAGTAGTATTAGCAGCAGTTTCATGCCTCTGCTATAATGGTACTGGGAACAAATACATGATGACCCGTACAAATATATATTTTAATAGCTCAGACTTTAATCATCTTCCAGATTTCTGATCCGATCCAACCTGGTCACTCATAGAGAACCTCAACATCTTCATTTCCTCTACCTCCAGCTCGGCTTCCTGTCTTCGTTTCAGCACCACTGTCTCTAATCCATCCATCATGGCTGTCCTCACCACTGTCTCTAATCCATCCATCATGGCTGTCCTCACCGCTGTCTCTAATCCGTCCAACATGGCTGGTCTCACCACTGTTTTATGAACTTTGCCCTTCATTCTAACAGAGACATCAGACTCCTGACACTTTCCTCCCATTCCAGCCTGCTTGGATCTGTTTCTGCCACTTTTTAAAAAGTTGATCAGTTTTACAAAATGGTGTACAGTTTTAAATTTAAAGGTAAAGTTGTTTTGGGTACATGATACTCTATGGATTCAGATATAGCTTTTACTGACACTGTACTTTAGCAAAGAAGACTGTAAAGACACATTTTTAAAATGGTTATTGCTCATAATGCATCAATGGTAGCTTTGTGGAAGGAAGTCAGTGACATTGCATTCTCCTCTATGAGTACTTCCCATTTGGATTTGTCCTTCAATATGATCTCATTACTCTACATATTACATGTACAGTCAATAAAACAGGCCCTTTTTGTTTGTGAATTAAAGTATTTAGATGGCTGGCTACAAGCTTTCTGTGTCATGCTGAGGGAAACTCACGCAACAACAGACTGGACCCACTTAAATGAATGTGTATTAGCTGACATGAGGTAATTGATATGTATAGGGTAATTCAATTAGCAAAACACTAACGTTGTTATTCATGAGGACAAGTTTAGATCTTTATCTGCTTCAGTGTAAATTGCCTTCAAGGCAGTAACCTAACTGTCACATCAGAAGAGGAATGAAGACTTGGTGAAAGCATATCAATAGGCTTTGCTTAATGCTATTCAAGATTAATGTATTGTAATAAAACAATGCAGATTTAACAAAAACTAACAAAAACTAGTAGCTCAAACTCTATGTGTTTATATAGTATATTCCACTGTACTTATTGTGACTTGATCGTTCATTGATCATTTTGCTAACTGTGGTTGGTTGAAGTGGGCAAACATTTCCCCATTCTCTCTCCATGTCTCTCTGTCTCTCTCTCTCTTTCCGTCCTGCATCAATCACCAAGGGAGGAAGCGTAAGAGACAGGAAATGAAGAAGTGTGACCTTTAAAATAAAAGACTTTTCCCTCAAAAAAACCAATCAACTAATTGCATAAAGTTGCTACAGCAATTATGTCTGTACGTCTGTGTAAAATGTATGTATGTATGTATGTATGTATGTATGTATGTATGTATGTATGTATGTATGTATGTATGTATGTATGTATGTATGTATGTATGTATGTATGTATGTATGTATGTATGTACTGTATATATACACACACATACACACATAATGTATGTATATGCATATACTGTATATGTATCCATATAGTGATAAATGAGGCAATTACTGTACTTGTCTTTACCCATAAACATAAACAAAGAAACAATCCAGCCATACAGGATTTAAAGTGATGTTTTTGCTTTTTTACAGATCTTTAACAGTAAAAAAAAGGCAATCCAGCAATACGAAAAAGAAGAAGAAGAATTATACTTTGTTAATCCCTGTAGGGAAATTATTTTCCACTCTTTTTAAAAATATATATTTTTTACATGCGTAGAAATGCAGGAGGTGAACTGGCACCTCTCCACTGCCAGTTCACACTCAAAATTTTTGGACCACGGGCGGTTCTCGAGCCGGCCACCCTGCGGTCCCCAGCCCAAGACCCAGTGGATAGAACTACTGCCACCCCATAATTTAAGATACATGGAAGATGGCAGCGTTGTCATCATTTCGATAGCTAAGGGATGAAATAACTGCATCAGAGCAGACATTGGAATCCTTGTAGCAGCTGTCAGCATAGAAGTATCCACTGAAGATGAAAATTTTTAAAACACACCTGAGTTCCACCTTTAGCGGAAATTGCACAGCATTAAAGCTTCCAATTCTTGAAAATATTTGGAAAATAAATAACATTTAAAAACTTAGTAATTGGATAGGGTGATGTTTACACTCAAAAAATGCGAAAATACCTGAGAAGCTGTGCAAAATAGCCACAGTGTGAGCAGACTGTGTTACAATAAGGCATAGACATTGTAATATTCCAGTTATTTTTATTAAAATTCAATGATATGACCACATGTTCCCACATTCATTTTTTTTCCGGACTATTTTTAGACAGAAATTGTAATATCTAGGTGACCTGTGACCTATAATTCTTCCAAAGTCATATTTTAATCACACTATAAGTGGTAACCTAATGCAACTAAGTTGCATCAAACCCAGAGCGTCGTTTCTTCGTTTGTATAAGCAGACTTTTATTTTGAAAGCAGATATCGGAAGTCTTGTCTGAGCTGCTTCTGTGATTTCCTGAGCGCTCGTGCACGCGCGCGTGCCTGTGCGTGTCTGTGGACAAGCTTCGTGCTGCTGCTCGGTGTCAGAACGAGGTCCGTCTCGTCAGTGTTGATCGGCTCGCCATGGCGGAAGGACGTAGAGAGCAGCAGCATCCTCTCCTCTCCGTGCCACCAGCCAGCAAGCGACCCTGTCTGCGCCCCGCTCCCCGAGGTCCGGGACCGGGGCCGGGACACGGCAGTGGCTTCCCAAGTTCACGGTTTCGTTCTCCGGAGTCTCTCCTGGACTGCGCCGCGAAGGCAGTAGCGGAAAAGTGGGCCTTTGAGAGAGTGGAGGAGCGCTTCGAGCGGATCCCGGAGCCCGTCCAGCGCCGCATCGTTTACTGGTCCTTCCCCCGGAACGAGAAGGAGATATGCATGTACTCTTCGTTTCAGTGCCGAGTCGCCGGCGACGAGGGTCCGTCGGCGCCGACCGGGGGGGCTGGGGGTGCCGGGTCCGGAGCTACAACCGCCGTCGGAGGCGGCGGATCTACCGCCGGTACGGCGGCTACCGTGGGGTCAGCCGGAGCAGTGGGAACCGGAGACGGACTGCCTTTTCGCCGCGGTATCCGACTTCTAGAGACCGGCTGTGTGGAAAACGTTTTACAAGTCGGTAAGTGGAATATTTCCCTTCAACCGAGCGAGCAGGGAACTATTTTGGCTCAAACGTCATGGACCGGTTCCAAATATGCGCCGCTGCTGGAGCTTTACTGGGAATGATTGATGGAAGTTTCCCCTGCTACGTGGAAAGTATGCAAAGCGCGTCTTTTCCTCGCATGTAGCGCCAGACTCCCGTGTTTGTGTGTTTTCACTTCAAAATGAGTACAGGAAAACGCTTGTTTTCGAATTATTTGAGCTTTTTTTGCCCTTTCTGACAACAGAAAAAACCAGCTAGCTTAGCCGAGCAGCTGCTGGTAGAAATTAAAGGGCTTCCCATCGCGGCTTTTTATTCGCTGAAGCTTTCCTGCTGTGGATGCGTCTTTGCCCCGTCTTACATCCACGCCAAGCTGCGTGTAGGGGGGCTTTCACATGTTTTTGGCCACTTTATGTATATATATAAATAAATAAATGTATTTATATGTATATATAAATAAATATATTTATATGTACCACCGCTTCTCCTCCTCCTCTCAGCGGCCCCTCTTCGATTCGAGCCCCGGTTGAGAGGAAGGGAGGAGCGGGAGGAGGAGGAGGAGGAGGAGGGCGGCTGACAGACGCAGATACAAAAGGACTCCGCGTTGTAGCGTCGGGGCTTTTTAATTATGTTTGTGCGTCTCTCCCGTTTTCAAAGTCGTTTTTTTTTTTTTCTCAACTCGGCATCGGTTGTGAAATCCTTTCAAAGGCGTAGGAACAAAAAAAAAGCGGTTATTTGGTCTCTTATTACTAGTAATCCAACGTTAATCCCGGAAAAAAAAAAATCCCCCCACAGTTTGGTGTTTATTTGCTGTGGCAGGTCGGACCGGACAAAGAGGCGCAATCGCAAGCGACGTGGAAACTGAACACAGAGAGTGTTTTTTTTAAAATTCTTTCTCATCATTTCTTATTAAAACCAACCCTTAAATGTCTGAATAAAATGCCAAACTGCGTTTAACTAGTGCGTTTCGTCCGCAGCCTCTTTACACAAAAGGCTTCCAGTTGAAATGATCGATAAGCGTCTCGCATTTCCAGCGCTGCAGAGAGGCTGGATCCAAACAAAGGGCCATTCCGCAAAGCTCCATCCCCACTCACGTCCTCATTAGCTTCATCCCCCCGGCTCTCCACAGCCACTAAAATGAGCTCAGGCATGAGGGAGTTTGATGAGATGAAACCGATGGATAGTCAGAAAAAAAAAAGCCCTTTTATGGTTTCCAGGAGGATTTTTTTTCTTAGGCCATATGGTGTGAGAGCCACTGGAGCTTGTCTGGGGTTTCATGTTGCTTTAGGTGTCTATGGGGGGGGGGAGAAGCTACAAACTGTGACTGCTGTATCTAATGGCATCTTTTAAATCGATTGCGTCCATAACTAAATGAAATTTGAGACTTATGAATATGAAAGTGATGGTTGCTCTCGGGGAGATTCCTAACTGCATAACTTGGAAGTTTAAATGTGTCAAAGTCGATATATTAAAAGTGTTTTCATGCCATCGGTGACGTTATTGAAGTTACGTTTGTTCTAGATGTGGTGGAGTCGATTTCCTCAAGGCTGGATGTCTCATTTGTAAAAGCTCTTTGTAAAACTTCAATTTGAGTGAAGGATGTTTGAACAAGTTAGAAACGACGACCTACTTGAAGCGCTTCCTGTCATTACAGACAACTCAGGCAGAGGTGAAGCCATGTGTCTCCAGACGGAGTTCTGAAGTTAAATATTTTGTGACCAAAGAAATCCCAGAGGGTTCTAAAGTTCCGTTGAAATTTAAGTGGTCAAAACAAAACACTCACCTGTGAGCAAACACTTCCCGTCTTACCTGAATCGTTTCCTTTCTCCCCTCAAGGTCAGTCCGAACAGTTTAGCCTTTCTGTCAACAACACAAATGCGCACTGGGCTAAATAAATGCGTGACATCAAGATAAGATTTGGCTTGTCCCTCACTTTGCAGGCCATGGGAACCCGACACTTTGGAACATTTATTGACTTAACAGGAGAACACTCGTTTGTAGTTTCATTGCTGGATTTCCTTAGGTTTGGCGACTGTATACTCTCTCTCACACACACACACACACACACACACACACACACACACACACACACACACACACACACACACACACACACACACACACACACACACACACACACACACACACACACACACACACACACACACACACACACACACACACACACAATGCTTTAAGTAAGGCATGTGTGTGACGATCTTCAGATTGCATTGTCCTGATAATTATCACCTAAAATTGTGGCAGTACTTGTTTTTTAGGATTGGGGAGTAAACTTGCCTGAAGTGGTTTTTTACCAGGAAGTTGCCGTGCAGTGATGAGGAATGAGACGAGGCTGCAGGCTGTTGATGTTTTAACACATCGCATCTCTGGGAATCACAGTAACCCCTTTTTTTTCCAGGAGATTGAGGAATGGTCTTATTCTACATCTGGAATGTGTTTGCGTAATAGGGACTTTAAATATTAAACTTTTGATCCACCTGATTTTCCATGTGGCTGAAAGCTGAAATTTTTCGTCAATGCCAACTTCTTTTTGATAGTTTAGGTAGAGAAATGGGACGTTAGAGCCACTGAAACATCTTTTTAAAGCATTATGGATCATCCAACCACTTATTCTGGTCAAGCGGTGTTTATCGTAGTAATTTCTTTCATGTTTAATTCGCTGAAATATCCAAGACACAATCAGGATGGAGCAAACAAGCCTGAACGTCAAAGCGGTGGTCGACACGCCAGGCTGTCATGAGATGTATATATTTTTTTGCTTTTCCTTACAGCTATCACAAGCTCAGCCGGCGTCCCGGTTCCAAAGAAACTCATGCTTGGTCTTCAGACTTGTTTTTCTGTTTCTTATCTTCGGTGGGCCTAGAGCCACATCTACAGTTACACGTGTGTGTGTGTTTTTTTTGTTTTTTTTTAAATTTCCAATTACTATCGGGACCAGGGTGGGTTAAAGTGCTTGTCTTCTGTGTGTACATTTTCACAAATACAGTGTCTGAGTCGTGGAAAGTTTCTTGAAGATGATTCGCCTCTCATCCAAGAGGTTTATTCAGTTCCTGTGGTGGCTGGCCTTGTCCCATCTTATTAACCCTGTGGGGTGTGGTCAGTGCCATCTTAAAGTTCTACATACACAACTCCTGCCCACTGGAGAGTCCTGGAGTGAAGTGGGTGTTCATGATCTGATGTGGGTTATTAAAACGACTTGACAGACGCTTGGATCGGACGTCCTCCACTGAAGGTGTTTGTGGCCTTCTTTTTAACTGCAGCGCAGTGTGTGTGGAGGCCTGAGCTCGTCTTAAAATCATTGGACCATGTGCTCGTGGTAATCCACTCCTCGCCCCAAGCCATAATTCCATAATTACAATAATCAAAGCTAAGCGTATTTGTGTTTGAACCCCCCCCTCACACACACACACACACACACACACACACACACACACACACACACACACACACACACACACACACACACACACACACACACACACACACCACATACAAATGCACCTGTGCACCCAGAAGCCCTGTGCCACAGCCTTATAAAGTCCTCAGAGAGTTGGAGGAAGGGATATTACAGGATAGGGGGGTGGCAGGCAGGGGGTTGGGGTTCTTAAGCTTCGAGTCAAGCTTTGGGATTATTGGGTCATGCTTTGTTACCCAGCTGTAGAAAAAGCCCATGTTCACAGAAGGTGGGGGTGTGGGTGTGAAGGTGGACGTGTGTGTGTGTCACCATCCCCACATGGAGCTGTGATGGTTCCTGATGCGTTTGACGCTCCTGGATTAAACTGTCTGACAGTTGGTTAACTTCATGTCCAGAACCTGGTATCAAACATTTGGTGAGTTTCATTCTCACTTTATTCCCAGATAAGACACTTTTTTGAATTTTATGCCAAGGTTAGCTAAGTCTAGAAGTTTTAATACATTGATAAAATGGTACATTCAGGCTTCCATCCATACACGTGCACATAATTACATGTTCTTACATCTGGGTCTCAAAACGTTCTGCTGGACAGAACTTTTCACACAGTCTTCGTTGCGATCCTGAATGTTTGCATTTCACAATCGCTTCCTTCAGTTTTCTTGTTTCGTAAGAAATGCAGCATGGTTAGAGTTAATTCATATTCATTTGCAGTTTGCTCATGCGGGTGTACAGTCGCTGGTATTTTCTGGTAATTTAGGAAGTCCCTGTCCTCTGTGATACAACTGAATATTTAAAAGGGGAAGTTTTAAAAAAAATTTTTATTCCCTTCCTGCACAGATTTGTTTTGTGCCAGTGGAGCTGTGACTCTATCGCTGTATTTATCCAGTGTCAGTTCATGCCTGTTCGTCAGTTTGCTGAAATATCGTGTGTGTGTGTGTGTAGAGGGAGTTGAGGGTGTTGCCAGTGTTTTCAGATTTCATTTCTTGGCAGAGAAGCGATGGGGTCTACTTTTTTCGGACGAGCACGTGAGCCTCTGGTGTAAATCAGCTCTTTGGTTGTTATAAAAGACAAAAGGAGTTCATGGGGTTCATCCTCGCTCGCTTCATCCTCCATCTTTCTTCCTCGCTTGACTCTCAGGACAGAGTCCACAGACACAGTTTCAGTCTTCTACTATCGCCTTTGCCTTTAACTTCCTGTGTCTTTTTTTTTTCTTTTTGAATCGGCCAATGTCTGTATTTCCTCTTTGCTTCATGTCTTCTCTGCTGTCTGTCTTGAATTTTTCTCACCCCCCTCCTGTGTCTCCTCCACTGTGGGGCTGCTGCTGGTGGTGGAGGAAGTGTTAGTGGTTGTGGCGGGGGGGGGGGGACCTGGAAAGAGTCGGTCATGACTTCAGTGAGACACACACACACACACTCTGGGTGTGTGTGTGTGTATGTCTGGAGTCTTTTCCACTCTGGAGGGGATTTGAGTCATGTTCTAAGTCGGGCGTGTTTGATGATGTGTGTAAAGTAGGAGGGCTCATCGCCCATTGCAGTTCTGTTATATGGTTTATTCTGCATACTTTAAGCAATTTATAGGAGGACTTTGTTTTTTACATCTTATGTTTCATTCTATCCGTATAATTGAAATTGTTTGTCGTGTTATTCAGAAGCTCTTTTTAACTTTGCTTTGAGCAGGGCTTTATAAAATGCTGTTATTATTCAAATGCTCATCATCACTTTAACACAGATAAATCATACATTTTTAAACCCAGGCTTTAACCATCGCTGGAATTGTAGCCACATGCTCCAAAGTTAATTTGTCCTTTTTTTTCCTTTTAAGTGCATTTCTTCTACATATTTATATCTATTCATCCATTTATATTCACAGCGGAGTCCATTCTGAGCCACAACTTTAGACACACACACACACACACACACACACACACACACACACACACACACACACACACACACACACACACACACACACACACACACACACAGAGTCTGTCTTCAGCCCATCCCTGGTGCACAACACAGACAGACAATATTTAATCAGTGTAATTAATTCCATGCCCTCCACACTCGAAAAGAGAAAATCGGTAAAACAAATCATCCCTGCGCTCTTATTAGCTCTCGGAGAGGCTCGTGAAAGATGAGGCCATTAGCAAGATTCTCTGTTGTTGTATTCATCAAAGGAAAGGGGGCACCTGTACACACACACGCGTGTGTGTGTGTGCGTGTGCACATACAGGCTGATTATATCAAATCATCAATCAGATGACGTTGAGTCTTTCCTGAGACGGACGGCGAGGCCACCGTCCTTCTGGTGCATTTGAGAAACAAAAGGCCTGATGGGAGAAGAACGGGAAAGGGCCGATCCATTGATTTTCCTTTGGTCTTGTTAAGTGCTCTACACTTAGGCTAAACAGTGAATCCAGCGCTGTGATCTTCAGCGATCCTCAGACCATCAAGCCACTTGTCAACAAATAGTAGTGCGTTGCAGTCTGGCCACAAACCGCAATGGATTCAAAAATTATTCAAGCGTAGATTTGGGGGATGTTCGCAATCATGCTAAGATGGGAAGCATGGTCGTTGGACTCCCTGAAATTAGCCTCAAAGCAGTCTGTTCTGATGCTCTGGCTTTGGATCTGTGCTTTTATTCCTCCCTGCCACCCTGAACAAACAGCAAAGGCCTACTGGTGTCTGTTAGCGGTTGGAACAGAGGAGAATTTGAAGGAAAACAGGTTTGGGACCTCTATCAGGCTTGTCTCACATTACCAACTTGATTATGTGTTCGTAGCCAAATGTTACACTAGGATTGCCATGAAGAAAAGCTTGCTGGAAATGGCTCGATCTTTGTTTCTTTTTAGTTCTTAGTCGACTGTACTTCCTATAACTTGGGTGTGATCGTTAGAAATCCCAAACTGTACATCAGGATTAGCAGATACCAGTTGGCCAGTATCCACCGGTCGCATCTTGTCAAGACTATCTCGAATTTCTTGTGCATTGTTCCTCAACTGTTTCTCCTCTGCTGCCCGACGGGAAATTTAGCAGGAAGCCTAATATGTGGTGACGGTCATGTTGGACTCTGGTGGATGGCCACTGAAACGCCTTGTTGTTATGCATACATTCTTGGATTTGTGTGCAACAAGCAGGAGGGCGAATACACTAATGGTGAACGTGTTCTTTGGGGGATAAAGACCAACAAATATAAAAAAAGTGAAATATTTCATTATAGGTGAACATTTTATTGATATTTTGAGAAGAATTATCTGTGGGTCTGATCTGGCTTTACTCTGTTGTGGAGTTTTTGGAAGGATTTGGGTGACACAACTAGTACAAAATACACCAATACTAAGTCTCTGTGTTGAATAAAGGGCAAAACGTCTTAAATCTTTTCCCACAAGTCCAGTAAACTAGATCCAGCACAGAGATCTACTGAAACATGCATTTTGCAGAATTACACAGTTTTTGAAAGTACTACTACTTGATCATGATTTTCAAGTCAGTTCTTACTGTATTGTGCGCGTTGGCTTCACACCACCCACCTGCTGAAAGTGAGTCACACTGCTCCTCCTGCTGCATCCCTCAATGCTTCCAACACTGTTTCTTGATTTTTCCGTGTGTTTTCCACTTGTGTGCTTCATGTTAACACCTGGCCTCAGGTGTTTCAGACACATCTCGGATGTGATTTCTAGAGTGTCATCAGCAAAAGCATCGTTCTTTGCCTTTGGTTCTGTTTACTCAGCTCAATCTCTCGACACCAGCCCCCGTTAAATTTACTTTTTTTAATTTTTACAACTGTGCAACAGAACAATATGTGTCCATGTGATGAGATGACTCACAGCAAACACATTTTTAAGGCCTCGTCCTATTTTAATACCTCACCATCATATGCATTTGGCAACTTGTAATTCTTCTACGTTGTGTGGCAATTATGAAATTATGAGTTACGATTAACCTCATCCTTTTCGCTTTCAAAACTGACGTCTTGCTTTATTCTCTTTTGTTCCCCACCTGCCTTTTATTGGCCTCTGGTGTTTGTCTGAGAGTGTCAACTATAGCCCAGCACATTTGGCTCCAGCTGATGACTCACAGAGAGGCTGGATTTGAAAGAGAAGCTGAGACATGAAGGCTGGACTTATTGTATCCTCATTTGTTTGTAATTGCCTCACAAATGTTGGGGAGTGATGGCGTTGGACAGACGGACAAAAAAAAGCTGGCTTTTGAAACACGTAGTGGACTCGAATCAATCCTCTCCTGTCTCCATGTACGTCTCAGCATCCCATGATTATTCATAACCAAGTTCTCATTTCACAGGAGATCAAGTGAGACATTTGTTTAAACAGAAGGCGATACCTGTGGCGTGAAACATGGCGGGAGGGGAAATCCAGCGTGATTTAAGTGTGTGGGGGGAGGAAAGCGATGACAGGTAGTATTGTTCAAGACACAAAAAAGGTAAACCTCATGGGAGTAGACCTATTTGTAGGGGTTGTGATTCCTCCTCCTCTTCCTGTCAGTAGTCACAAAAATATCAACAGCCCCAACAGTGGTGTCACCCCAGACAAAAACTTTAAACACAACTTTAAAAAAAAATCTTATTCACTTCCTTTATTTCATTTGGTTACTTGATGGTTGGGGTAAACTCATTTAAATAGAACACTTATCTTCTTCCCCTTCTTCTTTTTAAACTTTTACATACATTATATATGCAGCATATACTGTATATCAGGGGTGTCAAACTCATTTTCACCGAGGACCACATCAGAATAATGGCTGTCCTCAAGGAGCCAGATGTAACTTATAAATGTAACTAAATGTAAGTCAATACAACAAAAAATAAATGGAACTGTCTTAATGTTAAATAACTCTGAATTTATTTCTTATTCAAAGTTACAAATATTACAGTTGCACAGAAAAAATATGTTGGCTTGTTGCTCTGTTATAACATAAATCCTTTTAATTTGTCAGGTAATGACAAAACCCTTAATGTTAAAATGGGATTAAGTACTGCATTGTGGGAAATGTGGTTTTTGGTCAAAGCACACTTTTGACTTATTTATTTTTAGGCACTCTGACCTTTTATGCTCTTGCAAGCCACATAGAAGGATGTAGCGGGCCACATTTGGCCCCCGGGACTTGAGTTTGACACATGTGCTCTATCTAATACAGTTTTGCTCTGTATTTCTTTGAACCATCAAAGTTTGACCTTTCCCCCTGCACGTAAATGTCTGTGGGCTTCTCGTTTTGTTCTATTTTTTTTGGGGGGGGGGTGCATTTGAATGTTACAGGCCTGTGCATATTATCTATGCACACAACATGAATACAGAACATGCCATCCAGACCTTGAAGGTAAATCGATCGTCGTCTTCTTGTTGCACATCTGTTGCGTTTTGCACACGGCGCTCCAACACCTTCCATAACGTCCTGCTTTGTGTTAGCCAGTTCTGACTATTTTAGTGTCAGCACTGATGCTTTCCATCTTCCCTTTGAATGCAGCAACCACGCTTTATTGTGTTAGCCATCTCCACTTGAAGTGGGCAGTTGTAAATCACAGATATCAGGCAGTGATAGTCATCGCTCCTCTCACGACTGCATGCACAGATGTGTATCGCAGCCAGTGCCAGCATCATATGTGCTTTTCCAATCTCGGCACCACTCAAAGCCACTTTCAACAACAGCGCTATTACTGCCAACAAGACTGACGAGAGGCCTGTAGGAGTCCATTGTGTGAGAGACATCCATTATAGTTGGATTAGAAACTATTTCCATACATTTGGTTGCCTTTGATCTGAGGAAATGGGAGTCAACAACGCAGCCGCATGTTCTTTTTCTTTCCTGCATGTGTGCAGCTTATTACGGTCAGATGTGCTGCTTCTCTTCATGGTTCTGAGATGCTCTTTTCAGATGAAAGCAATTTTTGTCTTTCAGTTAATATGCAATTCATAAGCAGTAACGTCTTTAAGTGGTTTGATCTTTCCTGATGGCAAAGCTTTGTCTCCCTCTTGGTCATTTTGTTGCATTTCCTGGCTCCCTTTCTCTCCCCAAAAGGTGTGCGTTTTGTTTTTTAAAGGTAGCACTTAGTGATAAAACTAGGAGTAATTATATCACTCAGTGACCCCAGTCTGCTATTATGGTAATTCAGACTGTCTGTGCATTACAAAATGCGCCAGGGCCCTCCTGTGTGTTCTGAATTATTCCAAGTCGTTTGCTGCGTGAGTGTGAAATGTGACTATGGCGTCACTCCCCAACCCCACCAAGGCCCCAGGAATCTTCACCACTCCCATTTTCCTTTGTGCTGATAGTAAGTCCAGCCGTATCAGTCTCTCTGGCTGTGGCTACATGGACAACAAACCAGTGCAATAATGGCCTGAATGGGTTATTTCTTTACACTCTGGGGAGTCCAGACAAACATACAACAGGTTAGCTAGCTGATAAATGCACTAGCTGGCTGCATATTTGTTTGCTTGGTGGTGAATAAGCCCCATTCAGAGAGCATTTGTGATGTGTGATAGAAGAGTTTCAGCTAAAAGGAAAGGTGTACAAAACTGTGGTGAGACCAGCGATGTTGTTTGGTCTAGAGACAGTGTCACTGAGGAAAAGACTGGAGACAGAGCTGGAGGTAGCAGAGATGAAGATGCTGAGGTTCTCTCTGGGAGTGACCATGAAGGATAGGATCAGGAATGAGTACATCAGAGGGACAGCACATGTTAGAGGTTTTGGAGATAAAGTCAGAGAGGCCAGACTGAGATGGTTTGGACATGTCCAGAGGAGAGATAGTGAATATATTGACAGAAGGATGCTGAGTTTTGAACTGCCAGGCAGGAGGCCTAGAGGAAGACCAAGGAGGAGGTTTATGGATGTAGTGAAAGAGGACATGAAGGTAGTTGGTGTTAGAGAAGAGGATGCAAAACACAGGGTTAGATGGAGGACACTGATTCACTGTGGCAACCCCTGAAGGGAAAAGCTGAAAGGAGAAGAAGAACAGGGAACATTTTTAATCTGGGTCGGGATTATTCCTCCCTGATGCTCTGTTTGAATGCAATGAGTCCAGCGTTTGTGTCTGACATACTGCGTCCACTAATGTTGAGCTCTGATCCATGTAAAGTTCAGTTCGATGAGCGTAGCTGCTACTCAAAGTTAAAGAAGAACCAAATCCTTTCCCACATTGTTTTCGTGTCTATTGATAACCTGATCTTCTAGGAAGTACATGCTAACAAAGCTGACTAATATTCATCCAGCACATATACCTTTTCTCTTTTTTCCCTATATCAGTCTTGTATTTCCTTCCACCCTCCTGTCTCCACTTGAACTCCCTGCCTGCTGATGGCGGCGCTCTGTGTGGGCCGTTCTGGTTAAAGCCTGCTACGGCCCATTAGACCCGAGTCTCACCATCAAACAGATGCTAGGAGAAGCTGCAGGGATGGGAGGAGGAGGAGGAGGACAGGAGGTGAGGATGAAAAAGGGTTGTGGCAATGATGGGATGGGCGGGAAACGGGATGAAGGCCAGGGAGAGGGATGGAGACGGAGGAGTGGGTGGACAGGATGTGATGGTAGGAGGGAAGAAGGCGAGAGCTGATAGACAAATGTAGAGTAGGTAACCAACCTGTCACCTCTGGCTCTCTCTCACACACACACACACACACAGACCCACAGACGCGCATACACACACACACAGACCCACAGACACACACAGACACACACACACTGCCATCACAAAAAGCTAAAGGGGAGGGAGGGACCTCATTATGTTCTCAGCAGTCCATCACACAGAGGGAAAGGGTGAGAAGCTACTGAGCTCCATGTTGGAGGAGGGGGATTCCCTGAGAGGAGAGGGGGAGAGGAATGCAATGGAATTGATAGGAGCAGTCAAGTGCAGACACACACACACACACACACACACACACACACACACACACACACACACACACACACACACACACACACACACACACACACACACACACACACACTTTACTCCTTTCACCCAAACAAAACTGCTTCGACACTGGAATCCAGACCCACACATGACGTCTGAACAACGAATCAGGTTCTGATCGATCAGTTTCATAAACACAACACTGGTCACTCGAGAAGAATCATGACTCATGTGGAGTTTAGGTGAAGAAGAGTTCAGTGGATATACACTGTTAGGGATAGAATAAACAGTATTTGTTAAATATTATAAGTTCATGGTAGAACTTATTGTTATTCTCTCCACATGAATACAGAGCAGATGGGGCAATAAATATGTGTCCTTTCACAATAAGAGACACAAAAATCAAACAATTATTCACCAGAGATGGTAATGTGTACATGTTATATGTCCTCAAATGTCTTCCAAAGACTAGAGATGTTTTACTGTCAGAGATAAGAACCTAAAAACATTTTCATAGCACAAGCTGAACTGAAAAATCATACTGATTAAAAAACTATCAATTCTAATTCAATGGTAAACCAATCAACATTTGTTATTCTGCAGGATAGAAAGGTTTCCTTCACTGTTTTTTTTTTTGTCATTGTGCACATTTTCTGTTTGAAACACCATTCATGAGAATATGAATATTGTTGTTTCTGTCATGTTGAGCAGATACTTCATTCAAGTTCACAAAAATATTCAGCTTCATTCACAAAACCCGATGTGTTTTTGTGAAAAGACTTTGGAGTGTAAAATGTTACGATTCTCGGACTTGACAGAACAGGATTTTGTACGATGATGCGTTTGTGTGTCATCATTTTGTGCGGTATTCTAGAGACACACCAGCAGACGGTGAGTCGTCCTCCAGCTGTAAATTAATTC